>NW_026571018.1:6176774-6784274 GCF_026225935.1 Boleophthalmus pectinirostris | reverse complement strand
AATCGTAGCTTTTACTTTCACTTTAGACCAAAACAATGAAGCGTGTGCTAGTCCAAAGTGGAAGGTCTGTAGTTCGTCAGCTGCTGATCTGAAACAAGTGAGTCAACCTCCAACACAATCTAAGTCTAAAACTTTCCAGGCTGTTTCTTATAAATTACTATTACCATTTACATATATTTTTTTTTCTCTTTGTTATTATTTTATATTGTGATGTGTGAGCTACTTTGTCCAAGTAATTTCCCTTGTGGATCAATAAAGTTTGTCAAAGTCTAAGTTACCTCTTACAGTTGAATGCATCACGAACACAGACCAAAAAAGTTTCAAGACGGTCTGAAAACTCAAGAAAAAATACAAAATGGATTTAAACAACTAATATTCCGGAGCCTGTGATCAATACGAGCGTTCATGGTCCTGTTTTGGAGTTTGATTTTCAACAAAAAGGTGAGAGTGACTGACTGAAAAACCTGTTGGCTGACGCTGGATCACTTGTGATTGTGTTTTTAAGTGTGAGAGATTTGTTGTAGTTCCAACCAAAATCCAGCTCTTTTTGGTCAGATGGTGTAAAAATAAAGCTCAGATTAAAGGTGCACTACGTAACTTTAAGGTTGGAGGTCTGTCTTCTGCTTATTTCTATGGATATGTCTGTACTCTGCCTGGAATGTTCCACAGTATGACATTAAACCAAACCATTCGACCTTATATTTATTCAATTACAGGTGGTTTTATAGCTCAAAATTACCAAGAAAAACAGGAATTCTGACTGTGAATGGGGTTTCCTTTCCACAGATCTGACTTGTAACTTGATCTGGTTTGGTCTCCATGAAGAGTGAAAGATTTAATACCATACTGTGGAACATTCAAGACGAAGCAATAACACTTCTACGGAGAAAAGAATTAGACGGACCCTTCGCCAGAAAAGTTACACAATCCACATTTAAGTCGAATTTGAGCAACAGAGCTTTAGACGGAGTAGTGCCTCTAGTTAGATTCACACTTCTAAGCAATTTTTTGACATAAGATGCACAGAATTAATTAAGAAGTCCACTATGACATCTTGACTATTTTGTATTCCAACACCACTTTGCATAAGTTTGTAGATTGTACTTTTACTTCTACAGGTATTTGTCCTTTGTCTAATTGGTATTGCATAGGCTCATCTCGTTTTTTTAAATATTTAACTTTTTAATGCAGTTGTGCCTCGAATTTTGTCTGTAAGTGATCTTTTCCCACTGTGATCCTGATGAGCACCTGACCCGATACATAATTTACCCCTTTCTTTAACCAACTTTGTATAACTTTACTTTACTTTCGCGACTGTACTGTACTTTTGTCTCCATAACTCCGGCAGGTGTTAAGAGGCTGGGTCCGGAGCGGATATCGGACAGAAATACTGCGGCGCTGGGGTTTAGAAGAGGTTAGACTGTTCTTTTCTCGGAGGAACAAATACATAGAAAAGGAGGAGGATCGATCTTGGCACTAATGCAATGAGTCACCGACCAGCCGTGTGTGTGTGTGTATTTGTGCGTACGTGTGTGTGTGTGCATGAGTAGGGAGGAGGTGCGGGGGGCTTTAAAGGTTCCCCGTGTCACCAGCGCTCATCGGCTAAAGCAGGTAGCAGCAGACAGAGACATGCACATATATATATATATATATATATATATATATATATATATATATATATATATATATCAGAGCGTCCAGCCCACGCTACTGTCTATGTATGGAAAGTGTAAAGACATGAAGGTTCCACAAGAAAATCAAATGAAACACAAAAGAAAACACACACCAAAGTTTTTGTAGAGGTGCAAATGTAAGGAACAGCAATCTAAAAGTGAAAAAATGCAAAGCACACTCAGATGGTCGATGTCCAAAAGCTTTTAAAAAAAAATTTAATTACGTTTCAGCAAAAAGCCTTTGTCAAATAATTTTTCTCGCTATGGACCGCAGTATACAAAATGGTTGCCAGTCCAGGTGCTCATATCCCCACCAACGAACAGGAGGTCCAAAAGTGAATTTTGGGTGCCCGCTTGTTTGGATACCGCATGCTTTAATAGTTAGAAAGCGAGTGACAAAAAGGCTACGTTCAGACTGCAGCTTCAAGTGACCCAAATCCGACGTTTTCGCCCTTATGCGACTTGTATCTGATCTGTGTCGTAAAGACTGTCATTAAAAGATCAGATTTTTTCAAATACGACCCAGGCCACTTGGATATGTGCTCCTAAAACTGATACATATCTGATCTTTTGACATGCGACTTCAGTCTGAACGGTCTGAACTCAGTGAAGCACATCACAATCCCTGCACTCTTGGCTGCGACTCCGCACCCACATGTTCCTTTCTACGGATGTTGCTGCCACTGCCCCACAAAACACCACGGCCAAAAATCTCGTCCTTCTCCTTCTCAGTCTACCCCCTAAACCAAATAACCTGTACTTATCCTGGCTCCGGTACGACAGCAACTTTAAAATCTCCAGTTTTTTTTTTTTGTCAGTTACTACCGCTGGAAGTTGTTGTATTTCCAAACTTCTTCCTGGTTTGTGATGTAATTGTGAAAAAATACCCTATTAAAATTACAACAACAATGTGTAAAAGCGTAGATTTTTGTGAAAAGGTAACTGCAAATGTTAATAGGAAAAATATATTAACATCAGCAGTGTTTCCCTCAGTGCTTTATAGTTAGGGTGGCCGCCTTGACAACAATTGCCCCTCGCCTTGACTACGTCCCTCCGAACCACGTGAATCCTCACAAATGTACAGTCGACAGCACGGTATCAGTCAAAATTTCAAACTGTATTTTGTACACAAGTAATACAGAAAGTATCTTAGTATTTTAAAATACCTTAACCTGACTTAAAGCAACACCGTTTTAGTTTTTTAGGCGGCACGTCACTGGCCAGAAAGGTAGAACCATTCTTTGGGACATTTATCATAAAAACAGACAAGTTTTATGCCAAACTGTGGAACATAATAGCACACATTTCCATGGAAACAAGGCAAGATAAGAGTCACGTTTGTGGAGATGCAAGCCCACAGTAAGGACGTCTGTGCTTTTTGGTACAATAACCACCATCACAATGAAAATGTAAGTCTATTTTTTTTTATTCAAAAGTGAAACGGTTGGGCTTTACCTTATCATCAGCACAAATTTATTCTTCTGCAGTTGTACTTCAAAATTAGGAGGTAATACTGACTCTCTTAACACATATTAACAGATATTTGTTGTATTTTTCAAAGGTTTCACACTACTCCTTTCTTGCATCCCATTGCTTACATTCACATAAATCCGTTCAGGTCATCCACACTTGGCATTTACTGCCCTTATAGCTTTTGTCCCAGAAAATCGATGCCACTTTTGCAAGTCAAAACACACGCACACCCACACACACACGTTTACCGTTCTATGGGACCACCACCCTTCTCCCCATTCAAGCCTCCATAATCCCCCAGCTGGTCCACCCCGTGCCCCCTCCGCGCCCACGCCACCGGGGCGGGCACATCCACGCGGCGCCCATGCTTGGCTAAATACAGTAGGTGCCAGCTGGGGTCTTTTATTTCTTTATTTGTTATGAAAAGCGCCGTGGCGTTGGCGGCGAGCTAAATCAATCGCACCTATAGATGGACTCCAACGAGAAGGGGGGGGCTAAAAGCGGGGTACAGCTGGGGTCTGGAGGGAGGTGGGGTGGGCGAGGAGTGTAGGGGGGTCTGGCGGCTCGTGTCCGTGGGGTAATTAATAGCGCGGCAAAGGCGGCAATAATGTCTCAATTTTGCCCCGCGGAGCCAGTCTTGTGCCAACCGAGCCCTCGCCTCATTATGCCAATCAAGCCGGGCGGGTAAGAGGGGGTGGTGAGGGGTGAGGGCTCAAGCTGTCCTATCTCCTTTCCTGATGTCCGTTAGGGAGAAGGAAGTGCTGTTAATATGAGTGGGTGTCTTTGGCGCGCAGTTTTCCTTTAGCATTTGTGTTACCCGGATGAGTTTCTGTTAGTCGTTCACACTTCAGTTCAGTGTTACCGCTTATTAAAGTTACGGTTTAATAGTAATGGATAAGACAGAATATGGTTATGCCAAAACATTACTAAGTAAACAAATCAAAATATTTATACGCCTAATTCTTTTTGAAATTTCTGGAATTTTTGGTCTGTTTTGTGAAATGTACCCAAATGTATTTTTATCCTTTTCATGTTTTTATATATATATATATATATTTAGCCTTTTGAATCATCTTACTTTATTTTGAAAAAGCAAATTTTAAAAAGCTATTTATCTGTCCATCATGTTTGTTATATATTTTCATATTTATTGTGATTTTTAGCCAAGCGTGATGAATTCATTTATTATTTATGGAACATTGCAACACTTTGAAATTGTGTTTTTATGGATGTTTATTGCGTAGAGTGTGAATGAATGAAATGTGAAATGTGGGACCAGCCTCTCAAACCTGCAAAACAAATTTACCTACGGGCACGAATAAACTGGGTTCCCATGGTCATGGAAATCCTGGGAAAGTCAAGGAAATTGAAAATGTAATTTTCCTGGCCTGTAAAAGTCATAGAATTTTGCAAATTCAATGAAAGTTTTGGAAAAGTCATGGAATTTTAGTATCTCTTTCACTCAACCCCAGCGCTCGGTTAAGTTCTCATTAGGCTATTATGATCATTTATTTAAAAGACGACAATAAATGCACTGACAGGAGAAGTGGGACCAAGTCATCGTTTTGCAAGTCTCAAGTAAGTCTCACGTCTTTGACCTCAAGTCCGAGTCAAGTCTCAAGTCAAATACAGGCAAGTCCAAGTCGTGTCTCGAGTCACTGGCCCATAAATCCAAGTCCAGTCCAAGTCATCTGCTTTGAGCTTCAAATCATTTCAAGTCTTTAAACTATAGCTTAGATTTTTACTATTTATATGACTTTTAAGATAAACTGTACTTATAAAGTCATAGTATATTATATGTGAGTATTTATAAAGTATATAAGGTGTAGAAATGTAATGTTTTTCTTTTTAAATGTCTTGACATTCAGAATACAGTCAGAATACAGAACAGATTTAAAAGTGCTTCTCAAGTCTTCAGCTCACAGGTCTCAAGTCCAAGTCAAGTCCCAAGTCTTGGTCCATTTTATCAAGTCAAGTCTCAAGTCCTAAAAATAGTGACTCAAGTCTGACTCGAGTCCAAGTCTTGCAAGTCCCCACTTCTGATTGACAGTATTTTGAATGTTAAAAAACTAATACCAAACGATAAGGTCAGTGGAAAGGGTTAAAATTTCATATTTAGCCCTAAAAGTCTGATCAGTTCTACACACGTAAGGTGCCGGTCATGGAAAATTCACTTTAGGCCATGAAAAAGTCATGGGAAAGATTTGAAATTGTGTTAGTGAAAGAGTGGAAACCCTGGAATAAAACAACCTGACCTAACCTAAGCAAATGGATGAAATGAAAGAATATAACTATTTTCAATCAACAACATCATTTGATCCAACACAAAAGCTTAAATTTATTTTAAGTTTTAAAGCCCTGTACATATTTTTTTTTCATGCATACTTGAGCCAATGTAGCCTTGCCCCAGTTCAGATATATTGAATAAACAGGACTTGGGGCCAAAACAAGCCCAATTTGTAGAGTCTGCATCAAATTATAAAACTATTTTCTAGCTTGCTCATCAGAAGCACGTGTTAGCATGCTAGTTGTTGCGATCAATACTGTATCAGCTCTGCTCCGGCTTATGTCTTTAGTGAAGACCTTTTCTAACGCTATATGATGCCCAGAAGGAATAACTTTGGGCCATTCTAGTTCTGTTTTTCATGCTTTTAATAAAAAAAAACAAGTAGCCAGCTTTGTCTCAGCAGCTAACCAAAATGCAACAACAAGAGCGTCTTCCCTCATATTTAGAACCAGAAACTAAGTCAAGAGTACCTTTTAGCCTGTATTGCTACGCAGTACTTGATACCAAAACCAAACTCAAACACAAACACTGCCTTTCCACATCTGCTCCAAACCACAGCTGCTTTCCCAACTATTTAGCATCCGCGCGCCAATGAACTACTTTAAAATAATAACGGGGCTTTAAGTGAGCTAGCGATTTGCAGACTCAAACTTTGTCATGTCAACTTAACCTTGGCTTATACGCGGAAAATCCCCTCCAGGCCACTCCACAGCTGGCCCCCTCTCCAAAGTGCTCCGGTATTATTCCAGAGTTGGATCAGTTTAGTGCTATCATTCAGCGAAGAGGGAAAAGCACAATTTGAGGCAATCGTGTCCAAGTGACTGCGGTAAAACTCAGCATGTCAAAATATTAAGTAGAGAGTCACAGGAGCGGGCCGATTTATGGGTTTAGACACGCTGGCGGTTGATAAATTTGGAAATTACTACTTAAAAATGGGTATGTTTCCTATGCAACATGCAAACATGTCAGCAAATACAGTTTAAAGATCCTATATCGGGCAGAAAAAACCTATCTGGAGTTATGTTTTGTTTCGTTCACACACGTTTGAGTCATCCTGCATTGCTCTGTTCCAACTTGTGATGTCATGGAGTGGTAGTTTTCAAGTTAACAGCTACATTTAACCTTGAGTTTAGTAGTTAAATGATTTTTGTGAAGGCGTATGGAGTTTAAAACACAGTGGAGCACTTATTGTATGACATGACATGACAAGGTGGAATAGAGTATTTTTTGTTTGAGAACGCAAAGTAGTTATACATGTATTTGGGGAAATTACTACTTGAATAAAAGTAATTGTAAGAATAACTGTATGAACATTTGAGGTGGCTGTAATGGGAAGAAAAAAAAACCTAACAAAATTAATGCACAAATTATGATATTTTAGGGTGGATCTCGGGGTGTAACGGTACATGTATTCATGCCGAACCGTTTCGACGTTTGGTTCAGTGCAGGACTGCGCACGAGTGAATTTGCGCAATTTGTCTGTGTTTACGTTCCACCGCTACATGTGCAGCTACACAGAGGACTCAGCTTTTTAATATTCACAACAGAACTCATCCGTGATTGGGGTGTCAGTGTTTCCCGCAGCGCTTTATAGTTAGGGCGGTCACCTTGACGACAATTGCCCCCCTAATTGACTACGTCCCTCCAAACTACGTGAATCCTCGCAAAACTACAGTCGTCATGCCCCGGCCCTCACTTTCACCTTTCGCCGTCATGAAGTCACTCCCCCAGTGGTATTTTTCAACCGCTGAAAATATTGTAACTGCCAGCAGATCTGTATTTACTGCAGGCAATGTTGACAAGTTGGTTTTTGTGGCCCAGAATATGAAGATTGAGTAAAACTTCATGTTGGAATTGTTAGTGCTGCGCTTCACTTTTTGAAAAGTTTTGTTTACTGTTTACAAGGAATTTAGTTTTTATAATATTTCATACATTTGCTGCTTATTTAAGAATATTTTATTTAACTTATTAGTATTACCAAGCAGCACTTTGCATTTATATTATTTTCATTAGTTTGTATAATGTTATAACAAATTGTTGGTTTAATAAAAACACAAATAAACAACAAGAAAATGTGTTTGCATCAAAAAAATTAACCGAACCATCACCTCAAAACCAAAGTATGTACTGAACCGTGATTTTTGTGAACCATTACATGCCTCGGTAGATCCCTCACAAGAGGCGACTGGATTTCAAACAGGTTTGATTTTCTCGCATCCTATGATTGTCAGTGTTGGGGAGTAACAAATTACATGTACCGGAGTTACGTAATCAGAGTACAATTTATGAGTAACTGTATTCAGTTACAGTTACTGTTTCAGTGAGTGGTATTTGGATTACAGTTACTTGGTTGAAATTAATGGATTATAGGAACCAGGTCTAAGATAGGTCGAAACCAGGACTAAAACCAGGTCTAAAACCAGTTCTAAAATAGGTCGAAACCAGGTCGAAACCAGGACTAAAACCATGTCTAAATTAGGTCTAAACCGGGACTAAACCAGGTCTAAAACAGGATTTAACAGGACTAAATCATGCTGCGTGGACTGTGTCTCCTCCTCTTCTATCAATAATATTTTTAATCTGATTAAGTAAAGTCTCGTCTTTTTATTTTCTTTTAGCAGATAAAACATCTTATGTTACGATACCCTCATTTTTGCTTCTCTACAGCAAATCAAGTAATCCGAAGTATTCAGATTACATTACTCACTTTAAGTAATTTAATGGATTACGTTACAAACCACATTTTGGGTATGTAATCTGTAATCTGTTGGGGAATACATTTTAAAAGTAACCTTCACAACACTGCCAATGGAACAAGACTTTTTGTACTTATATGAAAATACAACTTGCTGGACTTAAAATAAGAATCAAAATCGAATGTTGCTTGAATTAAGAAAGACAAACTTATTCCATTGGTAGATAATTGTACTTGTCAAGTTGACACTGATGATTGTCGATTAGGAGCTGGTCGTGAGGTATTAATCAGTTCTCGTTACCCCATGTTTACTACACAAAGCACGACACACGATTAAGCCAAAAGTCGGCCTGATCCCAAAAAAGGGCCAAAAATTGCACAGTTTACGCCTGTCTTAAGTAATATATTAAAAAAACACAACTATTTCAAAACCTTGTTCAGGACAGTACATTCATACTCTTGTCATATTACACTCGTTATGGCAGGAAGGGCATCTGGGTTAAAACAATCATCTGTAATCCTAAATCTATTGAAGTATAGCTCCATTGTAGTTAAACGTAAAAGTATAATATGTGCAAAGTTAACCACCATCACGTCTTATTCTCCCCAGCTCTGCCCCGTCTGCCCCGCGCCGAGATAACCAGCGCGCCCCTGCTCCCCGGGCGCTTCACTGGGGGACCGCGAGCGCACGTACCCGGGGCGACCCGCCAGACGAGAGGGGTGCCGCCGCCGCCGCCATTAACCCGCCGCGCTAACCCCCGAAACCCCCTCTTTAACCAAAAACGCTCCGCCATCTCTCATTCGCCGCCATCTCCTCCCTCCAGCCTCCCCTCCCTCCGCCGCGAGCTCGCCGAGACAAGCAATTTACCGTTTTTTTGTTGTTTTCCTGACCTAGAGAAAACAATTTGAGAGGGGTCTTCGCGAGCGTTTGAACAGGTGAGAGAGAGAGAGAAAGAGGGGAGGAGGAGGAGGTAGAGAGAGAGAGAATCGCTGTAGGATCGGCACGCGCCCCGATGGCTTCTTCGGCGTGGCGGTGGAAGATGAATTGGCGAGGTGTCAGACGGAGACAGCCGGAGCAGCGCTGTTTTCTGTAACGGGACAGTGGAAGTGTCTTTGATTAATGGGGGAGCCTTGCCGTGCGGAGCGGTTGGCGGGGGGCGGGCGGGGGGAAGGCGAGGGGGGCGCCGGGCAGAGGGATTGAGCGGTGGATGTGTGGCGACAAATGCCGGGGGAGGCCGGAGGTTTTAATGCGCGCTATAGTGTTGTCAAAGTGGAGGATGTGGAAGGGAAAGCGATTGGGTCAGCTGTCACGTGCGGTACGGGAGTTACAGTACGGAGGTTTTTGAGATATGAAAAGTCAAACAATCATATGGTGAAGGCCTGACTGTGGGTGGAGTTTGCATATTCTTCCTGTGCCTGGGTCAGTTTCTTCATAAATTAAGCAAAATTGACTTATTCAGAATACATACAGAGTGTCCCGAAAGATTTGACATCATTTCGCAAGGCAAAAATTGAGACGTTTCTTGTTGAAATAACCGCACATTTTTACAGAATGTATGGAAACAGATCAAGATTTTATATTTAATGTTTTATTCTAGTTCTGTTTTCAGGTTGAGCCGTGCCGTTCAATCCTAACCTGATTCATCAGCCGGTTTCACTTCGTAGAAACCGTTTGACCTCACAGCGTTAGGATTCGTTCGCTCGACAGTAGGCGGGTACTTTTTTTATTTAACCAATCACTGCTATTTGGTCAACTGGCATATTAAGCTTTTTCCAAATCCTGTAGGAAGAAGGGCAATAACTTCTTTCCCCTTGATAAAATTCACCAAACATTCTCTTTGTTCCCGGCTTTAAATCCTCGATCTCTGGAATGGTTGCCAACACAGAATGTCTGGCTCTTCGTTGATTGGCTGGTGCCCAGACTCGCATTTCCGGGGTTTTTGCGAACCGTCTAGTGTATTCCCTTTCCTGACCTAGTCGCTGGAGAGAAATGAAATTGCGCAGTGGCACTAGGTGGCATTAGGTCCTAAATTACACAAAATTTACTCTTTTGAGCTTCAAGTGTCCCAAAAAATTTAAAAAGCGCAATAATTTTTTATAAAAATAATGTCAAATTTTTGCAGAATGCATAGAAACAGATCACGATTTTATATTTAATGTTCTCCTTTGTCCTGTTTTCAGGTTGAGCCATGCCATTCACTCCTAAAGAGACGTCGTTTTGCGTACCCAGATTCCGCGAATGACGGTTTGGCGTACCAGATCCTTCCTCTTTAAATTTTTGATACCAAGTCTTTGTAAATTTGTTTGCCACTTGTTCAAGTTTTTCCAAATTTTGCATTGAAGGCACGCTGCACAGTCTTGGGTTACTAAGCAAGCATATTTCAAGACGCAAAACAACTTTTCTTTGAGAGTGAACGGCTCAACTTGAAAACACAACAAAAACAAAACATTCAGTATAAAGTCTTGATCTGTTTCTATACATTCTGTGAAAATTTGAGATTATTTCAACAAGAATTGTCAAAATTATAGGCCTGCGAAATGTCAATTTTTTTGTAACACTCTGTACTTGGAGTAATATTTGAGTAATCCTTTATTATTAGTCTGCATACAGCTCCAAAGCTCTAAATGCTCTGTTCCACCTTGTGATGTCATGGATTAGTAGTTTTCATGTTAACAGCTACACTTTTTAGATTTTGTTCAGTAGAGATCGACAATTCCAGCACTGAAAGCATCCAAATAATTCTAGTGAAGGTGTGTGGAGCTTAAAAACGCAGTGGAGCACTTCTTGTATCATCACAAAGTGGAGCAGAGTTTTCAGTTTGAGAGAAGAATTCAGCATAAATCTGCAGGGTTTGAGTTAAACGTGTGTGAATAAAACAAAACATAACTCCAGGTCTGTTTTTGACGAGAAAACAAGATTAGAACATAGATCAGAAAATACTTTAACCCTCTCCAGGCAGGCGTTGCAGATTTGCAACAGCTAAATGCCAATTACCTACTTACTCCAAATCCATATTTTATGAGCTTTTTTTACTCAGGAGCCTTTTTTCCCATCCATGCTGATAAACGTGGACGATGCAGACTGTGTGAGAATGGCTACATGCAAATGGCCTGACAGAAGTGCAAAGTATTTTTGTTGTTTACAAAGGATAGAAATTGTTTCTTGGAGAATCACATGAAAAACTGATGTTCTGCCACTGTAAATCTGTTACACTGTGCTTTATGTTTTCATTGTTATGAAAAGTGGCATACAAATAAAGTTATCATATCATTTTCAGTCTTCAGTGTTAATTTACCACACCGGACCAATGTTGCAAATCTGCAACATCCCAGAACACTGGATGTGAAGGTCTCTCTCAAACAAAAAGTCAGGATTGTATATTACTACCCCATATGATCATTTTCCCCAAATATCAGATTTTTTAATTAATTCATCAATTTAATTTGAGCCTGAGAGGGTTCATGATAAAAAATGACATTCATCCATGATATTTCCAGGATTTCCATGACCGTTGGAACCCGGAGTCAAAGTATGGTGTCTGAAAAGTTTATTTTAAAGTTACTACCCACATATTACACAAGTACTACCCACCTCTGCAAAGTACAACAAGGTAAGAACACGATATAAAATTAGAGAGAAACGCCAAAATGATCCAGGGACAAGTATTCACATTTACGAGTGAGTGGAAAACAAACAAACAAAAAGTATTTCTATTTTGAGAGTTTGTGGTTGAAAATTACAGGAAAATATTAAGCCAAGTCATTATTTTTAGTCAAGGCACAACAAAAATGGCATTAAAATAACACTTTCTTACCTTTTAGGAGGAAGTGGTGAAGAATTGTTTTCAGTCAGGCCACAGCAAGAGAGGAGACAAAAAAGAAAGAAAACAAGTAATTAGTCACTGTAATCAGATATACATTGGATTACATTTTTATAACATGAATATTCAGAAAATGTATTCTTTTGCATGGAAATTGTTTAATTAAATGCTTGGATGAGATGTGTGACGCCTCAAATCATTCAAGAAAAAAAAAAAACATTTCAAACATCACTGTATGTCCATTGCAATTTTTTTTTTTTTTTTATAGTGAATGTGTTTTGTCACTCATCCGCGTAGCATCTTCCGTTCTGACAGAGCTTCACCTCGATCCGTACGCTGTGTGAATGTAAACAGACACGTGAGGAACTACTCTTGCCTTTTTACTTTTAAACAACACCTTAAACTGGATTAATAGCGCTGTTTTGTGGACTGGATGTCATTATTTGCGAAGGACAGTTTCTCTGGATAATGTGGATGAGATGCTGCACTTTAAGTTTACCATTTTACGAGAGGTGAGGAGTAAAGTCTTATTATTTTCGCTATATCCCAAGTTTGTATCCTGCTTCTCTGTGTCCGTCACTCCGTCTGCCCCTGACGCTCTGTTTTTTTGGCTGTTACCGTAGCGTTGCTGATGTTTGGTGTTTACGATCTGACACTGACACCACACACATTAGGAGCAGTGGCTTCAAAATCGCACACGAATACACAAAGTCGGGTCACGCCTCGTGGAATTCAGGGAGAAAAAAATCTGAGCAAAAATCGGGCAAATTCTCCTGTAGTGCGTGACGGCCTTTAGTATGCGGAAAATGATCAAAATCGGCCTTACACATCGACCCAATAGTGACCATCTATTTCTCTGGATTCTAAATAAACAGTATCAGCATTGACCATGAAAAAACCCACGTCAATCTCAAATAACGTGCACTTCCTAATTAGGGCTGGGTATTGTTAAGAAGTTACCGATACGATACGTAGGCCACGATACAATACATATCTTGACACAGTGAGCTTTCGATTTGACTTGATATCATATATTTCAAATTGATTCAATATGGTTCACTAAAAAATCATGGCTGTGACACTAAAAGTCTTTTTCCAGGCAGGCGTTGCAGATTTGCAACAGCTAAATGCCAATTACCTACTTAATCCACATCCATATTTTTTTACTCAGGAGCCTTTTTTCCCATCCATGCTGATAAACGTGGACGATGCAGACTGTGTAAGAATGGCTACACGCAAACAGCCTGACAGAAGTGCAAAGTACTTTTGTGTTTTACAAAGGATGTGTGAAGAATCCCTCAGTCGTCCAGGTAGAATCCATGAGGAGAAAATTCAGTTTGTCGACTGGACAAAAGTTAGTTGGTTGAAGACGTTTCGCAGCTCATCCAAGCTGCTTCTTCAGTTCTGGTCAGACACTGGTGGACACTTCCTTATATCTGCAGGGAGGAGCTAACTACACTGAAACTAACACACCTACTTGTTTACAGTTTCTGTTAGTTAGTTAGGCCTATTGACCTGTACAGGGTGTGGGGTCTTGTTATGCTGATTAGACCCCACACCCTGTACAGGTCAATTAGTTTGTTAGTTAGCTCCTCCCTGCAGATATACAGAAGTGTCCACTAGCATTCTGAACTGAAGAAGCTGCTTGGATGAGCTGCGAAACGTCTTCAACCAACTAACTTTTGTCCAGTTGACAAACTGAATTTTCTCCTCATTTACAAAGGATAAAAATTGTTTCTTGGAGTACCACATGAAAAAGTGATCTATACCAAGTTGTTTTGATTCTGTTCTGTCATTGTAAAGCACTGTTACACTGTGCTTTTTGTTTTTACTGTTGTGAAAAGTGATATACAAATAAAGTTAGCATTCGTATCATTTTCAGTCTTCTGTTAATTTCCCACACCGAACCAATGTTGCAAATCTGCAACATCCCAGAACGCATTGGATGTGAAGGTCTCTCTCAAAAAAAAGTCAGGATTGTATATTACTCCCCTATATGATAATTTTCCCCAAATATCAGATTTTTCCTGTTACTAAAATTTAATTTGAGCCTGAGAGGGTTAAAGCCATATTGCGGAACATTACATAACATTACTACCTGGACATTTCACGCGGTACGATCACACCATGAAGCCAGCAAGTTCTCCATCAGAAAAGTTACCTTAAAGTTACCTTGCTTCAAATCGAACGTGCGTACTTTGGTTTATTTCGCTCCGATCGCTTGTTCACTTAAATCCTCCGTTTTTTCCCCCCAACTTTAGCATAGCCCCATTATACTACACAAAACCGTTAATCTCTTCTTTGACACGGCGCTAGGAGCTATTGGGAACACTTACATTCTTAAAGTACAAGCCTGCCTCTCTATCTCTACAGCAGCGGAGAGGTTTGGCTGGATCTTTCTCTGCGCGTAAAGATAACCAGTATAAATACGCATGTTTTGGAGTATGCTGATAAAACCCGGAGCAGAACTATCCATCCACGAGGGGAATTGTTTACACAGACAGTTGGAACAGAAGATTCTCAGCTGGTGGACCTCTTGTTGTTTGGGGAGCGTGGAGTTTAGTATTGAAATAGTGTTTTGGCTGAGGTTTTAAAACTGAAGGAATGGAGTTTTAAAGCGTCATCTGTAACCTTCGTGGCTCTTGCTAAACGCGAAGCAATCCCAGCAAAATCCGTCTTGTCCCGGCGCAGACGTGTTGCGTAAGTGGCTCTTGAGGTCGAAATAAGTCAGCTGCGTACGGTCTGAAACTAATTTGAACGTGTTTTATTGTTTCTTAATCAGAAAGTGTGCGGTAAACATGCTACTAGTTGATGATGGCAAAACTGAGAAACGAGGAAAGTCCGCAAAAACTAAAATCTAAGTTAAGATGACTTGAATTAACAAAGTTCGACCATGATTTGAGTAAATTTCACTCAACAAGTAAAATTATCTGTCAACGGAACAACACTTTTTATACTTAAAATATGAAAATACAACTTGCTGGACTTAAAATAAGAATCAAAATCAAATGTTGCTTGAATTAAGAAAGACGCGCTTATTCCTTTGGTAGATAATTGTACTTATCAACTTGAATCGACTCAAATAAAGCAAAACGTTCTTAATTTAAGTCATTTTAACTTATCTAGATATTGATTTTTGCCATGTGGGATGCTCAGAATGTATAAAGGTAAGTGAGGAATAACTTTGAACCACTGCAAACTTGGGTTCTCAAAAGTATTTAAAGAGATACTAGTCAGTACTACAACTTGTATTGAACCTAGATACTCGTTTAAGCAAGTATTGATACTAAGAGTCACATTCGCAGGACAGAAATTAAGATTTAGAAAGATCTTGAGCTGTATCAGAACAAGTTTAAGAACACAGACTAGAAAATGCCCATGGACGACTATAGAACCGACGTGGACAACTGAGGATTACACAGATTTAAGACCACATGAGAATAGAAAAGAAAGGACAATGATTTAATGTTGAAAACTAACTTAATGTTGTAGTCGAGACCACAGGGTCCCGAGCCCAGGAGAAGACCAAGACTTCCCTCGGAGAGTCGAGGCCGAGACGAGACCAAGACTTTCAAAGGTCGAGACCGAGACAAGACCGAGATCACGGCCCATTGAGACCATTTCCTACATTTATTTGTGTATTTTGGCACATATCTCAATGTTTTTTTTTATAAATCTATCTCAATTTGATCTGGTTAATGTTTAAGCTTAAAATAGGCCAAGCAAACTGTGTTGCACTTAAACGCCCCTTTTTTGGACCCTGACCCATCGTTTGAGAACCTCTTCTTTATTCCCACTTTCACTTTGAAGCCGTTTTCTGTAAAGTGCCAGTGGATCAAAATGTTTTTTTCAAGTTCATAATATTTACAGTTACATTATCTGATTTTGCAGTGATATTTAGCGGCCTCTGGATATTTATTCACCGTAATGAAATATGATCGCACTTGAGACAAGACCAGACAAAACCGAGACCAAGCTCCATCAAGACTGAGACGAGACCGAGCCTGAGATGAGACCAAGACTGTAAAAAAGCGGTTTCGAGGCCAAAACCAAACTAAAATCTAACTAAAGGCTGTTTTTTGTTATAATTTTTATTATAGCAGTAGTTTTCAGGTTAACAGCTACTTTTTACCTTTTGTTCAGTCAAGATTGGCAATTCCAAGGCTGAAATTATCCAAATGATTTTAGTGAAGGTGAATGGAGTTTAAAACGTGTGAATCAAACAAAACAAAACACAACTCTAGGTCTGTTTATGACGAGGAAACAACATTACAACAAATTAAAATACAGCACAATATCAGCTCTTTAACTTGAGTATGCTGCGTCTAGACTCTGTAGAAAAGTCCCGAAGGTGGACAGATCATTATAGTCCCGGTGGTCAATGGCTCCTCTATTCTCCCCTGTGCTCCCTGTGCATGTAGAGCCTTGTTTTATTGTCATTTCTAATCCTCATATGACCGCAGACGAAGTGCAGACGCAGTGCAGACGAAGTGTCCCGAACGCACAAAACTCTATTCACAACACGTTAACAGACGCACAATGCACGTCTGACGAGAACTTAAGGACTTAACTGGAGAGTTTGCAAGAATAATGTAGAAATAAAAACAAGACCAAAAAAAATTATTGTTGGATCATAATGTAATTTAATACAAATAAATGCATTATTTATTTTTATTTTTTTTTATTTTTTCCTTTTTTAAAATGTTATTTAATTAAATTTTTATTTATTATTATCCTCCTTATTGTTATTATTTAATTTATTTTATTTTTTTTATTTCATGTATTTATTTATTATTATTATAGGAGGTGCTCAATGGGAACTTTACACTAATCACTTTTATTGCACTATTTTTCAAAGTATTTTAAACTATTGCAGAAAGGAAGAAGATTAAAGATTATCATACAATTAAAATTAAATCAAAATACTGCTTTTATTTTAGTCTTGGGCTAAAAAGTTACATGGTAGGGCTTTAAATAACGTCACATACTGTACATGCTCGTAGTTCTGCCTTAAAGGAATTGCCTACTTGGGTAAAAAAAAATTGTAAAATGTTTCGCAAAATCTTTAATTAATGATCTTAAAAGTGCGTCACCTGCTTGTTTCTATGGAGATGTCATTGCTCTGCCTGGAATGTTCCAGAGTATGACATTAAACAGCTCTACCTTACATTTACTCCATTAGAAATGGTTTTACAGCTCAAAAATACTTAGATCTGACCTGTAACTTGGCCTGGTTTGGTCTCAACTAAGATAGAAAGGTTTAATACCATACTGCGAAACATTGCAGACAAAGCAATAACATCTCTTTGACGGACCCTCCACCAGAAAAGTTACACAATGCACCTTTAACTGTGTTTTAATCAAATGAGTCTGAATCTGTCATAAGCACTTCACCCGGGGTTCTGTTTTGTTTCATTCACACATATTTAACACCAAAACCCTGCATATTTAGGCTGCGTTCTTCTCTTAACACTCTGAAAACACTCTGTTCCACCTTGTGATGTCATGTGGTAATCCAGGAAGTGCTCCACTGCGTTTTTAAACTCCACTTACTTTCACTGGAATCATTTGGAAGATTTCAGCCCCTGGACTTGCCAATCTCTACTGGACAAAAGTTTTAAAAAGTAACTGTTAACTTGAAAACTACAGTAGTACATTAAATCGCTTTACTTTGTAGCTGTTAACTTGAAAACTACCACTGCATGACATCACAAGGTGTAACAGAGCATTGTGAGCTTTGGAGATGTTGTCAGACTTATAAATCACAATTACTCAAACATGTGAATGAAACAAAACACAAATCCAGGTCTGTTTTTGAGACGGTAACAACATTCTAACATGGTTTAAAGCTCACAAGAGTAAAGTTTGTGTAATATTGGACCTTTAACATTAAAAAAATCATCTGTATCCACCTCTGTATTTTTTTTCTTGGGGTAGAAACAGGCCCGTTTTGCCCGTGCACTTTGGTACCCCGGCTGGCCTTATTTAGTCTTGGTGAGAAAAGTTTCACTCGCTCACGTCTAAATTGTCCCTCTCCTCTCCGCGCCCGGCCCCATTTGCAGTCTGCCAAATGAAATTGAAATCAACTTAGGCGTTAAGCAATGAGCAGGGCCCGGGCAGCCGGCAGAACTGCACTTGAGCGCCCTCGACAACAGCGGAGCGCGCCTCCCAAACGCTCATTGATTGGTGAATTAGAATCTCTTATTAGCAAATTGACTGTCTCAGCTGATTATCAAATTCACTTTCTCTATTAGGAGTCGGAGGCAGCGGCGGAGAGGGGAGCCGAGCTGCTGTGGGAGGAGCCGAAAACTGTGCTCAAGTAAGTGCTGTTACTTAAAGGCGCATTGTGTAACTTTTCTGGCGGAGGGCCCGTCAAATGCTTTTCTTCACGGACATGTTATTGCTTTGTCTGGAATGTTTTGCAGTATGATATTAAAACTTTTTATCATCAACCAGACCAAGTTACATGTCAGGTTTCGAGTTTTCTTTGTTTTTTAAGCTATAAAATCACTTGTAATTGATTGTAATTGAATAAATGTAAGTTAGAGACGTTTAATTTCATACTGTGGAACATTCTAGGCAGAGCAATGAAACGTAAAACTCCACAGAAACAAGAAACATGTATTTAAAGGCGTTATACCTGATTTTTATTGTCTCAAAGTTAATAAAAATAAAAAGAAGTTAATTTGAAATGGATTACAGTGGGCCAAAGTTATTCTTCACTTCCCATTTGAAACAGTGGCTAAAGGAAAACCAGACTTGGACACTTTTACTTGTTATTGTTTTTTCTTTGTTAAATTTGTGCTGCCGAGGGACTTCAGATGGAAATGAACATTTTTGCTATAATCTGTCATATTTACACTGCAGTGTTGTAGATGTTCTTTAAAATGCACTATTAAATAAATAAATAAAAAGTTAAAATTAAGGGGCTGTCACATTTTAACAATCTAGCCAGCGTACGCCAACGTGTGAAAAATTTGGCAAATACACTGGTGTACGTTGGATAGGTTATAGGTTTTGTATAAGTTATGAGCTGAAGCATGGCATACGTCAACATAAGGCACGATCGTCGAAAAATTTTGAGTATGCTGAAAATTTTGTCAACGTATGCCAATGTGTACTACGTGGGCCATGAGTTCGAGCACAGAACTTACTGACCACGTTTCTAACTTACAGCTACCGTATAATGGCACATTGACTGTGTGTAGGGAAATTGGTTAATAAAAATGTGGAAACTGTCAGTACTCCTTCGGACTTCATGGTGAGCAGACCCCGTGGTACCACCCGCGACACGTATCATCCGACAAATCGAGACTCCAGCAAGGTTGAGACGAGAATAAGTGTAATAAGAAGCGTTCTTCTGAGCTGTCGTCGGCATAACACCGATGAATGTGCTACTGCGATGTCTAGTGCGGTTATGAATTGTCAAATGGCAGCCTTCGCGTTGGCCGATATGCTGCCGTGCGCGATACACAAGTTAGACTATCGTTGGGCATAAGTTGTGGACGCTGGCAACACGCTAAGCACTAGTTTGTATAATTTATATGTCCAACTCTTTATGAATACGTTATGTATATGCCCAGCATTGAAAAAAAAAAAAACATCAATAGTTCAGCATATGCCAGGGTTTTAGGGAAATTCTGGTACGTCTGCAAACACTGGATAAATCGTCAAGATGCAACAGGGCCATTACGTTATGCATCCTGAGCATCCTGATTATTCACCGTGTTGAGATTACAAGTGCTTTACACAACTCTCAGAGGCCAGAATAGAGTTTGGCCATCGCATCGTATTTCAAACAACTAGCATGCCAACACACACTTCCTGATTATCGGACAAGAAAGGCTTTCTAATGAGATGCGGTGGACTTATTTTGACCTCAAGAGCCGCTTGTACGATATATCTGTACTGCGGCGAGACAAATTTTGCTTTGAGTTTAGCGAGAGTCACAAAGGTTATTAATGACACTTTAAAACTCCCTTCCTTCAGTTTTAAAACCGCAGCCAAAACACCATTTCAATACTAAACTCAACGCTCAGAAGACAAATTTTGTTAATTACACGGAGGCCTATTAAAAGTAACATTACGCAAGTAGAAGTACAGTTTCGGTCCAAGAAAGTAGAAAAGTATTTGGTGAAACTACTGCTCAAGTAAGAATAATTGTCTGGATTAATGTACTCGGAAGGACACAAATGCGCAGTTTACAAAAGGATAGAGGATAAAATAGTGTTTGAAGGAACAGTGCCAGAAAAGTAAACGTTCAAACATGAGCTGATTTAATACTGTCGTCATAAAACTTTATCACCTCGACTGGACTTAGTCACAGAGGGAAGAAGAACTACAACTGTTGCTCTCTAAAGTTTTATAAATTATTACTGAAGTCTTGTGTATGAAAAGTACTCTGTGAAGTGCAGTTTTCAAAGTTACTCCAGTAAACGTACTGACCAAATTGGGGCCTGTGAGCCAAACGTGGCCCTCCAGGGGTCTAATTTGGCCCAAGAGGGGGTGCTGAGATTTGTCAGAAGAATCTCTTTTGATTCCGTTTAGCGCTGAAAAGACTGTCAGAAGATGAAAGGGAGCCCGTAGCAACGCATTCCCCTGAAACGCACAATAATTAAAGACAATTCGCTCTAAAATATCTTTTCAGACAAACTCTTAATCCGTGAAAAACATGAAAGTTTGTCCGCTAATACAAATCACTTTAACGCTCCTGCTCTGTATGTTCTGATGTGACCTCTTTTTGTGACCAGTAATGACATCCCAGGTTCATTTGTGATCGTTTTGATACTTTACAACTAATGTTACGAAAATTCACTAGTGGTGTGATACTAACTGTAGGCACTGCTCTGTCAGACTTTGTTAGATTGTAATTTAGGCTTTATTTTAACACAATATGACCTTAAATAACTGACTTCACTGGAACTAAAACAGTCCCTTTCACCTTTTTGTTGAAAATCAAACACCTAAACAGAACCACAAACGATTATATTGATCACAGGCTCCTGAAAATGTGCTGTTTAAATTCATTTTGTACTTTTTTGCTAAATCTTTTTTGGCAGTGTTTGGCTTTTTCTCGGCACGGTAATTGCTCAACATTCCGCCATAGAAAAACATGTAGAACACCCCCAGAGTTTATGTCACAGCAAAGTATCAATAGTCAACTTTTGGATCAGTGGATAAAAGTTCTACCAACTGCGCTACTGTCATCTGTTCGTTCAGACCTACTGTATTCCGAGTTCCCCAGGTCATGGAAATCCTGGAAAAGTCATGGAAATTGAAAATGTCATTTTCCAAGGCCTGGAAACGTCATGGAACTTGGGGAATTCAATGAAGGTTTTGGAAAAGTCATGGAATTTTTGTATCTCTTTCACATAACTGCAGCATTTTGTTAATCAAAATAGTCTAATGAGAACTTATTTCTGAACATCTGCACCTTTTGCTTTAAAAGAGACGACAATAAACGCACTGACAGCATTTTGAATGTTAAAAAACTGTAAAACCAAACCATACGGTGAGTGGAAAGTGTTAACATTTCATATTTAGCCCTAAAAGTCTGATCAATTTTACACATGTAGGTGCGTAAACAGTGTTGGGGAGTAACAGATTACATGTACCGCAGTTACGTAATCAGAGTACAAATTATGAGTAACTGTATTCAGTTACAGTTACTGTTTCAGTGAGTGGTAACTGGATTACAGTTACTTTGTTGAAATAAATGGATTACACAGAGGCATTTTCCTGTTTTCACATTTTGGACTATTCCCTTTTTTTTTTTTTTTTCTTTGGTAATTCCACTTATTGCTGGACTCTAAACCAGAACTAAAACCAGTTCTAAACCTGGTCCAAACCAGGTCTAAAACCAGGACTAAAACCAGGTCTAAACCAGGTCTAAAACAGGATTTAACAGGACTAAACCATGCAGTGTGGACGTGTCTCCTCCTCTTCTATAAAAATATTTTTAATTTGGTTCAGTAAAGTCTGGACTTTTCATTTTCTTTTATCAGACAAAACATCTTATGTTACGATATCCTGGTCTTTGCTTCTCTACAGCAAATCAAGTAATCCAAAGTATTCAGATTACATTACTCACTTTAAGTAATTTAATGGATTCCGTTACAAACTACATTTTGGGGTATGTAATCTGTAATCTGTAGGGGAATACATTTTAAAAGTAACCTTCCCAACACTGGCCATTAAGTCATGGAAAATTCACTTTAGGTCATGGAAAAGTCATGGAAAAGTTTAGAAATTTTCTCATTTTGTATTATAGCCTCGAGTCTGCAAAGCGACCTCTTGTATAAAGCTGAGCTCTATTTATTTTTACGTGTACATATACATTCATACAATTACGCCTTATTTGACACCAGTCTCTTGCGATTTTTCCAATTTTTTATTTATTTTTTTTTTATTTATTATGACATTTCTCTTTTGTTATTATATTATATTGTGACGTTTGAGCTCCTGCGTCCCATGTGGATCAATAAAGTTCGTCTGCGTCTTAAGTCTAAGTCTAATCCGTGTACAGTAGTGCCCTCTAGGCGGACTCTCCTCCTCTCTCTCCCTCTTTTCTCCTTCTTCCTCTCTTTCTTCTCCCCTCCCCTTTCCTTCCATACTCGGGCGGCCTGGTCCCGTGAGGGGAAGGGGAAGGGGGCGCAGACGCAGGAGGCTGACCTGAAAAGACCCCGACCCGTGTGTGGATATGTACAGATGTGGAGCTCGGGCATGTCCCCTGTAACACAACACACATGGAGCCCCGAGGAGGAAGAGGAGGAAGAGGAGGAGGAAGAGGAGGAGGAAGAGGAGGAGGAAGAGGAGGAGGAAGAGGAGGAGGGGTGGAGGTGGAGGTGGAGAGGACAGCGCGACAGGAAACACGGTTTAATTAGTCAAACATGGGGGTTTTGTTTTGGTATAGAGTTACTAATACAGATTTGGGAAGGCGGAGAAAGAATAATAGTTTGGTTTAAGTTTTAACAATGACGTAAATCGATATTATCACGATACGCATCTCACTGTACGATATTTATTGCGATATTTTGTAGACAGGACACGTTTTTTGCTTTTTAAATACCTTGACAAGATTTTGGTGTGATTATTTCCATCATAATCCCGAGAATTCAAGTAAAAAACATATTTCTTCATGTTGTCTGCGCTGAAATGCATCATGGGATATGTAGTTCTCGATGTTCATAAGATGTTGCGGCTTTAAAACAATGCACTTAAGCAAAGGAACTTGTAAGTCGATATTTTGTGACAGCTCATATTATTGAGACTTTTGACGATACAATCCGTGTGTCATTTGTTCATTTGTTTTTTAAAATAAAACCAAATATAAGAAAATGAAAAAACAATTTTCTTCATTATTTGTCTCCAAAAGCAAAAAAAAAAAAAAAAAAAAGATGAATGATTCGTTTTTTTTCAGTTTTCGATTTTGTGTTTAAATGAAGACGCTTGACTTAAACTGCAATGCCGAACTGAACCAGGACTAAACCAGGACTAAACCAGGACTAAACCAAGACTAAACCAAGACTAAACCAAGACTAAACCAAGACTAAACCAAGATTAAACCAAGACCAAACCAGGACGGAACCAGGACGGAACCAGGACGGAACCAGGACGGAACCAGGACGGAACCAAGGACTAAACCAGGACTAAACCAGGACTAAACCAGGACTAAACCAGGACTAAACCAGGACTAAACCAGGACTAAACCAGAAGGTCGGGTGATTAGGACTGAGACCAGGAGCAGACTGGGACTGAGATCAGTTTAATCCTGTTTTAGTCCTGTTTTAGTCCTGTTTTAGTCCTGTATTAGTCCTGTTTTAGTCCTGTTTTAGTCCTGTTTTAGTCCTGGTTCAGTCCTGGTTCAGTCCTGGTTCAGTCCTGGTTCAGTCCTGGTCTAGTCCTGGTCACAGCTTAAGTCACAGAAAAGGGAAACGGTCGTTATCCGTTTTTTCATTTTGCTTTTAGAAACAAATAATGAAGAAAACAATTGCTTTTTTCATTTTCTCATTTTTGGTTTTAAATTGTAAAACAAATGATTAATTAATACACTGATTCGATACGATATCACGATATTTCAGTCCTTGTTACATCCCTAATAAATAGTGATGAAACTGTAAAGCTTAAGTAGCAATTATAACAACTGTGGAAAATGTTGAAACATGATTAAAAAAAATAAAATAATGTATGGACAAAAAGAAGAATTGATAACTACGCACGAATACTGAAACTACAATTCTCCGTTTTTGGACAAGTTTGTATCTTTGGCACAAAATTGTTTAAGTTTTACAATCAAAAAGTGGAAGAATTGTACGCGCTGTAAACTAAAGTCAACACAAAACACCGCAGGGGAACCACATGCTGCATTCTTTTAGGTGTGGACAACGCGCCGAACTCAAATTTCTCCAAAAAGTTCCTCCAGGGAGTTTTCCTTTATTTAACCTAAACAAAACAATCGATAACTTTTGACGCCGAACCAGCCGTTCTCCGTTTTCGGTCACACAACGCTTTTCTCACCACAAAAGCGAAAAAAAGGCAGAGGCGCGCAACTTATCGGGACAAAGCGCGGACTGGAATTTTGAGACGGGGTGGGGGGTGGTCGCGCCGGTCGTGCTGGTGACGCGGGGTCAGAGGTCGTCGCCTTGCACTCAACAGCTGTCTCGGACCCGGGGCCTGATAAGAGAGTCCCGAGCATCCTGCAGAGTCCCGAGCGCGCAAGGGTTAATACCTGCCCCGGGGTGAAGGGGTAGGGCTACAGTAAAGCCACGCAGGCAGGGATCTCCAGGAGTCACCGGGTTTTTTTGGGATTAGGCTGTGAAGAGTGAAAGTGGCAGTGTTGGGAAAGTGACTTTTAAAATGTATTCCCCTACAGATTACAGATTACATACACCAAAATGTAGTTTGTAACGTAATCCATTAAATTACTTAAAGTGAGTAATGTAATCTGAATACTTTGGATTACTTGATTTGCTGTAGAGAAGCAAAGACGAGGAAATCGTAACATGAGATGTTTTATCTGCTAAAAGAAAATAAAAAGCCCAAACTTTACTGAACCAAATTAAAAATATTATTGATAGAAGACGAGGAAACACGTCCACACAGCAGGATTTAGTCCTGTTAAATCCTGTTTTAGACCTGGTTTTAGTCCTGTTTTAGTCCTGGTTTAGATCTAGTTCAGACCTGGTTTTAGTCCTGGTTTAGGTCTAGTTTAAACCTGGTTTTAAACCTGGTTTAGTCCTGGTTTAGATCTAGTTTAGACCTGGTTTTAGTCCTGGTTTAGATCTAGTTTAGACCTGGTTTTAGTCCTGGTTTTAGACCTGGTTTAGTCCTGGTTTTAGTGCTGGTTTAGATCTAGTTTAGACCTGGTTTTAGTCCTGGTTTTAGACCTGGTTTAGTCCTGGTTTTAGTCCTGGTTTTCCTGGTTTTAGACCTGGTTTTCGACCTGGTTTTAGATCTACCTGGTTTAGTCCTGGTTTTTAGGTCCTGGTTTAGTCCTGGTTTTTAGACCTGGTTTGGTCTAGTTTAAACCTGGTTTTAGTCCTGGTTTTTGTCTTGGTTGGTTTTAGTCCTAGACCTGGTTTAGACCTGGTTTTAGTCCTGGTTTTAGTCCTGGTTTAGCCCAAAATGTAAAAACAGGAAAATCCCGCCATGTAATCCATTTCTTTCAACAAAGTAACTGTAATCCAATTACCACTCATTGAAACAGTAACTGTAACTCAATACAGTTACTCATAATTTGCACTCTGATTACATAACTCCAGTACATGTAATCTGTTACTCCCCAACACTGTTTATATGAAAGGTTAAACGACTCAATAAAACATGGTGAACGTCATTATATTTATGTTTTACTATTGAAATCTTCCTAGTTCTTGATCATGTTACTTTATGGCTGGAGATATGACATAACTAATGACATAATGTTAAAATAAAAGGTC
The DNA here is from genome assembly GCF_026225935.1 of Boleophthalmus pectinirostris. Classification (NCBI taxonomy): domain Eukaryota; kingdom Metazoa; phylum Chordata; class Actinopteri; order Gobiiformes; family Gobiidae; genus Boleophthalmus; species Boleophthalmus pectinirostris. The sequence continues at coordinate 6,758,388 of NW_026571018.1, read as the reverse complement.
AAAACGTGTCTAAAATAGTCACGGTGAGACTATAGATGTATTTTTGGCTCTGATGACATACAGTAGGTCATTATATTCTGTTTTCTTTGAGCTACTTCCTGTATTTTTGGACTTTTTTTCTACAAACTGACACAGATGTAAAACTGGTTGCTTCCTAAGAACAGGCATCAACACATTTTAGGTCGTTCAGAAGCTTAATAGCTTTTGCGAATCATTATTGAATTGTGACTTTACTGTGTTCCATCAGAATGATTAAAACTAATTCTCAAAAATCTTTCACGGACAACATTTCAAAACTTTTCCATAACTTTTTCATGGCCTAAAGTGAATTTTCCACAATTTTACGGCACCTACATGTGTAGAATTAAGCAAACATTTAGGGTTAAATAAGAAATGTCAAACTTTTCCACTCACCTTATGGTTTGGGATTATAGTTTTTGAAAATTAAATATCCAAAAACTGTTCAGTACACAAGACATGCACTATGAATGAAGGGGAAGGGGTCAATTTAAAGCAGAAACTGAGAAAAAACAGGAAAAGCTTATGTGTATCTGTGTGTTTCTGTGTGTCTCTGTGTGTCTCTGTGTGTCTCTGTGTGTCTCTGTGTGTCTGTGTGTTCTCTGTGTGTTCTGTGTGTGTCTGTGTGTTTCTGTGTGTTTCTGTGTGTTTGTGTGTATCTGTGTGTATCTGTGTGTTTCTGTGTGTTTCTGTGTGTTTCTGTGTGTTTCTGTGTGTCTCTGTGTGTTTCTGTGTGTCTCTGTGTGTCTCTGTGTGTTTCTGTGTGTCTCTGTGTATCTGTGTATCTGTGTGTCTCTGTGTGTCTCTGTGTGTATCTGTGTGTATCTGTGTGTGTCTGTGTGTGTCTGTGTGTGTCTGTGTGTGTCTGTGTGTTTCTGTGTGTTTCTGTGTGTTTGTGTGTATCTGTGTGTATCTGTGTGTTTCTGTGTGTTTCTGTGTGTATGTGTGTGTGTTTCTGTGTGTTTCTGTGTGTTCTGTGTGTATCTGTGTGTTCTGTGTGTTTGTCTGTGTGTATCTGTGTGTTTCTGTGTGTTTCTGTGTGTTTCTGTGTGTGTTTCTTGTGTGTGTTTCTGTGTGTATCTGTGTGTATCTGTGTGTTTCTGTGTGTTTCTGTGTGTGTTTCTGTGTGTTTCTGTGTGTTTCTGTGTGTTTCTGTGTGTATCTGTGTGTATCTGTGTGTATCTGTGTGTATCTGTGTGTTTCTGTGTGTATGTGTGTGTGTTTCTGTGTGTGTTTCTGTGTGTTTCTGTGTGTTTCTGTGTGTATCTGTGTGTTTCTGTGTGTTTCTGTGTATCTGTGTGTTTCTGTGTGTATCTGTGTGTTTCTGTGTGTATCTGTGTGTATCTGTGTGTTTGTGTGCGTGGGGTCAGCCTGTGGACTGGGTTGGGAGAAAACCTGAAGCAGTGCGGCTTAAAAAGAAATTATTAAGAACTTTTGCTTTTGTGGTATAAGAGTGAGTGACAGTGACAAACAAAGTAACTAACTTTAACTAAGCCCTGATGAAGACTGGTTGGTCCAAACATGTTGGCTTTGTCCATTTAAATAAAGGCCTTTTAACTATATTTTTTCTCATGCAATTTTTACTTCTTTAAAGTGCCTGGAGTCTGTTGTGTTAAAAAAAAAAAAAAAAAAAAAAAAAAAAATGTGATTAAAATTATATTTTGTATGCATAGTATGTCATTACTATATACTATATGTATACTATACTATATACTATATGTATTTTGGACAAGTTTGTATCTTTTGCACAAAATTGTTTAAGTTTTACAATCTAAAAATGAAGAATTGTACATGCTGTAAACTAAAGTCAACACAAAACATACTGGATATTGGATACTGGATACTACATGTAAATATTTGTAATGTTCCATGATCAGTGTTCATAAGCAAAAACATCATTTTTGACTCTAATGAACAGCGATGGGTTAATTTAAGTTTTTCTTCTTCTCACTCCTTTTTAAGAAAAAGTGCTTTTCTGTAGTTTCCAATGTATATGTGTTGTTTGTAATGTATACATGATTATTGTTTCTCTCTCGGCACAAACTCGAAATAAAAACTAATCAATCACTCAAAACATTCCAACTTCTGCCACTGCGTTTACTGTCGTGCGTTCAAACAAAAAGAACCCTGATCGTTATTCTGAGAAACTGCATCATGTAAAAATATAATTCTTTGTTTTTGCTTCATCAGATCCCAATCAACTCAAATAACAAGGAGAAATCAATAAAACATGTCATGCAAGAGTTCATGTCCTGGGAGGATAAAGATTGACCACAGTCCTAATGAAAACCTGTCGAATGTGATTTAAATAAGAGAAATAACGTTACTTTTAAATAAGTAAAAGTGCAGATAGTGTTGCATGAAATGAAAGAGTGGAAAAGTACTTGGAGAAAGCTGTACTCAAGTAATTTTAAGAATAACTGAATGAAGATCTGTCACTTCTGAAAGAGCAGTGCAAGAAAAAGTGCAAGAAACACAAAGCTTTTATCACGTATCGACTTCCTCACAGTGCGAAAAGGAACCAAAACTCCCACTACTTATACTTCAAAACTAAATCTGACTGGAGTAGGAGTTAAGGTATGTTCCTAGAAAAGTACAGTTTCTTCCAAAAAGTTACTCAAGTAAATGTAACCGAGTCTGAGGAGGGGGAAGGGAGGGATGAGGAGAGGGACGGAGCGACGGAGGGAGGGAGGGAGGGGGGAGAGAGGTCAAGGCTTGACCGGTGGGCCGGGTCATTCATCAACCCGTTAATGGTGCAGGGCTTTATGCTGTCGTGAAGAGTGACCTTTCGTCCAGTGAAGGCAGAGACGGGGGGAGAGGAGGAGGAAGAGGAGGAAGAGGAGGAGGGGGCTGCGGACGCGAAACAAGGCCGGACAATGGGGGAAGTTTGAGGAACGCAACATGGAGGTGGTCAGGAGCGGACAGTGAGGGCTGAAGTGAAGGACGGAGGGAGTAAGTGAGAAAGAGCGAGAGAGGGGAGGGGGTCATTGTTGGAAAGTAAATGAGTACATGCACTGATAATACAAGTTCACAATACTATTTAACTGGATTTGTGTTTTTGTTGATCGTCAAAATACACTTACTTTCAAAGACTTTAGTAAAAAATATTTTAAAAAGACACTGTGTATGATTTTTGCCATTTTAATGTAAAAAAAAAGCCCAAATTACACAGTTTTCTGATCTGTTATAACAGTATTTTCTCGTCAAAACCAAAGCCGGTGTTGAGTTCTTCTCTCAAACACAAAACACTGCTCCATTGCGTTTTTAAACTCCATACACCATCAGTAGAATCAAATAATTACAGCCGTAGAATTGCGTATTTGGTAATCATCCAAAAAAGTAAAAAAAAATGTAGAAGGACTGATAGAATTTTGCCATTTTAATATTTAAAAAAAGGCCAAATTACATTGCTTTCTCGTCAAAACCAAAGCCAGAGTTGAGTTCTTCTCTCAAACACAAAACACTGCTCCACTGTGTTTTTCAACTCCATACAACTTCAGTAGAATCGGATAATTACAACCCCGGAATTGCATACTTTGTGATCGTCCAAAAAAGTAAAAAAAATTTAGAAAGACTGACAGAATTTTGCCCTTTTAAACACGCTCTCCTCGAGGTCACATTGACCCAAAGAATTTTTTTTTCCTTTCTGCTCTCTTGGGGCAGGTGAATCAGACCCAAAAATGTATTTTCAAATAAATTGTCGCCAGGTGAGAAAATATATTTTTGGGTCTGATTCACCTGCCCCGAGAGAGCAGGAAGGAAAAAAAACTTTCTTTGAATCAATGTGACTAAAAGGAGACCGTGAGTTTAAAGTAAAAAAAAAAAAAAAAAAAAAAAAGCCCACATTACACCGTTTTCTCGTCAAAACCAAAGCCGGTGTTGCGTTCTTCTCTCAAACACAAAACACTGCTCCACTACGTTTTTCAACTCCATATACCTTCAGTAGAATCAGATCATTACAGCCCTGGAATTGCATAGTTGGTGATCGTCAAAAAAAGTCAAATAAATATAGAAAGACTGATAGAATTTTGACATTTTTAGGTAAAAGATCACCGTTTTCTGATCTGTTCTAACATTGTTTCTTTGTCAAAACTATAGCCAGAGTTGAGTTCTTCTCTCAAACACAAAACACTGCTCCACTGTGTTTTTAAACTCCATACACCTTCAGTAGAATCAGATAATTACAGCCCTGGAATTAACCAATCTGTGCTGAACAAAAAGTAGAAAATGAGCTTTTAATTTGAAACTACTTCAATAATAAAGGATTACTCAAACGTGTGAATGAAACAAAACACAACTTGGAGAATGTTATTGGATGAGGAAACTGCATTATCGCATTGCTTAAAGCTCTGAGGAGTCATTTTTGGCGCAATATAAGAAGACGTTTAAAGTATTCAAGAATGCAGAATACAGTACTCTCATTGGACAGTGTAACAGAAAATGTTGCAAAATACTTTTTCTAAGAATTCAAAGTATTCTTCCCATCACTGCATGTGAACTTTGAGACACACAAACGACTTCAGGGACTAAAACTATTCTGTAATTTTCAAGTTTTGAGCCAGGTTACATATCTTTTTCTACAGCTGCAAGATTAAGTGAAACTCAAACTATCAAACAATTATCGCAAATCCTGCAATTAGTGTGTTAATGTGTTGTCTTTTTTCACCCAAAATCTTGTTGGACCTGTATTTTTGACCTCTACAAAAAAAAGTTCTGAAATACGTGAGATTGTTGTGTTAGAGTAACCGTTCAGATTTCAGTCTTCTCTCAAATGTGAACACTCCTGGAGTCTGAGCGGAGTCTTACTTTTTTTAAATCTCAAGTCTAAATCGATAAAAAAACTTAAATCGCTTTTTTTTGCAAAGTTGTGCAGCCCTTATAACTTCAACGTCCTCTAAAACAAACCTGGAGTCAAGTTTTGTTGTCGTTTCAATTATGCAAGTTTGAGTTATCTTACGTGTAGTGCCTCTTTAATGCTTCTTTCCAGCTTGTGACATCATCAGGTGCTCCTCCGAGTTTTTAAAGTCCATACTAGGGATGGTACAAAATCTCGTGTCCCAAAATCTCGCGCGACAAAATTGCAACAAGATCGTGCGCATATGCGAAAAATTATCTTAGATTTTTTCACCCTGATTTTACCTTCACCTCAAGCCGAGTGTACAGTCTGCGATCTTTGGGCCTTTTTGAGATGATTTTTCAGGTTTTTGAGAAGCTGTTTTGTATGAAAAACGCTCTGTAAATAAAGTTTCATTGATGGAAATCGGCCCGACTTTTGGCTTAATCGTGTATCGAGCTTCGTGTAGTAAACATGGGGTAACGAGAACCGATGAACGCCTCACGACCAGCTTGTCAATCGTAGGCCACGAGAATCTCAAACCTGTTCAAAATCCAGTCGCCTCTCGTGAGGGTTTCGCTCTGTTGAAGCCGTTCGTATCGTGTGAGAACTTGAATCGTGAATTGTGAACTTTTAAACCCTGCGATTTGGTCGTATGGATTTGATCTGGGGCTGAGTGAAACGATTGTCTCATGCCGGACATTACACTGTGCGATATTTTCAAACAAAAAAAAAAAGAGTTAAGAGCAGGTGAGTTATACAATTTGAAAAGCTGTAGCTCCAAAAAGCAGTACTACAATGACCAAAATAAATAAAAAATGTTGACGCCAAACTTGTGAAATGGATTGCACTACTTATTGATTGCAAATTACGTCAAAATCTCGTCTTGTGTCGTTCTCGTGGGGTGTCTCGTCTTGCGAAAATCATGTCTCGTCCACTGATATTTCAGCGCTCAGTTTACTTAAAGCACAATTCTGAAGCCATGAGCAGCTAATGTTTGATGCCTCATTTAAACTGCTTCAGTATTCAAGGCATTAGCAGAAAGCAAAAGTCTCAACAGCTCCTAAATTCAATTATTTTTTACCATGTTTAGTAGGGGTGTGCAAAAATATCGGAATATCGGTATATTGTATCGTTTAATGTGATGATACAGTATCGATATCGTGGGCTGCTGTATCGATATATCACCAAAAATATTTTTAGGTGTGTTGTACTAAATTATTTTGTTAGTGCTACAGTTTTGTTGCTTGTGGAGTGAAAGGAAACTCATTTATGCGACACATTTGACATTTTTACCTGTTTTGAGGATTAAAATGTTTGTGTTTCATATGAACTTTGGACAAGAAGAAGCGGTTTAACAAACACTTTTAGTATCACAGCCATGATTCAGCTTTTATTTTTATTGAACTGTGTCGAATTGATTTGAAATATATATCGAATCGAAAGTGCACTGTATTGAGATATGTATCGTATCGTGGCCTGTGTATCGAGGTATGTATCGTATCGGCAAATTCTTAGTGATACCCAGCCCTAATGTTTAGTACAAAGGTTTCGAAAGTCAGACTTGTATATTGGTAAAATATTTCAAGAAAATAAAAACAATTCCAACATTTTCCCCTCAAAAATGAGAAAACTGTAAATCCCTCTTCACAAAATCGCCTCCTCCAAACGTAGCCAAGCAATCCATTGTATTGATACTCCAGCGCCGCCTGCAATAAACAGCAGATAAGACGTTGCGTTAACCAAGGCTAACCAATATACACGGAGCGGCATGTGTGTCCAATGTTTGACTGTATGCTAAATATTTGCACTGCTGCCTTGGCCGGGCTCAGGGGTCAGAGGTCACCCCCGGGGCTGTCGGCCATGTTTACAGCTCTCATGATGACGCCCTGGGAGACGGAGGCGGCCATTACAGGAGGAGAGTTTAAAAGCAGCAGTAAAGTGATCGGGGACTGTAACTAAATGACGCGATGAGTCTGGACCGTGAGTGCAGATGGTGTAAAAGGGAATATGTTTAAGAGTAGTAAGAGTTTTAAGTGAAAACAAAAGCTGAAAATATTAATAGAAAGAAATAACTTGACTAATAAAATCAAAATTATGACACAAAAGAGTTAATTGACAAAAAAGGGGTCAGTTTGTCATTTTGCTCAACTCTTTTTTTTTTTTTTAATAGTGCATAAATAAAAAAATATTAAAATTAATTTAAAATATATTTTAATAAAAAAAAAAAAAAACACATTTCAATAAATTAAATTAAAATAAAATACACAAAAAATAATTTAATTAAAATAAAATAAAATTAAAATAAAAAATAGAAAAAAAAACTTGGTCAAAATTCTCTGATTTTGAAATTACATACTGTACATACAAAAGGCTTCACCAACATTGCTCTGTAAAAATGCACTGAACCTGCAGCTGGGTCTGAACCAGGACTAACCCGGAATGAAACCCGGTCTAAACCAGGACTAAGTAAACCAATAAAAAATACATTTTTTAAAGGTCCTATATTACTCAAACTTGGCTCATGGGAGCTTCAAGTCATGTTATAATGTTGTGTTGAGTTTTGTGTTTTGTTTCATTCACATGTTTGAGATTGGCAATTCCATGGCTGAAATTATCCAAATGGTTCGTGTTTAGTCTAGTTTATCTTATTGTTTATTTTACAGAGACCACGTACAGGCGCATTAATCAATTAAATATTGATTAATGCTTTGTACAAGACTGTAGCTCTTGGAGTTAATTTCCATCTATAGTCTCTGAGACAGACAAAGCACAGAATACAAAAATGGCATAAACAACGCAATCCATATACAAGCAGTTATAAAAAGTACAATGACATTACACACAAAAAGTTTTAGAACACCACGCTTTTTCCACTTTTTTACCGTTTACTGTTGACCAAAACATATTCTAAGCTTTTGATTTATGAAAGTGTCCACCTTTGGCAGATATAACAGCTGAACACACTTTTGGCTCGTTCTTTTACAACAAAAAGTAGTTTTAGCAGAGCTTGGACTTGTGTTTTGTTGGTTTCAAGCTCTTCGTTGGACTTGCACGACTTGAATTGCAATAAATAACTGGAAAAATTAGGCTGTTCTAAAACTTTTGACCGGTGGTGTATCTCTATCCTATTCCCACCCTGTCCCCTCTGTGCCTTAATCAGGTATAATTTAGTTCTCAGTTAATGTTGTTAAAAAAAAAAAAGTTCTTAATTCAGCTTTAAACTTTCTGAAGTCTTTGCATAGTTTCAAATGTGCTGGTAATTTGTTCCACTCTGTTTTCAGTTTTGATTGGCCTTGAGCGGTTTTTTCTTCTAGGTATGCTTGTAGATCTGTGTATGGAGTTTAAATACACAAAATAATGTACTACCTCATGACATTACAAGGTGGAAGAGTGTGTTTTCAGTTTGAGAGAAGAACTCAGCCTAAATTTGCAGGATTTGTGAGTTAAACATGTGCGAATGAACCAAAACACAACTCCAGGTTTGGTTATATTTGATCAGGAAACAGCATTTTAACATAAAAAATAGCGTACTATAAGCTCTTAAACATCGGGAAGGTGGGTCACGAGCTCAATTAGACCTGATCTGGCTCCTGGGACTCGAGATGAATAGGCCTGCCCTGACCTATTGTCTTACTCCAACTTTTTTTTGCATCAGCTTTTTCTTTGATTGCGTGCCACTGTACCATACGCGTGCCGACAGTTCCTCTTCCTTGTTATTGTGCCTTCGGTGTACGATGGTGAACCCGCCGATGTCCTGAGCGTTTGTCTAAGAATAAGACTCATGTGAGCGTTCTAACCCAGCTGCCACTATCACTTCCTCTATAGTTTCGCAATACACTGAATAGGCCTTCGGTACGGGAACTAGCTACTCCTTACTTCCACACGAGCAAAAGCAATCTGATTTTGAGAAATACTTGCACAAAAATGAGTAGATTTGTGGTTAGGGATGCCAATGATTAAACATTTTTTGAGTCACTAGAGCTGGAACAAGTACAATTTTTTTAGTAAAGTAAAAAAAAAATTGGTCGACTTGAAGATGCATTGTGTAACTTTTCTGGTGGAGGGAGCGTCAAATGTTTTTATCCGTGGAGATGTTATTGCTTTGTCTGGAATATTTCACCGTATGGTATTAAACTTTTCTATCTTAATGGAGATCACACCAAAGTTACAGGTCAGATCTTCGGAGTGGCAACCCGCTTGGAGTCAGAATGTCTGTTTTTTTTTTTTAGGTATTTTTGAGCTATAAAACCACCACCTGTAATTTAAGAAATGTAAAGGGGCTGTCACACCTTGACAATTTATGCCGACATATGAAAAATTTAGTAAATACACTGGCGTACGTCTGATAAGTTTTGTATAAGTTATGAGCACGCTGGCATACGTCGACATATGGCAAGATCGTCAAAAAATTCAGAGCATGCTGAACATTTCTCGACGTATCTCAGCGTACGCTTATACGTCCTGCACATGTGGGCCATAAGTTGTAGATAAGTTCTGCGATCGTTGACACACATTAATTGTAAGTTACTCATAAGTCCAAATACGTTGAGATAATGTCTAGCGTACCCATAAACTATGAGTAACGTTCTATGAACCTATGTATAACTTATATTGAACTTGACTCCAAAACATATTGACGTACGTATTTGACATCTTCCGGTGACCACAGAACTTACTGAACGTGTTTCTAACTTATAGCTACTGTATAATGGCGTATTGGCAGCGTGAAGGGGAATCTGTTTATAAAAATGGGGAGGAAACTGTCAATACTCCTCCAGACTTCATGGTTGGGAGTTGTCTTTGGCATGACGCTAATTAATGCTGTTACTGCGTGATCGTTGGCGAGACTCTGCTGACTGTTGTTGGGCATAAGTTGTGGACGCCGGCAACACGGTCAGCAATAGTAGGTAGTCAGGGGTCTCCAACCTGCAGCTCGGGCGCTACCAGTATCTCTCCACTCCCTTCCAAGTAGCTCGCCAAGGGATTTCTGAATTACACGTATTGCCCTGCATAACTAAAATTGGATTGATTAAAAGGCTATTACTATTGTAAATGTATCACTTTGATGACTAACGTTGTGCACTAAATAAACGTATAAACATCTAATTGTGCTCCATTTAAGGCCGTGGCTCCTAAATTTACTAAATTTCTTGTGACCGCTAAGATGAGAAGCTCTTTGGCATTTTCATGTTGTAAAAGTGGCTCACCGGAGGAAAAAGGTATAAGTTATATCTAAGTTATCAAAACATTCTATATGAATTACAAACACTATGTATACGCCCAAAATTGACAAAAAAACATTGATAGTTCAACGTATGCCAGCGTTTTAGGGATAGAGAAATCGTGAAGGTATAAGATCGGGCTGTTTAATATCAGTGTGGAACATTTTGGCCAGAGCAAAAACATCTCCACGGACGGGACGCTCCGCTTCAAAAGTTACACAATGCACCTTTTAGACACTATTGACTAAACGACTACAAGCCCACCACTTTGTTATTACTTATTTTCTTGCCTAAAATCTGCCCAATTTCACACAAACAGCTCGGATCCATCGGGCTTATCTCTTGATTAATATCCGGCTGCATATTTGTGTGATCACAGAGCATGCCTGGGTTTTGGCCGCGCTCGTCCCTGGCGCCGAATCCACCTCTCCCTCTGTTGTCTTTTAATAAACATAACCTCCATTGTTCCCCTGGTGAGGTGGTGTGGAAAGGCAGCCTTTTTCTAATCGTCCATTTCTGTGTCTTTTTTCCTGTTCCCGTTGGCAACGTCACTGGCACCGACAACACACACTGTTTTTAATTAGCTTTGTCACTGAAAAGAAGAATGGAGGAGGTGTGACACTTCATTCATTTGTTTGTGTTACACTGATACTGTATCTCTGATGACAAAGGAAACCTGTGTTATAGTGCTGGAATCTTAAAGGAGCCGTATGTCGGATTTTGAGTTTAAATTTATACCAGATATGACGTAAACATGTTCAAATCAGATATACGGAACTTTTCTGGTGGCCAAAAAAATGATGTCCTGTGATGTTTATGGTTAATAATTTGAGTTTTGCATTGGATTCCCACTTTCAACGCTCCAGTTGGCGTAAACCTAAAAGGACTCTGATCTAAATGTTCACTAAATCCCAGCACTTTCACGGATCAGTGCTAGTGCAGCCTCTGTAGCTCAGTGAGGGAATTGTGGAGGTTCTGAGCTTTCACACGAGGCACGAAAAGTCAATTTACTGAGAATGAGACGAACATGTACATTACCGGTCAAAAGTTTTAGAACACCCTCATTTTTCCAGTTATTTATTGCAATTCAAGTCGTGCAAGTTCAATGAAGAGCTTGAAATGGTACAAAAAAAAAAAACGATAACAAAACACAAGCCCAAGCTCTGCCAAAACTACCTCAGGAAAAAAAGAACAAGATGGTAAAGCTTGAAAACATGGAGTGTCCAGCACAGTCTCTGGTCTCTGGTTTGGGATGAACTGGACAGAAACTATGCAAAGACTTCAGAAAGTTTAAAGCTGAATTAAGAACATCTTTTTTAACAACGCAGAAGTGCCAACATTAACTGAGAACTAAATTATACCGGATTAAGTCACAGAGGGAGCAGGGTGGGAATGGGATAGAGATACACTACCGGTCAAAAGTTTTAGAACAGCCTAATTTTTCCAGTTATTTATTGCAATTCAAGTCGTGCAAGTCCAACGAAGAGCTTGAAACCAACAAAACACAAGTCCAAGCTCTGCTAAAACTACCTCAGGAAAAAAGAAAGAGATGGTAAAGCTTGAAAACATGGAGTGTCCAGCACAGTGTCCAGACTTAAACCCCATCGAGCTGGTTTGGGATGAACTGGACAGAAGAGTGAAAGCCAAGAAACCTACAAGTGCCACACATTTATGGGAACTTCTGCAACAGACTTGGGAAGAACTTTCTGAAGAATATTTGATTTCTGTTGTAAAAAAAAAACGAGCCACGAGTGTGTTCAGCTGTTATATCTGCCAAAGGTGGACACTTTCATGAATCAAAAGTTTAGAATATGTTTTGGTCAACAGTAAATGGTTAAAAAAAGGACAAAGTGTTGTGTTCTAAAACTTTTGACCGGCAGAGTAAGTGTCATGTATTTGCAGGTTTAGGTACTGCCAACCCAGATTCAGTTGTTACCGTAAAACTGTTTTGTGTGTGTGTGTGTGTGTGTGTAAAATAAACTGTTAAACCAATAAAGCATGGAATCCTTTTTGTCGACATTGCAAATCTCTCCGTGGGAAAGACATATACTCTTCTATACAATGCAATGTATGTATGAAATACCCATTCAATTCTGGCCAGTTGTGAAAAGTGGATCTTTGACCCGATGCAAAGGCAGCATTTGTTCTACATCACATGAGGACAATACTGACCTCATGACAGTCACTGGAGAAAACTGTAAATACAATTTAGGCCTGTACCTATTGTACACTGTGACCTTAAGCGTCTGTAAGGCAGGACTGGGAGATTAACCTCATCAAAATCTGAATGGATGGAATCAACAAATCGCCAAGGCTGCAGTTTTTTTTTTTAAGTTTAACAACAAAATCCTTAATTCTGCTTAAAAAAAAAAAAACTAAACACTGTTGTTAAGATCTGCACAAACCTGCTCTGAAACATGTTTAAAATGCAAACTTTGAACAGAATCCCATTATTAAAAATCGAAAATCTTGTCAGAAAAATCACGACTAGATGTTTAACCCAAATTGCTCAGAGCTCGTAAACAGAATTCTATATTCCATTCAAAGCCGTGACGCAAACATTCGCTTTGTTTCCTGAATCTGTTGTGACACGATGTTATTTTTACAAGATAACAAGTTTGCGAAAAGTTAGACGCTACTTTCAATGTCTTTTTGTTGTTGTTGCTGTTCTAAGAATGCCACAATACGGTGTCATTATTTGAATACCGTTACCTTGGTTTTATTGTTCGTCATTATATCTCGCACTGAACCAGCCTGGTTTTGATGTAAGCTTGGAAGTAGTGAATGTAAAGAAGCAGAAGTACTTTTGTAGCTATAAAAAAGATGGTATAAACTTGAGTTGCCAGTCTCCGAAACTGTTTTTATCCCAAATGATTAAAGCGTGTGGTGTGAAGAAGCGCTATCTGACTATTAATCAACGGTAGTCTTGATATAGTATAAATAGAGAGATAAAAAAGGAAGTGCTTTGAGGAATACGGTAAAAAAAATACTTAATTGTTAGAATAAAATGCACAGTAAAACTCGATAGGAATTTGTCCATGGTGATTCTTTGGATAACAGTGGCTCATGTAGTACAGCAGCTGCCTGATAACTCGAAGATCGGTGGTTTGTATTGATACTTTGCAGCTGATATCTTCAACATTCTTTGGGGGTGTGGCGCTAACTGAAGGCACTGCTCTGTCTGAAGCTCTGTTAGACTATAATTTGAGTTTTATTTTAACTCAATCTCACCGTAAAGAACTGACTAAGCTGGAACTACAACAGGTGAGTCGCTTTGTGCTGTTAAATTCGTCTCTGAGGCTGCGTTCAGACTGCAGGATTTAATGCTCAATTCAGATTTTTTTGTGAAATCCGATTTTTTTGCGAGGTCGTTCACATTTCCAATTAAATGCGACTTGGACGTGATCTCCAGTGTGAACCTTAAACGCCCCAAAAGTGTCCCACATGCGCATTGGAGGGCACAACGATGTTATAGGCAGCGATTGTGCTCAGTGTTTACGGAAGTCACCTAAACGCTGGTCTTGTCTCCCGAAAGATGGTCCAGTTCTACATTAAATGGACAGGTTATACATCCACAGCTTTTTCGTTTGTTTGAGTCTTCAGCCTCCTTGTATTTGGCTCACAGGCACTTTCTTTTTTTTTTTCTTTGACATTGGAGCCAGGACCACCTGTAGCAGCGCTTGGACATTTCTTTCGCAATCATTTAATTCCGAGACTTCTCCAATTTGACCTGACTACAGCGAATCAAATATGAATAAACTCTCTAAGCTCGCTTTCCCTCCATTGACTAGACTCCAAGCCTGACATGTAGATGGGATGAATGTGACCTGGCCATTCAGACTGAAGTCGCATGTCAAAAGATCGGATATGTGTCGGTTTTAGGAGCACATATCCAAGAGGTTTGGGTCACAATTGAAATAATCAGATCTGTGTCGTTCAGACTGTCACTAAAAGATCAGATACACGTCGCAAAGGTTCGAAAAAATCAGATTTGGGTCACTTCAGGCTGCAGTCTGAACGCAGCCTAACAAATACAAATAGGTTTTTCAGTTACTCTCTCACCTTTTTTGTTAAAATTCAAACTCCTAAACAGGACAATGAACGCTCGTATTGATCACAGGCTCCTGAAAATGTGTTGAAATCCATTTAGTCTTTTTTCTTGAGTTTTCAGACAATATTAAAACTTCTTTGAAAGTGTATGCAAATGCTCTTGAACTCTTGAACATTCTGCCATCAGAGGTACATGTAGAACACCCCCAGCGTGACGTCATTGCAAAGTATCAATAGAAATACAATATGTTGAATATTCTAATCAAAACAAATTTGAATTATTTGACAGTAGCTCAGTATTTTTCTCCCAATTCTATTCATTTGTACGGTCAATTTACACAACCAGCATGTTAACTCGTACTACATCCTGATTCCCTGGGAATAAAATGATTAATCCTTACATGCAGACAGCAGGCAGCGAACTTATTTTGAACTGGGCAAGACAGATTTAGCTAAATCTGTCAGGTACTGGGCCTTTAAAAGATCTATATTACGCAAAATTGACTCTTGAGCTAGATTGTTACTCTTCAAAAACATGCCTGGTGTTGTGTTTTATTAATCTACAAATAGTCTAGTCATTGCAAATCAATATTTATCTTCATTGCTTTGCTAAACATTTCAAAAGCACCAAAGTTTCCACGCTTCACTCTTTAGATTTTTTTCAATCCTCGTCAAAATGATCACTCCACACCTGTCTCACCAATTCTCCTGACAAAATGGAATAAAAAAAAATGTGTACCGGACTTTTAAAAGATCTACATTACACAAAATTGACTCGAAAGTCTAAAAGTTACTCCTCAAAAACATACCTAGTATTGTGTTTTTTAATTTTTCATTTAGTAGTCTATTATGGGTCCTTTAAATCTTTCTTTATTGCTTTGTAACATTTCAAAACACCCAAGTTTTGTTAAATAATCCTCCACATCTCACTTCTTTAGCTTCTTTTCAATCTTTGTCAAAATGCCACGACAACCATCTCCTGAGCACTCCACAACTGTCTCACCAATTCTCCTGACAAAATGGAATTAAAAAAATGTGTACCAAGCTTTTAAAAGATCTACATTACTCAAAATTGACTCGAGTTAGAATATTACTCCTCAAAAACAAACCGAGTGTTGTGTTTTTTTCATTCAGTAGTGTAATATGGGCCCTTTAAATCTTTCTTCACGCTTTGCAAACATTTCAAAAGCACCGTGAACAATCCTCCACGTCTCACTCTTTAGTATCTTTTCACTCCTCGTCAAAACGCCACGACAACAACCATCTCCCGATCGTCTCCCCAATCCCCCTGACAGCACGTGACCCGGTTTTGACTCGCTGAAGACGATACGATAGCCTCCTCCGTCGGCGGAACACGTCAGCCCCCAGCCCTGGGCGCTCGGGCTGTCAGCGGCGTGCGCGTCTACCCACAAAGGCGTTCATTTGCTTGAGAAAGGGAGCCGGGTACGTATTGTGCGCTTTAGTGTTAACAACTGTAATTTCGCACTGATGCATTATGGGAGCGCGCTTAGATGACTGGCTCCCAAGGTCAGCGTCTCCATGGCTCACTCGAGAGCGCTATTCAAACACTTTTCAGAACGTACAATGACGCCGAGGAGGATGTTATTTTTTCTTTTCTTTTTTTTTTTTTTTTTCGTGTTTTTTTTTCTCAAGTGCTTGAAATAACCCAAGCGGAGATAAACATTAAATTAAACATCACAAGTATGTTTTTGTGCGCTTCAAGGATAGGCGCTAATTACCAGACGAGGAGGGGTTCGCGAGTAACCGAGCGGGACGCAAATCGAATAAGGATGCCGGATTTTCAGAGATAAACATGCGACCGAGCTATTAAAAAACAAAAACAATCGTCCGCAACGCCTCAAAAATAAACCGTCCGATAATCAGGAAGTGCACGGTTAGCATGCCGGCTGTTGGCGTTACAGTGGAAGCGCTCTGAAATCTTTGAAAAGCCCTCAATAACTCATCGCGGTGGATAATTAGGATGCTCAGAATGCATAAGGTAAGTGGAAGGAATAACCACTGCTAAAAAAAAAGTACAAATCTCTCGAGGATGTATTTGCCTTTCATATAAATGCGCTCTCTCTCCCCCGCAGCAGTAGAACCATCAACCTCCTCATCTCCTCCATCACCACCAACTGTGTGTGATATTTTCCCAATTAAATCCGTCATTCTCAGTTTGTCCAAGTTGTTTCTACCGAACCTTATCCGAATTGACATACTGTATTTTTCAGACTATAAGGTGCACGTAAAATCCTTTAATTTTCTCAAAAATCGACAGTGCGCCTTATGTATTAATTCTGGTTGTGCTTACTGACCTCGAACTGATTTTATGCGGTACACTACGCTCAAAAATGTGTCAAAATGTTTTAGTACGACTTTGGTAAACTACGACGCTGCACCGCTTGATGGATTGTCCAAGAATTACGGTTACTGTAGTCAGATCGTCGTGGAGTAAAGAGCGAAGTATAGTTTTGCGCCGACTCAACGCACACTGCTGCCGTTGTCTTGTCTCAGAAAGAACACATATTCCACTAAGTCGTGTCCTTTAGTCCGACAAAAGCTGAACCACATCAGCGCACAAGGAGGAAGCTGTTTTTTCAGAACTTATAGTTTATGCAAATGAGCCATGTGGTTTGAAGTTTCGTTTCTGTAAAACGTAAACAAATGTGTGCAAAGCTGCATTAAACACATTATTACTCAATGTGTATTTGAGTCATCCTCGTAGGAAATAAAACAACTTAACCCACATTCACATTCATAACACAAGGAGGCAACGCCGGGCGAATTACACCACGATCTGCCAATGGATCGTGGACGCCTGGACTAAGGATCAGTCTCAAGAGTCGTCCATTTGTTTTGCTTAAGGCGCCTTATAATCCGGTGAGTCTTATGTATGAAAACAGACGAGAAAATTCAACATTATTGATACTGAGCCTTATAATCTGGTCAGCCTTATAGTCTGAAAAATACAGTAGATACAGACCAGAACTACACTACCCCAGGGCTAGACCAGGACTAAACAAGGACTAGATAAGGATCAGACCAGGGCCAGATCAGACTGAACCAGAACCAGTCCAGAACTATTCTTCGATCTTATGTTGAATTTCCTCTTTGATGACTTGGCAGCCTTAAATCTTGGTCTAGAATTTCTTCCAAAAAAGCGGCCACAATACCTGGAGCGAGCCACGGCCGCGGAGCACAAACGTGGAAAAGTGTTTGTAGTTAAAAATAGCATGTAGGTCAGAGCCAGAGCACAAATTTCGGGGAAACATTGGGAACTGTCAGAAGAGCCTGGCTGTGTCCGTGTAACCTCCTGCAGAACCGCATGGCTGCAAAACAAGGAGGATTTAAAATAATGGGGCAAGTGTTCACACCTCACAGACTAGACCAGGACTAGGCCAGGATTTCACCAGGGCTTGACCAGGACAACACTACACAAAGGGGCTAGACCAGAACTAGACTAGGACTAGACCAGAACTAGACTAGGACTAGACCAGAACTAGACTAGGACTAGACCAGGGCAAGAGCTGGGCAACACCAGAACTAGACCAGACCAGAACCAGGCCAGGACTAAACCAGGACTAAGTCATGACTAAACAATGACTAGACCAAGAGTAGACCAGGACTACATTACACCCGGGCTAGACCAGGTGTAGATCTGGACTCGGTCAAGACTCGGCCAAGACCACACCAGGACCAAACCAGAACAAAATCAGGACTGGAGTAGGACTAGAGCAGGGCTAGATCAAGACTAGATCTAGACGGGACTACACCAGGACTAGACCGGGACTAGACCGGGACTAGACTAGGACTAAACAATGACTAAACCAAGACAAGACCAGGACTACATTACACCAGGGCTAGCCCACGACTCAGCCAGGACTCGACCAGGACTGAACCAGGACTCAACCAAGACCAAAACAGAAGAAAGTCAGGACTAGACCGGGGCTAGACCGGGACTAGACTAGGAATAAACAATGACTAAACCAAGACTAGACCAGGATGACAATACACCAGGGCTAGACCAGGGCTAGACCAGGGCTAGACCAGGGCTAGACCAGGGCTAGACCAGGGCTAGACAGAAGGCTAGACCAGGATCACACCAGGACCAAAGTAGAACAAAATCAGGACTAAACCAGGATTAAACCACTACTAGACCAAGACTATACCAGAACTACACCAGGGCTAGACAAGAACTAGACCAAGAACAAACCAGGACCTACACCAGGGCTAGACCAGTCCTAAAAGAAGACACAAACCAAAACCAACCGTGGACTGAACCAGAACCAAACCAGGACTAAATCAGGACCCTTCTTCCATCTCAATCTAATTTCCCGTAAAATGACTTGGCAGCTTTAACGGGTCGACCTGCTTAACCTGGATCATGCTGCGATTAGAGCAATGATTACACAAAAATACTTCCAAATCCCTTATTACAGTAATTTTATTCTTTCATATTTTTCAGAGCGGTTTGATTCCTCACATTCACACCTAAACACGACTAATCCGCCTGATTTCAAACTGTTATCAAGCACAACATTTTATCGAACATGCAACAAAGAGCGGGATTACAGTGGTCCCGTGGCGTCCGGGATTGTTTACGTATATATTTTATCCTCTTGTTGGAGTCCTCGTAAGTATTGTGGGAGTAATTCTTGATAGCCGTGCGTGCGTCTCCGTCCTCGGGGGATTAAGAGGCCGGAGATGCCGGGAGGGCAGTTTCGGCGCGGCTCCTCCCGACGACGCAGAGGGTTCATCGAAAGGAGCAAGAAGAAGAAATAGAGTCCGCGTCGGATTATACGTTGGCGTGCAAATATGAACCCGGCGGATGGGTTTATGAGAGGATGATGCAGTATGTAGAGAAGAGAGAGGGAAACGGTAAAGGGAATTCGCGAGAAATTGATTCCTCCTGAGTTTGCTTTCTTTTACTTTTCTTTTACATTTTTGTCAAATGGAGCTGTGACTTTTTATGTTTATTAATTAGGGATGCATCAATAACTGAAATACCATGATATCATATCGCCACAATATATTGAACTGACAATTTCTTTCCTGAAGGTCTGTTTACACGAGAATGCTTGCGGGAAAAAAACAACAAAATGTTTTATCGGAAGTGTCTTTCATTTAGACGGTGACGGCATTTTTGGGGCCACGATCTTTTGCTTTGTTTCACTTATAACTTTAAGGTCTTTGGATTATGACAACCAAAGGCTTGTCAAGGCATGAAAAAAAGTTACATATTCACAATTTTGCAGTAAATATCGTACCATGAGATGCATATCGTGAAAGTATCGTACAGAGAGATTTAGATATTGTTACATTACTGCTTTACATGATGAAATAACTTTTTTATACACTTTTAAATCTTAATTCTTTTGTTTATGACAGAAACAAAGGCTTGTCAAGGCATTTTTAAAAGGAAAAAGTAGTATCGTAGCGTGGGATACATACCGAGAAAATATCGTACAGAGAAATTTGAATATCGTTACAGCAATATTAATTATGATTATTAATGAAAGAATGTTGCCTAATCGATCATACAAACGACCAAACAAAACTCAAAAATCATAAAATAAAAAAAACAATTATAAAATGGGAGCAATATATAAAAAAGGAGACAGTATTTTTAAAGGCTGGATTCCCATAAACTTGAAACCAGTTAGGAATAGATTGGGTAATGGGGTTTAAGCGTCTTAAAGTGAGACCCAAAAAAAAAAAATTTAAGCTGAAGCTGCAACCATCTTCAACTTCCAACCCTCCTTGAGTTTTTAAATCAGGATTTAAAGCTTATTTTTGAAAATATGTCTCAAATGTGTCAGTTATCAATGGTAATGTCAGTCAATTACTTTTTTTTTTTTCAAATTCCACAAATCTAGGGTGATTTTCCAGGGTGATTCAACATCCCCGGGTTGGTTGCGGTTGGCAATAATAAAATTGTGAAACAAGTGTGTAATTGAAGAAAATTGTTATGCACTTGGCCCATTCATGACTTATTTACGATAAAATGTGAGCCAGTAGTCATATTTTTTGTAATTTTACCTAAACAAAAACCTAAAACAAAAAAAACCTAGACAATTTATGCCTCTCGGGGGTCAAATTGGTTAAAAAAAATGGACACCTGGGACATTTCTCGTATAAAACTGCGACAAATCACTAGTTTTGGATAAATCAGCTGGGACAGGGACACAAGGCTCAAAACTGGGACCTTCCCGAGTAAATAGGGATGTCTGGTCACTTTACACAAATCTCCAGTTTTGTAGGATATAATTAGGTCACTTAATATTTGTAGTAGTAGTAGTAGTAGTAGTAGTAGTAGTAGTAGTAGTAGTAGTAGTAGTAGTAGTAGTAGTAGTAGTAGTAGTATATTTGGTCATCTGCAGTAAGGACATAGACTACAACCCCATTTGAATCATGAGTTGCTGCTATAATTGTTATTTATATTTGCAATTTAGTTTTATTAATTAACTTTTTTATATTTATTAGAGCTACCAGTAGAGTCTTTCTGGAAGCTTCTGCCCCTCACCTCCACATACGCTCCGGTGATAAATAATATCACTATTTTCCATCCGCCGTAGAACCGAACGCGCTTACAACTGATATGAGTGCAATCCATTACCAGATAAAAGACCGAGTGACGCGGATTGTGCAGGCTCTCTACGCTCACAGTTAGCGAGCGCCAAGAAGCGTTACCTTGGCTCGCACTTGGCCCTTGTAGGAAGAAGTGTCAACTCCATTCAAAAAGACCACATAGCTCAAATTCTTTCCGAGCGGAGACGATGCTGCCTCTTCAGAGAGCGGTGAAATTTTCTCAGGTTCACAAGGTTTGATTTCGCTACAGCCGGGTTTTAAATGATCTTCTAGTTTTGAAATTATCATTGCACTTTGCTTGGAAATGAACGCTGGTATGTTCAGTTGGCATGGCCTGCAAATGCCAAATACATTTCTTATTTCTCTCTTTTTTTTTATTTTTTTCATGTGAAATAGTCAATAGTTGGTTGCATTATGGTCACATTTTTATACCTCGTTTTTCCACGTTCAAGGCTCTCAAAGCGGAACCACTCACCCGTTCACACGCACTTTCATACACCAGTGTAAGTGTCTTGCTCAAGGACACAACGGCAGCGTTCATCTGAGCTGGAATCGCACCGCCAACCTGTGTTTTACTGGATGTTACCGCTCAACCAACCCAGCTATTTTCGCCCAGTTTGTCGAAAAATTATTTCCTGTCATGAGTTTATGAGCACTTTTCACAACTTTCAGGTCAGTGCAGAGTTTGGCAAACAACTACCATGCTAAAAGAGCACTTCCTGATTATCAGACAATAAAACGCAGTACAGTGAATACATTCCTGTCCATTGTTAATCACCATTTTAAGGGCTGACTGAATTATTTAAACTGTAATACAACTTTCAACCCCCATTGAGGATTTAAATCAGGATTTAAAGCTTATTTTGAAAATCTGTGGTAATGTCAGTCTTTTTTTTTTTTTTTTTTTTTTATTCCAGAAAAAAAAAAAAAATACTGGGACTCTCTCAGTTTGGTTGTGGTTGGTAATAATAAAATTGTGAAATAAGTGTGTAATTGAAGGAAATTGTTATGGACCTGGTAGTAGTAGTAGTAGTAGTAGTATATTTTATTAGTAGTAGTATATAGTAGTATAGAGTATACTAGTGAGCTGTTCATATAAGACAGTATATGTGTACTGGGGTTTTGCTCAAATACATGGACCAAAAATACAGTAAACTTATGTACTTATTTACAATTAAACAATCTTTTTGGGGTTTTTTTAGTACAGTGAATACATTCCTGTCCATTGTTAATCACCATTTTAAGAGCTGAATTAATTAAACTGTACTACAACTTTCAACCCTCACTGAGTTTTTAAATCATGATTTAAAGTTTATTTTGAAAATATGTCTCAAACTTGTCAGTTATCTATGGTAATGTCAGTCTTTTTTTTTTTTCTTCTTCTTCTTCTTTAATTCCATAAATCTAGGGTGACCAGATTTTCAAAATCAAAAACTGGGACACCTCCGGGTTGGTTGTGATTGATAATAATAAAATTGTGAAATAAGTGTGTAATTGAAGGAAATTGTTATGGACTTGGCGCATTCATGACTTATTTACGATAACATGTGAGTCTGTATAGTCATATTTTCTTTGTGTTTTCCTTAATTTTACCTAAACAAAAACCTAAAACAAAAAAACTAGACAATTTATGCCTCTTCTTTACTGTTGTCAGGGATCAAACTGGTCAAAACTAGGGACAACTGGGACATTTCTTGTATAAAACTGTCGCCCAATTTCCAGGTTTGCAATTATTTACTGTAATGGTAGTTTATGAGCACTTTTCACAACTTTCAGTGGTCAGTACAGAGTTTTGCAAACAACTACCATGCTAAAAGGAGCACTTCCTGAATATCAAGACAATTAAACTGCTTTATAATTAGACACAGATAATATGGCACAACTCGAGAGCTGTTCATACAATATAGTACAAAGTTTGCTGAAATACATGGACCAAAAGTAGGTACAGGGCCTTTAACCTTATGTACTTATTTACAATTAAACAATAGGTTTTTTTTTTGTACAGTGAATACATTCTTGTCCATTGTTAACCACCATTTTAAGAGCTGACTGAATTAATTAAACTGTAAACAAAGGTATTTTTGGAAAGATTCCCCCTTCCTCCCCCAATAAACATTACTAAACTTTTCCACTGCTGTTTTGTAAAAAGGACTGGAGCTCTCATTGTGAAACAGCTTCTTCCATCGGAATGGGTAAATCTGCTTCTTTCTTTGCGTCTTTCGGGGTGAAACTACAGTACGTGCATCATAATTTTCACTTTTGTTCGCTGAAAACCATAGCATTGACCTGCCCATTGATTTAACCGTACTGTATGTAGAGACAGATTTTTTTTTTCACTAATTACAAGTGAGTTCTGGGAGGTGGATTGTGATGAGGGTTAGGTGGAAACAGGTATTTTTAGACCTTTCAACCTGTCGTGTTTCCAAATGTAGGGGGAAAAAAAAAAAAAAAAGAGTAAATTAATGCCATTGTAATTTTTATCATGAAATAATCGTACTATTTGAGTATACGGGTTGCGTTTTTGTATGCTATTCGTGGATTCTGCTTTGTAAGCCTCAAGGACCGCGAATGGAAATGAGCTCCGAGATCTATAGTCTGGTAAAAAGCAAATCTTCAATGTTTCTTTTATTTATGCTTCACACAGGCACTGTAAAATAAAATAAAACCAACTTAAATGTGAATTACTCAGCACAAATCGTTAAAAAATACGGATTTGTGTAAACTAATAATGCAGGAACACCATTGTAAGGTGATCAAAAGTAAAACAGTGCACAATTTGTCTGCTTTTTGTGCGATTTTGGTGCGGTCAAGACAAGTTAAAGCTCGCAGTAACAAGAGCCAACAGCATACAGAACATAGCACGTTTTACTAGTCGCGGGATGACCACTGGACAGCTGCATAGACAGTGCGGTGGTCCAACTGTTGCTAGTGCAAAGAGCGGAGTGTCAAAAGTAAACAGTAAAAGTAAAGTTTTCCACTCAGAAGACCATATGTTGGACGCTCCATGCTAGAAGGTTCCAGAGGCCATTAACAAACAAACGGATCCAAAAAAATAAAGGAGTTACAGGACAGCCTTGTCATGTAACTTTTGGCTTTTATACACTATTGTTTTCTGCTTTGTTTTCCTGATTTCTTCATCTAAAGTTTTACAAATTTGAACCGGATGCCCTTCCCCAACACAAAACATTTAGCAGGACTTGAGAAATGAGAAATATAAAGTGGTTTGTTGCCTGTGTGTTCATCATTGTTGTTCTTGTTCTTGATGTTCTTTTTGTTGTTCTTGTCATTGTTGCTCTTGGTTTTTTTGTTGTTCTTCTTGTTCTTTTTGTAGTTCTTGTTCTTCTTGTTCTTCTTGTTTTGTTGTTCTTCTTGTTCTTGTTGTTCTTGTTCTTGTTCTTCATTGTTTTGTTGTTCTTCTTGTTGTCCTTCTTAGTTGTTCTTGTTGTTCTTGTTGTCCTTCTTAGTTGTTCTTGTTGTTCTTTGTTGTTCTTCGTTGTTTTTTTTCTTGTTGTTTGTTGTTCTGGTTGTTGTTCTTGTTGTTGTTCTTGGTTGTTGTTCTGTTGTTGTTCTTGTTGTTCTGGTTGTTGTTCTTGTTGTTCTTCTTGTTGTTCTTGCTGTTGTTCTGGTTGTTGTTTTCTTGTTGTTCTGGTTGTTGTTCTTGCTGTTGTTCTGGTTGTTGTTCTTGCTGTTGTTCTGGTTGTTGTTATGGTTGTTCTTTTCTTCTTCTCGTTCTTCTTGTTCTACTTCATGTTCTTTCTTGGTCTTGTCATTCTTGTTTGTTTTTTGTTTTTTTCTTAATTTTTAAAATCTTTTTTCCTTCAGACATGGTCAAATGTTTTGCTGCTGTAACATGATTTCAAAATTTCAAATACCCAACATATAAAATTGTACATTGTTTTTACACTGGATGCCCTTCCCAACAAACCAACACTATAAGCAGTTTTGTCACTCCACGCGGTCAGTGACTTATTATTTTTATTATTATTACCTGCAAAGCTTCTCTGCCATTTGTCATTTATGGTCCGGATGCCTTTCCCCGTTCACCGTTTCTCAGAACACGAGCGAGACCTCATTTTACCTCCAACAGCATGTTTGCGGAAAGGCTAACTAGCTCCTATGCTAACTCTGCTGTTATCACGAAAAGGTCAGCAGAGATAAGCCGCCTTTTAAGTAGGAGTGCAAATATCTATCCAACAATTCCCCTCTATTCTACGTCAACACGAGGAATGTCTTTGTCAACAGAAAGGCCTGAGCTTACAGTGCACTCCGTACGGGGGTTTAAATACATTTGCTCAGTTTGTATTCTTTTTTTACTGTACTAAACTCGAATTTCAGAAACAAACAAACGTGACTTTAGAAACCTATTTACCATTATTCCATGTGATATGAAGTATTAACCATGAACCAAACTATAAAAGGAATTAAATAGAAATACAAAGCTCGGTATTACAATGTTTGTTTACGTAGAGTTTTAAATTAAGCTCATTTTCATGGGTTCTTTTTAAAGACGATACAGTAAAGTGTGTTTACCTCGTCGGACAGTTCTGAAGACGGGTTGCGGCTCGAGGCCAAAACATGTCAACAAGGTAAATACGCTTTACTGTATTGTTTGTGAAGTTGAAGTACATAAGAAAACAACAAAATTAACATCTTTGGCTTAGTTTTAAATAATGTTTAAAAGGTACAAAAGTGCCAATTGCAATCCACTCACAACATACTTTGGTAACACTTTATTTTAAAGGTACACTTATTTACATCTAACTACATGCTTATTATCACAGTTGTAGATGGTTAATTCGTCATTAATTAGTATTTATTCAGCCTTTATTAATCTCTAATTCCCCATAAGATTATTCTGCTATTAGTTAGACATTTACAATTATGGATGATAATAAGAAGAAGATATGGAACAGAGCATACAGACCAAATTGGTTTAGTCCAAGATGTTTGTAGCACATAATAGTTAGATCTGGTTGAATTATTTGGAACTTGAGATAAGATTTTTTATTTTTTCTTGCATATTTTGTTGTATTACAGGCGAGTATGGATTCCTATGTTAATTAATCAAGGGGAACAGAAAAAAAATATTGGCAACACTTTTTTACGATACACTTATTAACATCTAACTACCTGCTAATTAGTATAGTTGTAGATGGTTAATTTGTCTTTAATTAGTATTTATTCAGCCTTTATTAATGTCTAATTCCCCATAAGCTTATTCTGCTATTAGACTAGACATTTACAAACACTTTCCTTTTAATATACTCATTATTATGGCTTATTAGTTTGATACTAGGCCATTTTTGTCCATGAATTATGATTCTAATAAGCTTTTGGTAATCAGCGTGTTGTTAAGGACTAGTAGCACAAGCAATATACTTTTTATTTATTTGCACTTAATAAATTTTGCTTACTCTTGTGTAATAAAACACTCTCTGTTAGGCATCAATAGAGTCCACCTAGCCATGAATTAAGTCATTAAGCTCTAAATATGAAGTGATGTTTTGATCGTAGCTAATAAATGATAAGCTTGACACAAATTAAAATTAAATATAATCAATCTTTTAAAGTGGTCTCTTCTTCACGCTTAATTCATGTATTGTGGCATGCGTATTAATAGTTTATATATGAATAGGTAGTTCTGGTAGTTGTACAAAACAATTCATGGACAAAAATGGCCTAGTATCATATTAATAAGGAGTAATAATGAGTGAATTAATAGGAAAATGTTCATAACAAATAGCAGAACAAGCTTATGGCCAATTAGACATCATTAAAGGCTGAATAAATGCTAATTAATTATCTACAACTGTGCTAATTAGCAGGTAGTTAGATGTTAGTAAGTGTTACCAATATTTTTTTTCTGTTCCCCTTGTTTAATTAACATAGGAATCTAGACTTGCCTGTAATACAACAAATTATGCAAGAAAACAAAAAATTAAATCTGGTCTCAAGTTGCAAATAATTCAACCAGAGCTAACCATTTTATTATTTTATGTTATTTACATTTATTTATTTATTTTATTTTAATTTATTTTTATTAAATTTTTATGTATTTTATTATTATTATTATTATTATTATTATTATTATTATTATTATACTCCATTATTATTATTTAACTGTAAAGTGCAGAGAAAACAATGTTTTAAAAAAAAGAAAGAAACTACTACTACTTATCAATTGCCGACCTTAAATTCCAACTATCTTTAAAAGTTTTTGTTTATCTGGTACTTTCTTGATTATCGTCAGTGGCCATCTTAACATTTGCACAGCACTGTACACATCACCAAATGTGTTGACAGCAGGCACGTCACCACACCCTAGGGCGCTTCTCTCTCTCCATCTCCCTCTCTCCTGGTTCAACACCTTCAGAACAATGCCCCCCCCCCGACCCAATAAAATCATAAAACCCCTGCGAGGCTGCTTCCTTCCCCTGTCAGCCGCTCTTTGAACCGGGCCCAGACGCCAGACGTGCGAACGGCAACAGTCTGGCGCTAGACACCACTTTGCACCCGCCGCAGCAGTTCACCGTTCACCGAGAGAAGGTGATGTCCGCGAAGACGGGCCGGATGGATTAGATAAACGCGGAATTCAACACGGGGGTCAGTTATCGGAGTCAAGACTGTTTCAAAATGGAGTCCGAGTCATGGGAAATGCCTCGACACAGCGTGGAGATGTACGTACACTGCAAAAAATAACGCTCTGAGTTCAGTGAAAGTGAAATTTAGCTTGAATTGAAACAGTATATAAATAGTTAACTAATCTAGATCTATCAGAATTATTCATTTTATGTATATATAAAAGTGTATATATGTGTATGTATGCAATGTATGTATGTGTATGGATATATAAGACCCCATTTGTATTTTTTTCTTTATTTTCTCTCTTTTTTTACTGTCTAATATATCAACTGCCCTGAAGGAGTAAATAAAAAAAGAGCATTGATTAAAAAAAATACATATATACTCATCTTTATCCCAATAGAGAAATATTTTTCTTTAGTAAATAATTTAAACCTACAGCAGGTATGTCAAACTCAGGCCCAGGGGCCAAATTTAGCCCACGATATAATTATATTTGGCCCGCAAGATCATCTCAAATACGTATTAGAGTTGGCCTGCCAGCTGCCATGCCAGTATGCTGCTAATACTACGAATCCCAGAATGCTTTGCAAATGTGTTGGCGCATTTTGACTCATTGTTGACTTGTGAAAAAAAACAAAACAAAAAAAACATTTTAAAGTAGTTCAAAAGCTACAGATAGGCTATGGAGACATTATTAAATTTTTTTTTTATTATTATTTTATATGATGCTTGTTCTGGATTCAAAGCAAAACTATTATTAAACATTTATTTTAATAAGAAAAGGTTTAACATTACATATCTTGAACGAAAAGAAAACACGCAGATGTTGTTAAAGTTTTTTCAATAAATATTTTAGTTTGGCCCATGACTTAGTCCTAGTTTTTCATTTTGGCCCTCTGTGAGTTTGAGTTTGACACCCCTGACCACCAGTATATAACTTTTTAGACCAAATAAATGGATAAATGAATTAATTAAAATCGACTAAAAGTATGTTTTCTTATTTTGTTGCATCCTTACTGTGATGCAGGCTCGCATCTCCACAAACCTGACTCTTATTTGGTCTCATCTGGCCTAGACACGGGCCTTTTCCTACTTGTCTCCGTAAAAATATTATTCCTTTGGCCATTATATTCCACGTTAAGGCATAAAACGTATCCATCTCCATGAAGGATGTTCCGAAGTATGGTTTTAACTTTCTATTTTCATGGAATCATGCAAGTGACGGTGTACCTCCAGAAAGTTCCATACTGTAGCTTTGAAGTCAGAGCGACTCAAACGGTTCGCATTAATATTCCAGACCCGTGTCACATCAAGTCATGTCAGTGCGTAGACATTTTTTACAGTGCGGTGAGTATGCCAGCCGATGTTTACATCCATGCACGATTGGGATGCAAAATGTCTAGTTGCGAAGAAAAGGGGTGATGAGGATTGGAGGACGCGAGAAAGAAACGGAGGGTGAAATTTGGAAAAAAGCCTGGAAGAGTGAAAGAATGACGCGCTTTGAAGATGACAAAAAAGAAAAGAAAAAATCCCCGAAAATGGTTAAAAATAGACGGCGTGTAAGACTAAAAGTGGGTCATATGATTCGGCATTGCAGTGGTGTTTTGAGGGATTTCGCAGACACAAAAGGAGGCAACGTCAACGTGCATTTGCGACAAACTTAAAGCCATTTCCAGACGAGAAAATGGGCACAATAGTAGTTCGGCTCCTATATGCTAAAACACTAAAGTGCCACGCTATGGAAAATAACGTATTGAGGAGCCGTATTGCGATAGAAAGCCGTCAGAAGCCACAAAAACGCAAGGGACTTTTTGTCTATAGAGGTAGCTTCAAGTACAGAAAACTAGGTCATATAAAACTTACATTGGGAGTGTGAGAGCAGAATATAAAAGCGGGTTTGATGACGCAAATGGATGCACTTTTGCAGAAGATACTGGAGGAAAAATGGTGATCAAAAACAAACTCAAATGAGGAAAACTAGCAGCTGAAATGTCACTGGTACAGTTTCAGCGGGCTACATATTACATTACATGGAAACATACCACAGGCTGTGCTCAGAAAAGCAAAGTGAACCCTGAGTCTGACAAAATGCAACTTTGTAAAGAAGTCGGAGTTAAAAAATGTGCACATGCGAGACAATAACAAAAGCTAAAAAGAGAATAAATAACACAAATGAATTTAAAATGTTCTGCGACGCAATCAGAAATGAAAACAATATAATAAAACGTTTTAAAAAGTAAAAAGTTGACCATGACTTATACTTTAACAACCTTCAAAATATACACTACAGCTCAAAAGTTTTAGAACACCCTAATTTCTCCAGTTATTTATTGTGATTCAAGTTGTGCAAGTCCAATGAATTAGCCTGATTCAGCTGGTTTCACTTCGTGGAAACTGTCTGACCTCGCAGCATTAGGATTCGTTCGCTCGACTGTAGGTGGGTGTTTTTTTTATTTAACCAATCGCTGCTGTTTGGTCGTGATGTATGTAATGCGCTAAATCCCGCAGGAAGAAGGGCAGTAACTTCTTTCCCCTTGACAAAATTCACCAAACATTCTCTTTGTTCCAGCTTTAAATCCTCGATCTCGGGAATCGTTGCCAACACGGAATTTATGGCTTCTTCTGCATCCATCTCGACGCTTTGTTTACTGTTGTGCTGTTCCACAAAAGAGACCCAGTTATGGCTTCACAGTTCTTCGCTGATTGGCCGGTGCATGGTCTACAACTTCCGGGGTTCTTGCAAATCATCTGGTGTATTCCGATTCCTGCCCTAGTTGCAAAACACAAGTCCAAGCTTTGCCAAACGGAAAAAAGAATAAGACCGTAAGCTTGAAAACATGGAGTGTCCGGCACTGTCTCCAGACTTAAACCCCATCGAGTTGGTTTGGGATGAACTGGACAGAAGAGTGAAAGCCAAGAAACCTACAAGTGCCACACATTTATGGGAACTTCTGCAACAGACTTGGGAAGAACTTTCTGAACAATATTTCGATTGTAGAAAGAATGCCTCGAGTGTGTTCAGCTGTTCATGAGTCAAAACTTCAGAATACATTTTGGTCTAGAAATTGATTTCGTGATTTATTTTTCAACTCAAATTGCTTATTTATTCTATGATTCTATGATATATTTATTCTAAAAACTGGAAAAAGTGTGGCGTTCTAAAACTTTTGACCAGTAGTGTATATATTCTGTTCTTGATGCAAAGTTGGCAAGTATAAGTAAACAAAAATACTACGTCTGTGAGTTCGTTTGAAGCTGTGAACAATACTGGTACGAGAGAAGTCATCAGACATAAAAAAAAAATTAAATATATATCACAATAACTTCACAAATATTTGTGTTCAGAGTCATCGCTTCTACTCAAATACAGTACAACTCAAACTGAAAATAAATGTATGTAGTAATCTTCCTATCGTTTTTGCTCCTGTGTCCAAATAATTTCGCTTGTGGATCAGCAAAGTTCATCCAAGTGTCTAGTGTCAAATGTTCGACTTATGTGCGCACAATATTAGGACAAGAAACCGAGTGTTTTGAATCAAACTCGCCCCGTACAATGAAAACGAACATTCAATTTACATTCAATTCGGCGATTCTTTATGTAAATCTGCTTTTATTGTCCGGGTCTATTGGTGTGTACGAGCGAGACTACAGCAGCTGAGGCAGTGTCCCGGGCCCATCGCGCCATTCGGGGGGCCATTAGTTCCAGTGCCAGTGCTAATGTGGTTGGAGGGGCGCGCGCCGCAGGGGTCCGAGGGTCCCAGCTACCCAAAGGGCCCGTCGGGATGGGTGAGCGAGGGGGGGGGGCAGCGGCGGGACAAAGGTGGGGGTCAGGACCTCGGGGTGGGGGAGGGCCGGTGGGGGTATGTGAAAGCCGTAATGTGTCCGCTGACCTCTGCACCGGACTGGACACTGAGGGAGGCTTTACAGTTCTGACTGGACAAAGATGGCGGGGGGATGGGGGCAGTTTGGAAAAAAGCGGGTGGGGTAGGGGGGGTACATTTGGTGAGGGTCAAAGGAGATGCCCCCCCATCACCCCCACCCTCACCCTCTTTTCCCTCCCTGGACCAAGACAAGAAAGAATAGACCTGTTCACACCAGAGAGGAATGCTGATCAATATTTGATTTAGCCAAAGTAGTGTACGCAGTTTGTGTTTCATTCAGATATTTTCTAAACTTTTTTCAGGAACTAGTTTGCAGCAAGTTAATCAATTCAATAACTTCAACTGTGTTTATATAACGTCTTTATAGCTTCACTACACTGTAAACCCGAACGTTCAAAGTAATTAAACAGATTAAGTTGTGTTTACTCAAAGTTTAGAAATAATCGTACTAACTTAATTATGTCAAGTTGCTTTAAACATGTTCTTCTTTTTGAGTAATTTTGACTTGTTTTTTTTTTTTTAATTAAAGGGAGATGAGGTACAACTTAGTAGAATTAAGTAGTTAAAAAAATAATACATAATGTGTGTATAATGTACTATATGTATACTGTAAAGTGTAATGTGTGTATGTATTTATGTATTATTAAACTATTAGATAATATTGATTAGATTAGTAAAACTTTCACATAGGGGGCCACGTGTTTAGATACAGCCAGATATACTGGATTGTGTGTACAATGTGTGTACAAAAAAATCATGGATAACATATAAAACTGAAAATGAATTAAATTATTCCAGTCGTATGTATTAAATGTATTAAAATCTAATTTATTTAGCAGGGATCATTTGACTCTATTTTGTGATCTATGTTATAATGTTGTTACCTCATTTAAAAAAAAACAAAAAAAAAAAAAAACAGACTTTGAGTTGTGTTTTGTTTCATTCATAAGTTTCACATGGGGGGGGCTGGGTTCAAGTCCCCCTCCTATGTTGTGTATAATGTGTTTATACTATAATGTGTTTAGATACGTCTCGATATACTGGATTGTGTGTACAGTGTGAGCACAAAAATCATGGATTATATATAAAACTGAAAATGAATTAAATTATTCCATTGGTTTGAAAACTGTAACTGCAAATATTTGAGTTGAGCTGAATGACTTTTAATTCAGTTCTTATCAAAAAGTCCAAGCAGCAAACCATCCAACCTTTTAAGTTCTGGAAGATTGTGACTTTTAAGTTAATCAATTTAAAATAATTGAGACAATCGATTACCTCAATTTTTTTCAGTTCTGGCAACTTATTTGGGTTTACAGTGTAGTAAAATGGACGATTATACTGAACCTATTCATGGGTTTTGGAATAATGAGATAAATTATGACTGTTGCCATAATGTTCAACAATTTAAAACTAAATATTCTATCTTTTGACTAGAAAAATGTGCTCAAAATTTTGCATATCACAGGAAGCTGAAAGCCATGAATAATACAAGTCAATATTGTAATCAATCGTCTTAAGCTTTACTAACCATGAAACTAAAAATGTACTTTAAAAACTTATTTATGGTTCGTAATAATTAAGGCTGCATTTAATACTGAATTTTATATTGTGTAATTATATCTTGAATGGCTGTTATGTTTTATTCCATTATAATATATATTTTCTTTCAATACATCATGCTTTTTGGAGATTTGTATACAATTTCCAATTTTTTAAAAACATTTATATAAAAAGACATTAACATTAACATCAATGGCAGAGTTGTAGAAAATTATTTGTAATATTTGTTTGCAGATTACACCTTTAAAATCTCAGTTTCGACACCGTCCTGTCCGTTTCCGTCGCACAGGCCTCGGTGCTGCAGCCCTCTCCCCGCTCGGAGCGCCGTTTTCCCGGCCTGCCTCTGAATGGCTCCGCTCCCGTTTGATCTCCTCCGACTGTCAAGGGCATTTAAAGGGCACGGTGCAGAGGAGGGTGCCCGCTCCTGGACTCCGCTCTGATCCAGACCACGCTCCACTGCTGCTTTTCACACCTCTCAGACGCTCGCCTCTGTCGCCAACGCCGCGCCGAGTCTCGAAATGGCTTTAATAGAGACTTATCTGGAAGCTATACATCACTGGTCATTAATCTCCATTACTTTCGCAGTACGTCAACGCTACTCAGATATTTTAATTAAGCACGAATTACGTTTAAGTATTACTAATAAATGCATTAAAATCTAATTTATTTAGCAGGACATTAAAGGATAATTTTATGCTATTTTCTGATCCGTTTCCTCATCAAAAACATACTTTAAGTTGTGTTTTGTTTCTTTCACACATGTATAAACTCACAAATCCTGCATATTTAGTTACCGAGTTGGTCTCTCAAACAGAAAACGCTTCATTCCACTTTGATAGGAATTGCTCCACTGCGTTTTTAAACTCTATACACTTTCACTACAATCATTTGGATAATTTCAGCGCTGGAATTTCCCATTTCGATGGAAAAAAAGCCCGGGAATCAAACCCAGAACCTTTCCACTCATCCACCAGCTATATTCAGGGCAATTTTAGCGCTTTTATTATATATTTTTAAGAATATTTCTATTTAAACCACTTTACAAACTATTCACAACTACGAAAAGCAGTACAGAGCAAAAACGTCATTCTACCAGCCCATTCTTGCATTGTTTTGGTACTTTTTCCCGCCCTGTAACCCACTTTTCTAATTGTTTCTCATGTATTGACAACTTTTGCTCGATAAATAATACATACAACGGTTACTTCTCTTGCATTTTTAAATTTCTCTGCATCAAACTGTGTACGAAGTGTCAATGATCCATCGCGCTCGACCGGCTCCAAAACGGATTGCTAAGCTGCTCTTATCAAGGCTTTGGAAGCGGTCATCTATTACGTGGCTCTCACAATGCTGGATGCTTCTTTGTTGACGGGTTTACTACTGTGAGCAGGTAACAATGGGGTGGTGTTTGTGAGCGGAGGAGGGGCATGGGACATTCCGACAGACAGATGATACTCTGACCTTAAAATGTACACGACGGGGACATTAGAATGCGTTAGGAGTAGTTAAAACATTGTGGTATATTGTTTAAATTAAGATAAAACGTCATTTGGCAACGTTTGACAATAAGTACGTCTTAATAAAGCATCAACAGATACTTTAATTGACAATAAAGAGATAGTTTATTAAGATTTATTTAAGTTAACGACTTAAAACCCTAACTTCTAACACTTTGTTTTCTGCAAAGGGATGTAACAAAAACCAAAATACCGTGATATCGTATCGTTAAAAGTCTCACAATAATATCATGGGCTGTCACAATATATCGAATTACAAGTTCCTTTGTTTAAATACATGGTTTTATAGTAGCAAAAGCTTATAAACATCGGGAACTACATATCCCACGATGCATTTCAGTGCAAACAACATGAAGAAATACGTTTTTTACTTGAATTCTTGGGATTATGATGGAAATAATTCGCACAAAAATCTTGTCAAGGTATTTTAAAAGCAAAAAAGTGTCCCAGCTACAATTATATTAGTCTCTTAAAAATATCGCAATAAATATTGTACCGTGAGATTTGGATATCGTTACATCCCTAGTTCTGCATGAATGTTTATGGTGTAATGTTCAGGAGTTACCATGGTAACATGATGCAAACACTGCCAAAGAAATTTAAGATCTTAAGTCTTAAAGCTAGGGATGTAACAATAACTGAAATGTTGTGATATCGTGTCGTCAAAAGTCTCACAATATATTGAATTACAAGTTCCTTTGCTTAAATACATGGTTTTATAGAAGCAACAGCTTATAAACATTGGGAACTACATTTCCCATGATGCATTTCAGCTCAAACAACAAGAAGAAATATGTTTTTACTTAAATTCTTGGGATTATGGCAAAAATAATTCGCACCAAAAGCTTGTGAAGGTATTTTAAAAGCAAACAAAGTGTCCACTCTACAATTATATCAGCGTCTTCAAAATTTCGTAATAAATATCGTACCGTGAGATTTGGATATCATTACATCCCTAGTTCTGCATGTATGTTTATGGTGTAAAGTTCAGAAGTTACTACAGAAACATGATGCACACACTGCCAAAAATCTTTTAAGACAGTCTTATCGTGATATCGTATCATCAAGTGTCTCACAATCTATCGAATTACAAGTTTCTTTGTTTAAATACATTGTTTTATAGTAGTAACAGCTTTTAAACAATGGGAACTACATATCCCATGATGCATTTCAGCTCAAACAACATGAAGAAATATGTTTTTTACTTGAATTCTTGGGATTATGACAGAAATAATTCGCACCAGAATCTTGTCAAGGTATTTTATAATCAAAAAAGTGTCCAATCTAAAATTATATTAGTTAAAATATCGCAGTAAATATCGTACCGTGAGATGCTTATCGTGATAATATCGTACTGAGAGATTTGGATATCATTACAGCCCTAGTACTACATGGATGTTTATGGTGGAAAGTTCAGAAGCTACCACAGTAACATGATGCAAACACTGCCAAAAAATGTTAAGACAGTTTGAAATCTCAAAAAAAAAATAAAAAAATTGGGATTTAAACAGCACATTTTCAGGAGCCTGTGATCAGTACGGGCGTTCATGGAACTATTTTGGGGATTTTCAACAAAAAGGTGCGAGTAACTGAAAAAACTGACTGTAATATTTATGATTATTTGAGACTTGTGTAACAGTAGAAATCAGCTCACCTATTGTAGTTCCAACTAAACCAGCTCTTTCTGGTCAAATTGTTCAAATAAAGCAGAGATTAAAGTCTTAAAGTCTAACAAAGCCTCAGACACAGCAGTGCGTACAGTAAGCGTCACACCTCCAGGGAATGTTTGACGACATGAGCTGCAAAGTACGTTTTTGTTCGTGCTTCATTTAGGCTAATTAGAGGTAGTTATTATTCTAAAGTGGTACCAAAGAGCTTTGATAGTCGTCACAGTGTCTACTTTAGTTCAGGGTTTGGTTATTATTTTTTTTAAAAAGGACTGAAATACAAAAAAGTGAGCCAAAATTAAGTTATGAAAGCATGTACTGAGCTATAAGAATGTGAAATTATTACAAAAAGTCAGGTAATAATAGGAGGCTTTTAGTGGTGATGTTAAATTTGGCTAAAACTTCTGACGTAATTTCTTAATGTAGTGTTTTGTTTTTTGTTAACGCAGAATTTCAACAAATGCTTATGAAACTGAGTTTTCAAAAAGGAAACAAATACAAAACGAATTTTCTCGCAAAGGAAATTTAAATTCTGTTAACTGCGTACGTTTCATCCAAGTAACTTTTTAATTTCTGACAGGGGTTTTGGAAAGTCACTTATAAGACTACGTTTATACGATGACGATCTGAACAGAAGACGCAAAAGTGGTGTTGCGTCTTCACTTTTTATTCTGTGTTTAGACGAGCGTGCATACGGTGCGGCGAAAATGTGTGGAATTTGTTGATTGGGTATGCATGCCAGGCAGCTCAGTGGTCATGTATGTGATGTAAACAAGTACACGACATGAGCAGATCTGACCAGAGTTTTGCTTCTTGGTAGTCAGGCTGGCGCCACCTAGTGCCTCCGCTCAATTTCATTTCTCTCCAGCGACCAGGTCAGGATTCGGAATAAACTAGACGGTTCGCAAAAACTCCAGAAGTTCGGGCACCAGCCAATCAGCAAAGAGCCATATATTCTGTGTTGGCAACGATTCCTGAGATCGAGGATTTAAAGCCGGAACAAAGAGAATGTTTGGTGAATTTTATCAAGGGGAAAAGACGTTATTGCCCTTCTTCCTTCCTACGGGATTTGGGAAAGGTTAAATTATATTACATACGTCACGACCGAATAGCAGCGATTGGTTAAATAAAAAAGCACCCGCCTACTGTCGAGCAAACTAATTCTAACGCTGTGAGGTCAAACCGGCTGATGAATCAGGCTATCGTCTTGGGCAGCATAGACGCAAACACTACGGCAGAGCATATTAAACTTTCAGATTTTTGCGTTTTTAAGCCCCAAAAAGGCGTCACCGTCTAAACGAAAGGGACTTCCGGTAAAATATTTTGTCGTATTTACCCACAAAGGTTCTCGTGTAAACAGGCCCTAAGTCACTGTCTTAAGGGAGGAGCTAACTACACTGAAACTATCACACCTTAGTTATTTACAGTAAGGAGTATTTGTCATTAGTTAAGTCCGCTGAACTGCCCTAAGGTGTGAACAATCGGACTATGATCAAAACAACACAACAAAATGAGGAATTAATTACAACAAATGCAAACAAACAAAGAACAAACATACAAAACCGTGCCCGATAAGTCTCGCAATGTTTCAGCGCTCTTTAAAACTTTGATATTTACATTTGGCACTTTTGTCCACTTCTTTGTACATTGTAAGACGTGTCTCGCTGGCGCCTGATTGGTCCAGGGCTCCTTGCTTTTATGTGCGTACAGCTCAGTGGCTTTGGCCAAAGAGCTGACCACTAGGGTTTGACAGGGGCCATTGTATCTGCCGGGGACAATAGGAGGGTGAGAGGACGAGGAGGGGGGGGGGGGGGGGTCAACCCAAAACTTCTGCCCCCACCCCTGCCCCTCCCCCCACGTCTCTACATCCTGTCCGGTGAGTTCAGAGCTTTTGTAAGTTTTGGTGTTTTATCATTTTTTTTCCTTATGATTTATGCTAATGAGAGTTTTTGCAGTGCTTAATAAAAAAAAAATAAAAAAAAAAAACATTACACTGTGTTTGTTTTAAAAGAATCTTAAAAAGTGTGTTCCCCTCCCCCATATTTCACTTCCACATCCTTTCCAGTAAAGTTTGCTGTCTATTCTGCAATGTCAAGTTGTGTTTTTGTCATTTTATATAAACAACTTTTTATCTTTTTTTCTCCACTGTTTATTTAAAAAAAAAAAAAAAAAAACTACAACTACTAAAACAAATAAACTAAATACAACTACTACTACAAATACTACTACAACTAAAACAAACACTACTACTACAACTACAAGAACAACAACTAATACTACTACAACTACTACTACAAGAACAACTGCTATTACAACTAATACAACATTTACAACTACTACTATAACTAGTACTACAACTACTACTACAACTAATACTACAACTACGACAACTACTACTAACACTACTAATACCACTACAAGTACAACTCCTACAACTACAATTACTACTACAACTACTACAAGTACAATTACTACTACAACTACTACTACTACAAGTACTACAACTGCAAATACTACAAATACTACTACAACAACTACAACTACTACTACAACAACTGCAAGTACTACTACAATTGCAACTACAAGTACAACTGCTACTACAACTACTACTACAACTACAACATTTACAACTACTACTATAACTAGTACTACAACTACTACTGCAACTACTATTAAAACTACTACAACAACTAATACTACAACTACTTCTAACACTACTAATACCACTACAAGTACAACTCCTACAACTACAATTACTACTACAACTACTACTACTACTGCAAGTACTACAACTACAAGTATGACAACTGCAAATACTACAAATACTACTACTACAAATAATACTACTACTACAACACCTGCAAGTACTACTACAATTGCAACTACAAGTACAACAACTACTACGACTACAACTACTACTGCTGCTACAACTAGAACTACTAACAATAGTACCACAACTACTACTACTACTACTACAACAGCAACAACTACTACAACAAATACTACAACACCTACAGTTACTACTACTACTACAACATTTACAACTCCTACTACTACTACAACTCATAACTTGTTGATATCTCCATCTTTTTTAAAGCTCACACCAAATATGTTTTAATCTATCCATACAAAAACTAAATAAACAAAACATAAAACATTACTATAAAAAATACACACTTCCTCATCTGTTCTTGCTGAAATAAAAACAAAACTAAATTTACACAAAAACGACATTTTCCAAATCCACATCTGTCAGAAAAGCCCAAACCAAACAGTTCATCCAAAGCCCACACACGTCCCATATCTTCTCTTCCAGCACACTACATCCTCTGTCCAAATTCTCTCTCTTCCCCGCTCCTCTCGCCCTGACCTTTCACCCCTGGCGTCATTGTGGTGGCAAAAATAATAAAACTGGTTCCGGACAAACCCGGCGCGGGGACCCGGCGCTGCATCCCGGTGTATCGCGGGGCGGGTGACTTTGCCGGCGCATCTGTACCGGGAAAGGTCGAGGGTAAGATTATGAGGAAGATTACGGCGGGTAGTTGGTGGACAGATGGGGCGGCGGGGGTAATGCTGGCCTTTCTCGTGCTGGGCGAACGGCTGAGGCTGCATGGGAACACTTGGCTCCTTCCCACGTCTTAATGGAGGGACAACAAACAGCATGTGGTCAGTAATGGGCAATGAGGGATTAGGCTCGAAATGAATGGGAAGCGCTGGTAACTTGGAAGATGCTGGCATTCCGAATAAAGCACAATATCCATGCCGGCCTGTTTATGGTTTTTGTTTTTTTCATGTTTTTGTCTTACCTTAGGACAGATATATCGTTTAAGCAGCTCTTGAGGTCAAAATAAATCAGCAATCTTGCCCGAAAAGCCAGGTTTGTGTTCGTATGCGATGCAAAAAGCAAAATCTAGCCAAGTTAAAACGACTTGAAAGTAAATTTCACTTGACAAGTAAAATGATCTGCCAGTGGAATAAGACTTTTTGTACTTAAAATATGAAAATACATCTTGCTACACTTAAAAAAAAAAGAAAAACAACAACTTTTTGCATTTAAAAATAACAAAATCGAATGTTGCTCGAATTAAGAAAAACATACTTATTCCATTCATAGATAATTTTTCTTGTCAAGTTGAATCGACTCAAATAAAGTGAAATGTTCTTAATTTAAGTCATTTTAACTTACCTAGATATTGTTTTGTTTTTTTTCCAGTGTGATAGTTGTTATTATCTTTACTCAGAGTATTGAAAACCGTGTAAAAATTCATTGCACTGAGGGTTAACTTTGGAGCGCTGCAAATCATTTAAAAGACTTTTAAAGACTGTAAAAATCATTGCAAAAACATTACCAATTTTTAGTTTAAGTTACCACAGAGCCTGCAATTACAAGAAGTATTGTCACGATACTAAAATTTCAAACTCTACTAATTTATTTACTCCTTACAGATTATGATACCAGAAGGAAAATAAATTATGGATCGAACTTTATTTTCAAAACAAAACTTTTTTACTTTCTTTAAGTTATCATAAGGTCTTATTCTTCGTTCTGACAAAGCTCAAAATGTTGTTCGTTTTTTTAAAGACATTTTTGATAGAGTAAAGACCAGCATGTTTTCTTACAGTGGGCTGGCTCGCCTCTCCACAGATCTGAACTTTAATGTCGGGTCACCTTCTTGGAATACCGGCTCGAGCGTCCCCCTGGCTTGAAAGCCCCAGCTCGAACGTCCCATTCTCTCGGCAGAAACGATCCCCCTCCTTCCTCCTGGCGCCCCCTTCTCTTGGGCGACACACGGGTATCTGCTGTGCCCGGGAGTGGGGGGACGCTCTCGCCGGCCTTTAATCTGTGATGTATTGAGTTATTTCCTTACCTGCTGCCATGAATATAATTTGTAAGCAGCGCAGCACAAGAAACTTAATAAGCTACAGAATGTATTCAAAAATCCTTCAGAAACACTTTTAGGAAGGTCTTAACTATGTGTTTCATTGAAATATGTAACCTAAAACCCTGAAATATTTCATTTAATAGGCCCCGTCACGCACTGTCATGTATTGAATTAGGAAAACAGCTTCTACATCATAATAAAATTAAATGTTAGACCAAATGTCGGGCCTTGTTTGTCATTTTACCGATCTTCCCGAAGCGGCACACATTTTTTCAGTCTGTAACATCAATATAATCCTCATTTCCTCATATTTTAAATCATTTTTTTCTTGTTTCCCATGTCCTATAGCATCTGTAACTGTTGATTTGGGAAGAAAAGCTATATAATTTATTAAAAAATCATTCAGAATCACTTTTAGGAAGGTCTTAACTATGTACTTGATTGAAATAGTTGTGGCACAGTTGAGACCACATCATTTTTGCATGTATTTTTTTTAATTGAATGAACAAATGTGTTAAAATATATTGTAATTTGTGTATGTACATTATATACAATGATAAAAAAAAGTACTTAGTTTCATAAAGGGTACAATTCAGGGGGACTTTCCAGCTTGGGGACCTTCCAGCCAGCGAGACTTTCCAGCTGGATCCCGACAGGTTACACAGTCTTCTTTTAAACACTAGGTTGGGTCAAAATTATTTCATATTTCATTCGCTTTTATTTCACTTTTGTTCATTTTCTAACACCATTCGTGGAGCATTTTCTAGAGCGAAAAACAATTAACTTTACACCGGTTTTCATTTCATGCAAATCCCATGCAAATTAAGCTGTAAATTCGGGGTAAATAGACTAAAAGGCAAATTCTGCGGTCGACGCTTTTCATCTGTCAGGTAAACCGAGTCGGTCCGGTGTGGCGGTGTAACGCGGCCTGCGGCGTTCTGACATAACAGTGCAGAGAAGTCCCAGAATGACCCGTATGGAAGTATGCGAGGGTCGGGTTACGCTGTGTGTACATTTTCGCTCCCATCCGCTGTATGTCACTTTGGCCTATAGGGAAGAGGGGAGGGGCGCAGGAAGGGAAAGGGCGAGGGGCAGGAGGGGGTAGGAGGGGGTAGGAGGGGGCAGGAGGGGGGGGGCAGTATGCAGTTATGTAGGTCAAAGAGTCATTCCAGGACAATCGGACGGGGGACTATGGTAAACCAGGGTTAAACCGGGACTGAGGGGGAAATAAACAAGAGTAGAAGAGGGAATAAACTAAACTGAACCAGGACTAAACCAGGGGGAAATTAAAGTACTGGACCGAGACTAAACAAGGACTGAACAAGGGTGAAACAAGGACTAAACAAGGACTGAACAAGGACTGAACCAGGACTAAACCTGGACTGAACAAGAAATAACTTAGGACTGAAGCAGGACTAAACCAGGGTGAAATAAAAGTATTGAACCAAGACTAAATCAAGACTAAACCAGGGTGAAACAAGGACTAAACAAGGGTAGAAGAGGGAATAAACTAAACTGAACCAAGGCTAAACCAGGGGGAAATAAAAGTATTGGACCGAGACTAAATCAAGACTAAACCAGGGTGGAACAAGGACTAAACCAGGACTGAAGCAGGACTAAACTAGGACAAAATAAACCAAGAATAAATCAAGACTAAACCAGCATGAAACAAGACATAAACAAGGACTAAACAAGAACTAAACTAAGACTAAACCAGGACTAAACCACCAGGGCTAAACCAGGGCTGACCCATGTATAAACCAGGGCTAATGTTGAACAAGAAAAAAAAAAGTACTAAACCAGGAGTGAACCAGGACTAAACTAGGACAAAATAAAAGTACTGAACCAAGACTAAACAAGGGCAATACAAGGACTAAACAAGGACTGAACCAGGTTTGAACAAGAAATAAACCAGGACTAAACTAGGACAAAATAAAAGTATTGGACCAAAACTAAATCAAGACTAAACCAGAATGAAACAAGACATAAACAACAACTGAACCAAGACTAAACCAGGACTAAATAGAAATAAACAAGGACTGAAGCAGGACTAAACTAGGAAAAAATAAAAGTACCGAACCAAGTCTAAATCAAGACTAAACCAGGGTGAAACAAGGACTAAACTAGGACTAAACAAGGACCAACCCACGACTAAACCGGGGCTGATGTTGAAAAAAAAAAAAAAAAAAGTACTGAAGCACGACTAATCTAGGACTAAACCAGGACTGAACAAGAAATAAACCAGGACTGAACCAGGACTAATGTTGAACACACAAAACGTACTGAACCAAGACTAAACCATTACTGAACTAGGACTAAACCAGGACTGAACAAGAAATAAACCAGGACTGAAGCAGGACTAAAAAAAAAAAAAAAGTACTCAACCAAGACTAAACCAGGACTGAACCAGGGCTAATGTTGAACACACAAAACCTACTGAACCAAGACTAAACTGGGACTGAAACAAGAGTAAACCAGGATTGAACAAGAAATAAAACAGGACTGAAGCAGGACTAAACTAGGACAAAATGAAAGTAGTGAACAAAGACTAAATCAAGACTAAACCAGGGCTGAACCAGGACTGAACCAGGTTTGAACAAGAAATAAACAAGGAGTGAAGCAATAGACTTGCTTCACACAACAAGGACTGAACCAGGACTAAACCAGGGGTATTGCTGAACAAGAAAAAAAAAGTACTGAACGAAGACTAAACCAAGCTTGAACAAGGAATAAAAAAGGACGAAACCAGCTCTAAACTAGGGCTAAAGCGGAATAAGTTACAAAAAAAGTATTGAACCAAGACTACATCAGGAGAAAACCAGGACTAAACCAGCTCTAAAGCAGGACTTGCCAGAAATAAACCAAGACTAAACCAGGACTAAAGCTTAA
Source organism: Boleophthalmus pectinirostris (assembly GCF_026225935.1). Classification (NCBI taxonomy): domain Eukaryota; kingdom Metazoa; phylum Chordata; class Actinopteri; order Gobiiformes; family Gobiidae; genus Boleophthalmus; species Boleophthalmus pectinirostris. The sequence goes on along the minus strand of NW_026571018.1, from coordinate 6,714,691 downwards.
TAAGAAAAACAAAAGTGAACCAAGACTAAACCGTGAGAAAACCAGGACTAAAGCAATACGGAACAAAAAATAAACAAGGACTGAACCAGGACTAAACTAGAACTAAAGCTGAACAAGAAAAGTGTATTAGCTGTATTTAAATGCATTTAGGGTCCGTTTTACAAGATAAGGATTGCTTCAGGGTTGTCCCATTTACAACATGTGTTCACTTAATTGTGTTTGTCATTTTGCAATAAACTAAACTAAAAATAAGTATTAAACCCGGACTAAACCCGGACTACGTGACCAAAGCTCCACCAAACCTAAACCAGGGCTGAAACAGGCTCGAACAATAAACAAACAAGAACTGATCCAAGACTAAACCAGGTCTGAAGCAAGACTATTTTAGAAACAGAACTAAAGATTTACAAAAGGTGTCACTAAACCAGGAAATAACAAGTTTAAACAGGAAATGCTAAAGTAATTTTAAACCAAGACTACAAAGTTTCAAGTCAGAGTTTTTTGGGTTTTTTTTAACATACCAACAGCGACTTCAATAACAAGTAGTGTTGCCATGATATGAACATTTCAAATACTATTTCATTTAAAGATGGAAAAAACGGTCTTACGTCCGTTCTGATAAAGCTCAAATGAAAACTAAAACTGTTCAGAAAAGCTTAAATTTTGTCCTGTTGTATTTTTTATTTATTTTTCGCAGTATTGTTATTTGCTAAAATGAGTAAAACTACAAAATATTAGTTTATAGATCTACAACAGGTGTAACTAAACCAGGAAATAACACGTTTAAACAGGAAATGCTGAAGTAATTTAATCTGTGTATAATTCATTCGTTTTTCAATATAAAACCAAAAATAAGAAAACGAAAAAACAACAGTTTTCTTCACTATTTGTCTCCAAAACCAAAATGAAAAAAACGGATAACGATTCGTTTTTTTTTTCAGTTTTGTGTTTAAATGAAGAATGGAAAAAGCTGGTCCCGATCTGGTCCCGGTCCCGGTCTCGATCCCGGTCTCGATCCCGGTCCCGGTCCCGGGGTCTCAGTCCCGGTCTCGGTCCCGGTCTGGTCCCAGTTTCAGTCCCAGTCTGGTCCCGGACCTGGATCAGTCCTGGTTCAGTCCGTATGCGAAGCAAAAGTCCGGTATCGCAGCCACAGAAGTCACGTAAACGGGAAACGGCCGTTATCCGTTTTTTCCATTCTTCATTTAAACACAAAATCGAAAACTGAAAAAACGAATCATTATCCATTTTTTAATTTTGGTTTTGGAGACAAATAACGAAGAAAACTGTTGTTTTTTCGTTTTCTTATTTTTGGTTTTATATTGAAAAACGAATGAACGAACGATACACAGATTAAATTTTAGACCAAGACTACAAAGTTTCAAGTCAGACGTTTTTGTTTTTGTTAACATACTCATTTTTTTTTTGTTTAAGTTACAACAGCGACTTCAATTCCAAGTAGTGTTGCCACAAAAATGTCAAGCGCTATTTCATTTACTCAGTTCTTGATACCGACTACAATACCAGATGAAAAAATGCTAGATAGAATATCATTTTCAACACAAAATAAATGACTTCTCTTTGTTACCAAGACGTCTTAAATTCATTTTGTCCTGCTTATGTGATTTTTTTGCAGTATTTGTATTTACTAAAATGACTAAAACTACTAAATATCAGTTTTAGTATTGATGAATATCCGATTCCTGATACTTTTGACAACCCTAATTACGAGTGCTCATGCTTTATCTGCTATGTAGAAAACCAATTGAGCTCTGAATGAGAACTATTGCATAATATTGTTTACACATTGGAACAAGAATGCCGTGTTTTGCTATCGAACATTCCTGGTAGATTTTGAACCCATCTGACCCGTTCAATTGAGGACACGACACTGTCTCAGCTTGTTCCAATAATTCTGCATTTCTAATCTGTCTGTCACACACTCAGAATGCTCAGTTTTCACCCTGTGACATCATAATGTGTCAAAATGCTTCTCGGTGTTTTTAAAAATCCATGTACACGATGGTCCTTAAGCATATATATATATATTTTTTTTTTCAGGTCTTGAGGTTAAAATAAGTCTGCATCTAATTATAAAGCGTTTTACTGTCCGATAATCAGGAAGTGCGTGTTAGCATGCATCTTTACCATAAAAGCAAAACTCCAGTTAGGTCTGTGAAAGTTGTGGAAGTGCTTAAACTCTTGCGGTGAATAATTAGGATGCTCAGAATGCATTTTAGGCAACGTTTATATACGATGACGGTCTGAACAGAAGACGCAAAAGTGGCGTCGCGTTTTCACTTTTTATTCCGCGTTTAGGAGAATTTACAGGAAGAAATCTGCGTGCATACGGTGACGCAAAAGTGTGTGGAGTTCAGCTGGGTGTGCACGCCAGGCGACATGTTTGTTTCTGTATGTATGTGACGTAAACGCGTATGCAACGTGAGCAGATCTGACCAGAGTTTTGAGTCTTGGGCAGTGTAGACTGAAACGCTACGGCGGAGCGTATTCAACTTTTCCACTCTGGAGGGTGGTTTCAGATTTTTGCATTTTTAAGCCCCAAAAACCAGACGTTGAGCGGAATTAAATAAAGACAGTTTGTTTTCCATGTAAACCTCAATTCGGGATTATCTCAACTCAAACGTTGTGTTTCATTTCATTCACACACATTTGAATAAACCTTTATTATTACTCTGTCTACATCTCCCCAGCTACTTTTAGTTCAGTAGTTCTAGAGATGAGCAAGTCCAGGGCTGAAATGTCCAAATAATTCTTTAAAACACAGTGGAGCTGAGGTATGTTTCATAGAACACAAAATAATGAGATTTGAGACGTAAACGTGTAGGTGACGTGAGCAGATTTGACCAGAGTTTTGCGTCTTGGGCAGTGTAGACAGAAACACTACAGCGGAGAGTATTCAACTTTTCCACTCTGGAGGGTGGTTTCAGATTTTTGCATTATTTAAGCACCAAAAACATTCGTAACCGTTTAAACGAAAGGCACTTCTGATCAAATACTTTGTTTTTACCCGCAGACGTTCTCGTGTAAATCAGAATCAGAATTTATTTGTCATTTGAGTATAAAAACTACAGAGAAACGAAACAGCAGCACAGATAAAAATAAGAATAAATAGTTTTAAAAATTGTATGTCAAATCCAGTCAAACAGGCCCTAACTGAGGAGTAACTTTGGGACACTGCAAACTATTTAAAATTAACTAGTTCTGCTTTTTTTTGTTTTGTTTTCTTTTCTTTTTTGGCATACATCTCCAAAAAAAAAAAAAAAAAGAAAAGTTATACATGTAAAAGTACACAAACTAAAAAGTATCCATAGCACAATGCATAAAAGTTCCGATGTGATTGGTCCTTTGCGGTCATACCCCCACCTCCACATTCCCCCGTCCCCCCCTGGCTCTCCTCATACCCCCGGCTCTCCTCTCACTCGGGGGGACAAAGGCTAAAGTGTCAGGGGGTGCTGCTACCGCGGAGGGCCGGAGAGGTGGGGGTCGATCCCGGCTGAAGGACCAGACAGGGGTGCCCTTTTTCTCCTCCTCTATTCTTTCTTTCTTTCTCCCCTTGCCCCCTTCTCCTGGACTGTAATCCCCATTGGAGTGGTCACAGAGGGGAGCATGCCCACGGTCCAAAGCCCGTGAGAGGGTCCCATTGTGAGGGTGTGGGGGGCTCCGTTACAGTAGGCCGCTCCCCTCGTGTTGTTTACAGTATGTGGGGGTGTGCGTTGGGTGCCTGGGTAGAGATGGGGCGGAGGGTCAGGAGGTTGAAGTTTATAAAAAAAAAAAAATTTCATGCCTGTGCACTCAAAAAAAAATAAAAATAAATTATATATATAAATTAATTGCCAATAAATAAAATAAAATAATAATAAAATAAAATAATAATAATAGATAAATAATACATTTAAAAAGAGAAATATTGACCCAATTTAAATACATTATGGAACTTATTATTGTGTTGATCCAAGCAAACTATATATCTACAAAAACCCTATTCAATACTTGAATAACCTATATATATTTATAAACTGGGTCTTAAAGTTGTGTTGAGTTGTGTGGTCCTTGAGTCTTTTATTTGTTTTACTTATTTACTGCTATTTTATGCTTTTTATGGTTTTGCTTTTATTTGATTTGACTGGTTTTATTGTTTTAGGACTAATATGACCACATTTTAGCAATTTACCTTTTTGTTGTTTTCATTTTATGATCTCTGGAAAGTGTTTTGTTTGTAAAAAGTGCTGTAGAAATAAAGTGGATTTGGATTTTGAACTATTTAAATGGAAAACAGTGATATAATAGATTTAAATATAGTCAGCATTTCACCTAAGAACATGAGCATTGGAAAAAACTATATCTAGCCAAGTTAACATGACTTAAATTAAGAGTGTTTTACTTTATTTGAACTTGAAAAGTTAAATTATCTACCAATGGATTTACTGTGTTTTTATTAATTCAAGCAATATTTGATTTTGTTTCTCATTTTAAGTGCAAAAAGTTGTTTTTCTTATTTTGGTTTATTTATTTCATTTATGCATCTTCATACTTTAAGTACAAAAAGTCTAACTCAAAATTTTTCACTTGTCAAATGAAATTTACTCAAACTTTCTTAATTCAAGTCATCTTAACGTGACTAAATTTTGTTTTTTGGCAGTGAATGCAATCAAAATGAAATATTTTTTTTAAAATCGCCTACTCTTTATAAGAGCGCAAACACACATTGCAGATATTCAATTATTAATTATTGCTATTTTTGCTTTTGGGATGTTGTTTATTACTTAACAGTCCAGCACTTTGGAACATTCTCTATAGATACTGCGTGTTTAATGCCCTACTGTGGAATATTGTGGCCAAAAGAGCAGCACTTGAGCGGAAACAAAAGGATAAAGAGTCAGGTTTGTGGATATGCAAGCCCGCTCACAGTAAGAATGTTGTTTCAGAAAACCAAAACATAACTGTGCTTTTTCTGTTTTTTGACTAAAAAACTCCATACTGTGGCTTTAAGTTTATAAGACAAGCCAATTATATACATTCATTAGCATAACAAAACAGTGTAGTCAACTTATTTCCAATTATGTCATCGTTTTAATGTATTTATTTTTAGTTTATGCTCAAGTAGAAAGAAAAATCAGGAAGAAATATCATGAACAAGAGGCTTTATTTACAGTACGGGGCTTCTGGTGTAGTCTAGTGAAACCGGAGCTGGCTGTAGTGGAAGTTTGAGGAGGGGAGGGCGGGGCGAGGTGGCGTGGGTTAGGTCCACTGTTTGTGCTCAGCCAGGCCTCCCCTAAAGGTCAAAGGGCAAGGGGGGGTGGGGCCGGAGGGGTTACAGACCTGACTTTTGTGTAGAGAGAGAGAGGGAGGGAGGGAGGGGGGTTTAAACGGAGGGAAAGAGAAGAAAGGTGAAGAGGGGAGGGAGGGAGGGATGGGGGAGAGAAAAGGCGCCAATGATGGTTTGCACACACGGCTCCTCTGATGTGACACCCGAGAGGAAGGATGTGGTCTGGACTGGACACTTGGCATCGTCACCAACTGCACGCTCCTGGTGCAAGTCCAAAACGCTGGACAGTTTAAAGCAGCCGGCATACACAATGTGAATGGAGTTTTGTTTTGTTTGTTATGTTTTTTATTATTCTTATTTTTCATTTACAAGTAAAAGCTATAAATAATATCCATCCATCCATTTTCCGGGGGCAGGGTTGTGCTCGGTTCTGCAGTCTAAGCAGGGACTCCCAGACTTCCTTCACCCCAGACACTTCCTCCAGCTCCTCCTGGGCACCCCAAGGCGTTAACATGCCAGCTGAGAGACATAGTCCCTCCAGAATGTCCTGGCTCTTCCCCGGGGCCCCTTCCATAACCATAAATAACCCTAAATAAGATGGTTATTTTATTTTATTTGATGATTTTATTTCTTTATTTTTTCATTTGTAAATAAAAGTTAGTAATTTATTTTATTATAGTTTATTTATTTATTATAGTTTATTTTATTGTATTTATTTATTTATTATTAATGTGATTATTATTTTTGTAGTAGCAGTAATATTTACATTTTGATTTATTATTAATAGTTTATGTATTTGTTTTTTCACTTACAAATAAATAGCTATAAATATTGTTATTTTTTATTTTATTTTATGATTTTTTTGTAATTTTTCATTTGCAAATAAAAATTGCAAATGGTCATTATTATTATTATTATTATATATTATTATTATTATTTACATTAATTTTTTTATTTTAATTTTTTTACTAATAGTTAAATTGCATGTTTTTTATGTATGTATGTATTTTATGTATCCATCCATCTATCTATGATCATTATATTTTTATTTTATTATTTACATTACATAACTTTTTTTTTTTTAATTACATTTTCCTCACAAAGGTGATCTTATACATATTTTGACGTACTTGTTTATGTACTCTGAATACAACATTAATTTTACGATCCCACCTTGACACGACCTCTTAATTAGTAGACCCACTCAAATTAGTTTTCAGTTTTATGACTTATGTCTCTGTTTGTACCGTTCTGGGGGTCGGGCATTAGCCAGCTTTAGCCAGCATTAGCCCGCGTTAGCCCAGGAGTAGGCGTGGGTCATAGGCTAAGTGAAATCTATCCCCGGGTGTGAGGCGTTGTGTGGAGGGGAGGATGCAGGAAGCTTGAGGGGCTGGAGATAAGGCCAGCGCAGACGTGAAGCGATAAGCAGCCAACACCTGTTAGAAGATACACCCGCGAGAGGCAATAAAAACGCATACATCCAACAGTCAGAATATAACAGAACACGAGAGCCGAGCCGGATCTGTGTGTGTGCGCGCAGGGGAAAGGAGGGGAGAGACCGAGCCGCAGTCTGTAAATGAAAACGAACGGACAAGTATTTCCAAAACAAGATTATGCAACCCGCTATAAACATGGACAAAAGTATTTAGAGGGTTGGAGTCATTCTTAGTAAAAAACCTGAGTACTTCAATTACTTTTACTGTAGGTTTTGTCTCATTTGGCTCAATTTTTCTGGTGCAGGGTGAATAGAATTTATGTATGTAGTATGTCATTTATATGTAAATATTTGTAAAGTTCAATCAATGTGCAAGCAACCACGTAATTTTTGAAACTCTAATGGATAAATGTGGATTAATATAACTTTTTTCTTCTTCCCACTCCTTCTTTGAGAAATGTATATGTAGAATGTATGATTATTGTTTCTCTCTTGGCACAAACTCGAAATAAAAATGAATTAATACATTTTCCACCACATCACGTTAAATCTCCATGGAGACAAACGTGGATTTTATGACGTACTATGGAAGAGCAGCAGCCAGACTGGCGCCACCTAGTGCCGCCGCTCAATTTCATCTCTCTCCAGCGACTAGGTCAGGAATCGGAATACACTAGATGGTTCGCAAAAATCCCAGAAGTGCGAGTTCAGGCACCAGCCAATCAGCGAAGAAACATGCATTCTGTGTTGGCAACGATTCCCGAGATCGAGGATTTAAAGATGGAACAAAGAGAATGTTTGGTGAATTTTATCAAGGGGAAAGATTATTGCCTTCTTCGTATGGGATTTGGTGCATTACATACGTCACCACCAAATAGCAGCAATTGGTTAAATGAAAAAAAGTATTGTCTACCGTCAAGCGAACAAATCCTAATACTACGAGGTCAGACGGTTTCTACGAAGTGAAACCGGCGGATGAATCAGGCTAGAAGATCAGAGCCAAAGGAGCAAGATTTCCATTGAAACAAGCAGAAGGAGGCCCTATTTCAGACCTAACCTGAGTCAGGTTTGTGGAGATGCAAGCCTGCTCCAAGAAAAAAAAATTTTTTTCAGCACAATAAATGTTCCAACAATTTTATTTTAGTCTATTTTCTATCTTAAAAGTTACATATTGTGTAACAAATATGTATAAAAAACCCAAATAAATATAATCAATCAGTGAGCAATTGAAGAAAAAAAAAAAAAACATGATGATTTTTGGTCATATTATTCATCCTTGTATTGACATTTTTGGTGGTTTTGGAAGCCAAATAAAAGTCAGGTTTGTGGAGATGCAAGCCCACTCAGAGAGAAGGATGCATATATGTTTTTCAGTGCAATAAACACAACCGAATTGCTTTTATCTCTGTTAATTTATGGCTAAAAATTTACATACTGTGGCTTTAATAAAACAAAATATAATCGAGAATGGTATTATGTAAAAACCCCAAAACAAAACAGGTGATTAAGATGATTTTTGGTCATTGTTGTCTTATATTAAAGCCAATTTTAAGGTTTATAATCAAAAAATGTGTACACTAGTTGAAAAAATGAAAATCACAATAAAAGGTACAGTATGGAACTTTCCGGAGGCGCCATCTCCCTTGCACTCCGAAGTCGACAGAGTAGCCGAGTGACCAGCGCCTGAGCCCCTGTGCGCGCGGATAAAAGCCCATTACTCTTTACACGGCGCTTAATGGCAACGGCGCCCCCTACAGCGTCATTTGTAAGGTCAGCGCTGGCAGAAATGATGCCGTTTGACTCACGACATGTCACAGCCACACGCCTCAGCGATCACTCTCGGAAATGGAATGCTGTTTTTTCTATACGCTTTTTTTTATATCTTCTTTTTTTTTTCTTTTTTTTTTACTATGGCTTTTACCACGGAGGGCCCAGGGACACAAACAGATACACACAAACACACACAACAATCTGGGAGCAGCGGCGCAGACCTTGGAAGATGGCTGACAGGTGGAGGGTAAACAAGAGGGAGAAGTGATTAGAAGAGATGGGCAGTCAAAGAGTACATTGAGAAAGCCGGATGTCAGCTGAGATTAAGACGTCATGAGGGACACGGAAGATAATACACGGCAGAGTGATGCTAAAATGGTCTAATTCTGATGCGGTTATGTCCACTTTGTTCTTGTGAATGAGTAAATTTTGCTTTTTTTAAATCCCACATGCTCCAAAATGGTCATGTTACAAGTTACCGTATTTTTCGGACTATAAGGCGCACCGGATTAAAAGACGCAATATCAATAATGCTGAATTGTCTCATCTATTTTCATACATAAAGAGCACCAGATTATAAGGGGCATTAAGCAAAACAAACGACTCTTGAGACTGATCCCTTAGCCCAGGAGTCCACGATCCATTGGCAGATCGTAGCGTAATTCGGAAGTCTTGGTGAATGTGTATTATGAATGTGAATGTGGGTGGATAATTTAAATTTGTTATTTTCTGAGGAGGATTCAAATACACATTGAGTAATAATTTGTTTAATGCAGCTTTGTGCACATATGTTTACATTTTACAGAAACAAAACTAAAAACCACATGGATAATTTGCATAAACTATAAGCACCGAAAAAAACAGCTCGTTTCTTGTGCTGCTGATGCTATCAGCTTCTGTCGGACAAAAGGACACGACTCCACGAGGCTCCTGACTACAGTAGCTGTAATGCTCCAACAATCCATCAAGCGGTGCGGCTTCGTTTTTTACTAAAGTCGTACTAAAACATTTTGACAGATTTTTGAGCATTGTGTATCATGTAAACTTGGTTCGAGGTCAGTAAGCAGAATCAGAATGAATACAAAAGGCTTACTGTAAATTTTTTGAGAAAATTTTAAGTGTGCCACAGTCACAGCCAGGCGTGGTGGGACTGTTACGTGCTTCGCTGCTTCACTGACATGGAGTTCATACACAATTTTCATATGCCGAGAAGAATGTTTGTGTACATCTGTGAGCGCCTACTTATAAAACTCTGACAAGCGGAAACACGTCTTCGGCAGCCAGCCTGTTGATGACGTGTAGGTGGGATGAATGCGACCTGACCGTTCAGACTGAAGTTGCATGTCAAAAGATCGAATATGTATCGGTTTTAGGAGCACATATCCAAGTGTCCTGGGTCACATTTGAAAAAATATATCTGTATCGTTCAGACTGTCATTAAAAGATCAGATACAGGTGGCGAAAAAAGCGGATTTGGATCACGTCAGGCTGCAGTCTGAACGTAGCCTTAGTTAGTAGAAAGTTAAAGCAAAACAAGCTTGAACTTTGAAGATTTTAATAATGCAAAAATTAGGAATCTAAATTTAGAGCCCGTTTTAAGATTGCCTGCAAGACAACTATCAGAAGTCTACATAACAATATCATCACGATTGCTTTTACAGTACCACATGCAAGCTGTTTATTTCCCCTGCGCATCTGTTAGCATCATCTCCATGTCTTGAGTGAAATAGTCCTCATTGTTTCTTAAACCGGTGTCACGGCACTACTTTCATAAGACTTTAAAGCTTTGTTGTATTGCCCACACCCTCCCTTTCCCTCGTGTATATGTATGTGTGTGTATATGTGAACGTGTGCGTGTGAGAGGAAGAGAAAGGGGGGGGGGGTAGGCCTATCCATCATCAACTCTTTCCCGTGGCTAAGCTCTGCGGGCGTCTGCGGTCAGCAAATACATAAATCAATTATGGTTTTAAGCTTTGTGCCATGATTTACCCAACTGATCCGGGCGGGATTACAGCGAGGCTTACGGGGCTCGCGCTGACACCGAGGACCCGAGACGTCGCACGCCACGCGGTAGGTACGGCAGAACCAGGGCCGCGAGATTAACCGCCATCTTTGTAATGTCTCAGATGTGCTGTCGTGTTATGAGTCTGTTTTCTATTTAGTTTAATGTTGTGTAATGTTCAAGTAAAGTTGTGAAGTTGTCTATTGACAGTTTCGTGTTTTTACCTCAGGACAAAGGATGAAATCTACCCATCGTGCAAAGTAGTTCAAATAAATGAATGAAATGAATGGACGCAATTAGCAAACTGCAAAGACTGCGTCTGTTTTAATACCGTAATTTCTGTCACAAACGCGAAAATACCTCGTCTTATTCTGCATCTAAACTGAAAACCCTCTAGTTTGGATCTGTATAACCGTGTTCTGAAATGTGATTCTTGTATTTGTTCAAACAGACTCCAAAGTTTGAAACATATGTCGCAAATTTACTCTTTTTGCTGGAGATAAAATAACCCAAACCAGAATACAGATTTTTCTTTTCTACAAATTGTACCACATTATTGTAGCTGAATCAAAAGTTGTTAGGAATTACATTATGGACGACAGTAGCTCCATTGGTACAGCGTTTGTCCACTGATCTGAAGGTTGGTGGTTCGAATATTGCTGTGATAGGTTGAGATTGTCTGCTATGATTCCAGCTCTCCACAGATGAACGCTGTCATCATGTCCTTGGTCAAGACACTTAGGGAACATTTACACTGAAGCGAATCACCGCATCGGAAATGATTTGCGTTCAGACACGTCGTTTCTGTGTCCGCGATCAAAGCCTTTCGTAACGCATGACCAGGCTGGCGTCACGACGTCAGGACATCACGTGGGCAGTAAAAACAAGGAAGCGGAGCGCCGTGTCTGACGTTGCAGCAGCCGATTTCGAGCCGAGGAAAATGGCAAGCGTGAAAGTAGTAAGTAGTTCTAGCTACGCTGTTTCCCGTTTGTCTATGGTTTGTTTAAACTGTTTTCCGCAATAGCGTCACATGACCGATGTCACGAACCCATCGCATCAGGAAGGTGCAAGAAGGACGGCAACTAGAGCTCCTACGTCACTGTATCAACGTTTTCAGGTGTTCAGGCCGTTTTCCATCAGATTACCATATTTTCTGGGCTATTAGGCGCGTCATTAAATGGTCTATTTTCGAACTTTTTTCACAAATAAACCGCATCGGACTTTAAATGAAACCCAACAGTTGGATGGATCAGTTGGACTTTGTTTGTTGCATTCACGGTCGACTCTGGGCTTTGTTCAGTTGTGGCGTGTAGGGAGGGTGCTGTCTGGGACCACTGGATTGTCGGCGTGTTCGCAGTGACTCAGCTGTTCAGTTGTGTCTAGAAGTGGCACATTGCATTCGCTTTTTCGGTTCGTTCCGCCGTTCCGTTCCTCGTCGGTGTGGAGTGATGAGTGTGTCTGTGGGTGTGTTTCGCCACGCGGTCGCTGTCTGCTCCGTGCGTGTTTGCGTGCGCTGCGGGTGGTGCGGCTTTGTAGTTTACTGAAGTCACGCTGGGACACCTGAGTGGATTTGTGCATGGGGCGCTCTGGATTGCGGGACGTGCGTTTTTTTGATGGGGTTGGAGGCTTAAGAGAGCATCTAATAGCCTGGAAAATACGGTAGTTTGGACGAACACTGCAACCGCAACAAAAATGACTAATACATACTAGTGTGGATGGGGCCTTAACCAACTTCACCCCCAGTGTCTGCGTACACTGGTGTATGAAAGTATGTGTGAGTGGTTCATTGTTGTAAAGCGCTTTGAGTACCTTGAAGGTGAAAAATGTGACCAATGCAACCCAAGTTAAGCCATGCCAACACAGTTACAGTAAACAATTACATAATACAATACAGGCATCAATCCACTAAATTAAAAAGTAAATTCTCATCCAACAAGTGTCAAACCTGCGGTCAGCCTGCACTTCATCATCTACCACAGCGTAGCTTTTGGCCAATCATATTTAGAGCTTTTGGGCATGTTGGTATCACTCCGCCGGGGCCCCATGCCAGTCCCGGGCAGCCGCATTCAAGTGCCAACAAAGAGGCTAATTAGAAGCCCAGAGTGGGGTTTTCTGGTTTGATACTTCCCATGGAGGGGGCCTGCAAGGTTGCCCTCTTTCCCCCCTCCTCTTTCTCTGCCTCGCACACATACATACATGTACGCCGGGCTTCCCTTTCTGCTGGCCCCCCTCCCTGCGTCATGCCAAAGTGGGAAAGAAGAGAGACGGAGAGAGAGAGAGGGAGCGGGAGACTGTAAAAAGAGGGATGGAGAGAGGGAAAAGGAGGGAGAGTCTCGGTACATCCTCTTTCATGTGGTGTTGACCCGGAGAGCTCTTTAATGGGATCAGAACCGGATTAAAACCCAACGGTGTACAGGTGCAGCAGAGACCACAAGGACTCGGAGCAAACCATTGTGTCAAAGATTTGGGTCTTTAAAGGGGCTGTTACACAATATTTTTCATCATGTAATAAAGTAAAAATCATTTTGTAAAAGCGAATCTAAACCACTGTCAGGTGCGAAACAAGTGCGAAAAGCGCTTATTTTTACCCATTGCTGTGAATAATTTCGATACTAGGAAAACACGGCTGCAAATTAAAACAAACGAGATCTGTATTTCATGATTTTAAGGTAGCAAAAATGCCTTTAAGCCAGAATTTATAGCTTAGGGGTGTTTGCTCATTACTTAGATCTTGCATGTTGTTTTCAAATCAACTTTACATTTTTTTTTTAATACTACAACACTTCGATCTATGCTAATGCTCGTCGTTGGGCTTTAAAACTCAAGCTCATTTTGTTTTTTATACATTTGATGCTTACATTAACCAAAAAATACAGTTCTTAAAGGTTCGTGGTTTTAGTAAATTCCGCTGTGCACTTACATCCTCTTCAGAAAAGTCTAGCCTTTCACCTTTGAGACATCCTTAGAAAAAAAAATAAAAAATACTCCAAAATGATTCTAGATTTTTATTTTTTTTTTGTGAACAGTATCTCAGCTTTAATTCACCAACCCAAGCGCCTTTTGCTCGCAGAACCCTGTCAGGAAGCGGCAGATCGCGCATTAGCCCGTCACCTGCGAGCGGCAGTAATTAGCGCTCTCAGTAGTGTGGCACTTGTACAGTATGTTTTCCTTGCGCCCCCGATGGAGCGCCAGGGCCCCGCGGGACAAAGGACCGGGGGCCCCAGTGTGCGAGCCCTGCCACAGCGTATCAGCACAGGGTCCGTCTCAGAGCGGCCCCCGGGAACCGCGGCCATTCTGGTAAAGAAACATGCGCGAGAGGTGCTTAGGACGTGAATTACAGCTACAACTACAGAAAGGTCGATTAAGGAATTTTGTTAATTCTTTTGAGTCTGTTATTGGAGTCGTCAAGACCCCACTCCACCTCCTCCCCTCTGTGGGCTTGCATAACAATGTGGTAACTCAAACTCTTAACTTTTTTTAATAGCTCTTTATCGATTATTGATTTTATCTCCCAAAACATTTAACTTATTAGATATTTTATTGTTATCTTAGCTGTTAAAACCCCAACAAATCCCATTACGTTTTAAGACTTTTGAGCAATCATAGTACAGTCACAGTCCTGGTAGAACTGTTTTTAATTTTATTTATTTATTGGCCGATCTGATACCCAGTTTGTGGACTTTTCGTCGACGTTTAGGCCCTCAAAATAAAAAAAAAAAAAGAAGAACCCAACGAAGAACAATACCCCTCACCATTAACTTCTTTACTGGTGAGGGGTATTGCTCTTCGTCGGTTTTTCTTATTATTACTATTTATTTATTTATTTCCTTGCAAACGATCGTGTTTTTGAGAGCCTAAACATCACCGAAAAGTCCCCAAACCGGTATCAGATCGACCGGTCTGGCAACAAATTGGATAAAATGTGCATCATGACAATGCCGAAAGTGAACCCCACTCAACGGCGCCTTGAAAATTAGAATTTTTAAATGAATGGGAGGCTGAGACGCAAAATTTGGCGTAGGTTCGCGAAATTTGGAACAGTGATAGAACTCAAGGAGACGACCAAGAAAGCCAATCATTGAAAGTCCCTAAGATGAACAAGAAGTTGGTCATATTGGATCAAAAACTCGCCACTGCGTGTTTGGACCAAAAACCATGGACTACAATCATTTTCCCAAACGAGCTCAGATTTGGCATGCCACATCTACAGAAACAGCTTCACACAAATCATCCATTTTTTTTTTTGTTATTTGTTACCAACTTCTCACCTGCAAATTATCAGGAATTGTTTGCATTTACACAATTCTCCGTAACTCTCTATTCATACTCCATTATTTTGTATTGCAACACAAGCTGAGCAACACAACACAGCACATGCCTATTTTTATTTCAATGATTATGTAATACAATACAGTTTGATGAACCCATAATTCATCAAACCAGCTTTCTTATCATTCTAACCTAATTATGTCATTAGGCCTTTTGGCAAGACACTTGATATTACAATGGGTGTGACAGGAAGAGCATCCAGCACAAAAACAAAAAAACACAATGTACCGTGCGTCTGCCAGTGACGATGAATGGCGTTAAAGGGACAGTTCGGAATTTTTGACATAGGGCCTAGTGAGCCAGAGTGTTGGAGACGTGTGGAGATGCTTTTTTAAATATTCCATCCAGTCCTTGTATTTGCAGAGGTCGCAGGTGCTAGGCTAGTGCATGTCAATGGCCACAGTTAGCCTGCCACTAAAAACAGTCTTACCCACTCCACAAAACACCCGAAGCAAATCTGTTATTAAGCCAGACTGTCAGTGTAAATGTCTGTGTTGATACAATAATGTTTGAAATAAAATAACCTTGCATCGCATGAACTGGGGCATGTTGAGGGACTATTTTCTCATATATCAGTCCGCCACTGCCAAACTTTCTATCAGGAAATACAACTAAATCCTTCAAATGTAAGGTTGGTTTTACTTCTAAAAATATTCTATCAACACAGACATTTACGTTGACAGTCTGGTGTAATAATAGATTTACTTAGGGTTTTTTGTTGGTAAAGTGTTCGTCCACTGACGGAATGTTGGCGGTTCAAATCCCGCTCTTGGCAAAAACATCATGGTTTGAGCGGTCAGATCTCACTGCCCCACAGGTTGACGGTGTGATTCCAGCTCCCACAGATGAATGCTGTCGTTGTGTCCTTGGGCAAGATACTTAACCCACCCTGCCCCCAGTGTCTGTGTACACTGGTGTGTGAATGTGTGTGAATAGGTGAGTGGTTCCTTGTTGTAAAGTGCTTTGAGTGCCTTGAAGGTGGAAAAACGCTACAGAAAAATGTATTTTTAGTGGCCGTTGACATGCACTTGCCTATCACCTCTACAGACACAAGGACTGGATGGAATATTTAAAAAAGTGTCTCCACACGTCTCCAACACTCACTAGGAAATGAGGCCCTATGTCCAAAACTCCGAACTGTCCCTTTAAGAGATCGGAAGGTGGTTTAATAATTGCTTAGAATGATGTAGCTGCTCTGAGACTCCACAAAACCCTTTTCAGTTGGCCTATTCACTTCTTGGTAACGCTTTAAAGGTTACATCTACTGCCAGAACAGAGTGACAAAAAAAAAAAAAACACGGCTGCCGATCTGCACCAAGAGCTTTACCAACACCTCCACAACCCCAACCCCAGACGATCCTACAGGCCAGGTGGGGCGAGGCGGGTCAAGTTACGCGGGGATGCGCCAATCACCTCCGATGGTTTACGGAGATCATCTGTCCAATGCCGACGCGCTCTCTCCTCGCATTCAAAAATGACTTTGCTCGCTCTTAATCGCCTGATAATTGACGCTGTCTGCAATGTATCTCCATTAGCGTCGTCTGCACAGCCCACTGAACAGCTCTCCATCACTCCCCCTCTCTCGCTCGCTTCCTCTCCTCTCTTCAAACACTCGTCTTCCTTGGAAATCCGCCGCTCCTGACGTAACGCGGTGACAGGACGCGACCGGCCGGCTGCAATGAAATGTTTGATCTGAGGCAATACCGTTCTCCGCTCGTGTATGTGTGTATGCGCTCCTGCTTGTGTGTGAGTGCGTTGTGGGGTTTTGTGTATGTGTGTGCGTGAGTCCATTGGGCGCGCGCCGCTAGCCTCCGTGTTAAGTCTTTAATCGATACATCTGGCTGCTCTGACAGTGAGGACAGGGCCAGAGATGGGAGATCAGAGCGGCGGTGCTGTAAATCTTTACAGTTCAAGCGCCGCCTTTTAAAGCTCGTCTATAATTGGGTGCGGGCCAGCTGCTGCTCTGGGCCGGGACGTGGTCAGAAAACCCCTTTTTCTACAAACGCTGCCACCCCCCATTCAATAAGGGCAATGCGACCTGAGAGGATAAGGACGTGCCAGGCAGAACGGAGGCTTGTTTTAAAGGAACTGTGGGTAAGATTTTGATTTTACGTTTCGTGAACTCGGCCTCCCCGTGTCCCCAGATACGAGGCTAAAACAGATACAACACCGAGAACAATAGGTAATGCAGTTTTATTCTTAATTACATGATATTAATTAGTCTCGGTTCTCAAGACGATTATCCAGTCAGAGAGCACAGTTGCCAGTTTTTAAACCTTTGATCTGAATTGTCACTGACTAAACCCCAGCACCGGTATCCATCAATCAGCGACCAATCAACGAATAAAGCTTCCATGAGGCTCGTTTAAAGTGATGAAACAGTATCGATATCATGGGCTGCTGTATCGATATATCGCCAAGAGTATTTTTTTGGTATATTTGTTCACTGTTTATTGTTAAAATATTTGTGTTTCATATGAACTTTGCATAAAAAGTGGTTTATCAAAGACTTTTAGTATCACAGCCATTATTTAGCCCTTATTTTTATCGAACCATATCAAATAGATTTGAAATGTATCACATCAAATCAAAAGTGCACTGTATCAAGATAAGTATCGTATCGTGACCTATGTATCGAGATAAGTATTGTATTGTGGCCTATGTATCGAGATAAGTATCGTATCATGGCCTATGTATCGAGGCTTGTATCGTATCGGCAACTATTTAATGATACCCAGCCTTATCTACAAGATTGTGTTTGGTCTTGATACCGACGTTGCAAACACTAAAATCATCACGAAACACACAAACTTTTTAATTTAAAATCATACCACAAAATCTGGTGACTTATTAAAGGGACTATATTACACAAAATTGTAAACCCCAGCGTCTGTATCCATCAACCAGTGCTAGTGCAGCCTCTGAGAAGGAGAAAAACTTGGCCTTATGCAGGTTAAGGTACCGACAAACCAAATTTCAATAGTGATTATAATATATTTTAAGAATCCTGAATATATTTGAATTTCTTGGTTGGTTCTTGTTCTTGTGATGTTCTTCAGCATTCAAACTGTAAAATACTGTTTAGTCAAAAGGTGATGAAAGGATTTTAATAAACTGTCAAACTAACACAATCGTAAGGCGAAGCGTCTTGCCCGAGGACACAACAGTATAACAGGCAATACGACACGTTCAAATGAAATATTATTTTACAGAGAACAATAGGTAATAAAGTTTTATTCTTAATTACATGATATTAATTAGTCAGGGTTCTCAAGACGATTAACCAGTCAGAGAGCGCAATGAGTTTAATTTGGGTTGCCAGTTCCAACGCTGAAATCCAGTTGGTTTAAACCTAAAAGGACTTTCTTTGATCTGAATTGTCAAGACCTAAACCCCTGCATCCATAGAAGTGCTAGTGCAGCCTCTGAGTAGGAGAAAGACTTGTACGTTTCCTCCCTATGCAGGTTATGACATTGTTTCCCAAAGACTGGGTTGCAAGAGATTTTTGGGGGTCTTTTTTTTGGGTCGCCTTGTAACGATCTGCATGTAGGTCTGAAATATACATGAGTGTTGCGTTCTCCTCCTGCACCCCGGACTGGAACACGCTACAAAAACACAGACAGGCCCACCTATCTCGTTAGAAATGTTGAAATGTTAAGACATGTTTTGTATCATTTCTAATGTTTATGTAATTATTTCATTGACTATTTTGTTCCAATATTGTTGGTTCAATTGAAGGTTGAAAAGAAAAAGAAAAAGGCTACACTTAATGTCCAAATAGGCCACTTATGGATCCTTTTACTGCTGGTTCAATTTTGTTTAAAACTTGAGTAATACTAATTGTTCAAAGAGACACGATCACTCAGTCAACAATAAAATAATGGTCTAATCCAAATTTATTTTGTGATTTACGAATAATGTCTATTGACTTGGGTCGCGAAGGTTTGTGACTTTTAAAATATGAATCCCCAAGAAAAAAAGGTCGTTAACACTGGATTAAGGTACTCGCCAACCAATTGTGATCAAAATACCTTTCATTTTAAAAACAGTTCCTTTAAGAATCCTGAATATATTTGAATTTCTTGGTTGGTTCAAGTTTTTTTCTCATGGGTACGTGTTTTTTAAAGCTTTTGAACGGTAAAATACAGTTTATTAAAGTCCTTTCGTCACCTACTGACTGAACTAAACTGTCAAACTAACACAATCGTAAGGCGAAGTGTCTTGGCGGAGAACAGGAGAACAGAACAGTATAATAGCCACTACTTCTACTAGGTATAGAAAGAACATAGTACCAGCAGCTCACAGTCGCGCTTTTATTTAGTTAAAAAGGGGATAAAAACCTCCAACTCTATAGCATATAGCGACAATGCTGCATATTTATCAGTAATGACCAAACTAGGGTACGGAATTATAGGTTATACATCATACTTTAAATGTAACAGAGTACAGACAGAAACGACTTAGCTCGCAGAGTCATTTCACATAGAGTCTAATTGAGCTCTCTAATGGATGCTTTGTCGGTGCTGTTGCTTTTAGGAAGTCGACGTTTGCAGGTTAGGATTGTGCTCTTATTTTTTTGTTCCTTTTCAGCTGATATAACCTAATGCAAGGTACATGTAAGGTAAAAAGAATATACGGTTCAGGAAAGGAAGGAAGGTTCTGTTCAGTTCAGATGTAAGTTATAAGAATCCAGATGTTTTTGTTTTTTTTAATAGTATATTCTTATTTTTGGTCATGAGAAGATTGTGCTACATGAGGCAACCCATTCAGACACAGGAAGAACATACACACTCGCAAAAGTCCCAACCACGTAACCGCAACTTCTCCAATAATATTACCTCATACCAAAACGAAAATGTACAGTAGCTCTGCAGGTTGTGTTCAGAACATGCCAGAAACTCAAGCACTTACCATGGACCGTTTTTGGCCTATGCAGATGAACAAACAGCGCAGAACATGTCAGCACTTGCAGAAGTATCACCATTTATCGAGGAATAAATCTAGAGACGTAAAAGGGCCCATATTACTCTATTTTCTGATGTTATAATGTTGTTTCCTCGTCAAAAACAGGTCTAGAGTTGCGTTTTGTCTCATTCAAACTAGGGATGGGCATGATTAGTCAATTAATCGATAATTGATCATTAAGAATTTCATCGATTATGCTCATTTTCATCGACAAACCGGATGTAGGTTGCTGTGCGTAGCGTAGCGTGACCAAACAGGGGTCCTTACTTGTAGCTCTCTGCACTCAGAAGGAGCGAGACACGAACAGTCGGTTGGTCTGCAACGTGCCGAAGCACAAATGCGTATTTAACAATGACTTGTACAAGAAATTTCACGCTTTCTGTTCTGGTCGGGACAAGTGCGAGTCCATGTGAAAAGTGTACAAAGCAGCACAGATGTTTCGGTGTCCAGTGAGGAAAAAGTTCACCAGGACACAGAAAACATGAAAAAGCTTTGCCAGGTGAGAGTAGCGCGATGTCGATGACGAGTCCTCACCTCCCACCCCCCGTACCGTGTTCTGGTTTTGACAAGCACAAATATGGTCACACTAACCTGTATTCCACTGAGTCGTGTCGTTTCCTTCGCTTAGTTTATGCAAATTAGCCATGTGGTTTTAAGCTGCGCAAAGTTTATCATCTCAAACGGGCTGATGTGGCTCTAGAGTGGTTACGGTTTATATGTCGTAAAGTTGAATTTATTTATGCAGATCAGTAGTGCAGATAGTAATAATAATGATGATAAATTTAAAGATTAATCGACGATCGATTAAGAAAATTTAATCGAATGTCCATCCCTAATTCAAACTACCGAAACTAAAGCTAAAAAGGTAGTCAGACCAATAATAAAGTGTTCCTTAAGTGTGCGAATGAAACAAAACAACTCCAGATATGTTTTTGCGTCCACAAGAACCAATTTTGCGTAATATAAGACCTTGGACAACCATACCAATAAAGAGAGGCTCCACCAGTTCAAACATCTGCATTTCGACAAATCTTACCAAACAATTTTGACCACTTCCCCAATATTTAAGGCTCTTGAATGTTATGTGAAATGACTGCCACCGACCTCAATATCAACATGCAACAAGTACCAAGCCTCCATGTGGCTTTACGAGATACCAGACTAACCAGACTTGACAAGATTGCAAACTTTCGATTGCCAACTTGGCAAACACGAAAATCATCATTGAAATATAAAACTCGAAAACAAAAATCTAGCTGAAACCACATCACAAGATCTGTCGAGTTGCTTATTAAGATATTGGGTCATTAGAATGCAGTTTCATTGCAAAGGTATTGATCCAGCGGGCTTTACGAGATACCAGAGAAACCAGAGAAACCAGAGCTGATGCTATTGTGTCTCGATCTCGATAACAACTCTGCAAACATGCATAAAAATAAATGAAATCATACCACAAAATCTGCTGACTTACTTATTACACGGTCAGCCCATTAGAATGTTATTTAAATTGAAACCATATTGATCTACAAATAAAGCGTCCATGAGGCTTTTGGAGACACCAGAGTAACCAAACTCTACGAGCAGGGGTGTGCAAAAATATCGAAATATTGTTATATCGTATCGTTTAATGTGATGATACAGTATCGATATCGTGGGCTGCTGTATCGATATATTGCCAAGAGTATATTTTGGTATATTTTACTCAGTTATTTTGTTACAGTGCTCAAGTTTTGTTGCTTTTTTAGTAGGAGACGACATTTGACATGTTCAGTGTTTTGCCGATGTTTGTGTTTCATATGAACTTTGCACAAGAAGTGGTTTAACAAAAACTTTTAGTATCACAGCCTTGATTTAGCCATTATTTTTATTGAACCATACTAAATCGATTTGAAACATATCGTATCGAACAGAAAGTGCACTGTATTGAAATATGTATCGTATCATGGCCTATATATCGTATCGGCAACTTCTTAATGATACTGAGCCCTATCTACGAGATTGCATTCGGTCTCGATACCAACTTTGCAAACACTAAAATCATCACGAAAAAAAACTAACTTTTTTGTTTAAATCAGACATGTCAAACTCAGGCCCGGGGACCAAATATGGCTCGTGATATAATTATATTTGGTCCACGAGAGCATATCAAATAATCAAATATGTATTAGAGCTGGTACAGATAGGCTATAGAGACATTATTTATTTAAAATTTTGTTCTTATTTTATATTTTGCTTGTTCTGGATTCAATGTTTAAGCAAAACTATTATTAAACATTTATTTTAATAAGAAAAGGTTTAATAATTACATGTCTTGAAAGAAGAGAAAACATGCAGATGTCGTGGAAATTTTTTATTTGCCCCATGGCTTAGTCCCAGTTTTTAATTTTGGCCCTGTGTGAATTTGAGTTTGACACCTCTGGTTTAAATCATACCACAAAACCTGGTGACTTATTAAAGCTTCTGGATTACACAAAATTGACTCTTGTGAGCTTTAAGACATGTTAGAATGTTAGAAGAGTTATCTCCTCGAAAACAGACATGGAGTTGTGTTTTATTTCATTCACACATGTTTGAGTAATCTTTTATGTCTACATTTCAAAAGCTCAACATGCTCAGTTCCACCTTGTGATGTCACGAAGCAGCTACATTTTGCTTTTTGTTTCGTAGAGATTGGCAATTCCAGGTCTGAAATCATCCAAATGATTCTAGTGAAGGTGTGTGGGGTTTAAAAACACGGTGGAATGAAGTGTTCTCTGTTTGAGAGAAGAACTCGGCGCAGATCTGCAGGATTTATGTGTTAAAAACGTACGAAACAACATTAAAACCGGTTGATTAGAATAATATTTGACAGCGCCCGTATTGATCTCAACAGGTGGCTTTTTGAGATACCAATGTAACCAAACTGGACGCGATTACATCTAAATCTTGATACAAACTTCCAAAACAGTAAGATAAAAAAAAAAATAAAAAATCATCAAAAATCTAGTTGAAGTTAAACCACGGGATCCTTTGACGAGCTGGTGAGTCCGTTTAAACCCTGGCATCAGCACACAGCCCAGAGGAGGCAGATTTCGCACGCTCCTCTCCTCTGCTAGTTATCACGAGGCGACCGCTTGATGCTTCGTGTTGTTTCAGGCTTTTTTTTTTTTTTTTTTTCTTCAGCGGGAGGACATCAGTGGACGTTTGATGATAAAACCAGAGCGCGCGGAGGGCCACAGCGGCGCGCGGCTCTAACAATGTTCCCAGACAAGCAAACGCGCATCAACACCAATTATTTATCTCCAGTGACAAAAGAAGAAGAGAGAGGGGCTAGTTTTGGGGAAGAAGTCTTGTTCCACGGCGGGAGGCTAAGAGATGTTAGTGAACGGACAATTGATGTATTTTTTAAAAGGTGTATGGAAACTAGAGCTGGCAAGAAATACTCTACGACTTCTAAGGATTTTGGGTCCAATTATTGAATCGGTCGGCGGCTGTGTACTTGAAAGGCCCGAGTCTCAGCTAGTGTTATTGTATAAAATGAGAAGAAAGTTGTGTTGATTTGAGGAGATATGTACTCTCGAGAGATAGTGGGGTGTTCTAAGTGGACTGTTTGGGAATAAAAGAATTTCATAATCATACTTTCACTGCAATACATAAGAGAGACAATGAAACAGTGCGGAGAAGTGTAATCAGGGTTAAAAGCCTGCGTCTATTCTATTCTAAAAAAGCGTGTTTTTGTTCAAGAGTCAAGAAGCAAAAATTTGGAAAAAGTAGGTAATTTGATTGATTCGTTTTTTATTTCGAGTTTGTGCCAAGACAGAAAGAATATTCATACACATACTACATATACATTGTAAACGACAGAAAAACACATTTCTCGAAAAGGAGCTGGAAGAAGAAAAAACTATATTAAAGTAACCCAATTCTAACCTGATTCATGACCTCACAGCATTAGGATTCGTTCGCTCGATGGTAAGCGGGTACTTCTTTAATCGCTGCTATTTGGTCGTGACGTACGTAATGCACCAAATCCCGTTGCAAGAAGGACAATAACGTCTTTCCCCTTGATAAAATTCACCAAACATTCTCTTTGTTCCAGCTTTAAATCCTCGATCTGGGGAATCACTGCCAACACAGAATGTTTGGCTCTTCGCTGATTGGCTGGTGCCCAAACTCGCACTTCCGGGGTTTTTGCAAACTGTCTAGTGCAGGAGTGTCAAACATACGGCCCGGGGGCTGGATCCGGCCCTCCAAGACCTTTAATATGGCCCTCGGCTGATTTTCTACTAAAATATTTTAATTATATTTTCTATTAAAATATTGGTAATTTTCTGCGGTGCTGAGCATATCAACGTCTCCAGAGTCTCTGTACGTGGCCCCTCCCACCAGAGCAGCACAAATGAAGACTTGTTTCTTTTCAAACGCTCTTAAAGGACGATCGTTTCTGACTGTTGACCGTGACACCCTCATCAGAAAAAACGTCAAAAATGAGAAAAGTGGAGCCAAGTGCAGGATTTTACAAGAAAAATTGACTTATTCCTATTTGCAAACAAGTTCATGTTAAAACATTGTGTTGAAATTACATTTTTTCTTAAAGTTTCAGGTTGTTCAAAATATTATAATATTTTGTAAAAGAAAGAATTCATCAATTAAAAAAGATTTCTGTAATAGATTTGTGTTTCTCTGCACAAATATTTATTGCCATTTTTGGGGTTTATATGACATGAGTTTTCTGATCCGGCCAATTTGGGATCAAACTAGGTTGGATACGGCCCCCGACCAAAATGAGTTTAACACCCCTGGTCTAGTGTATTCTGATTCCTGACCTAGTCGCTGGAGAGAAATGAAATTGAGCAGAGACACTAGGTGTCGCCAGCCTGGCTACCGCTCTTCATGACATAGTTTCAAAAATGATGTGGTTTCTTATGTACACTGATCACGGAACTTTAGAAATATTTACATAAAGTAAAATAAATGTCATGCTATGGCTGTAGAAACTAATAATAACGATAAAGAAGACACAAAATTTATCGTTTTTGACTGTATCAAAAGAAAAGGTCATGTGTTTAGTTCATAGTTGTGGTTTACTTGTGAAGACAGTGGATCTATTCTTCTAGGCATTTCTTCGACCACAAAGAAATACCCAAAGACTTAAAAGGATTTTGGGTCCAATCTTGAATCTGGGAATAAAAGAATTTCATAATCATATTTTCTCTGCATTAGATAAGACAGCCAGAGAAACAGTACAAAGAACTAGGGTCGGAACATTAAAAGGTTTTTGTTCAATAATCAGGAAGTGCTATGTTATTGATAATTTACACAAAACTTTTAAATTGAAAACAAATATAGGCTACAAATATGCACCTATACTATTAAAAATGAATAAAATATACTTTGAACATGAAGTAAGGCATAGAAAACCATAAAAGTATCCAAAATAAACTATATCCAGCTGTTCTACAATCTCATTCGACTCGAATTAAAACTCGATTAATTGCACAGCCTTACGTTCTAACACGATTATGTAATTACACAATTTTACGCCAAATTTGTGTTAAAATGGTAAATGCGCGCCCCATCTCTCGGTTTATAGTTGATAAAAGGCACTAATAGTTAACCAAAGCCAAAACTAAAGCGGCTAACTACATAAACATGAAGGCTGCCCCATTGTTCCTGTTTGTAATGGGACCTCTGTCTGGTCTTAGTTTAGCGGGGTTATCTGTCCTGCGGTGATATGCACAGATAAGGAGCAGGGGCCTGTGTTTAAACACCTGGGGCCCGGGGTATTAGACGACCCCCCCCCCAGACCCCTGAGACCCCCCTGCCCTACAGTACAAAAGAGCAGGAAATGGAAATGCAACGTCATGAAAGAAAATGTGGAAATTAGTGATAAAAAAGGTGTTTTGTGTGACGTTCCTTTACAAACAAACCTATAAACATACGTAAGGAATAGGGATGTAACGATATCCAAATCTCTCAGTACGATATTTATTGTGATATTTTCCAGAGACTGATATCAAATTGTAGATAGGACACTTTTCTGCTTTTAAAATATCTCAACAAGATTTGGTGTGAGTTATTTCCGTCATAATCCCAAGAATTTCCCTTATAAATCCACGATATAATATTTACTACACAGCAAAAAGTGGAGTGTTAAAATTGACTCTCACAGAATCAATTTTAACATTTTCTCAGAGTTTATATGAGTCCAATCTGTTCTAGAGTTAATTTGTCATTTTTGGAAATGTTAATTAAGTAACACTGAACCAAAGTTCCTGTTTAACCCTGAAATCAAGAGTTTTATTAATGTTTTGAGGGTAAACAGATAACACTTTGTAGAGTTATTCTGATTTAGCTAAACAACACACAGTTTTGTTTTATTTTATTTTTACTTTATTTTAGTTAATTTAAGATGAAATTATGAACAAAACTGGTTCAAACTGGTTTTCTCTCACAAGAGTTTGAAGTGGATGAATGGGAGGAGCCAAATTAACACTACGAAAAGTCGAATTAACACTAGAGGAAGTTGAATTAACCTCAACCACATCAACTCTGACAAATAACTACGACTCAAAACCCCATTTAACTTTCAAATGGTGAAAATAACACTTTTGGTGTTAAAAACAACTCTGAAATATTTTACCCTAAAATTTTAACCCTCCAGTTTTTGCTGTGTAGGGATGTAACAATATCCAAATCTCTCGGTATGCTATTATCACGATATGCATCTCACGGTACGATATTTATTGCGATATTTTCCAGAGACTGATATAAAATTGTAGATAGGACATGTTTCTGCTTTTAAAATACCTTGACAAGATTTTGGTGTGAATTATTTCTGTCATAATCCCAAGAATTCAAGTAAAAAACATATTTCTTCATGTTGTCTTCACTGAAATGAATCATGGGATATGTAGTTCCCAATGTTTATAAGCTGTTCCTTCTATAAAACCATGCATTTAAGCACAGGAACTTGTAATTCGACATATTGTGACTTAATGATACGATATGACGATATTTTGGTTACTGTTACATTCCTAGTAAGTAACAATATAGAAAATGCATAAAAACATGATACAGCCAAAGAAAAGGAATTAGGTCAGGGGTGTCAAACTCAAATTCACAGAGGCCAAAATTAAAAACTGGGACTAAGCCATGGGCCAAACTATTGAAAAATTTCAACATCATCTACACGTTTTCTCTTCTTTCGAGATATGTAATGTTAAACCTTTTCTTATTAAAATAAATGTTTAATAATAGTTTTGCTTAAACATTGAATCTAGAACAAGCAGAATATAAAATAATAACAACATTTTAAATAAATAATGTCTCTATAGTCTATCTGTAGCCGGCGGGCAGCTCTAATACATATTTGATATGATGTCACGGGCCAAATTTGGACCCCGGGCCTGAGTTTGACATGTCTGAATTAGGGGCTCAGTTTTATTATAATTTTAAGTTTTTCCTCAAGTAAATTGGCATCTTCTAGTTCATAAAAGTATGACATTTTTATATGTTTTCATCACATTTGTATTCCAATATCAATCTCTGGAAAAAAAAAAAAAAAAAGAACGCAATAAGATACATTTAAGAATCCAGTTCAAGTTCAAATTTTGAAACTGTAAAATCGTATTGCCATTTTTTTATTACAACAATGCCCGTATTTGTACTTAACTCCAACAATTCTTACTTTCTTACAAAATTTTCATTACAACTGATCGCAAAAGCGCAAAATCCAAGCTTAAATTTTGAAACTAAAACTGTATTGCCATTTTTGTATTACAACAATGCCCGTATTTGTACTTAACTACGACAATTCTTACTTTTTTACGACAACATTTTGATTACACCTCATCGCGAAAGTGCAAAATCCACCCTGAAACGTCTGATCCGAGCTAAAACCGCGTCGCCGTCCTCGCAGCCGACCAACCTTGGACTTCCTTCACTTGTTGCCACTCCACTTTACAACACCATTACCTTTTTAACCCTCGGCTCGCGCGCTGAAACCCACATTCAGACCCTTTAATTCAATTGCATATCATATTCTCTCCGATCGCTCTCTCTCTCCGGCGCGCTGACACAAGTATTGATTCATTGTATTAACACCTTTTTACAAAATCCCTCCACAATGAAAGCCAATTGTTCTGCCGCGATGCTTATCTGACATGTTTAACAGCTATATGCGGCGCGGGGCTCTTTTCAAACCGTTTTTTTTCTTTCTTTTTTTTCACTTATGTACATTACAGCGAGGGTCAGACATTTGCATGAGAATAGACGATTAAGAGAGAGAGAGATAGACCCAGGGCTAGTTTCCCTTGAATTGGATGTTGTGGATGGAATACCAAACAGCAGAAGCTTGCTTTTCTTTTCTTCTCTCCCCTCGCGATGCCTTGTGCTGTAGAATTAGCCACAGCATCACGCGTTTTATTCCGCACGATAATCGCCCGGGCCCGTCGCGCCATTGTCTTCGGCATTATTTGGCGCGGAGGTGAAACGTTACCGAAATTGCGCGGTCAGAGAGGCGTCGTTGGGTTTGATTTAAAGGCGCGTGGTGTAACTTGTGCGGCCGGAGAATGGAGTGTGGTATTAAACGTTTCCATCTTCACGGAGATCAAACCAGACCGAGTTACAGGTCAGATCTGTGGAGAGGGTCAGTTTTTCAAGCCATTTTTGAGCTATAAAACCGTCTGTAATCGTAGAAACGTAAGGCAGAGCTGCTTAATGTCACACTGTGAAACATTCCAGGCAGAGCAATGAGTTACAAAGCGTAAATTTAAACTATTTTCAGGGTTCAAATTTGGTCTCACGGTATAATATTTATTGCGATATTTCGGAGAGGCTGATATAATTGCATACAGGACACGTTTCTGCTTTTAAAATAGCTTAACAAGATTTTGGTGTGAATTATTTCCATCACATTCCCAAGAATTCCAGTAAACACATATAACTGCATGTCGTCTGCACTGAAATGAATCATGGGATATGTAGTTCTCAGTGTTTATAAACTGTTGCTACTATAAAACCATGCATTTAAGCAAAGGAACTTATAATTCGATATATTGTGACAGGTCAGGTCAGATCTGTGGAGAGGTACAAAAGGGCCTGTTTTTCAAGGTATTTTTGAGCTATAAAATCAACTGTAATTGCAGAAATATAAGGTAGAGCTGCTTAATGTCACACTGTGGAACATTCCAGGCAGAGCAATGACATATCCATAGAAACGTGGCAGACTCCAAACCAAAAAGCTACACAGCGTAGCTTTAAACGTTTTTTAGGGTTCAATTTTAGTCTTCACTTATATATTCTGAGCATCCAAATTATTCATGACATTAAAGGGACAGTCAGGAATTTTGTACATAGGACCTCATTTCCTAGTGAGTCAGAGTGTTGTAGACGTGCGGAGACACTTTTTTAAATATTCCATCCAGTCCTTGTATTTGCAGAAGTCGCTGGTGCTAGGCTAGTGCATGTCAATGGCCATAGTTATCCTGCCACTAAAAACAGTCTTACCCACTCCACAAAACACCCGAAGCAAATCTATTATTACACCAGACTGTCCATGTAAATGTCTGTGTTGATAGAATAATGTTTGAAATAAAACGAACCTTGCAATGCTTGAATTGTTGCACGTTGAGGGACTATTTTCTCATATATCAGTCCGCCGCTCCCAAGCTTTCTATCAGGAAGTACAACTCACTGCTGCTGCTCAGACATAAATCCTTCAAATGCAAGGTTGGTTTTACTTCTTAAATTATTCTATCAACACAGACATTTACATGGACAGTCTGGTGTAATAATAGATTTTCTTCGGGTGTTTTGTGGAGTGGTTAAGACTGTTTTTAGTGGCAGGATAACTATGGCCATGGACATGCACTAGCCTAGCACCAGTGACCTCTGCAAATACAAGGACTGGATGGAATATTTTTAAAAAGTGTCTCCACACGTCTCCAACACTCTGGCTCAGGAGGAACTGACGCCCTATGTCCAAAAATTCCTGACTGTCCCTTTAATGTCACACTGTGAAACATTCCACGCAGAGCAATGACGTACCTTTAAACTATTTTCAGGGTTCAAAGTTATTCCTCACTTACTTTACGAATTCTGAGCATCCAAATTATTCACGGCGTTGAGGTAACAAGTTAAAGCGCAATGTGAAGTGAGCAGAGTCTAGCATGCTAACAACACACTTCCTGATTATGCAACTTAGTTTGTCCTCAAGAGCTGCTTATACAATATATCTGTACTGGGGTAAGACACATTTGGCTCAAATATATGTCATAAAAATATTAGGGATGTGACAATAATAAACAAAAATATTGTGATATCGTATTGTCAAAAGTCGCACAATAACATCGTGGACTGCCACAATATCACAATAATTACAAGTTCCTTCGCTTAAATGCATGGTTTTATAGAAGTAACAGCTTATAAACATCGGGAACTACATATCCCATGATTCATTTCAGTGTAGACAACATGAAGAAATATGTTTTACTTGAATTCTTGGGATTATGATGGAAATAATTCACACACAAGGTATTTTAAAAGCAAAAAAAGTTTCCTATATCTACAATTACATTAACCTCTTCAAAAATATCGCAATAAATATCGTATCGTGAGATGTGTATCGTGATAATATCGTACCGTTGTGGATTTATAAAGTGAAGTTCAGAGTCTGTTTATGCAAAAATACTTTTTTCTCTAAGCACCTACATACAACAAATTTTCCAGTGCTATACTTCACAAGATTTTGGGGATTTGTAGACTTATTATTCTAAGCCTGACTTATTAAAGATTTGCGAAATTTGAAGATTTCTGAAGATTGTTTTCGGTAAAATCCAGTTTACTCAAATACTAAATAATCCTGTGTGTTTTTTGTATCAAATAAGTCGACAAAATGAATAAAATAAATGATCATATGTCCGAGATATGTGCGATTTTTACGATTTGATGCTTTCCTACATGTAAATACACAAAAACATCACACGAGGAAAGACTTGTAATACATTTCGTTCTTTTATTTACGTGATTTATAACATTATTTTCCCATTCACCTGCAGCGTGTGACCATAAAAGACGACATTTGGGCGCGGGCTGTGCAGTGTTTAGTCATCTGAATGCACAGATAATCAATTTTAACAACAAAGCCGGTGTAGAATTTGAATTTAACTCCGAGATGAGATTGTCCCGAGCAAACAGATTAACTTAATAATGCGAGGGGTTGCGTCTAGAATTACAAGGAGAGCGGGCGATTCATTTGGTATATTCAGAGTGTGGGGTTCGTGCCGTGTGTCTGTGTGTTCACTGCGGACTGTAAAATAGCCCGGACAGAGGTTAGAGTCGATAAGACCAGCTCCCTGTTTGACATTTTAGCAGAATATGTTTGTAAGTTTGCGGAATTTGTTAAAAACCCACTGGAAAAACACGTGCGAAAAGCTCAACGTGCATCATAAGACATTAAAAAATTTAAACTAAAGGGCTGGTACCTGATTTTTCTGATGTATTTACACAAAATATGTCTTGCTCCTGTAAAAATATATTACATAAGCAGCTCTTGGAAGTCAAAATAAGTCTGCTGTGTACTATCAGGAAGTGCTCTGCATGCTAGTTGTTGTTAGTTTTACTGTATCTCTTTGATTTATACATTTATACATATATAACAATGATCTAAACTTCATTTTTTAAAACAGTTTGCGTTGGCATAACTCAAAAACATGGTCAACATAAGACCTAACAACTAGCATGCTAATAGTGTACTTCTCGACACTGCATTTTTGATAAAGGAAACATCCAGATTTTGAGGTATTACTGGACAAATCTCCACAGAAAAGTTGAGTCCACTACCGTTTCTATGAATATATTACATATTTCGTTGTAAATTTTAGTTTTTGGAAAGCTCAAATTAAACTTTGGGGTTGAGGTTCTTAACAAAGAAGCAAATTAACTAAAAAGTGAACCTTGGAAATTCAAAATGATTCTTTATTTTTTCTTATGTTACCAAACCATTAGCATTTACATCTGCTGATCTCTTAATCACTAAAAATATAATATATACATAATAATTTGAACATTCTGATGACCCATCTAGATCTAGAACTAATTTTTAAAAATAGATTAGGTTGGCATAACTCAAAAATATGGTGAAACTAACATCTAACAACTAGCATGCTAACCGTGTACTTCTTGACACTGCATGTTTGATAAAGGAAACATCCAGATTTGAGGTTTTACTGGACAAATCTCCACAGAAAAGTTGAGTCAACAGTTTTTTCACTTCATGTACAGTTATATTTCAGATTTTGTCATAAATTTTACATTTTGTGAAGTTCAAATACAATTTTGGGGGTTAGAAATTTTTATTTTTCCATCCTTTTTAACACAGAAGCAAATTAAGTAAAAAGTGTTTCTTGGAAATTCTAAACTGTTCTTTATTTTTTTTTATAATGTTGTAAAACCATTAGAATTTATAAGGCTGTAACGATATCCAAATCTCACGGTACGATATTTACTGCGATATTTTGGAGAGGGACACTTTTTTGCTTTTAAAATACCTTGACAAGATTTCTGTGTGAATTATTTCCATCATAATCCCAAGAATTCAAGTAAAAAACATATTTCTTCATGTTGTTTGGACTGAAATGCATCATGGGATATGTAGTTCCCGATGTTTATAAGCTGTTGCTTCTATAAAACCATTCATTTAAGCAAAGGAACTTGCAAGTCGATATATTGTGACGGCCCACGATATTATTGTGAGACTTTTGACGATACGATATCACAATATTTTGGTTATTGTTACATCCCTAAGCATTTACATCTGCTCATCACTTAATCACTGAAAATATACTCAAAATCACGGTAAAACTAACACCTAACAACTAGTACAGTTCTCGATTATTGGGCAATAAAAAAACACTGATTTCAAAAAAATCATATTTTGCACTTGTAAAACCATACTATTTCACAAATTTTAAACTATTTTACTGTTTAATTATCATAAAATGCAGGTGTAAAGTTGTTTTTTTCTAGTGAACAATATATAGGTAAGTTAAAATGACTTAAATTAAGAACTTTTTCCTTTATTTGAGTCGATTCAACTTGACAAGTAAAATTATCTACCATTGGAATAATTGTGTTTTTCTTAATTCAAGCAACATTTGATTTTGTTTCTTATTTTAAGTGAAAAAAAGTGTTGTTGTTTTTCTTTTTTTAAGTGTAGCAAGATGCATTTTCATATTTTAAGTACAAAAAGTCTTATTCCACTGGTAGATAATTTTACTTGTCAAGTGAAATTTACTCAAATCGTGATAAAATTCTCAATTCAAGTCATCTTAACTTGACTAGATTTTGTTTTTTGCAGTGCAGTTTCCCTTGTGGATCAATAAACCTTTTAAAAATCAACTACCAAAGCTCTTGCGTAATTTCTCTGTTTGGTTGTTGCGCCCCCGACCACCCCGTTTACTCCGGGTGGGGTAGTTTATGATATAATCCAGGACACTGTGGAATGAAAGAGCCGCGCTAACAGCAATTTATACAGGAAGTCGCCACTTTTGGATCGAGCCCGAGCGCCACACGGGTTTCACACCGGTGACCTGTGCCACATCTGGAACCTATTCTGGTCGTGTTCGAGTTGACCTGGCTGCACCGAGAAAACTCCAAACTTTTTTCTTTTTTTTCTTTTCCTTTCTTTCTACCCCCAAACTTTTTTTTTTTCATGCATTTGTTGGTTGAAGCGGTGACCCTGACACGGGAGGCAGTTGGGAAATGATGTGTAATTAGTCGCAGGGAACATGACTCCTTTTGGCTTAAAACGTGCCCTCAAATCACGGGCGTTTGAGCCAGTTTGACAAGGTCTAGGAGCCAGGAGCTACGAGCGAAATGCCAAGCGATTAGGAGTGATTTCTCTTTTCGGCTTTTGTGATACCCCCGTGTTTATAATCACATTTTTTCTGCAGATATTGTCGTCGTGAGTCATGATTTCATTGTTATGACAAGTCTAATCGAGATCAAAACATGAAGAGAAATAAATAAAAGATCACGAGAAAGAAGTATGACAAAATAAACAGAAACAAAGCTGAGGACGTAACTTTACTGCACAATTTTGTCCCAGTTTGAAACTTTTTTAACCTGGGTTTACACTGGTCTAACTCTAGTAACTTTAGTTATTTGAGGTTCATCTTGCATCAGTATCAACATTTATACTTGATTTTTTTGCTTTTAATTACAGTATAAAGTGTTTTGTAGTCGCAGTTTGCATGCTAGTTGTTTCTGGCATTAAAGTGACTACAAAACTTCGCTTTTTTTCACTTAATTCTGGTGAGAAATTAGGATATTCTGAAGTCATTAATAAATAAAACTGTTTTAAGATCGTAAAAATCATGTACAGAGCCTCACAAATGGATAAATACTAGTGAAAGTGCTTTGAAAATCAGATGAACAATGAAAAAATTTGCTTTTTCATGACTAAAATTTATGTTATTTATAAAACATGCAAATACTAATCAGTTATGTTTAGCCACTTTTTCTCCGGTATGTTTATTGTCTTTATTTTTTGTAGTATTTTATCAATTTTTTGTTGTTTTCATAGAAGTTACTCCCATTTTTCCTGATATATTTCTTATTCCTACTTAGTTATTAGCTGGCTTCTAATTTTTGCCTATTTTTGTAAATATTTGGCAAAGCATTCTTTTTGTCGTCTTGTTATTGGTCTCTTTTTTTTTTTTTTTTTGCGCACATTTTGCCAAAAAAGTATCACTGCCCAGACGAGTGCTTAGTCAGACTTGAAGTATTAAAAAATTGTAAACAAAAACCTTCGAAATTCCAGACTGGAGGCAAAAGCGAAGTGGAACATGATGTGAGTTTGTGTATTTAAAACACAAAATCTGAAAAAAATCCAGTGAAATTTGGAGAATGAAAACTGCTCAGACACATGTGAGTGATATTAGAGCTCGTTTAAAAACATTTACAATTGTGTTTTATGTTTTTTTGTTTTTTTTTGACATGAGAGGAGATTGTGATAGACAGTCTGCTTTTTTCACAAAGAATAAATCCAGATTTTGAGGTTTTACTGGACAAATCCTCACAGAAAAGTTAAGTCCACAAATCAGGACTAAATCAGGACTGGATCAGGACTAAACCAGGACTGGATCAGGACTAAACCAGGACTGGATCAGGACTAAACCAGGACTGGATCAGGACTAAACCAAGACTGGATCAGGACTAAACCAGGACTAAACAGACTATCAGGACTAAACCAAGACTGGATCAGGACTAAACCAAGACTGGATCAGGACTAAACCAAGACTGGATCAGGACTAAACCAAGACTGGATCAGGACTGGATCAGGACTGGATCAGGACTGGACCAGGTCTAAACCAGGACTAAACCAGGACTAAACCAAGACTAAACCAAGACTAAACCAAGACTAAACCAAGGACTCTAAACCAGGACTAAACCAGGACTAAACCAGGACTGGACCAGGACTGGACCAGGACTGGATCAGGACTGGACCAGGTCTAAACCAGGTCTAAACCAGGTCTAAACCAGGTCTAAACCAGGTCTAAACCAGGACTGGACCAGGACTGGACCAGGTCTAAACCAGGACTGGATCAGGACTAAACCAGGACTGGATCAGGACTGGATCAGGACTGGACCAGGTCTAAACCAGGACTAAACCAGGTCTAAACCAAGACTAAACCAGGTCTAAACCAAGACTAAACCAAGACTAAACCAGGACTGGACCAGGTCTAAACCAGGTCTAAACCAGGTCTAAACCAGGTCTAAACCAGGACTGGACCAGGACTGGACCAGGACTGGACCAGGACTGGACCAGGACTGGACCAGGACTAAACCAATACTGACCAGGACTGAACCAGGACTGAACCAGGACTAAACTCAACACAATTTTAAACCTAAAACATCCCCAAACTCGGATGAAGAATAACACTTTAATTCACTTTTTTGGTTGTAAAATCTTAAATTTAACGACCTTAACCGCGTTTTAGTCCAACCCGTCTTTACCGCTTTAATTCCCCCATCCTGATCTGAACCCTACAAATTGAATTCTAACATTTTTTTTTTTTTTTCCATGACTTTCCCATGACTGGGCACCTCACACGCGGACTATATTCTCGCTCTTCCAGACTGCGTGCGTGCGTGGGAACCCTGATCACTCGCGGCTCGTATCTTTTCATGTGCTTTGACGGCGGAGCAGACAGCAGTGATGCAATGTTTGGTTCCAGCGCGGCACTCTGGGTAGGCGGGCGGGCGGGGGCCTTACACGCGCCCAATATTAAACTGCGCCGTGTCTGCCTATCAGCCCGTCCAAATTAACCCATTAGTATGCCAGGGGCGCAGCGCGGCGAGATCAATGCGCCGGGCGGCTTGGAAATCTCCTTTGATACACCATTTCCCAGCTTGAGCGACTTGACGAAATAACTCTTGAAACAGTGGCAACCGAATTTCACATGCCAGACTTTTCACGAGATCCACTTTAGACATGATGAGACTTTGTTTTGGTATGAAAGGTGGATTCAGAACTGTTACTCGTGTTTGATTTTTTGAGATTTTTTTTTTTTTTTTTTTGGCTTCTATTACGTTTTGGCCGATAACAGGAGTGATGGGGGCGAAGAGCAGGGAGGGACATTCAGGAAAATGGTGCGTTTTTAGGAGTTGGTGAGGAGAGGATCTGGTGGAGGACAATCAGGGACGGTTATCCAGAGACGTAACCGGGAAAAAGGAGAAGAAAGAGGAAAACCTGAGAGCCACAAACACCAGGAGTGAACCAGGACTGAACCAGGACTAAAGCAGGACTAAAGCAGGACTAAAGCAGGACTAAAGCAGGACTAAAGCAGGACTAAAGCAGGGCTAAAGCAGGGCTGAACCAGGATTGAACCAGGACTGGATGAGGACTAAACAAAAACTGAACCAGGGCTAAACCAGGACTAAACCAGGACTGGACCAGGACTAAACCAAGTCTAAACTAGGGCTAAACCAGGACTGAACCAGGATTGAACCAGGACTGGACTAGGACTCAATGACGACTGGACCAGGGCTAAACCAGGACTAAAGAAAGAATGAAAAAGGACTGAACCAGATCTAAACCAAGGCTGAACCAGGGCTGGACCAGGAATGGACCAGGACTAAACGAAGACTGAACCAGGACTAAACTAGGACTGAACCAGGACTGGACCAGGACTGGACCGGGACTAAATAAAGACTGAACCAGGACTGAACCAGGACTGGATGAGGACTAAACAAAAACTGAACCAGGGCTAAACCAGGACTAAACCAGGACTGGACCAGGACTAAACCAGGATTGAACCAGGACTGGACTAGGACTCAATGATGACTGGACCAGGACTGGACCAGGACTTGACCAGGACTAAAGAAAGAATGAAAAAGGACTGAAAAGGGACTGAACCAGATCTAAACCAAGGCTGAACCAGGAATAAACCAGGACTGAAACAGGATTGAAACAGGACTAAACCAGGTCTAAACCGGGACTGAACCAGTCATGAGCAGAGTATAAACACAAACTCCTCTCCTCGACTTTAATGTCTCCATGGCGATCTTACCGTTTTGCTCAAAATGTTCCACGTTACCACCATGATGCCAGGTTTACAAATTATTATTATTATAATTTTTTGAGCAATAAAAACAACTTCAACTGAATGAATAATTAAACTAGATATGCCATACTGTGGAACTTTCCAGGCAAAGCAACAGCATCTCCATGGTAACAGACCCTACACCTCTATGCATTTTTATGAAAACTAAGTGTGCATAAGTGTATAAGCAGCTCTCGAGGTCAAAATAAGTCCACCGCGTCCTGTTTGCATCTCATTCTAAAGCACTTTGCTATCTGGTAATCAGGAAGTGCGCATTAGCATTATAGATAGTAGACGAAACTCTGCTCAGAATGCATAAGGAGTAACTTTGGACGTCTGCGAAATGTTTAAAATGAACTTGTTGCTTTTTTAAAACTGTAAAAATCAGATCCTGCTCTTTTAAAAACGCCGTTCAGTTCACTTTATTTCCAGACGGTTTTGTTGTTTTATTGTTTTGGCTGCGTCCCCTCCCGTCTTCTCCTCCCGACTCGCCGTGAAATCCGAACAAATGGGCCCTTAAAATGAGCTCATAGTGGCACATTTACAAAATATTGAACTGATTTTCTTAATAAGCACTCACGCTCAAGGCTCGGTTTGAAGTGCGCACAATGCAACCTCCTTGACAAACACAGCACCAGTCGCTACCGAAAAAGAAAAGAAAATTGAAAAAAAAACAAAAAACTCCAAGGACACCGGTCTCACCAGGAGCGCGGCGCTTTCTGCGATCGACAAAGAACGAGATTTTGTGACACTTACGAGGATTAAAATGTGGGGGTGC
The DNA here is from genome assembly GCF_026225935.1 of Boleophthalmus pectinirostris. Classification (NCBI taxonomy): domain Eukaryota; kingdom Metazoa; phylum Chordata; class Actinopteri; order Gobiiformes; family Gobiidae; genus Boleophthalmus; species Boleophthalmus pectinirostris. Next base: position 6,676,540 of record NW_026571018.1, on the reverse strand, counting down.
TAGTTAAGAATCTCCAAATGAACTGCAAACGGCGATTCGGGCAAAGAAGTAAAAACTAAAAAGGCCAAAATATGTCCAGAAATCACAAATGTTTGACTCACTTTAACAAAAAATGATGCGCGATTTAAATATTATTTCATTTCTGATTCGATTATAATTTGGTGTTTTTTCCAGTTTAAACGTTATGATGACTCTGATCAAAGTGAAAGTGGTTTAAAATGTGATTGAAAATAAAAAAACGTGACAAAGAACAAGGATAAAACTTGGAAGAACTCGTAGTAACAAACAAAACAACAAAATAATCCAAAGAAGCATGAAAAGTAAACAAAAACATGACAAGGAAACAAGCAAAATGGAAGTTTCCTGGATTGGAACTTATTGGGTTCAAACTCTCAGCTTTGACGTATTAAAATGCATTTTGCGCAAATTTAGACGTAGTTTTAACAAGTATAAAAACGAACTACTCTTAAATGGCGAAAGTAAACAAAAACATGACAAAGAAATGAGCAATGTACAAAAAATGTATTATTTTGATTTGTATTATCTTGGGTTCTCACTCAGCTTAATTAAGCCCAAATTTAGTCATGACATGGACTCGAGTCAGACCTGAGTCACTATTTTTAGGACTTGAGACTTGACTTGATAAAATGGACCAAGATTTGGGACTCGACTTAGACTTGAAGGTCAGTGACTTGATGCTTCTCCTAAAAAATATATAGATGTTTTTTTTAGAAAATGCTTTTGTTTTTTCAATTTTTTTGTTTTTCAGTTTTACAGGAACAAACTAGAACATATCGCGCCCACTTCTCTATTTGTTACTTTGGATGTAACTGAAGTACTGTAATACAGTATCATCAAATATACTACAGTAATATACAGTACAATACAGTAAAACAGAGGGAACTACATAGAACATGATCCTTCCATTTCAGTGCAGATGACATGACAAAATAACTGTTATTTAGTACTGAAAATCTGAATTCTTTCTGTTCTGACCGAAATGATTCACACAAAGATCTTGTCAAGACATTTAAAAAGGAAAAATTACCATTTCTACAAATCTTTATAAATACTCATATATAAATATACCATGACTTTTTAAGTGCAGTGAAGTGTACATTTTATATAAATTGCAAAAACCTAAGATACTTTGGTTTAAAGACTTGAAATGACTTGAAGCTCAAAGCAAATGACTTGGACTTGACTCGAGACTTGACTTGGACTTGCCTGTATTTGATTTGGGACTTGATTCAGACTTGAGGCTAAAGACTTGAGACTTACTTGAGACTTGCAAAAACAATGACATGGTCCCAACTTCTGAATTTTAAACTTAGACTTTTAAAATCAATTTTAGACGGTTTTAACCCAGATTCAGACTTGGTTTTAACCCAGATTCAGACTTGGTTTTAACCCAGATTCAGACTTGGTTTTAACCCAGATTCAGACTTGGTTTTAACCCAGATTCAGACTTGGTTTTAACCCAGATTCAGACTTGGTTTTAACCCAGATTCAGACTTGGTTTTAACCCAGATTCAGACTTGGTTTTAACCCAGATTCAGACTTGGTTTTAACCCAGATTCAGACTTGGTTTTAACCCAGATTCAGACTTGGTTTTAACCCAGATTCAGACTTGGTTTTAACCCAAATCTACACTTTGTTTTCACCCAAATCTACACTTTGTTTTCACCCAAATCTACACTTTGTTTTGTCTAACCCAAATCTAGACCTCGTTTTAACTCAAATCTAGACCTCGTTTTAACTCAAATCTAGACCTCGTTTTAACCCAAATCCAGACTTCTTTTGACCAAAACTCACACTTCGTTTAAACCAAAATTCACACTTCATTTAAACCGAAAATTAGACTTCGTTTTAACCCAAATCTAGACTTCGTTTTAGCAAGTACAAAACCAAACTAGTCTTAAATGACAAAAGTAAACCAAAACATGACAAATTAGCAATATAACAAAATGGAGGGATCCTGGTTTGGGGCACATTATCCTCGCTTCACACTTTCAGCTTTGACAAGTCATAACTTCACTTAGCCCAAATTTAGACTTGAAAAAGCACAAAAAAGAGCCATCCTCCAGTGACATCCATATCTCCCAGCGGCGGTTACAGCACAAGTGGGGCTGTCCTGGATAAAAGAGCGCTGCTTTGGTAAGTACTCGCGAGCTGCTTCTTCTACCTCGCAAACTGTGGCTAATTGCCTCAGACAGTGGCTTATACGCAGTCACCTGGGTGTTGCTATTACGGGATGAGACGGAGGTTGCCAGACACTCGCGTTGGATCTGCCAGAATTATTTACATTTTACACATAGCAGCGAGCTTATTCTCCCCGTGGGCCGTGATAACCATTTGAGATGAGAAATATTAGCGCCGCGAGGTCGTGAACGTAAACAAACAAGTGTTAAGTGTGTACGCGCCTCGGCCTGTTGTTGTTGTTGTTGTTTTGACACATTGACAATTGATATTTTTCGCAGTGAAGTCGCGCTGGGGGTGTTCTACCTGTAGGCGATCGCTAATGGGGGGATTGTTGAAGCGTTACCATGGCGACACAATGCACACATTACCAAACACTGGCAAAAAAGTTTTAAGATCCTAGTCTATTCTACTCAAATAAAGTAGAATGTTCCTGATTTAAGTCATTTTAACTTGTTTTTTCCAGGGTTTATGGTGAGATTGTGTTAAAATAAAGCACAGATTAAAGTCTAATAAAGCCTCAGACGGAGCAGTGCCTACAGTTAGCGGCACACACCCAGAGAATGTCAATGACACCAGCTGCAAAGTATCAAAATATTACAATAAAACTGTATATGAAATATGAATGAAGTCCATTTTTGTACTACTGCTACTACTACAACGACGACTACTACTACGGTGACTACTACCCATATGAATACTACAACTACTACTACTACCCCTACGACTACTATTACTACCCCATGACTACTACCCCTTCGACTACTACTACTACTGCTACTACTACACCTACTACTGCCCCTACTACTACTACTACAACTCCTACTCCCACTCCTCCTACTATTATTGCTCCTACTGCTACTACCACTACTATTACTGCTACAATAACTATTACCCCTACCACTACTACTACTACTAGTATTACTACCCCTACTACTACTCATACTACTCCTCCTCCTACTACCCCTACTATTCCTAAACCATTACTACTACTACTACTACTACTGCCCCTATTCTTAAACTACTACCACTAATACACCTACTACTACTCCTAAAGCACTACTACTGCTGCTGCTATTACTACTACTACTACTACTTCTGCTGCTATTACTACTACTACTACTACTTCTGCTGCTATTACTACTACTACTACTACTACTACTACTACTACTGCTGCTGCTACTGTCATTTAGTTTGTTATGATTTTTCATCAGTTTATTTTAAGATATGTCAAGATATATATAAAAAAAAAAAGTAAACTGTGGGAAAACTCTGGAAAATTGGTCATGGAAGGTATATATATATATATATAGAGAGAGAGAGAGATATTTTCCTCCCCCGACATAGTTAAAAGGTGCACCATGTAACCTCTACCACCTGCTTGTCTGTACAGAATTTGAATTATTTCAGGTGTACCAAATTGCGTACACATTTACATGAAAGGAGTATTTTTTTAAAAGAGCCAAATGCAAAGGTCAGTTGTAAATAATTCCTTTTTTAAGTAACAAATTCATCAGCCGATATCTTGAAATAAAATCATACATTTTGTGGGGAGTTTACTTTTTGTGACTGCGAGTGCTTGTTACTATGGGCGTCACGACTGGACAAGGTCGAGAACCACTGCTCTTTAGAGAGGTTAGTGCGTTGCCTGGAATGTTCCACCGCACGGCATTAAACTTATTAATTAAAGCAGCAGATGTTGGATCATGCACCAGAAATGTTACACAGTGCACCTTTACGTTTATATTGTCCAAAGAATATATTTAAATAGGTGAAATGGTGATTGTGTACTGTGGTGGAAATGAAAACAACGTTGCACTTCAAGTTTGGGAAATGTTTGAGAGTTAGGGCATAAAAATGCAAACGCAAAATAAATAAGGAGGGTGAACGGAAGAAAAGCAAAGTAAATATTGGTCCTACCTGTGCTGCTCCACGGCCTCGTTGTCTGGCAGTTCGGCGCCGCAAACGTTGCACCTCTCGTGTTGATTGCGCGCCTCCTGCTTCATGCCCACCGCCAGCTCGCCCAGCTTGTTGAAGAACTCCCTCTGGATGAAGCTGGGCGGCAGCAGTCCCCCGTACGCGCTGAAGTCCATGGACATCGCCAGCGCCGGGGACATGGGCAGCGCCGACGCCATGGAAACGGGCATCGACATCACCGCCTCCGCCTTGTGATTGGTGGGCAGCGAGTAGAATTGCGCCAGGTGCTTCTCGGTCATCCCCGCCATGGCTTCCAACCCCATCTGGCCGACCTCCACCGGCTGGTCGCCCATCCCGTCGTCTCGGACATAGTGCAGCTCCCGGGCGCTGGTGATGACGCTGCTCCTCGTTGGCGTTCCCGGTCCGTCGCGGTTCCGGTCTTCGCCGCTACGCTCGCCGTTGCTGGCCTCCGTGTGGTGCGGGCTGCCGTGTCCGTTGCCGCCCATGTCCACCTGCATCATCTCCGTCTTGATCTCGGGCATGAGGTGGTGGTGGTGCGAGTTGGTGGCGTGCAGGATCTGCTCGGAGGTGAAGCCCTGCTGGAGGAGGGACTGTCCGATGCTCATCAGGCTGTCCACGGCGGCTTTGGTCGGACTCAGCGCCGAAACCCCGAAGGATGTGGACACCGACGGGCTCTGGTCGACCATCCCGGACATGGCGGACACGTGCTGAAAGTGGCTATCGGCGGAATGCTTTCGGGAATTCTTGTGGCCTTTGCGCTCTTCGTCATCATCGTTGACGCTGACCTCCACGTCGTTCTCGTCCGATGACTGGATGGTCTCGAGAATCTTGAGGCACTGCTCCTCCAGATACTCGATCTCCAGTATCTCGGCGGCGTACAGGAGGTCGTCCAAGTCCTCCACCTTGGCTTGGAGCGTGGCAGTGTAGGCATACTCGAGGATCTGCTGGAAGGTCTTTGGCGATAGAAAGTCCAGGGTGTAGTGCTGGCTGCTGCGGTGGAAGAGGATCTCGAACATCTTGCTGGTGCACGCGAGCACGGTGCGGTGGGCGTGGAACTCCTGGGTGTCCACCATGATGACCACGTCGCACAGTGTCCCCGCCAGGCGCATCTGGTTGGCCTTGTGCAGCAGGGAGGTGGGGTGGTTGGGGTTCTGGAGCTGGATGGTGCCCATTTTAGTTAAGTCCATGGCGCGGAGCTGGCAGTCGGAGCGGTAGGGGTGTCTCTGGTGGGAGCGATCGGGGCCCACTCATGAGGCTGCGCTTTGCTCCCGCTCAGCAGTGCTCCTCGCTCGCGTGTAAACAAGACTCAGGACCTGCGGGAAGAAGGAGAATCGCACCGGTGAATTCTGATGCACAGATAAACAAAAGCAACAATACAGCTGTTCAGGCTTGACATCTATGAATCGAAAGCCATTTTATTCTATTTAAACCCATATTTGTGTGAGCTGTCAACATGATTTCCAATGTTTTTCTAACTCACAAAGCTAATTTATGACAACTTACTTTCAATAAGTTTCTTTATGTAATGTCTACATCAGTTTAACTGTTCTATAAGTAAGAACGCAAGTTTATAATTCTCCACAAAAGTACATCTTGAACCTAGGTTTTCATTGAGTACAGTTGTTATTTTAAACTAATGCTACTTCTGTAATTAACTTTTAAAATGTCTTTTATTAGTAGGGATGTAACAATATCCAAATCTCATGGTACAAATTTTCACAATATTTTCACTATATTTTCACAATATTCATCTCACCGTACAGATTTATTGTGATATTTTTTGGAGGCTAACAAAATTGTGAATATGCCACTTTTTTCTCTTAAAATCCCTTGACAAAACTTGAAAAAATAAGACTTAAAAGTGCTTAGAACTGCTATTTCTTAACGCAGTTTGCACCAAAATGGAGCAAAGGATCATGGTCGATGTAGTTCCCACTGTTTTTTTTAAGCTATTGCTGCACCGTAACATGAATTTAAGCAAAGAAACTTATGATTCGATATATTGTGACGGCCCACGATATTATTGAGAGACGATATCATGATATATTATCGTTACACCCTATTTATTAGTACCAAAAGTTGCCTAAATCTTATGTGTAAATACTATACACACATACACTAAAACTGTACGAGAGATTCACTATTTTTGAAAGAAATATCCAAATTTACAACACACCAAAGCTGAACCTTCTCATTATTTTTTCGGGATTGGCTGCTGAAATTTACCATATTAATCTCACGGCTGACAACAATTACGTCTTTGGGGTTGAATAATGGCCCTAGTTTCTGAAGCTATTGTGAAAAAGGCATTTCCCTTTTGTTCATTTGGGTTTGTGCCAGTTGTGGTTTCATGTGGATAGGCCCAGTAGAGACGGAGAAATGAACCATAAACCAGGTCAACAAATCTACAGTTAAACAGCAAACTCCACCTGAGCAGCAATGGCATGATACTGAAATCTGAAACCTGAACTGACTCGATACTCAGTAACAATTCCTATACAACGATGAGAATAAAAAAAAGACTGTATTTTGACAACATTACATAATAGTACTTTCTTTTATATTACCAAGCAGACGTGTACTAGTCTGTGTGCTCTTATACTTGTTCTGATACAGCTCAAGATTATTCTTAAAGGTCATAAAATTGCTAAATTTACTCATTTTTAGTTATGTTAGAATGTTATGTCCTCAAAAACAGATCTGGATTTGTGTTTGGGTCAGTGGTGGAGTTAGCAATTTGGGGGCCCCAGGTCAGCTTAAGTTTGGGGCTCTCACTATAATGCACCATATTTGTTTTTATAATATATTTATTGTCTGTTTTTCCTCATTATTCTTTATTTGAATTATGGTGGATTGGAAACTTGTCGTATTAGTTCAGTCGCCTACTAAATAACCTTTTGCTAGTACAATTTTTGTTTAATAAAAATCATATGTAGTGTATATAATATTTTTCTCTCATTTTTCTCATTCAATATCATATTGAGAGAAAATTTAAATTGCTCTGAGGCCCCCTTTATTTATTTATTTTATTTTATTTATTATTTATTGTTTTTATCTATTTTAATTTTAATAAAATTTTTAATTTTATTATTTTTGTTCATTGATTTTATGATTATTTTATTTATTCTATTAGTTTCCTTATGGTTGAAACATAATTCTGCTGGGTGTTTTTTAAGTAAAACGTTTTAAATTGCTATGTGAAGCAGTTTGGAAACTGTTTTGTTTTGTTTATAAAATGTGCTATACAAATAAAGTTGGATTGGATTTAGATTGAGGCCTTGGCGATTTGTGGCACTGAGGTCAAATTAGTTGGGGGCCCCTCTAGGGTTTGGGGCCCCGGGCAGCCGCCTACTTTTGCCTAATGGTAGCGCCGCCTCTGGTTTGAGTAGCTCTTTATTATTCGTCTGTGTATGTCTCCTATGTTCCCACAGCCCTATGTTCCCTTATGTCTGAGATTTTTCTCAAAGTCAACCTCTAAGTCAAATCATTTTTATTTTCGTATCACATTTAAAAGGGATGATTCAGAGTCATTTCAACCTAGAGTCCTTTGCACCATGACCTCTACATTATATCTGTAGTCTGGGTGTAATTGACGACCAAATTGGAAGAAATGGGGATAAAATCTGATGCAAACTTGACGATAAAGGAAATGTGGGAACACGGGGTTTAATTTTGGAAAGAAAAAAACAAAACAAAACTTAGAAATGAGGGAACATAGGGCTGAGGGATAAACGTCATCACAACAAGCCAACAAGAGTCCGATTTTTTTCCTTTATTTGCTCCTAAATGACCACGAGACGCCGCTGTATATATCTCCAAAAATCTCTCAAAATGCTCTGTTCCACCTTGTGATGTCACGACGTGGTTGTTTTCAAGTTAAAACCTGATTTCGGCTTTAGTTCAGTAGAGATTTGTACTTTCAGCGCTGAAAATATCCAAATTATTCTAGTGAAGGTGTATGGAGTTTAAAAGCTTGTAGCTAAATCTTGCACGGAGCATCTTTTCTATGCGAGATTAATGTTTTTTTTGTGGAACTGTCCTTGCTTTAAATAAATAAATAAAACGGATAAAAATACAGAGCACTTGTTGTTTTGCCACATGATATCACAAGGTGGAACAGAGTGTTTTCAATGTTTTTCAGAGAAGAACACAGCCTAAAAATGCAGGATTTGTGGATGAAACAAAACAACTCTAGGTCTGTTTTTGACCAGGAAACAACATTAGAACATAGATCAGAAAATAAGAGTTTTAAGCTTTAAGAAAGGTTCATTTTTGCTTTGTGAATGTGACTTTTTGTAAGCATTAATTCCTCAAATGATTGTCTAGTTTCGATCCTGGTTTTAGCCTCGATTAATATCAGATTTTCGATACTTTTCACAACCCCGGCACACCAGCTTCCCACACATGTCAACAATCCTGCCAAATTGCCGGGTGAATTCGGCTGCATTTACAAACTGGCTATCTCAAGGTTAAGCTGGCGGGTTTTCAAATCAGACACACACGGACACGCTATGAGAATGGTAAACAGGCCGGGCGCGCTGGCATTGTTCTTTAAAATGAGCGCCGTATTGACTGTAGACTGGCTCAGACAATTTGTGTAGCGTCCGTGGCTGTTGGGAACGCATACAAATCGCCGCCGAGCACGTTATGGGCGAGAACGGCGGCCGGGAATGAAAGGGGAGAAAAATATGGATGTTGTCATTGTCACTTAAACAAATAGGAACGCTGGGGTTTTTTTGTGTTTTCACGCGCAGAGCAGCGGGCACGGGCAGCAGACACCCTAAAATTAAATAGCGTCGCACTCAGTATTCCTATCACAGAGAGAGAGGGAAGCGGGGAGTATAGTGGCCAGGAATGGAGGGAGGGAGGGAGGGAGAGGAAGAGGTAAGAAGGAGAAGAGGTGTGCAGAAACCAACAGAGAAACAGACACAGGGAGGTGGTAAAAAGAGAAAGACACATAAAGACATACACTTGTTGCTACACGTAATAAAACTTGCGTGTATAAATGTAAGTTCAGTTTTACATAGCAACCGGTTTTTATTTAGTTTTTATTTTATTCGCTCATTTTGCAGCTTTACAGAACAAAACAAACCAAAACAAAGACTACGACCCCATGGATCACGAGCGAACAGGTTTAGGCTGAAGTAAAAAGCGCTTAAAACACCTAATCCTATAAAACAGGGATCATCAAACTAAGGCCCGCGGGCCAATTTCGGCTCTCCACGCCCCTTTGATCGGTCCCCCAGCCCCTCTGCCGCTCACCACTTGAACTGGCCCTAGGAAGTACCGTATTTTCCGGGCTATTAGACACGCTCTTAAGCCTATAACCCCATCAAAAAATGACCGTGCGCAACGCAATCCAGAGCGCCCTATACACGAATCCACTCGGGTATCCCAGTACGACTTCAGTAAACTACAAAGCCGCACCACCCTCAGCCCTATGTTCCCTCAGTTCTAAGTTGTTGTTTTTTTCTCTTTCCAAAATTAAACCCTGTGTTCCCAAATTTCTTGTATCTTCAATTTGCATCAGATTTTATCCCCATTTCTTCCAATTTGGTCATCAATTACACCCAACCTATTCTCCAGCGCACGCAAACACGCACGGAGTAGACAGCGACCACGCAACGAAAAACACCCGCAGCCACATTCATCACTCCACGCCGAAAAAGTGAGCGCAACGTGCCACTTCTAGACACGACTGAACAACTGAGTCACTGCGAACACGCCGACAATCCGTTGGTCCCAGACAGCACCCTCCCTACACGCCACAACTGAACAAAGCCCAGAGTCACCGTGAACGCACCAAACAAACAAAACCACTCACCCATCCAACTGTTGTGTTTCGTTTAAAGTCTGGTGCGATTTATTTGTGAAAAAAGTTAAAAAATAGACCATTTAATGACAGTGTGCCTTATAATCCACAGTCAAAATACGATAATCCTCAAAAGTTGTCATGGCCTATTTTTTGCAAATAATAACACGTCTGCGTCTTGTATTTTGTTGATTCTTTCAATTAAAAAAATATGTTTATATGAAGTATTTATATTTAAATAATTACATGACGTATTTACATTTGCCGCAGAATTTTCGTCACCTGACAATCTCGAGCTCAAAAAGTGACAGTTCTGTAGTGCAGTTAACGTCAGCAAAATGTCGAGTGTTAAAGTATGAAAAGTTGACGCAGAGTGCAAAGTTTTCACAGAACAGTGGACGTTCGTTCGGCGTAAGGACCGTGCAGTTTGTCTGATACGTAAAGAAAGTGTGACGGTTTTCATAGAATAACCTGCGTCATCGTTGTCGTACAGTTCTGTTATATACGGCCCCGACCCGACCCCGGCCCCCGTCACAGTCAGGACCGATAACGTGGCCCCCGGAGAAAAAAACATTTGGTGACCCCTGTTATAAAACAATGACAGAATTCCAAGAAAGAAAAGCATCGCATGAACAAGTTTGCATGTACAATTTCACTTACGACTTACTGTATATATAAGAGACAAAATATAAGTTAAAATTCAAGGCATAATTCATTCATTCCAGAGCTCGACAGCTTTCAAAACATCACGCTTTACACGCTTTGTACACATTGTTCTGCCTTTGTATATTGTCCCAGTTCAGTGAGTTAGTTGTTTAAAGAAGACTTATTGTGTTTATGTCCGCTATAAAGTTACAATCTATGACACCTATGGATCATTATGTAATCATTTGTGCACTTTTAAATCGTAATATTAAGCTTAAATAGTTTAATAAAAGAAACAAGTCCGCCGATTTCCGTGTCAAATCAGAAAACATCGACATAAACATGGAATTCTCAGTCAAATTTGTCCATTTATTCTGTTACTTAGTAAAACTTTAAGCACGTTTAAGCAAATCTCTTCTACAAAATCGACTTCTCAGAGCTTTAACCTAGTTGTTGTATTGGAGCGATTCCCGCGTGTTTGAGTCGTATTTTTAGGCGCCATACTGGAGGTTAATCCACCGGTACACGCCCACGGTGACGTACTTACTCGGTTCTCGGGGTTTATTTTCTTAAATCGGTGATACACGTAAGATTTGGCGGCGTCTCGCTGTCATTTCGGAGCAAATGCATTAAAAAACTGACTCTTTGTTGTGATGATGTTTAAGATTTTTCTCAAACTTAAACTCTAAAAACAAAAAATGACTTGACGTAGAGTCCTTTCAACCTGGGATCCTTCGCACCACGACCTCTGCATTACATCTGTAGTCAACTTCAGAATACGTCGGGTGTAACTGATGACCAAATTGGGAGAAATGAGGATAAAATCTGATGCAAATTGACGATAAAGGAAATTTGGAAACACGGGGCCTAATTTTAGAAAGAAAAAAAAACTTAGAAGATCTTAGAAATGAGGGAACATCATCACAAAGAGTCAGATTTTTTTCTTTATTTACGCCAAAATGACTACGAAACGCTGCCAAATCCGAAGTCTATCACCGATTAAGAAAATAAAGTTCGAAAACAGAGTAAGTACGTCATCGAGGGTGTGCACCGGTGGATTAATCTGCAATATGGCGCCTAAAAATATGATTCAAACACTTACTCCGTTCTCGGATTTTATTTTCTTAAATCGGTGATAGACTTCGGATTTGGCAGCGTCTCGTGGTCATTTTGGCACAAAAAAAGAAAAAAAAAATCAGACTCTTTGTTGTGATGACGTTTATCCCTCAGCCCTATGTTCCCTCATTTCTACGATTTTTCTCAAAATTAAACTCTAAATCAAGTAATTTTTTGTTTTTAGAGTCCTTTCAACCTAGGATCCTTCGCACCACGACCTCTGCATTACATCTGTAATCAACTGGAGAATACGTCGGTTGTAATTGACGACCAAATTGGGAGAAATGAGGATAAAATCTGATGCAAATTGACGATAAAGGAAATTTGGGAACACGGGGCCTAATTTTAGAAAGAAAGAAAGAAAAGAAAAAGACCTTAGAAATGAGGGAACATAGGCAACATCATCACAACAAAGAGTCTGATTTTTTTCTTTATTTACGCCAAAATGACTACGAAACGCCGCCAATTCCGAAGTCTATCACAGATTAAGAAAATAAAACCCGAGAACGGAGTAAGTACGTCACCGTGGGCGTGCACCGGTGGATTAATCTGCAATATGGCGCCTAAAAGTATGACTCAAACACACGGGAATGGCTCCAAATACAACAACAACGAGAAGGGGAAACAACTACGACATGGTTAAAGCTCTGAGAAGTCGATTTTGTAGAACGGATTTGCTTAAACGTGGTTAAAGCTTTACTAAATAGTGCAGAATAAATGGACAAATTTGACTGGGAATTCCTTGAGGTTTTGTGTTTTTGCTTTGGCGTGTTTGGGGTGATTGAAAAAAAAAACAGCCTTGGGAAATGTCACGAACATGTTGCATTACGTTATGTCATCAGTCTACTGTATTGACTCATCCATACGAACGCAATTTCGCTTTAAAAAGATGAAAGGTGAAACTGTAAATAAACAACAAATCAACAACAACAAAATGTGATAAAACGAATATGAGATGTACTTTAAATTCTTCATGTTTTCTGGTGTTTGCATCAATAAAATAAGCTTGTATGTCGAAGATGCATCATGTAACTTTTGGTTTTGGGGTCCGTCATCTGCTTGTTTCCATGGAGATGTCATTGCTGTGCCTGGAATGTTCCACAGTGTGCAATTACAAGTGGTTTTATAGTTCAAAAATACCTAGAAAAACTGCGATTTTAACTTGATTTTGACGTTCTGACTGTGAGCGGGGTCGCCTCTCCACAGATCTGACCTGTAACTTGGTCTGGTTTGGTCTCCGTGAAGATAGGTAGAAAGGTTTAATGCCATACTGTGAAACATTTCAGACAAAGCAACAGCATTTCCAAAGAAAAAAGCGTTCAAGTTAAGTTTTGTACCATTTCGAATCAGACAATTTCTCAATAAATTCACAATTTTTGGCTTAAATTTGCACAAGAGTTTGCACAATTCAAATGTACTAGTCATCGAACAACAGCTGGATTAAAATCACATACTGTAGCACTTAAAAAATAAATAAATTCCAAATGACAGCTTTATCTTTTCCATTACAAGGGGTTTTACTGCTTAAATATATCTAGAAAAAGCTTCATTCTGACTGTGAGCGGGGTCGCCTCTCCGCAGATCTGACCTGTAACTTGGTCTGGTTTGGTCTCCGTGAAGATAGGTAGAAAGGTTTAAAGCCATACTGCGAAACATTCCAGACAAAGCAATATCATCTCCACTGAGAAAAGCGTTCAACAGACCCTCCACTGGAAAATTCACACAAAGCACCTTTAAGGAAATTTTGCCGCAATTACAAATTATATTTTTTAATTTTATTTTCAATTGTGTAATACCTCCTTCAACACAATTGTTTCATCTAAAACAAAAGAGAATCATACAATAATGAAGCAATGAACTTTTAAATTTCAATATCTTCTGGTTTAAGTTTTGTACCATTTCTACTCAGAAAATTTCACACTAAATTCCGAATTTTTAGCTTAAATTTGGGCAAGAGTTTGCACAATTCAAAGCTGGGTTAAAATCACAAACTGTAGCATTTACAAAAATAAAATAAATTCCAAATGACAGCTCTATCTTTTCCAGCACAGGGGATTTACTGCTGAAAAATACCTAGAAAAAGCTGCATTCTGACTGTGAGTGGGGTCGCCTCTCCGCAGATCTGACCTGTAACTTGGTCTGGTTTGGTCTCCATGATGATGGATAGAAAGGTTTAATGCCATACTGTGAAACATTCCAGACAAAACACGAGCATCTCGACAGAACGGACCCTCCACCGGAATAAAGTTACACAATGCACCTTTAAGGCAATTTTGCCGCAATTACAAATTATATTTTAAAATTTTATTTTTTTCAACTGCGTAATACCTCCTTCGATGCATTTGTTCCATCTAAAACAAAACCCAATCATACAATAATTAAGGAATGACTTCTAAACTTTTAAATTTCAATATCTCCTTTTTAAAAGTTTTGTACCATTTCAACTCGGAAAATTTCACACTAAATTTCAAATTTTTGGCTTAAATTTGTGCAAGAGTTTGCAAAGTTCAAATGTAGTAGTGGCAAAAAACAGCTGGGTTAAAATCAGAAACATCAGCACTTAAAAAATTATAAATAAATAAAATAAATTCCAAATGACAGCTCTATCTTTTCCATTTCAGGGGTAAAATACCTAGAAAAAGCTGCATTCTGACTGTGAGCGGGGACGCCTCTCCACAGATCTGACCTGTAACTCCATGAAGATAGAAAGATTTAATGCCATACTGTGAAATATTCCAGACAAAACATGAGCATCTCGACAGAACGGACCCTCCACCGGAAAAGTTACACAATGCACCTTTAAGGCAATTTTGCCGCAATTACAAATTAGAATTGCATTTTTTTGTTTTGTTTTGTTTTTTCCAATCAACGCAATTGTTTCATCTAAAACAAAACACAATCATATAATAGTGAAGGAATAAACTTTTAAATTTCAATATCTTCTGGTTTAAGTTTTGTACCATTTCGACTTGGAAAATTTCACATTAAATTCACAATTTCTGGCTTAAATTTGCGCAACAGTTTGCAAAGTTCAAATGTACTAGTCATCGAACAACAGCTGGGTTAAAATCACATACTGTAGCATTTAAATAAAAAAAAAAAAAGAATAAAATAAATTCCAAATGACAGGACATCCTCTATTCCAAAGAATCACGGCAGAAAAATGCATTCCCTGAACAATTTTGTGACGAAAATTTCCAAAACAATTTAACTTTTCCCACATTTTACTACAGGTTTTCAAAGCTCATCTCACGTACGAAAAGGAAATCGAGCTGAGACTGAACCTCCTTTGCTTTCCAACTAAATGTGACGATTCATGAGAGAAAAATGCGTTTACGGCAAAGCAAATTTAAGACAAATACCTGGAAATTTCACAATATATTTAAGGAGCAATCCATCTTAATCAAATCTGGGTTGAAATTGAAGTTGCTGTTGTTGTTTTTTTCTTCTTCTGCAAGCGCTGGGACCAGTTTTTCTCCTAAATTTAGACACCACAGATAACCTAAACTTGTGTCTTTCCACCTGTCTCTTGTAAATTTTTAAAAATAAATTCACCGTAGTAAAAAATAGAGCTTTTATCACTTCGAAGAATGCAAATTGTGGCTGGGATTCTTCACGACGATTTCAAAGTCAGACCAATTTCACTCACAAAACCTGCTTTGGATCACGCTTCTAGTTAAGCCGCTCTTGCCAAACTCGGCGATCAATTTCCTCCAATTACGTGCAAGGGTAAAATTGTATGTATTTCACAATTTGGATAAGTTTGAGAGACAAAATAAAAGTGAAATCACGCTTTTTTAATCCTTTAGAGACTAGCCTCGTACTTGTTGATTGCAGCTCAATTTTTCAATTTCCAAAACTTCACGTTGCTATTGTACGACGAACAATATGAAATTTGGGACGATTCGATAATTCTGTCATAGTTTTTGCTTCGCGTTAGGCCTGCAGTCGAAGAAATCTGCCAACTCTGACTAACTTTGTTAAAAAAAACGATAGAAGAAACCGCTTTTATAATTTTTACAATTTCGCAACTTATTTTGTGTCAAGTTAATACCAAATTCCTCTTTCGTCATTCGTCTAGTCTGTCTGGTCTCCTGTGAATTTCTAAGTAGATAAAATTCTTAAATTCTTAAACACAAATCTAAAATTCATCACTGGGATTTCAAGGGGTGGGGCGAGATCTCGTGACACAAAATCTCGCGAGACAAAATTGCCAAAAGATCGTGCACGCGTGAGAAAAAGTATCACGTGAGACTTTTTTTTTTCCTCCTAAAATTACATTTGGTTTGGACAAAAATGTGAAAGTTTTACAATTTGAGAAGCTTTAGTTGCAAAAAGCAGAACTAAGATTACATAAAATAAACAAAAAATAGTGAAGCTAGAATTGTGAAATGGATTGTACTACTTTTTTTATTACAAATTACTTCAAAATTGTCAAAATTTCATCTTGTCTCGTCCTGCCGCTTGCGATTTCTTTGGCGAAACTTTCAAATTTAAACATTTGATCGTCATTTTCAAAACCACATTCGGGTCACAGTTTCAGCTCTAATCTGAAGTCTGAAAACCACACTTTTGTTTTCCTTTTTCCCAAGCAGATAAGGAATAACCTCAAATGCGTCAACTGTAGTATCAAATCTCAAAATTTTCTCACAATTTCAAACATTTTCACTTCGCTTAAATCTCATTATTTCACATTTGAGACATTTAAGAGGTCACGGCTCGAACAATATCCTGCCAACTGCCAAATTCAAGTCACATTTTGTTCCAAAGTGCGCACTAAAAGAGAGCTTGCTCGACTTTTTAACGAAACACAAACCAAAATTGACAACTTATAAAAAAATTCTAGGATTGCTTACGTTCTTTTCATAAACACATGCGATGCAAAATGACACTTTGTGACATTACTTTGGTTTGATTTGTTCATTTATTTTTCATTTTGAGTCTAAATTTACAAATCTGGACACTGCTTTCTTGCACAAATAACCAACTTTGACACATTTGAAGAGTTAATTTGCAAAAACAGATCAGCCCCTTTACATTTTTAAAAGCCAAATCTATTTCACGGCGCTTTTTGATAAAATCCGCTACACATTATTGTCACTGGAGAAGATGGTAACAAAATCTTGATAAATAAAAACTTTTTGGGCAACAGAGCTCTGTTTTTGCAATTGAACTCTTCATTTACACGCCAGCTTCCCTGCTCACCCTGCTACATGTTTTACAAGTGCACTCAAGGTCCTAACGACGTGAGATTCTTCCAACTCCTCAAATCCAGCTGATACATTTACGTAAAAAAAAACAAAAAAAAAAAAAACGTACCACGAAATCGAAAGCAGGACAATTTGAGAACTGCAAACAAGTAAGGAGGTAATTCAGGCGTTTACGCAGCGTGACATTCGGGTACGTGCGGTCAGATGTGCGCAAGAATGAAGGAATGAAGGTTGCATTTTACGTTTTTGGTGCACTTTATCTCCGCCACTTTACGTCACGTTGATAAAATCGACGGCTGCGCGAAGTCAGTCCGCAGAGGTCAACCCTAAAAAAAAAAAAAAAACGCTCGCATTATTCTCGTTATCGCTCCTCGTGCCAATAGGAGGATTTACGAGGATCGATGCTTGTTGCGCGCGGTTGGAAAGTTACAGTTTTGGCGTTTTGTTTTGGTTTTTTTTGCAGTGCGCGAGTGAGCTGTGGGTAAAAATACGAATCAAACAGGACGTGCGTGTGTCTAGACAGCGACGTATACGCAGACAAATTAACCCAGCGAAACGAAACGCGCACGTTACGCGGGGAGATGAAGAGAGGAGAGGATGAAAAGGAGGAAAAGGAGGAGAGGAGACAATGCACGCGATGGAAAAAAAAAAAAAAAAAGGAGGGAAAGACAGAGCGGATCAATTGGAGAGGGGGGGGGGGGGGATCGCGAGCTCGTGTCTACCCGTGGCACAGCGAGCGAGCGCCAGTCACAACAAGCATAAAACAGCGTTCAATATTCCAGACATGACTTCGCTCTCACGCACGCACGCACGGATCGGCTGGCACGGGCAGACAGACGAGGAGAGGGGGTGGGGGGGGTGAAAAATATCCCAAAGTCCATCATCGTAGCTACACCGGGGACACACACACGCACGCACACACACGCGCGTCCTATCGGATCACAGGTGGCGGCGGCGGCGGTGGCGGTGGACTTTGTTTTGGAGACGTGAGTGAAGCGTGCCAATCGCGGCGGACAGTAAACACGACAGCCGAACCCGGTCGTAACGCGCAGTGTGCAGCGCGCGATGTTGTAATGTCAACGCGCGCTGTCATGCCATGCACACAAATGTACGTAATGGTCACGTCGTGCGAAATCACCGCCGGGAGCTCACGTCCCGCGGTATAGCCCGATTAAACCCCCGCGCCGCGAGCCGTAGCGCATACTAAAAACGCGACAGAGGAGGCAAGGCTGCACGTCAGGGGGTTCTGGAGGAGTAAACTTAAAGCTCGAAGAGAAAAAAAAAAAGAAAAAAGCACCGACACTTGTTCACGCGCACAAGGTGTTGCTCCTCTCTCCGCGAACACCGTAACTTGCCACGAGCGAAAAAAAGTTCCCCCGACGGGAGAGGTTGCGCGGGGACAAGCGCGGGTGTAGACCAGACCTGGGAGGGGGGGGACGTACACATATGCACATGGGTGAATGGGGGAGAAAGCCGCCGTGGGAGACGCGTGGATCTCCGGACGCGAGCGCTGCCACTTGTCGCTCGGTCGTAGTAGTAGTAGTAGTAGCAGTAGCAGGAGTAGGAGTAGTAGTAGCAGCGGTACTCACCCACGGGTACTTGCGGGAGTTTTGTGGGGCTGGGGTTATCCACGTCTCTCCGTTTGTCTCTCCACGCACGCAGGGGCACGGGCAGTCAGTCAGGCAGTTCGCAGTGCCCGCTCTCTCTCTCTCTCTCTCTCTTTCTCTCCCTCTCTCTTTCTCTCTCTCGCGTTCCCTCTGCTTCTCTCTCTCTCGCACGCACGCACTAAACTGGATCGCGCTCCGTGGTCGGGCTCCTGAGCGAATCGACGCCGCGCGCTGACGTCAACCCCGTCACAGCGCAGCCACAGAGCGTAGAGAGAGCCCGGAGAGAGCCGGAGGAGCGAGAGCCAGAGGAGCCGCGGCGGTGTTGGTGTTGGTGTTGGTGGTGGTGACTGACTGACTGGGGAAGGGAAGGGGAGGGTGACAAAGTGAGACACCTACAGGGGGTTGTGCGTCTGCGTCTGCTGCGTCTGCTGCTGCTGCTCGCCGCTGCTGCTGCTGTGTGCGTCCGTGCGCGCGCGAAGGGACGTGGAGAGGGTGTGTGTGTGTGAGTGTGTGTGCGCGCGTGGGGGTGGGGGGGGGGTGCGGACCGGAGCCTGAGGTGGTGGTGGTGGTGGACACGCCCCCTCTGTCTGTGTCTGTGCGCTACTGTACGCCTCTACTGTACCAGGGGTCATGCGGGGATTCCATAGCGCTCCATACGAGACACGGAGGATTTTTTATTTTTTCTCACAACTCCGGAGTGCAAAAAAAAAAAAAAAAAAAAAAAAAAAAGCAACTCATTCAAATCAAATCAAATAAAAGTAAGATTTCGTATGTTCTGAACTACGTCTACAATGTCTAAAATTATTCTGAAGCTGTAAACTTTTAGATTTACAAGCACCAAAAGTCCATGCGTCTCCACCAAAAAGTGTCCATCTGTGGAACTGTCTGGATGAAGCATTAAAATTAAAAGGTTCTCAAACAATTTACACATTAAAAAACAAAAAACAAAAATACATATAGAAGACCAGAATTATAGAAAAAAATAGAGAAATACAATAAAACTGGAACATGGAACTTACAGATTAACTATAAACCTCAGTTATAAAGTATAAAGTGTCTATGTATTTATAAACCAATAAGTATAAGTGTGGGTGTGTGTGGGTGTGTGTGTGTGTGTGTGCATCGATGTGTATTAGATTGTGTGTCTGTTGCGTGTGTGTAAACCAAAAGAATTAAGTATGTATTCCTTCCTGCACTCAAATAAAATGAGTTTTTGTGATGTTTTTTGTAACATATAATTGTATTTTGTTGTATATTTTAATAAGTTTAAGCAAAATTTGTGTTAAAACTTCGGCCTAAACCCCTTGGATCTGTAGAATAACTTTAGTGACATGCATAAAAAGAATAATTTGTGTGTTAAATCACTGTCATATGCAAATATACAGAAATATAATAAAACTGGAACATGGAATTTACAGATTAACTATAAACCTCAATTATACAAAGTGTCTTATGTGTATTTATAAACCTATTGACATGAATACTAATGTGTGTGCGTGTGTGTGTGTGTGTGTGTGTGTGCGTGTGTGTGTGCGTGTGTGCGTGTGTGTGTGTGTGTGTGTGTGCGTGTGCGTGTGGGAACGTGTGTATTAGATTTTGTGCCTGTTGGGTGTGTGTAAACCAAAAGAATTAAGTACGTTTTCTTTTTTGTACTCATAAAAAAATGAGTTTTTGTGATGTTTTTTGTAACATATAATTGGATTTTGTTGTATTTTTTTAATAACTTTAAGCAAAATTAGTGTTAAAACTTCGGCCTAAACCTCTTCGATCTGTAGAATAACTTTAGTGACGTACATAAAATACATCATTTCTGTGTTAAATCACTGTAATATACAAATATACAGAAATACAATAAAACTGGAACATGGAATTTACAGATTAACTATAAACCTCAATTATACAAAGTGTCTTATGTGTATTTATAAACCAACAAGTAGAAATATTAACATGTACAGTGTGTATGTGTGTAAACCAAAAAGAATTAAGCACGTTTTCTCAAAAAAGATGAGTTTTAGTAATATATAATTGTATTTTGTCGTATTTATTAATAAGTTTAGGCAAAATTTGTGTCAAAACTTCAGCCTAAACCTCTTCGATCTGTAGAATAACTTTAGTGATACACGTAAAATACATAAGTTGTGTGTTAAATCTTTGTAATATGATGTACGATTATGTTAAATGATCCGAGAAAATAAACTAAACTTAGACTTGGACAAACTTTACTGATCCAAAAGTTAAATTATTTGGGCGCAGGAGCTCACACTGTCACATTACAATAAATAAAATAACAAAGAGTATAAAAATATAAATACTAATAGTAAAAACCCAACCCAAAACATAGTAAGTCTCCAGGAAGAACAGCCGATATCTGATAGTTAAAGAAAATTAAATACAATTAATCAATGAATCTGCCCAGAGACGACAGGTGGAAATTCAGACTGTGCACTGTCCCTGTCTCATTAAATAAAATAAAATAAACTAAACTCTAAATAAATAAGTTGCAAAAAAGATAGAAGACAAAAGGAGGCACCTCTTGTATAAAGCCCACATTTTATATTTTATTACTTGTCTTTCTTTTTAATTTTGACTTGTGCATTTACATTTATATCATTTTGTCTCTTGCTCTTTTTGTGCTATTTATTTAGAATTTATTGTTACTATTTATATTTTTGCTCTTTGTTATTATATTATATTGTGATGTGTGAGCTCCTGTGTCCAAATAATTTCCCTTGTGGATCAATAAAGTTTTTGTCTAAGTCATAATTATGTAAATGTAAACGTACAAGTCGAAACAAAAAAATAAAAAATAAAATAAAATATAAAATCTCAGCTTTATACAAGAGGTCATAGGAAAATAGAGCAAGAATTCAGATTTTTTTTATTTTTTTTGAGACATTGATTAGTAGGTTAAATTATGGCAGAGTTTAAATGACAATAAATAATAAAATAAATAAATAAAATGGAATTTGGTCATCATAATCTGGGCCTGTAAAATGACGTTTTTAATAAATAAATAAAAATAGAAATGTAATCAGTAATACTCTTTCATATTTGTATTTGTCTTTTGGCAGAGTTAGAAGTTTTAATCACCACATTGAAGAATATTTTACCTCAATTTAGACCTAAAATATAAATAATATTTTGTTTAGTTAACTAATTGAAAAGAAAAAAAAAATTTAAAAAAGCTTAATGAATTAACAACTAGTCAACTATAAAAATGTTCTTTAGTAACAAAAATAATAATGCATTAGATTTATAAAGTGTTTTTTTTTTTGGACAAAAAGACACTTAAAACAAAAATAAGACTATAACCAGGTCTAAACTATAACTAAACCAGGACTAAACTAGAAACTAAACCAGTCTAAACCAGGTCTAAACCAGGACTAAACCAGGACTAAACCAGGACTAAACTAGGACTAAAACCAGGTCTAAAACAGGACTAAAACCAGGTCTAAACTAAACCAGGACTAAAACCAGGACTAAAACCAGGACTAAAACCAGGACTAAAACCAGGACTAAAAACCAGGACTAAAACCAGGTCTAAACTAGAACTAAACCAGGTCTAAATCAGGACTAAAACCAGGACTAAACCAGGACTAAAACCAGGACTAAAAACCAGGAAAAACTAAAACCAGGACTAAATCAGGACTAAACTAGAACTAAAACCAGGACTAAACAATATGACACTAACAGTAGGTTAGCACTAGGTTAGTAGGTTAGGTTAAATTATGGCTGACTTTAAATTTAAATAAATAAATAAAATGCAATTTGATCATTAGAATCTGGGTCTGTAAAATGACGTTTTAATATATATATATATATACACACATATATTATATACACATACATATATATAATACATATACATATAAATATAAATAAATGTAGTCAGTAATACTCTTTCATATTTGTATTTGTCTTTTGGCAGAGTTAGAAGATTTAATCACCACATTGAAGAATATTTTACCTCAATTAGGCCTAAAATATAAATAATCGTTTGTTTAGTTAACTAATTGGGAAAAAATAAAAAAAAATAAAAAATCTTAATAAATCAATGACTAGTCAACTACAAAAATGTTCTTTAGTAGCAAAAATAATAATGCATCAAACTTGTATAGTGTTTTTTTGGACACAAAGACACTTAAAACAAATAAGAAGCAACAGGAGAAAAATAAATAAACTTAAAAATGATGTAAACTTTGCGGAAATAATTCTGAAACTCAGGCCACATTTTTACTTAATTGCATCAGTTCATTTAATATTTGGCTAAATGATTTTATAGGTAAAGTTACAAATCATGTCATCTTCTATATATGTTGGACTATTTTACTTGTTTAAAATTGCACACAGAAAGTCGTGTTGTGAATAATAACAAACACTTTCAGGTAGAAACATGTTCGGCTGTGTCACATTTTTGAAAATAAGTAAATAAACAAACAAATAAAATCATGTTTGCAGTGCATTTTGGGTTAATTTGTTTGTACTGCCTTGTCACATTTATGATCAGTGTTTCCCAGTTTATACTCTGAATAATATTTTTTGTTTGTTTGTTTGTTTTTTGTAGTAAATTGTCGCATCTTTAAGAATAATTTGGAAGGTTATATTGCCATAAATATAGAAAATAAACCAAAATATAACAAGCAGCCGTAACTGTCAGTGTACAGTAAACACAGTAAACAAAAAGTACTTTAAAGTATTAGTGAAAGACAGTAGAATCGTGCACTTACTGTTTCTGGTTTGTCCGTGCACACAGGTACAGTGCACCACCCGCACAGGTGCTTCATCATTGGCATTAGTGTGAGATCATGTGACCAGGACTTCCTCCACCTGCAGAAGCACAAACACACTCCTGCACCTTCAAAATAATACACAGGAAAAATACACAAGGTTTGGTGTTTTCAAAGGATCAAATGAGAAAAAAACAAACAAAAAAAAACCCAAAATCATATCTGAGGAAGTAGTGCGAAAAAGACATATTCAAAATCATTTCAAATTGTCAACATGAAACTTTTATCATTTGTAGATTTAAAACTTTTACTCAAGTTAGTTTTGTTACACTTTCAAATATGACAGGTGTACACTAGAAAAAAAAAAATCTAGTTGAGTTAAAATGACTTAAATTTAGAACATTTGACTTTGAGTTAATTCAACTTGACAAGTAAAATTATTTATTATTTTTTTTAAGTGTAGCAAGATGTATTTTAAGTACAAAAAGTCTTATTCCACTGGTAGATAATTTTATGTTAAGTGTTAAATGAAATTTACTCAAATCATGATAAAACTTTCTTAATTCAAGTCATCTTAACTTGACTAGGTTTCATTTTTTTGCAGTGTACATGTGGTGTCTGAAAAATACTCTGAGAAATACAATTTTATATTTTAATTTTATTCAAGTGAAGCAGTAGCCTAAATGCAACTGGAGAACCCAAAGTCTCTTACTATTTGAGCAACTATAATAAAATAAAAACATTACAGAAAAAAAAAGCATAAAAATAACATACAGGAAGCAATGAAGTAAAAATATAACGATGCAAAATGAAATTTGAGTTAGAATTTATGTTAAAATCTAGTCCAGGTTTAGTCCACTTTTAGACCTGCTGTAGTCCAGGTTTAGTCCACTTTTAGACCTGCTGTAGTCCAGGTTTAGTCCACTTTTAGACCTGTTGTAGTCCAGGTTTAGTCCACTTTAGACCTGTGTGTAGTCCAGTTTAGTCCACTTTTAGACCTGCTGTAGTCCAGGTTTAGTCCACTTTTAGACCTGTTGTAGTCCAGGTTTAGTCCACTTTTAGACCTGTTGTAGTCCAGCTTTAGTCCACTTTTAGACCTGTTGTAGTCCAGGTTTAGTCCACTTTTAGACCTGCTGTAGTCCAGGTTTAGTCCACTTTTAGACCTGTTGTAGTCCAGCTTTAGTCCACTTTTAGACCTGTTGTAGTCCAGGTTTAGTCCACTTTTAGACCTGTTGTAGTCCAGGTTTAGTCCACTTTTAGACCTGCTGTAGTCCAGGTTTAGTCCACTTTTAGACCTGCTGTAGTCCAGTTAGTTTAGTCCAGTTTAGTCCCTTTTAGACCTGTTGTAGTCCAGGTTTAGTCCACTTTTAGACCTGTGTAGTCCAGGTTTAGTCCACTTTTAGACCTGCTGTAGTCCAGGTTTAGTCCACTTTTAGACCTTTGCTGTAGTCCAGGTTTAGTCCACTTTTAGACCTGCTGTAGTCCAGGTTTAGTCCACTTTTAGACCTGTTGTAGTCCAGCTTTCCAGTAGTCCACTTTTAGACCTGTTGTAGTCCAGGTTTAGTCCACTTTTAGACCTGCTTGTAGTCCAGGTTTAGTCCACTTTTAGACTTTTAGACCTGTTGTAGTCCAGGTTTAGTCCACTTTTAGACCTGTTGTAGTCCAGGTTTAGTCCACTTTTAGACCTGCTGTAGTCCAGGTTTAGTCCACTTTTAGACCTGTTGTAGTCCAGGTTTAGTCCACTTTTAGACCTGCTGTAGTCCAGGTTTAGTCCACTTTTAGACCTGCTGTAGTCCAGGTTTAGTCCACTTTTAGACCTGTTGTAGTCCAGGTTTAGTCCACTTTTAGACCTGTTGTAGTCCAGGTTTAGTCCACTTTTAGACCTGCTGTAGTCCATGTTTAGTCCACTTTTAGACCTGCTGTTTAGTCCAGGTTTAGTCCACTTTTAGACCTGCTGTAGTCCAGGTTTAGTCCACTTTTAGACCTGCTGTAGTCCAGTTTAGTCCACTTTTAGACCTGCTTTAGTCCCAGTTTTAGTCACTTTTAGACCTGTTGTAGTCCAGGTTTAGTCCACTTTTAGACCTGTTGTAGTCCAGGTGTACAAAAACACCTGTAATCGAATAAACGCAAAAAAAAAAAAAAAAAAAAAAGAGCAGAGACCGAAGCTGAAATTCCGTGACTTCCTTTGAAACCTTGACCGCCGCTTGAACGCGTCTGTGCTCAGAAGTCCTCAAAATGGCGTCCGTGACAGGAAAAACTCTTGAATTCAGACCCATAAATTGCTTCCCAAAAAATAACCGATTCCGTTTATCGTCATGACCGCTAAAGCAATCCCACCTCATAACTTACCGCTTTTAACCTTTTTCCAAGTTAATGCCCTTTTTTTGAAATAAGTGCATGTTGTTTTCCATAATCCTTTGTCTGAATACGTCCATTAGGTCACATACTCATGACGCGCGCAAAGCTTTTAAGTCTGCATCTGAGCACCTCATCCGTTACATTATGTCATATTAAGAGGCCCATTTCTGAACAAGTGAAGGACAATGTTAGAGATTTCTGTTTTTGATCTGATACCGAGTCAAAAGCGGAAAAGTATTACTGATCCGATACCAGTGTTGTGTTAAAATGCAACGAAACTATGTCAATATAAAGAATTTTACCTTGGCGTCGTAAAGAGTTCATCGTCCATCTTTCCGATCGTCCGTTTTCTTCCGGGTGTGGAGGCAGAGACATCCAGAATTCCCTCATTTCAGTTCAGTTCAGTTCCTTTATTGTCATTAGTTCTATTCACCCTGGGTCTAAGTTGTAAATTACCGCCCAAAAGTCCGGTCGCACGGGATAAGAAGAAGTCCGTAAATGACTCTGTTTTACTGATATTACGACCGGATATGTCGTGACATCGTGACATCTGCTTCTATCTCTTTTGGGACTATAAGAGAGACTAGACCAGTGCTAGATCAGTACCGAACCAGGACTAAATAAGGCCCAAACCAGGTCTAAACCAGGACTGGATCAGGACTAGACCAGGACTAATCCAGGACTGGTATAGAACTGAATCGAGACTAAACCAGGATTAAACCAGGCCTAAACCAGGCCTAAACCAGGTCTAAACCAGGTCTAAACCAGGTCTAAACCAGGAGTGGATCAGGACTAGACCAGGACTAGACCAGGACTAATTCAAGACTGGTATAGAACTGAATCGAGACTAAACCAGGACTAAACCAGACCTAAAATAAGTCTAAACCAGGACTGGATCAGGACTAGACCAGAACTGATATAAGATTGGACCGGGACTAATCCAGGACTGGTATAGAACTGAATTGAAACTAAACCAGGATTAAACCAGGCCTAAATCAGATCTAAACCAGGTCTAAACCAGGACTGGATCAGGACTGGACCAGGACTAGACCAAGACTGGTATAGAACTGAATCGAGACTAAACCAGGATTAAACCAGGCCTAAACCAGGCCTAAACCAGGTCTAAACCAGGTCTAAACCAGGAGTGGATCAGGACTAGACCAGGACTAGACCAGGACTAATCCAAGACTGGTATAGAACTGAATCAAGACTAAACCAGGACTAAACCAGACCTAAAATAGGTCTAAACCAGGACTGGATCAGGACTAGACCAGAACTGATACAAGATTGGACCGGGACTAATCCAGGACTGGTATAGAACTGAATCGAGACTAAACCAGTGTCGATCTAGCGGGCCGAGTTGTGAGGATCACTCCAATCCCCCGGTTCTCAGTAGCTCTTCAAAAACGCTGTCACTGCCTAAACGAAAGGCACTTAAAAACGCTAAAATATTTTGTCGTTTTTACCCGCAAGCTTTCTCGTGTAAACAGAGCTGCTCCTGCCACGTTTGCCTCTGTATTTTCTCACGTTCAAACGCCAAACTATTTTAAATTGCTTATGTATTCATTGTGGATCGGATTAATTACGTTTTAAATCACAATAGAAAAGTTGACAGGAGGGACGGAGCTTGGCAGTGCTCACATTAGTTAGGCTACTCACAATTTAATTTTCGTTGTCTGCACCACGCGCCTTTTCCTTCAGAAGTTGTTCCCGTTTCATGTCATAAAGAGTTTTATATTTATCCTCCAAGGCTGTAAACTTTCCGCAGTCCATCACGAGTCATTGCCCGAGCTCCTGGACACGACGGTGGTGTATTTTGAAAGGGCATTGGAAGTTTATTTTGATTGTTTATTTCCTGTCTTCCCCTTGCAAAAAAAGCCTTGAGACACTGTCGACGCTGAGAAATTAGAACTCCAATCTAATTTGCCGGTGTAGATTGCTCAACCGGTTAAAATGAAAAGTGATAGCCGCGCTTTTTGCCGTGCCTTTTTACTGCTTTGGTGTAAATTGGAGGTCATGCCAGACGAGACAAGTGCGGTGCGGTTCAGGAATCTTGCAAGATTTAGATAGTCTTTCAAATCAATGCGCCCTGCCACACTGACCTCGGCGCAGTGCAGGTCCGGTTGAGGCATGGGTCTGCGGAGAGAATCCACAAGAACTCTGTTTTTCTCGGACACTGCGGCGTTGTGGAGCGGTTTTCAGATCATCAGACGTGTGTGATCTTGTGAAAATGAGTTTCTGTGCTGAAATACGCGCTGCAGTTGACGTAGTAACAGGCAATCTGCAAGTAACCTGATTTTAGAATTATTTAGAGATCATTTTAAGATTTTATTGTTTGTTTTTAAAGCGTTGAATGGATTAGCCCCACAGTATGTCTCCGTAGAGTCAGGCACGAGTCTATTTTTGGAGACCCACACCCGCTCGCAGCACCGCACCCACCCGTTAACTCGTGATGATATCCAAGTTAAACCCGCACCCGCCCGGATCCGTTAACGTTACACCCGTTACCCGCCCGTGCCCTGAGATAAATCACAAGGCAAGGCAAGTTTATTTGTAAAGCACAATTTGTACACAAAGTAACTCAAAGTGCTTTACAGAAAAAGAAAGACATTAAAATCACAATAAAAACTAATCAAAACATAAATAATCATGAAGATATAAAATTAAAAAAGAGAGACATAAATTAGAGAGAAGAGTGCAGAATGAAAACCTTTCATATGCACAGTGAAAAAGAACCGTTTTGATCCAAGAACACACATATTAAAAGTATTACTGAAGTACTGAAGCATCATCAGAATATGAATTGAAAAGTTACGATTTCAAGAATTACAATTGCGAACTGAAAAGAAACGGTTACACTTTCTTCAGTACATCAATTTTGTGTTTAAATGAAAAATGGATAACGACTTCTGTGACTGCGATGCCGGACTTTTGCACCGTATACGGACTGAACCAGGACTGATCCAGACCGGGACCACAGCGGGACTGAGATCGAGATCACAGCGGGACTGAGACCGAGACTGAGACCAGACTGGGACCAGAGCAGGACTGAGACCAAGACCTGACCGGGCCGGGACCAGACCGAGACTGAGACCGGGAGTGAAACCGAGACCAGGCCGGGACCAGACCGGAACCAGACCGAGACTGAGACCGGGGCTGAGACCGAGACCAGACCGGGACCAGACCGAGACTGAGACCGGGAGTGAAACCGAGACCAAGCTGGGACCAGGCCGGGACCACACCAGAGGCTCAAACCTCGAAGCTGAGGCTCGGACCCCGGGGAGGCTCGGCATAAAAGCTTGGATTCCACTCTGATCCCAGTCTCAGTCCTGCTCTGGTCCTGGTCTCAGCCCTGGTCTGGTCCTGGTCTGGTCCCGGACCTGGATCAGTCCTGGTTCAGTCCGTATGAGGTGCAAAAGTCCGGCATCGGAGCCACGGAAGTCTCGTAAACGGTCGTTATCCGTTTTTTCCATTCTTCATTTAAACACAAAATCGAAAACTGAAAAAACAAATCGTTATCTGTTTTTTCATTTTGGTTTTGGAGACAAATAATGAAGAAAACTGTTGTTTTTTTGTTTTCTTATTTTTGGTTTTATATTGAAAAAACAAATGAAGGAATGATACACGGATTTAGAAATAAAGTGGATTTGGATTTCACATAAACTGTATACCATAGCGTTAGGCCCCAGCCAAATGAAGCTCATGGGGCTAGTAGTTATGGGGACAAATTTGGAGACGTGGTCCATATTGGGAACTCTGACGGTGAGAACGCACAGATGCAGTTTTGGATACGTTATGTGTTGCTTTCACTCATGTGTAAATTCCACGTCAACTTGAACAGACTGAACTAAATCAACTAAACCATGTATTTTTTAAAATATATTAAAATCTGATTAATCAAAGTTTCCTAGCCTGTCACTCCTCTTCACTGCTCTCCGAAAATCAGTGTTTTAAGTGTTACGTGAGTTTAGCATATAGCTCATCATAGACGGATAATTCCACAGATAATCAGCCCCCCGCGGCTCTGGGGCCTATTATATATACACGTACATATATAGGCTCTGATGGACAACTGCTGTGACTCAGGTAAAAGGAACGGCATCAGTGTCTTTGGCTCAGGGAAAATGGGGTCGGGACGTTTCATAAGCAGACTGTCATCGTGTCACTGGTGCACATGGACGGTTTAAAGAAGCGTGTTGAGGTTTGTAGTTATAGGGATGAATTTGGAGCCAAGTTTCTTATTCGGAAGGCTGCTGGAAGCTGAGCAACGCTGTCAATCAAACCTGTAGCTCACAGTAGCGGGTGTGACCTTGCGGAAAGAAGGCACAAGGTTGGTCTGTTACTAACGTTCATATCTTGATTTACGGACAAAAAAGTTAAATAAAACTACCAGGATCGTATTCTCATATAAAGAGCGTCAATACCAACAGTTAAAACCAAAATGACAACAGACAACAGAAAGTGCACTGGAGCCAGATTCGATGGAGTAGCTATGCAAATTGAGTTCTGCACATTTATCAATCTGGAACGGATCTCTGAAAGAGATCGGGAAAGAGGAAAATCGTGACAGCAAACATCACAACAGTGGAACAAGCCTTAGAATCTAGAATCTATCTTTTGTCACATCCATTTAAGAGAAAAGGACAGGCGTCTTAAGCCGGGAATACACTGCGATTTTTCAGATTTTTTGGGGGGATCGGGCCGAGTTTTGGCTTAACCGTGTGTCGTGTTTCATGTAGTAAACATGGGTAACGAGGACTGATTGATACCTCGTGACCAGCTCCTGATCAGCAGTCGTTCGTCGCAAGAATATCAAACCTGTCTGAAATCCAGTCGTCTGTCGTGAGGGCTTCGCTCTGTTAAAGTAGTTCCACGAGCTGTGAACTTTTAAACCCTGTGATTTGGTCGTACAGTTTGAGCTGGGGCTGAGTGAAACAATCAAAAATATCGCAGTGTGTATGTGTGACAAATGTTTTGCACCATGCACCATGTGTTCTTCTAATTGGTTAAACATCCTGACCATACAACCAGTGGTATAGTGGGGATTTTTTAAGTGGTACAGGATTTTTTAAGACTGTCTGACTGGCTGTGACCTGGACACGGGCGCACCTCTGGACTGTCCCACACTTTCCTGGTTTAGTTCTGTTTTGGGCCTGGATCAGTCCTGGATATCATGAGCCTGTGCAGGTTATTTTCACCATTGTCAAAAGCTCCAGTTTGACATTTAAGTTGTAGCTATTTTATATTAGTTTTTTGTTTTTTTTATCTCATGTCGGGAGAAGTGGGTGGGCAGCGTACCCCCGAGTACCACGCCCACTACACCCCTGGGGGTCCGTCACCTACTTGTTTCTATGAATATGTCCTTGCTCTGCCTGGAATGTTCACAGATCTAACTTGTAACTTGTGTAAATCTCTCTCTGTGTGTCTTCTGTCCTGTTCTGTACACACTCTCTCTCCTCGGCCTCCCGGTGTAAAGTCCTCTCCTCTGCAGGGGGCTTTTTGGGGGACACTTTCTCATTTCCTCCAGACGCCGGAGCAGATCTGAGAATCTCTGCCTCTGCTCCATCCCGGGCCCATCACACTGGAGCTTCATTAGCTCTGGGGCTGCGTGCTGTGAGGCTTACCCGCGGATCAGGCTAAAGGCACTCCCTAATCTGGCAATAATCCACCGTTTTATACCCAAAAGAGAGAGAGAGAGAGCGCAGAAGAGTGAAATTATGAAAGGGAAATTGTAATACTGCATGTAGAGATGGACTGGGAATTTGGGACATTAGAGACATTAGTAATTTCAGCTCACAGCAAGAAGGTTCCAGGTTCAATTCTTGACCAGGTGAGGCAAAGACAAACTCCTACTGGCATTTTTCAGTTTTCCCTATTTATTACATCGTACTTTACACTGAAATATCCAAACGGTAAATTCACAAATGCTATTAAAGGGCCCATATTACTCTTTTCTGATCTGTATATATGTTGTTTCCTAATCAAAAACAGACCTGGAGTTGTGTTTTGTTTCATTCACACATGTTTAACACACAAACCCTGCGTATTTAGGCTGAGTTCTTCTCTCGAACTGAAAAGACTCCACCTCCATTTTCACCCTGTGATGTCATGTGGTGATACAGGAAGTGCTACATTGTGTTTTTAAACTCCAAACACCTTCACGAGAATCATTTGGACGATTTCAGTCCTGGAATTGCCAATCTCTACTGAACTAAAGGGGTCCGGTCAAGCAGTAACGGAGGGAAACAGGGGCAGATTTTTTTACACTCAAATGTCTCTTATTCAGAAACTAGAGGGACTATTGAAATAAGTAAAGTATCAGAATGTAGGAAAGAGTTACACTCCAACAGGGTCAAGTTAAACCTGTGATATTCTTTCAAGTTGTTGACAAAAAATTAAAAAACTCATGTCGGTAACGGAGGGAATGAAATATGCAGCACTTTTTGGGCAATAAATCCAAACAGTGATAACTCTTGGTTCTCACTTACATATCCTTAACAAACTGGTTTGAATATTTGCTTCATATAGTTTTCTACCATATGGTACAAGATTAGGTTGAAAAACCTCTTACTTTTTGAGTCATGAGATTTTTTATTAAGAAAGGTCATGGTAACGGAGGGAAAATTGTGCAAACAAGTAGAAGGTGCAGGATTTTACATCATTTGTCAGCTTTCTTCTGAATACTTAAATATTACATCAAAATGAAAGGAAACTATTTCTATAAAATATGTCAGTCCTTCCAAGCTAATTTTTATCATTTTAAAAACATAAAAAAAAAAAAAAAAAATCATGTACCTTCATCAACAGTTCAAAGATGGAATAACTCAAGATATGATGAAATACATCCATTTATTTACATGATTTTCAGGTCTTTGAAATTTGGGAAATAATTTTTGTTCCATGTTTCATACATGGTCTGTTTAAAACGTATGGAACTTTAGAAACAAAAATGGTACAGAAAAAAGGTAAACAGTTTCATAAACTAGAGTACATATGTATCTGTTGAATACATTTTTATATCAGATGCATTAACTTGAATTTTTGGCCTTGCTGTTTACTTCTGCTTGACCAGGCTCTTATGTACTCGGCACAAATGTGAGTCTGTATAGTCACATTTTTTTTGCATTTTTGTAATTTTAAAGCAGCTTTTTTGTATTTTACCTCAACAAATGTCAATTTATGCCTTTTTTTTTTACTTGGAAGGGATCAGGTTGGTCAAAAATAGCGACACTTGGGACATTTCTTGTATAAAACCGGGACAAATCACTGGTTTTGGATAAATAAATCTGCTGGTACATGGGACACGAGGCTCAAAACTGGGACTGTCCTTGGTAAATAGCGATGTTCGGTCATCCTAAAAACCAAAAAAACTTCAATCCAGTTTACAGAATTGGATATTTAAAGCTATTGATGACCCAGTGAGCCCTCGTTGTCAAGATGTTACCATATGATAAGTAGATTTGGGCTCCTTTGTACACAGATGACATGCTTTCCTGTGTGTGTGGGGGGGGTGAGCTCCAAACAGTACAGCTTTGTGAAACCCGGCCCATGCCTTGCCTCTCAATGGGCTCTTTTTACACTTGTGTAAACCTGGGGGGCGTCTCCGGCTCTGAGGCCACGCCCCCGCGACCCCTGACCCGTCACCTCTGACCTGTGCCGGGCCGGGTCGGGGAGGAAGCGCTCCGGGCTCGCCATGTGCTCGCAGTCTGTACTCTGCACAGTCTAAAGAGAGGGAAGACTTTGCATGAATAAACAGTAAATGTTTTCTGAAAGGTAATTTAAAAAGAATAAGTCAATAATTACAGATTTTAAAAGAATTGTTAATTAAAAGCCTGTACCTGATTCTATTTTCATGTCTTGTCTTGTACAGATACACGACCTCTCAAATGTTTTAAAACACCCAAATTTTTCCAGGTATTTATTGCAGTTTTAGTCATGCAAGTTCAGTGAAGAGCTTGAAATGCTACAACGGTAAGAACTGAACAGACAGAGGTTAAAAAAAAAAGATAAAAGACAACAAAGTACAAGTCCAAGCTCTGCCAAAATGACCGTATTTTCCACACTATAAGGCGCTCTGGATTATAAGGCGCACTGTCATTGAACGGTCTATTTTCAAACTTTTTTCACATATAAACCGCACCATAAGTCAGTCAAATTTAATTTAACGCGTTCACAATAACTCTCAACTTTGTAAAAAAAAAATACTGTCTGAGATGCTAAATTGTTGGTGTATTCACAATAACTCAATTGTTCAGTTATAACTAAAAATAACACATTACACTCACTTTTTCAGTTCATTCCTCCATTCTATTCCTCGAATAATACATGTGACTACAAGTATTTTTCACTATCTGCTCCGTGCGTGTTTACGTGCGCTGCAAGTGGTGCGGCTTTGTAGTTTACTAAAGTCATACTAAGACACCCGAATAAATTCATATATAAGGCGCTCTGGATTATAAGGTGCACAGTCGTTTTCTGATGAAATTAAAGATTTTTAAGTGTGCCCTATAGTGTGGAAAATATGGTACCGCAGGAAAAAAGAACAAGATGGTGAAGCTTGAAAACATGAAGTGTTCAGCACAGTGTCCAGACTTAAACCCCATCGAGTTGGTTTGGGATGAACTGGACAGAAGAGTGAAAGCCAAGAAACCTACAAGTGCCACACATTTATGGAAACTTCTGCAACAGACCTGGGAAGAACTTTCTGAAGAATATTCGATAGATTCCTATCGTAAAAAGAACAAGCCACAAGTGAGTTCAGCTGTTATATCTGCTAAAGGTGGACACTTTCATGAATCAAAAGTTTAGAATACGTTTTGGTTAACAGTAAAAAACTGGAAAAAGTGTGGTCTAAAACTTCTGACCAGCTCTGATCTGAGAATTGTGAAAAACATTTAAAGACTCATCACGGGGAACAATCAGGACGCTCTGAATGCATACAGTGAGAATGCATTCAGTATACAATATGATGATATCGGTCAAGAGCTGTAAATAGTTGCATTTATAAGAATTGAAGATTAAAGGTGCAGTGCAGTATAAAATATGTCAGTCCTTCCAAGCAAATTTTTATAATTTTAAATCTTTTTTTTTGAAAAATCATGTACCTTCATCAACAGTTCAAAGATGGAATAACACAAGATATGATGAAATACATCCATTTATTTACATGATTTGCAGGTCTTTGAAATTGGGGAAATAATTTTTGTTCCATGTTTTATACATGGTCTGTTTAAAACGTATGGAACTTTAGAACCAAAAATGGTACAGAAAAAAAGGTCAACAGTTTCATAAACTAGAGTACATATGTATCTGTTGAATACATTTTTATATCAGATGCATTAACTTGAATTTTTGACCTTGCTGTTTACTTCTGCTTGACCGGGCCCATACATATAATATGCCGGTCAAAAGTTTTAGAACACCACACATTTTCCATTTTTTTACTGTTTGAAAAGCTTAGAATAAATAAGCAATTTGAGTTGAAAAATAAATCATGGAATCAATTTATCGACCAAAACATATTTTAAACTTTTGATTCATGAAAGTGTCCACCTTTGGCAGATATAACAGCTGAACACACTCGTGGCTCGTTCTTTTTACAATAGAAATCAAATATTCTTCAGAAAGTTCTTCCCAAGTCTGTTGCAGAAGTTCCCATAAATGTGTGGCACTTGTAGGTTTCTTGGTTTTCACTCTTCTGTCCAGTTCATCTGGACAGAAGTCTGGACACTGTGCTGCTGCTGGACACTCCATGTTTTCAAGCTTTGCCATCTTGTTCTTTTTTCCTGAGGTAGTTTTGGCAGAGCTTGGACTTGTGTTTTGTATCCTTTATCTTTTTTTGTTTTGTTGTTTTTGTATTTCAAGCCATTCTTTCAACTTGCACGACTTGAATTGCAATAAATAACTGGAAAAATGAGGGTGTTCTAAAACTTTTGAGTGCTATCTGTACTGTGGCAAGATACATTTTGCTAAAAAATTCAGGCCCCGCAACAATATAACTTAAATTTTTATCTCTGGTTTTGCAGTAACAATACCATATAATACCATTTTATATATTTTTGTAATTTCGAACAGACTTGTTGCAGCGTTTTATTGTAAGTCACTGAATTATATAATCATTGTTTTACACTGTGCATTCTTACTTTGTGAAATGTGTTCCCTCACAATGGCATTTTGATTTTTTTGTTTGTTTGTTTTTTCCAATTCTGAACTAAAAATACCTCTCGAATACCTCAACTAATACAATTATTGTCGAAAAATCTTTCAACCTCTCCAATTATCTAGGGCTGCACAAATAATCGTAATTTGAGTTGTCACAATTATCAAATCGCAAAAGCTGCAATTATGTAGTGTAATAGAATGTGCAAGGAGCAAAACATCATCTGTTGTAGCTGTAGTTTAGACCTTTTCAAACTGAAATACATGAGGTTTTTTTTAATGAGTTTATCAGTTCAGACTTGATGTTTTCTCTCAAATGTGAATGCAGCTGAAATTGTTTATTATGTTTGCACTCGCAACAGAATCCTATATAACACAAAATTGACTCTTGTGAGCTTCAAACCGTGTTATAATGTTACTAGAGATGTAACAATGAGTGAGTATACGTGCACATCAGTATCCCGGTTATGTCAGTACTCGGGATACTGTGTATACCGTATTTTCCGGACTATTGGGGGCACTCTTAAGCCTCCAACCCTATCAAAAAATTATCGCGCGCCTCACAATCCAGAGCGCCCTATACACGAATCCACTCAGGTGTCCCAGTACGACTTTAGTAAACTACAAAGCCGCACCACCCACAGAACACACAAACACACACGGAGCAGACAGCGACTGCGCAACGAAACACACCCGCAGACACACTCATCACTCCACGCCGACGAGGAACGGAACGAAGGAATGAACCGAAAAAGCGAGCGCAATGTGCTACTTCTAAACACAACTGAACAACTGAGTCACTGTGTCCCTACACGCCACAACTAAACAAAGCCCAGAGTCACCGTGAACGCGACAAAGTCCCACTGACCCATCCAACTGTTGTGTTTCCTTTAAAGTCCAGTGCGGTTTATTTGTGAAAAAAGTTTAAAAATAGACCATTTAATGACAGTGCGCCTTATAATCCAGAGCGCCTAATAGCCCGGAAAATACGGTACATACGCACTGAGAAACCGGGACACTCATTTTACTCTATACATGATCAAATGTAGTATCCTGGTTTCTTGACATAATCTTACAAATGCACAAGTGCAAAAATGTACTTATTTTAAATTAATAATCCTAACCCCTCTAACATAAATACAATCACTTTTTTTCTTTGTTCTTTTTTTTTTAAGATGCCAGCCTTGATTTGTCTTTTGTTTTTTTTCATTTATGGTCATACAAACTAATACTAATGTTAACGAAGGCACAAAAGTTTATCGTTTATGATCATAGAAAATAAATCATACTGAGAAGGATTTTTTTTGTTTATCTACGTTTATGGTCGTACAAACGTCTAGTAATGTTAACAAAGGCACAAAAGTTTAGCGTTTCTGATTGTAGAAAAAAAAGTGAAGAACTTTCTGAAGAATATTTGATTTCAAATGACCTCGGACTTGCAGCATCTGGCACGGGGGCTTGACCAACGTACCAAATTTGGTGACAATTGGTCCATAAATGGTGAAATTATCGCGGGTGGACAGACACACACAGAGACACACAGAGTGAATACAAAACCTGGTCAACCCTTTGGGGACCAGATAAAAAAAAAAAAAAAAAAAAGCAAATAAATAAAATAAAATAAAATAAAAATCATAAGAAAAAAAGGGGTGGGTGGTTTAGACCAGGGGTGTCAAACATACGGCCCAGGGGCCAGATCCGGCCCTCCAAGAACTTTAATCTGGCCCTCGGCTGAATTTCTACTAAAATATTTTAATTATATTTTCTATTAAAATATTGTAAATTTTCAGCAGTGTTTATCACAGCAGCGTCTCCAGCGTCTCTGTACGTGGCCCCTCCCACCAGAGCAGCACAAATTAAGACTTGTCTCTTTCCAAACGCTCTTAAAGGACGATCGTTTTGACAGTTGACCGTGACACCCTCATCAGAAAAATGTCCAAAATGAGAAAAGTGGAGCTGAGTTCAGGATTTTACAACAAAAATTGACTTATTCCTGTTTACAGACAAGTTCATGTTAAAACTTTGTGTTGAAATTGCATTTTTCTTAAAGTTTCAGCTTGTTCATAATATTATAATATTTTGTAAAAGAGTTCATCAATTAAAAAATATTTCTGTAATAGATTTGCATTTCTCTGCACAAATATTTGAACTTATTGTTATTTTTGGGGTTTATATGCCATGAGTTTTCTGATTCGGCCCCTTTGGGATCAAAGTAGGTTGGATATGGCCCCTCGGACCAAAATGAGTTTGACACCCCTGGTTTAGACTGTTTCAAAAAAGTCAATAAGAAAATTCAAAAAAGTCAATAAATTGTTGCCACTTTCTAAAAAAAATCTTTATGCTACCTTTCTTGGAGTACTTAATCTTCTCTACTTTCAAAAAAGACATAACTTCATGAATCCATTCAGGCTGGACGGGGTTTTTGTTGATTTACAATGTAAGAGGAGATGGCGCCTCGCAACAAGAGAAGCAAACGCCAAAACCTGCTGCTTTAAAGGTGAATAGCTAGAGAAGTCTTCTGGGAGACCGAAGATCACTACATACAGAGAAACATTCACTGGACAAAGTATCAAAGTAAACCCGCCAAAAGGTCGTCAGGGCTGGGCAGAGAAAAAACATAATGCGTGAGCTTACAAGGTGATGCCCCTGTCACAAACATCCACAACAGAGGGAAACATCTACGTTGTTTTTGAGAAATGAAGGGATGTAACAATAACCAAAATATCCTGATATCGTATCGTCAAAAGTCTCTCAATATATCAAATTACAAGTTCCTTTGCTTAAATACATGCTTTTATAGTGGCAACAGCTTACTGTATAAACATTGGGAACTACATATCCCATGATGCATTTCAGTGAAGAAATATGTTTTTTATTAGAATTCTTGGGATTATGACGGAAATAATTCACACCAAAATCTTGTCAAGGTATTTTAAAAGCAGAAACATGTCCTATCTTTATATTAGCCACTTCAAAATATCGCAATAAATGTTGTACCGTGAAATTCCGTGAGATTTGGATATCTTTACATCCCTAGTTGTTACCTCCTCAAAAACATAAACTTTACCTTTTGTTCGGTAGAGACTGCCAATTTCAGGGCTGAAATTATCCAAATGATTCTAGAGAAGGTGGATGGAGTTTAAAAACACAGTGGAGCTCTTCCTGTATTGCCACGTGGTGTCACAAGGGCTGCTCGATTTTGGAAAAAAATTTTTATCGCGATTATT
Organism: Boleophthalmus pectinirostris; assembly: GCF_026225935.1. NCBI lineage: Eukaryota > Metazoa > Chordata > Actinopteri > Gobiiformes > Gobiidae > Boleophthalmus > Boleophthalmus pectinirostris. The sequence goes on along the minus strand of NW_026571018.1, from coordinate 6,637,543 downwards.
TTTGTCAATATTGAAATCACAATTATTCAAACGATTATTTTTTTTGTTAAATGATGCATTTTTGAGCATTTCTCTCTAAAAAAAACACTTTGTTACTGATAATTTACACAAAATTTAAAATAAACACAGGCTACAAATATGAACTTTAGAGCAGTTTTGAGATGTATAAAACATAAAATGAATAAAATATACTTTGAACATGAAATAAGGCATAGAAAAACAGAAATGTATTCAGACTAAATCATTTCAACTCGCGTTTGACGCCTAAATCGAATCAGTTAATTGCGCGAGTGTTTTCCGTTTGCGAGACACACCTTTAAAGAATGAGTTTAGGTTTACATTTTAAACGCATCCCGAAGAAAGCAGAAAAAAAAGAGTGAAATATGAACTGACAAAACTAACAGAAGCATCACATTTCAGGGCATTTTTGTACAGACTTGAAATACAGGGTGAGCAGGTTTATCCACGAGATTTTGTTATTTGTTGAGACGATTATGGTACTTCAAAAATTTGCTAATTGCGTTCAAATTATGATTTTGATTCGATCGTGATGAATTGTACAGTTCAATCTTCCGTCTCTCTCTCTCTACAAATGCCATTGTGAGGAGAACTCATCCGAAAAATGCAGGATTTGTGTGTTAACCCTTCCAGACCTAAGGGCAATTTTAGTCCATTTTTTTCATAATTTTGCTATTAAAACTCCTCCTTTTACCCCTTTAATGAAGTGCTATACATCCTTTTTTTCAGTACAACCTGTTATTTCACAATCTGCTGCTGTACTTCTGTCATATGGCTGGAATAAAAGCTAAAGGACCAGAAATACAAATGAAAAAAAAAAAATAAAATAAAAAATCTGAAAATAAAATTCACACTCTTTCATACAAAACACACAACAAACATGTATAAACAACTTTTTGGACATAAAAAAAGGCTTAATTCAGGGCCTTAGCTACAAAAGTGCAAAATATCAAGTCTGTAAGTAAAATAAAAATATCCTAATCACTTTCCTGGTGCCAGTCGTGGAAACAGCTGGTGTCAGGTCGAGGGCACAGAGCCACATCACTTCCTGCATTTCCATGGTGTTTATTACATTTGGATTAGTACATTTTGACTGAAATAAACCTTTCAAATAAAAATAGCAAGGGATGCACAATTACACAGATCAAGATGCATAATTTGACATTTATTTGAGAACAACTGCATTTAGAGCGGCTTTTTCAATTGTTATGAACACAGACGTTCAGAGCAGGCGACCATTTTGACTCACTACACTCTTTGGCAAAGTTTGGGCCAATCAAAATGGAAGGAGCGGATGTGTTTGGGAGAAGAAAAAAGGTCCTATTGGACACTTGTTTTCCCTACATCATTAAGCAGCATGTGTGTGATGTAGGATAATGCTGGAAATGCACTCAGAAAGCTGCAACTGTCTAGCCAGGCTGGCACCAACTAGTGCCTCCGCTCAATTTCATTTCTCTCCAGCCACTAGACGTTATTGCCCTTCTTCCTACGGGATTTGGGAAAAGCTTAATATACCAGTTAGCCCTGTTAGAGGCGCATTACATACATCATGACAAAATAGCAGCGACTGGTTAAATAAAAAAAGTACCCACCTACCATCAAGCGAACAAATCCTAATGCAGCGAGGTCAGACTTCTGATGAATCAGGCTACAATTATGCAGAACAATGTGTAATTTTCCATTTAATTGAGAAATAACTGCACTTTGAGCGACAATTGTTACAAACACAGACGCTCAGAGAAATCAACCATTTTGACTCACTACACTCTTTGGCAAAATTTGGGCCGATCAGAATGGATGGATTTTTCATTCTCATGCATTTGGCAGAAAACAAAGTACCTATTGGACTCTCATTGACGAAGGATAGTGCTGGAAATATGCTCAGAAAGCTGCAACTGTCTAGCCAGGCTGGCGCCACCTAGTGCCTCCCCTCAATTTCATTTCTCTCCAGCCACTAGGTCAGGAATCAGAATACACTAGATGGTCTGCAAAAACCCTGGAAGTGCAAGTTCGGGCACCAGCCAATCAGCAAAGAGACAGGCATTCTGTGTTGGCAACGATTCCCGAGATCGAGGATTTAAAGCCGGAACAAAGAGAATGTTTGGTGAATTTTATCAAGGGGAAAGACGTTATTGCCCTTCTTCCTACAGGATTTGGGAAAAGCTTAATATACCAGTTAGTCCCGTTAGAGGCGCATTACATACATCATGACCAAATAGTAGCGATTGTTTAAATAAAAGAAGTACCCACCTACCATCGAGTGAACGAATTCTAATGCTGCAAGGTCAGACTACAAATACACCGACTAGGATGTGTAATTTGCCGTTTACTTGAGAAAAACAGCGTGTAATGTAAGATAATGCTGGAAATATGCTCATAAAACCGCAACTGTCAGCAAGAAAAGAGAGTAATAAAGTTATTAAAGAAAGAAAATTATGTGTGGTTATGTAAAACATGTCGATACTGTTGATCTGGAATGGTTAAAGATGTGTGAATGAAACAAAACACAACTCCAAATGTGTTTTTGACGAGGAAATAAAATTATAACATGGATCAGAAAATTGCGCAATGGGCGACGCAAATCTAATCTAATCACAATCACAGAAAGTGTCCAAAATCACGTCAACCTGCCTGTAAACCTGTAAAACCAGCGCTCGCTCTGACCTGTATTTTTGCTTTGTCTCTCCTGTACGCTTCTGCATCTTGTAAAATCCGCTGCATTCTCACATTTCTCTTCAAAGCCGCTGACCTGAGACTGACCAGGCCGATGTTTACCTGCGTACTGGTCCTTCCACATAATAAAGGGCCGGAGCGAGGCGAGCTAATGGCTAATATGTTGACCTATAGATGTTTGTCTGTTTACCCGCACATTCAGGTAAGCTTTCAGTGGGCAAATATGAAGCTGTGTGGTCATCCGAGGGGCTTTTTACCTGTTCCATTTCGTAACCGGACAAAAGCGCGGTGTTACGACAGAGGGTCAGAGGTCAGGGGTCGGCGTCGGGCACACAGGTAAAAGATTATCGGGGTTAGACTGACAAGAACGGACAAGGTGGGGAGTGGAAAGTTGAAATGTAGTTCTCGAGGCAGGTCTGTCAAAATGGTGGACAGTTGCCACGTGTACATGACAGCTTTACTTCCAAAAAGACCACGTAAACACTTAATTCCTAATAAAAATGATTATTCGGAATTCTTTGGCTTAATTCCGAAGTAAGTGGGTGGTTTATTCAGATTTTAAAGCCAAATTGATGTATTCCTCGATCGTGTAAATGTTTATTCTTCTTTAAAATAATTCCGGTCGTTTAGCGCATGCTCGTTGGGTCGCACTTTTGACGTGATCCCGACGATCCGGCTCCACCAGTACTCGCTTCGGACTTTCATCAACTGCTCTTTGGATTTGGGTTGAGGTAGAGCAGCCGTTGACTCAGGGCCAGTTTACACAAGAATGTCTGCCGGTAAAAACGGCAAAATGTTTTATCAGAAGTGCCTTTCGTTTGGACGGTGATGGCGTTTTTGGGGCTTAAAAACATAAAAATCTGAAACCACCCTCCAGAGTGGAAAAGCTGAATATGCTCCACCTTAGAGTTTCCGTCTACACTGCCCAAGACGCAAAACTCTGGTCAGATCTGCTCACGTCATGTACGCGTTTACGTCACATACATACAGTACACGGAAACAAACATGTCGGATCATTTCCATGTGTCAGACCTTCAACTCTAATAAACTTAAAGGAGGTTCCCACAAATGTACAGAATCTGCAGAGATACTATAAGTGACCAGAGAAGGATCTGCAATCACCTCTGTCAAATTCTGGATGCACCAGTTCGTCGCAGGCAAGACAGATGGATATGGGCGAGACCTGGAGAACCAGTCGATGGTGGGACAACTTTGTGGAAGGAGAAGTTGATGAAAATGTGTCGCTTGGAAACTTCTATATGTCCAAATATTGTTGTTGCTTTAAGTATTAGCCAGGCTAGTGCCAAATAGTGCCGCTGCTCAATTTAATTTCTCTACAGAGACTAGGTCAGGAATCGGAATACACTAGACAGTTCACAAAAAGTCACAAAAGTGCGAGTTCGGGCACCAGCCAATTAGCGAAGAGCCATACATTCTGTGTTGGCAACAATTCCTGAGATCGAGGATCTAAAGCCGGAACAAAGACCGACGCCGCTCTTGCATCTTCTGTTCAGACCATCATCATATAAACGTAGCCTTCATTTGTCTTCTTCCTCCCTTCTCCTCCTCAGCTGACAGACGTAAAGCGTGATGAGAGAATCCTCCAGCTGCTGCTTCATTATCATTGGAACGACTGCGGAAAAAGTTTAGATCATGTTTGTGTCCGTGGCGTAACGACAAACCGAGATGCTAAAAATGCCGGTAGCAGCTGAAGTGTGTGTTTTCTTACAGTCGACTTAAATACGTTCGCATCCCTGTCCAATCAGAACCCTTCCCCACCCTCAGACGTTGAGCAAGATTAAATTAAGTCGATTTAACGTGTCTCGAAGGGGTATATTTTAATTCTGAACTATTTCATTCAGGACAATTAAATCAGAATTTAAAAACATCATGTAAACGTGGCCAATGTCATGGAAGGACTGTGATTGAAGGGCCCATGTGATCGCTGTTATAAGAGTTTCCTTGTCAAAAAAAAAACTGGAGTTGTGCTTTGTTCCATTCACAGTTCTTCTCTCAAACAGAAAACACTCTGTTCAACCTTGTGATGCCATGTGGTAAAACAGGAAGTGCTCCAGTGAGTTTCAAATTCCACACACTTTCACTATAATCACTTGAATGATTTTGGCCTTGGAGCTGCCGATCTCTACTCAGCAAAAGGTCAAAGGTAGATGTTAACTTGAAAACTATCGCTTCGTGACATCACAAGGTGGAACAGAGCATTTTGAGCTTTTGAGATGGAGACAGACTTATAATAAAGAATTACATTTATTCGATTACAGCTGGTGGTTTTACTGCTCAAAAAGACCTAGAAAAACCGGCATTCTGACAGTGATTACACATGGGGGGGTCAGGTGAATCAAATGAACGACGAACGGGAGAAAAATATGTGATGTGCGTCCAGGTTGTCCGTGGAAACAAATGACATTTCCCGGTCTTTTCCTGGAAAAATGGCAGACCAGATTGAGAGAGTGACTTTAAAGTAGTTATTACATAAAACCATCAGCGGAGGACATCAGCTCGACGGCTACGCTCCTCGTTTAGTCCTGGGGTAGTCTTAGTATAGTCCTCGTTTAGTCCTGGGGTAGTCTTAGTATAGTCCTCGTTTAGTCCTGGTTCAGTCCTGGTTTAGACCTGGTTTAGACCTGGTTTAGTCCTGGTTTAGACCTGGTTTAGACCTGGTTTAGACCTGGTCCAGTCCTGGTTCAGTCCTAGTTCAGTCCTGGTTCAGTCCTGGTTTAGACCTGGTCCAGTTCTAGCATAGTCCTACTTAAGTTCTGGTACAGTTCTGGTTCAGTCCTGGTTTAGACCTGGTTTAGTCCTGGTTTAGACCTGGTTTAGACCTGGTTTAGTCCTGGTTTAGTCCTGGTTCAGACCTGGTCCAGTTCTGGTGTAGTCCTAGTTAAGTTCTGGTTCAGTCCTGGTTCAATCCTGGTTTAGTCCTGGTTTAGACCTGGTTTAGACCTGGTTCAGTCCTGGTTTAGTCCTGATTAAGTCCTGGTTTAAACCTGGTTTAAACCTGGCTAAGTCCTGGTTTAGTCCTGATCCAGTCCTGGTCCTGTCCTAGTTCAGTCCTGGTTCAGTCCTGGTTTAGTCCTGCTTCAGTCCTGGTTCAGTCCTGGTTTAGCCCTGGTTCAGTCCTGGTTTAGTCCTGGTTTAGCCCTGGTTCAGTCCTGGTTTAGTCCCGGTTTAGACCTGGTTCAGTCCTGGTTTAGACCTGGTTCAGTCCTGGTCTAGACCTGGTCCACTTCTGGCGACCAGCTCGGCAGTTATGTATATATTTATGCTAATGATACTGGTTTAGTCCTGATTAAGTCCTGGTTTAGACCTGGTTTAGGCCTAGTTATGTCTTGGTTCAGACTTGGTTCAGACCGAGCTCAGTCCTCGTTAAGTCTTGGTGTAGTCCTGGTGATCGGCTCTGCGGTTGTGGCGTGTATATATTTATAATCCTCTAAAGACACAGCGTAGGTTTAGTCCTGGTTTAGTCCTGGTTTAGTCCTGGACTGTTGGACTGTTGGACTGTTGGACTAATGGGCTGACTCCTATTTATCACTCGCACGGGCTGGTAACAGATAACAGACGTGTGTGGTGCTGTACAGCGCCAGACCAGGTCTCCAAAAATGGACCCGTGCAGGACTCTACCACAGATCTGATCTTGGTCTGACTCGGTCTGGTTCGGTCTCCATGAAGCCACACTGTGAAACATTCCTGTCAAATATATAATACTTGAAAGTTTGTTATCGTGACATTTGATTTGCTCTTTTCTAGTTCCCCCTGACCTCTACATGAGTGTTTGTAATTCCAAATCTCAATCTTTCCACAGATTAGTAAGTACACTACTCTCACACTTAACAACAGAACACAACAATAAAAGTGCGATTTATTTCATTATTTGTGCGTGAGGAGAAGGTTTTCCATCCACATCGAGTGTTTAAGTTAGGACAGAGGCCAAGGCAGTCGCACTGTTGCGCCATAATAGAAAAGTAATAGACTGTCTTATATCAGAGACCTGTGCTGTGCAGCCTTGACCTAACCTTGGGGAGTAAGTAAATAACAAGTCTCATAATACGATTAGAAAGTTGTACAATGTGCGCGATTGTAAGCAAAGTTTTATTCTCGAGACGGTGAAAAAGGGCCAATCTGACATATACTGTACTGATATTACTATATGTATATTACTAGAAAATTGACTCTTGTGAACTTTAAGTCGTGTTTTAAAGCAAAAACAGACCTGGAGCTGTGTTTTGTTTCATTGATACATGTATTTTCATCTTTTTTTTTTTTTTTTTTTTTTTTTTTTTTTAATGCATTCATAAATTATTTTTGTAATAGTAAATCATTTTCAACTTCATGCAGGCGAGTTTTAACATCACTGAACATCAGTAGGTCACCAGGACTAAAGCAGGACTAAAGCAGGACTAAAGCAGGACTAAAGCAGGACTAAAGCAGGACTAAAGCAGGACTAAAGCAGGACTAAAGCAGGACTAAATCACGACTAAACCACGACTAAACCAGGTCTAAACAGAGGACTACACCAAGACTAAACCAAGTCAAAACCAAGACTAAACAAGGTCTAAACCAGGTCTAAACCAGGACTACACCAGGTTTAAACCAGGACTAAACCAGGTCTAAAGCAGGACTAAACCAGGTCTAAACCAGGACTAAACCAGGTCTAAACCAGGACTACACCAAGTCTAAACCAGGACTAAACCAGGTCTAAAGCAGGACTAAACCAGGACTAAACCAGGTCTAAACCAGGTCTAAACCAGGTCTAAACCAGGATTAAACAAGGTCTAGGCCAGTCCTGGGATCAGTCCTGGTTTAGTTTGCATGTGTTGTGCCTCCCCAGTGGCTCTTTGGCTCCCCCCTCCTAGTTTTCAAGTGAACAGCTCAGTTTACCTTTTGTTCAGTACACTTTGGCAATTCCAGAGTTGAAATCAACCAAATGATTCTAGTGAAGGTGTATGGAGTTTAAAAACACAGTGGAGCACTTCCTGTATTACCACATGACATCACAGATCTATGGGATACTGTTATTTCCTCATCACAAACAAACCTGGAGTTGCCTTTTGTTTCATTCACAAAACCTGCAGACTGTATTTACGCTGAGTTCTTCTGTAAAACAGAAAACTCTCTGTTCCACCTTGTGATGTCATGTGGTAATACATAACTGCTCCATCAAGAGTCAAACTTTGTTTCTCCAGGGGCCACATTATGGCTCATGACTGTGTCGGGGGTCGGAGTCGGGTCAGGGCCGTATAACAGAACTGTATGACCCTGACCACACAGGTTATATTCTATGAAAACTGTCACACTTTCTTTACATATCAGAAAAACTGCACGCTCCTCACACTGAACAAAAAAAGAATCAGTCTTCCACTGTTCTTTGAAAACTCGGCACTCTCTGTCAACTTTTCGTACTTTAACAGTCGCCATTTTTCTGTCCTTAACTGCTCCACAGAACTCTGTGCGTGCGTTCACTGTCACTGTTTGATCTCGAGTTTGTCATGTGACGAACATTCTGTGGCAAATGTAAATATGTCATATAATTATTTAAATATAAATATAAAAACTTCATATAAATATCATTTTTAATAGAAAAAAAATAACAAAATACAAGATGCAGACGTGTAATTATTTGCCAAAAAGTAATTTTAAAAAAAATTGCTTTTGAGGAGGGGCTAGTTTTAAATAATTATATGACGTATTTACATTTATTGGTAAAATTTCGTTACCTGACAAACTCGAGATCAAACAGTGACAGTGGACGCAGATGCAAAGTTCTTCAGTGCAGTTAAGGACAGAAAAATGGCAAGTGTTAAAGTACGAAAAGTCGACAGAGAGTGCTGAGTTTTAAAAGAACAGTGGATGACCGATTATTTTTTTGTTCAGTGTGAGGACCGTGCAGTTTGTCTGACATGTAAAGAAAGTGTGGCGATTTTCAAAGAATATAATTTGCGTCATCAGGGTCATACAGTTCTGTTACACGGCCCCAACCCGACCCACATCACAGTCAGGAGCAGTAATGTGGCCCCCAGAGAGAGAAAAAAATGGTTTCACAGTATGGCATTAAACGGTGTGCTCACCATCAGAATAAATGTTTTTCAAGGTATTTTTCTGCATAAAATCACTTGTAAATGTAATAAATAGGGCTGGATATCATTAAGAAGTTGCTGATAAGATACATACCTCGATACATAGGCCACGATACGATACATATCTCGATACAGTGCACTTTCGATTCGATACGATATAATTAAAATCAATTCGATATGCTTCAATAAAAAATAAAGGCAAAATTTTGGCTGTGATACTAAAAGTCTTTGTTAAACCACTTTTTGTGCAAAGTGAATATAAAACACAAATATTTTAATCATCAAAACAGTGAACAGTGTTGGGAAGGTTACTTTTAAAATGTAATCCCCAACAGATTACAGATTACATACACCAAAATGTAGTTTGTAACGTAATCCATTAAATTTCTTAAAGTGAGTAACGTAATCTGAATACTTTGGATTACTTGATTTGCTGTAGAGAAGCAAAGACGAGGAAACCGTAACATAAGATGTTTTATCTGATAAAAAAAAAAAAAAAAGCCCAAACTTTACTGAACCGTATTAAAAATGTTATTGATAGAAGACGAGGAGACATGTCCATGCAGCATGGTTTAGTCCTGTTAAATCCTGGTTTAGTCCTGGTTTAGTCCTGGTTTTAGTCCTGGTTTTAGTCCTGCTTTTAGACCTGGTTTAGACCTAGTTTAGCTCTAGTTTAGACCTGCTTTTAGTCCTGGTTTACACCTGGTTTTAGACCTGGTTTAGACCTGGTTTAGACCTGGTTTAGATCTAATTTAGATCTAGTTTAGACCTGGTTTAGACCTGGTTTTAGTCCTGGTTTTAGACCTGGTTTAGATCTAGTTTAGCTCTAGTTTAGACCTGGTTTTAGACCTGGTTTAGATCTAGTTTAGTCCTGGTTTTAGACCTGGTTTAGACCTGGTTTAGATCTAGTTTAGATCTAGTTCAGACCTGCTTTTAGTCCTGGTTTAGTCCTGGTTTACACCTGGTTTTTGTCCTGGTTTTAGACCTGGTTTAGATCTAGTTTAGATCTAGTTTAGATCTAGTTCAGACCTGGTTTAGTTTCCAGCAATGAGTGGAATTACCAAGGAAAAAAAAAAAATAAAAAAATAAATGGGGATAGCCCAAAACGTGAAAACAGGAAAATACTGCCGTGTGATCCATTTATTTCAACAAAGTAACTGTAATCCATAATTTGAACTCTGATTACATAACTCCGGTACATGTAATCTGTTACTCCAACACTGACAGTGAAAATGTCAAATGTGTCACGTAAACGAGTTTCCTTCTGCTAAACAAGCAACAAAACTGTAGCTGTAACAAAATATATCAAAAAATACTCGATACAGCAGCCCACGATGTCGATACGGTATCATCACATTAAACAATACGATATATCGATATTTCAATATTTTTGCACACCCCCGGTAATAAATGTAAAGTAGAGCTGTTTAATGTCATACTGTGGAACATTCCAGGCCGAACAATAACACAGAAACAAGCCGGTGATGGAAAAGTTACACAATGCACCTTTAAAGTTCACAAGAATCAATTTTACGTAACACAGGACCTTTAAAACATCCATATTACTCCACTGGCTCCTGCTTGTTTACACAATAGCCTTCCTTCTTCAGTACTGATGTGGTTTCCCGAGCGCAGACTTCGGTGCTCCGTCTCTCTCCCGGCTCCGGAGGATCGAGGGGGGATGTCCAATTCTAATTTTCCCCCAGCGACTGAAGACCCCATTAGGCTGAGCTCAGAGACAAGACGGAGGGACTCGAACCAGGAGCAATTGAGCAGGTAGACAAACTATTTATACGGCAAATGGGAGAGTCGGGTTGTAAAGTGTTAGGACTTATAAGCGAATTTTCTCATTTAAAGACGTGATTTAACATTTTGGCGGCGAGATTTGGAGTTTCAGTTTGGAAAAAATAAATGTATTGTGCTTCTGTCTGCTATGGATCGTGATGTTGTGATGTTTTGGACGTGTATTGTGTAGCTTTTTGTTTTTTTTGAGGTCTGTCATCTCGTTTTTTCTAAGGATATGTCATTGCTTTGCTTTGAATGTTCCACAGTGTGACATTAAACAGCTCTACCTTACATTTATTCATGTACAGGTGGTTTTATGGCTCGAAAAAACCCAGAAAAATAGGCATTCTGACTGTGAGCGGGATCGTCTCTCCACAGATCTGACTTGTAACTTGGTCTGGTTTGGTGGTTTAGTTTCAGGCTGCGTTTATATGATGACGGTCTGTACAGAAGACGCAAAAGTGGCGTCGTGTTTTCACTTTTTATTCCGCCTTAAGACGAGTGTTTTCAGGAGGAAATCTGCATGCATACGGTGACGCAAAAGTGCCTGGAATTCAGTTGGGTATGTTTGTACTCAAATAGTCTGATTCATCAGCCGGTTTCACTTTGTAGAAACCATCTGACCTCGCAGCATTAGGATTTGTTCGCTTGACAGTAGACGGGTACTTTTTAAAATTTAACCAATCGCTGCTATTTGGTCGTGACATATGCAATGCACCGCTAACAGGGATAACTGGTATATTATTATTTCCCAAATCCCGTAGGAAGAAGGACAATAACGTCTTTCCCCTTGATAAAATTCACCAAACATTCTTTTTGCTCCAACTTTAAATCTTCAATCTCGGACAAAATGTATGGCTCTCCTCTGATTGGTTGGTGCCCAAACTCACACTTTTGGGAGTCCGTCTAATTTATTCCGATTCCTGACCTAGTTGCTGGAGAGAAATGAAACTGAGTGGAAGCACTAGGTGGCGCCAGCCTGGCTAGGAATTAAAGCAACAAGGGAATCTTTGGACATATGGAAGTTTTCACGGCGTGCATTTTCATCAGCTACTCCTTCCACACAGTTGTCCCATCATCGACTGGTTCTCCAGGTCTCGTCCATCGCCGTCCGACTCGCCTGAAACGACCTGGTGCATCCAGATTTTGACAGAGGTGATTGCAGATCCTTCTCTGTTCACTAACAGTATCTCTGAAAGTCCGACGCATGAAAATGATCGGACATGTTTGTTTCTGTGTATTGTATGCAGAGGTTGGATCAAGTCATAGTTTTTCAAGGAAGTCTCGAGTGTTTGACTTCAAGTCCGAGTCAAGTCCCAAGTCAAATACAGGCAAGTACAAGCCAAGTCTCGAAGTCACTGACTTATAAGTCCAAGTCAAGTCCAAGTCGTCTGCTTTGAGCTTCAAGTCATTTCAAGTACCAAATATAGCTTAGATTTTTGCAATTTATAAACATTTTTAAGATAAATTCACAGTATAAACTTATACAGTCATAGTATATTTATATATGAGTATTTATAGTGTATAGAAGAGTTGTAGAAATGTAATTGTTTTTCCTTTTTAAATGTCTTGACAAGATCTTAGAGTGAATCATTACAATCAAAATAGAAAGAATTCAGATTTAAAAGTGCTTCTCAAGTCACAGGGCTCAAGTCCGAGTCATGTCCCAAGTCACTGAGCTTTAAGTCCAAGTCAAGTCTCAAGTCCTAAAAATAGTGACTCAACCTTGAATCGAGTCCAAGTCACGACTTGTAAGTCCCCACCTCTGACTGTACGTATGTGACGTAAACGTGTACGCGACATGAGCAGATCTGACCAGAGTTTTGCGTCTTGGGCAGTGTAGACGGAAACGCTACAATGGAGCGTATTCAACTTTTCCACTCTGGAGGGTGGTTTCAGATTTTTGCGTTTTTAAGCCCCTAAAACTCTGTCACCGTCTAAACTAAAGGCACTTCCGATAAAATATTTTGTTGTTTTTACCGGCAGGTGTTCATTGTATATTGGTGCAGTCCCAAAATATATGAATTTGGTCACAAATTTTTAATTTTTAATGCACAGAAAGCTTGATCCGTGCGCTGTGTGGATGTAAACAGACACACTTGAGGAACAACTCTTGCCTTCTTACTTTTAAAGAACGACTCAAACTGGATTAATAACGCGGTTTTGTGGACTGGATGACATTATTTGTGGAAGACAATTTCTATGGATAATGTGGATGAGATGCTGCACTTTAAATTTACAACTTAACAAGAGGTGAGGAATAAAGTCTTCTCATTATTTTCACTATTTCCTGAATCTTGCACTTCTGTATCTGTCACTCCTCTGCCCCGGCGCTCTGTTTTATCGTCTGTTATTGTAGCGTTGCTGAAGTTCGGTGGTGAGAGCAGCTCACGAACACAAACAGTCGTGTCACACCTTCCTGAACTCTCGGGAGAAGCAAATCGCAGCCAAAATCGTGCAAATTCTCCTGTAGTGTGTTTTGGCCTTTAGAGAATCTTCGTTTTGTACCGAGATTCTAGCCTGACCCTAACCCGGTGGACTTGGGGGACGTCATTAATAATATATCCACCTGAGTCCGTTTACAGTACGAGAGAGTGTGTGTGTGTGTGTGTGTGTGTGTGAGGAGAATGGTGATGTGAGCCAGTAGAGTCTGAGCCAAGAGATCAATGCTTGGACGTCTGTACTCAACTATACAGTGAGATAAGACGAGGATATTTTACTAACACATTTCGATCGCTGTGTTACTTTTTATTGTTTTGAAAATGTTATATTTGCCAAAAAATTATGTATTAACATGTTTTATGAGTTTGACTTTCATTTTTGACGCTCTCCCCTTGTTGTACTCATTAAAGATGCACTGTGTAACTTTTTGGGTGTGGGTCTGTCACCTGTTTGATTCCAACGATCTGAATCTGTGTGTCATGCATTCATATTCAAATAAGAAAATGAAAAAAAACAACTATTTTCTTCATTATTTGTCTCCAAAACCAAAATGAAAAAAACGGATAACAATTCATTTTTTTCAGTTTTCGATTTTGTGTTTAAATGAATAATGGGAAAAACAGATAACGGACGTTTCGCGTTTACGTGACTTAAAGTGCGATGCTGGACTTTTGCGCCGCATACGGACTGAACCAGGACTAAAAAAGGTCTAAACCAGGACTAAACCAGATTAAAACAGTCTCAGTCCTGGTCTGGTCCTGGTCTCAGTCCCGGTCTGATTCCGATCAGTCCTGGTCTCATTCCCAGTCTGGTCCTGGGCTCAGTCGCAGTCTCAGTCCCAGTCTCAGTCCTGGTCCTGCTCCCAGTCTGAATTCTGGTCTGGTCCCCGGCCTCAGTCCTGGTCTCAGTCCTAGTCTGGTCTCGGTCTCAGTCTTAGCCCTGGTCCCAGTCTGGTCCCGGTCGCAGTCCCCGGTCAGTCACCTGACAGTCTATGCAGGCTCATCTTCGGGTCTGTCCTGACATTCACTTCTGGTTCAGTCCTGTTTTAGTCCTGGTTCAGTCCTGGTTCAGTACATATGCGGCACAAAAGTCCAGCATCGCACTTTGAGTCATGAAAAGGGGAAACGGGAGTTTGGTTTATCTCAGTTTCTGGAGCTTCAGTCTGAAACAGATTCTACTGTGAAAACAGAGAAACGCTCGTGTTTACAGGTCAGATATACAGGGCTATAAAACCACAATTGAAAACTACTACTTCATGACATCACAAGGTGGAACAGAGCATTTTGAGCTGTTTTTTGGCGATGCAGACAGACTATATTAAAGGATTTACTCAAACGTGTGAATAAAACAAGAGTCCGTTTTGCACAATGCAGGACCTTTAAAGAGGACTCTCTCCTGGCCTGACTCCTGCAGTTGGCTGCTGGTGTTCCTGGGCAGATAAACCCCCATTGTAGCAGGGCAGAGGCAGTGCACTCGCCTCCATAGTGCCAGACCAGTGGAGCGGTGGCAAATGAAACAGTAATCACCTTACAGTGTTTGTGGGGCTTCTGGGAAAAAAGGTCTGCTCACCGCGGGGCTCCTCCTGCAGCTAATCCTCTGCACATCTCTCGCCTCAGCTCCACGCCAGCCATCTTGGATCCTGCTTCACTCACGGAGCACGAGTCCAGGCACAAATAGACTCTTTTACTAACCACTGTGATGTGTTTAAAGATGCACGTGTAACTTTGTGTTTGTGGGTCCGTCACCTGCTCGTTTCTGTGAAGATGTCATTGCTCTACCTGGAATGTTCCACAGTCGCCAGGTTTACATGAGAGCTTTAATTTTGAATAAAAATGATTTAATTCTGACTAAAAAATAATTCCGCTTTAAAAAAGACCATGTAAACACTTCCTAATGAAAACGATGAGTCGAATTTAAACTGAATTCCGAAGTAACTGGGTGGTTTATTCCGATTTTAAAGCCAAATTAATTTATTCCTCGATCATGTAAACGTGTATTCTTCTTAAAAATAATTCTGGTCGTTGGGTCGCCTTTCTGATGCGATTCGTACAATCCGGTTTCACCAGTCCTGGCTTCGGACTTTCATCCACTGCTCTTTGGATTTGTGAGCGGGATGTGGGAGTGGGCTGAGGTAGAGCAGCCATTGACTCAGTTTGTCTTCTTCCTCCCTTCTCCGACACTCTTCCCTTTTCCTCCTCAGCTCACAGACGTAAAGCGCGATGAAAGAATTCTCCAACTGTTGCGCAATTATCATCAAAACGACTGTGGGAAAAGTTTTGGCGTAACGACAAATCATGATGACAAAAAAGCCGGTAGCAGCTGAAGTGTGTGTTTTCTTATTTTTCTTATTTTATTTACTTGAAAAGAGACAGTACATATTAATGAACATTAAAAATATAAATATGTAAAGATTATAGCCATCGTGGCTCATTTCCATCTTCAGTCCCTCGGCAGGTTGATGTAAAATCATCTACAGGACAAAGGAAAGTACAGCAACAATCACACAAAAGTACACAACACCAGCACACTCACTGTTCATACAATTAGGCTACATTCAGACTGCAGGGCGTAATGCTCAATTCCGATCCGATGTTTTTGCGAGGTCATTCACATTTCCAATTAAATGCGACTTGTATGTGATCCCCTGTGTGAACAGTAAACGGCCCGAAAGTGTCCCACATGTGCACTGGAGACACGACGACGTCAACCGCAGTGAGCGTGCTCTGTGTTTACGGAAGTTGTCCAAACATGGCGGCGAGCATTGAGCACCTGGTGATTTTTAAAGTTCCTCTCGTACCGGAGCCAGCAGCAGCTACCCAAAGGAGGAGATTGAGAAGGAGAAACATGTGGTGGTGGAAGTGTGGGAACGTGTGGATGTGGAGACGTCGCCAAGAGTGGTGAGTGGTGATGTGCTTCACTTCAGTGACATGGAGTTCATTAACAATTTTCGCCTACTTCAGCGCAGAATAGTGACGTTTGTGGCTTGTTGATAACGTGAAGGTGGATGAATGCGCTTTGGCCGTTCACACTGAAGTCACATGTCAAAAGAGTTTCAGATATGCATACAGGTCACATAGAGGCCAAAAAATTGGATTTGGGTCACTTCAGGCTGCAGTCTGAACGCAGCCTTAGTTTCAAACTGTTCATTTGAAGTTCAAAGTTCAAAGTTTAAGAGTTAAACCAAGAGTCAAACCAACAACCCCTCAAAATAAAATAAAATATAAATTACTTAAACATGGAGACATATTTGACCATTAAATAACCACTGTTTTAAAGTTTTAGAAAATGCTGCCAGTGTTGAAAGTTCTTGTATATGAGCAGGTACTGTATTTCATGTTTGACCTGCTCGATGAGCAAAAGAGAGTTTGTCCAAAAGTACTTTTCCTAAACGGCACAGAACAGTCGCCTCTAGAGCTGCTCTTGTTGTGCGATTTGAATTTCTTTTCACAAACTCCTTTAAAGGAGGTGGAGCAAGGTGGTTAAAAACTTTGTATACCAAAATTAAATCTGCATATTTGATTGTGTTGTCCCAATTTAGGAATTTGTATTTGTCAAGTATTCTGCAATAGTGATAATTTGTGGGCTTTTTGTCTAATACTTCTTCCGGTCGACATAAATACGTTTGTGTCTCTGTTGCACCGGAGTATAAGTCAAAGGACCAAACCATGAAAAAAATACAACTTATAGTCTGAAAAATATGGTATGTCCATCTATATATAGTACAGTCTATGTGAACTACACACAACACTCACTGTTCGCTCTCACTCAGGTGCAGTTGTTTGTGCTTCTGTTTCGTGTTTCGTCTGCTTTGGCCTTGAGCTCCCGCTGTGTGGAGCCCATCAGGTCTTTACCCTCCTGATCTACACTGGATGGACAGGAGGAGGAGGAGGACGAGAAAGAGGAAGCAGAGAAGGAGGAGGAGGAAGATGATGAAGAGGAGGAGGACAGATCAAAAACACTTATTATCCACAAGGACCAAGGTGGGTGTCTGTAGCTCTGTGAATACATCTTCTTCCTCTTTATGCTCATCACTGTGGATGGGACCAGGCAAGAGGAAGCAAGAGATTGGGTTTTTAAAATAAAGAAGGGACTCGATTTTGACTTAAAACATTATTTCACGTCACTTAAAGAGGCAGGGAGTAACTTTTCTGGTGGAGGGTCACCAGCTTTTCTTGAGCTTTTCATATCATACCCTCTCCACACCTCCACCTCACCAAAAAAGGAGCGTGCAAAGTGACTCCTGAATGAAATTTACCTAAACATGAGGCAATAATCAGTGGGTTTTTTCAGAGACACGGGGGACAGAGAGCACCATGGCGTCACATCAGAAGCTTAAATAAGGTTTTACAAATAAACACAAAAATAAAAGTAACTGCAAATGCTGATTTCTTAATTTGATTAGAAAATGACTAAATTATATCATAATATTTAGGCAGTGCTTCTTTGCAAATATGGTCAACACATCAGACACATATCAGGCGCTGTTATTCTGCCAACAAAATAAGCACAGAATATCCAAACTCTGCTTACCTCTATGAGTTTGTGGTGCTGGGTCAAGACGGACACAGATATTATTGTTCCTTTCTTTATACAGAGAGAGCTCTTAAGAGCAAGCTCTCATTTGCAAGAGTTACACGTTACACAAAAATGCAGGGGAGAGTTTGGGTTCCAATCAAGTTGGGCCAGTAGGCTAAGGGCCTGTCCACATAACAACGTTTTTGGTCGAAACAGTGACGTTTGTAATCGTTTTGGCCTTTCATCCACACGGAGACGGTGTTATGGGTGGGTAAAAACTGTGTGTTTTGAGAACAGGTTCCAGAGTGGAGAAATGTGAGAACACCGGTGTTGCGTTGTCATGTGGACAAGCAAACCGCAGCTTTTGGAAAACGATGATGTAGTGACCCCGTCATCGCCAGGGTCCTCCGATGCAGCGACGGCTACAGCACTCAAACTAGCCTCCGCGGACCGCAAGACCGTTGCCGAAATGTGACAGGTGTAGCCAACAGAGCCGCTCCGGTCGTCCAACACCCAAGACACGCTGCTTGACACGATGCTAATCCTAAAAACACACACCATGCATATCACGCACACGGATCAATAACAAAGATTATGCACAGGTAATTAAACTGCTGCATTTTGAAACCAAGTTATTCTAATAAATCTCATCCAAATCTTACGGCTAAAAACAAAAGCTTATGTTTAACTTTTGCAAAACAAAATGGCGATATTTGTGGGACACATCTAAAATCTGCTAAATTACCTTAAAGTTTAAAAAAACGGTGTTGAGATTTGCATTATTAAATATTATTATCATTGTTAACAGCGCCACATACAGGTGTGGCAGACTTATTACATCGTTTTTACTCAGTGCTCCATTGTCGTCTGGATGTTTATTATTATTGATCAGACACGTGTGGACGTGATTTTTTTTCCAGCCCATAAAAAAAATATTTTAATCCAGGAGCGTTGTTGTGTGGACGTAGCCTAAGTGGACTCGGGCCACTCTGACGCACGGTGCGTAAAGACAAAAGTAAAGTAATGGAAGCTGGGTTCAGTCTCAGTGCTAGTTTTCTCTCAGGTTTGCTCGTTTTTTTAATGTGGTCTACATGTACAAATCTACGGTCACGGTGCGGACTGCAGGAGACCCAACACTGCACCGGGAAAGTGTGCGCGCTCGTGTATCATATTGTAGAGAATAATGATTGGAATAAACAGCCCTTCTCTGTGTTTTGACTAACTTCTGCTTGAATGTGCAAATCTGAACGTAATTATTTTATATACGTGCATTTTCTGATGATTTCCAGATCAAACACTTCCTCAAACTCTCTTCACTTCTGCTCCTCTCCACAAGAGTCACTTTAACCCTGCGTCTCTAGACTTTGAGCAGAGCATACGGTGGGGTCCTAGCTGCCGTAGAGAGGAGTTTGCATCCAAAACAAACATGGCTGCTTACATATAAAAAAAGGGGGAAAATGTACACAAAGAACTGAGAAAGAATCAACAATAGAAGCACCAAATTATTACTTCTCTCAGGTAAAATAAGAAATGAAATGAGAATTTTCAAAAGACGTTTGCCGCATTTGAGAAACACGGGAGACAAATTAGTGCCTGTGGTTGGACCGTCTTAAGTTTGGACGGAGGTTTTGTCGCCCTCTTCGGTCTGGTTCGAGTCTCTTCTGGATTCAAACAGACTTTAGAAGCGACTGGTGGGTCAGGAAACCATCAGAATGCGCTTACTTGATAGAGAAATTGTTGCACTGTGCCAGCTTCACACTACCTGCCCAGTCTTTGTTATCTTGACCACATGTAAACAGAGGTATAATACTCCCTACATAGCAAACCGTATCACACTGTCTTGAGGGTGTGTCCTTTACTAATACTAAATAAACCTGCATCCAGCCTCATGTCTCCTTTCTCTGACTACTTCATTTTATTCCACAAACACTTTTACGGCTAAAGCATCCGAAATTAGTTCCAAAAGCCCCAAAACCTCGTCGGATTCTTCATCGTCTTCACAATTCACTTTACAACAATCGAAATTCCTTCAGCTTCCCTCATGCCAGCAGTCGGGATCAGCGCTTCACCTGATCAAAGCCATCTACTACCTTTGGTCTTGCGAGTCGGACCCCTCCCCCTCCCCACCTTCATCTCGCTCTCCCCTTACACCTGGGCGAGCGGAGGGGCCTCATTGGTTCACGTTCTGTAATTTAAAGGTTCTATGTTATGAAAAAGTGACTGTTTTGGCTGACGAGGGTCAAACGCTCGGCAACCGCCCAGTGTGTCTCAGTTGGAGAAAACAGCTTCAAGTACAGAAACGATGCAAATTTACAAACTCAAACACAAGTTTAAATGAGGTACAAACAAAAAATGTGGTGCAAATGAAAAAAGCTCAATGCAAGAAACAAAAACAAATGTATCATCATCAAATATGATGCAAATAGAGAAATGATCCACTCATTCATCCATCCATCCATTTTCTTCCGCTTATCTGGGGCCTGATTGTGGGGGCAGCAGTCCCAGACTTCCTCCACCCCAGACACTTCCTCCAGCTCCTCCAGGGGGGACTGTGAGGCGTTCCCAGGCCAGCTGAGAGACATAGTCCCTCCCGCGTGTCCTGGGTCTTCCCCAGGGCCTTCTTCCAGTGAGACAGGCCTGGAACACCTCCCGAGGGAGGAGCCCAGGAGGCATCCAGAACAGATGCCCGAGCCACCTCAACTGGCTCCTCTCGACGTGGAGGAGCAGCGGTTCTACTCCGAGCTCCTCCTGCATGACTGAGCTCCTCCTGAGAGAAACGATGCAAAGCACAAAATGATGAAAACCAAGAAAATAGATGCAAACAAAAAACGCTGCATAAAGGATCACCACAACAGAAGTGCTCCAAACCTGCAGGGGGCGCTCTCAGTGTAACAGCTCAATGGAGAGACACACCGGATGAACAGAGATAACAGATAATAGATAACAGAGATAATAGAAAATGTCTGACTGACGATAAACTACAGTAGGAACAAATTACTGTTACAGTAATGTGGCTTTTTTTTATTATATTCATATACTGTGTTTATAAATCATATCTGTCAGGTCAGATCTGTGGCGAATGCCTGTTTTCTAGGTATTTTTGAGCTTTAAACCACCTGTAATGGAATAAATGTAAGGTAGAGCTGTTTAATGCCATACTGTGGAACATTCCAGGCATATCCATAGAAACAAGCAGGTGATGAACCCTCAACCTAAAAGTTACATAGTTCACTCTAAAGTTCTTTCAACAATCTGGTCTTTGGAGTTGAATTATGGCACCATTTTCTGAACATACTGTGGAAGAAATTATTTCATTTTGTTGATTAATACTGACAGAGAAGACGTTGAACTTTGTGTGAGCTTTTGTTCCACGTGGATACGTCCAATAATTACAAAGATATTAACCATAAATCAGGTTAAAAAAATCTGACGGTTAAACAGCAAATTCCACCGTAGTATTATGACACGTCCTCACGTCTGTTTAAATCTTAGACTCAGACAAACCACAAGGAAAATTATTTGGACACAAGTTTATATCTTTTACATAAGACTAAGTCGTACAGTTGTAGGGAGTATTATCTGTTACATAAGACTGAGTTGTTGTACAGTTGTAGGGAGTATTATCTGTTACATAAGACTAAGGGTGTTTTCACACCAACAGTATTTGTTGCACCAAACGGTCCATTCGAACCAAAAGTGGTTAGTTCGGTTCATTTGCGTCGGTGTGAAAGCGTCACTCGGACTCGGACCCGGACCAAATCAAGCGACCGAGACCGCAAAAAGAGGTGGTCTCGGTTCGCTTGAATCCGCACCAAATGACCAACTTTGGTGCGGTTCCTTTGGTGTGAACGCGAACCCGGGTCCAAACCATAGACAGTATGGACAAACAGACTATTCGAAATGCACCATGGGAGGGACACGCGTCTCCTCTGCCTGAAATGACGCTGTACGACTCCAGCGCAGTAACAGATTGTTGTCCAGACGCAGCTGCGATTCATTTTCGAATTATTTTACCAACAATGGCCAATACAGAGAATGTAACACACGAAGATCAGAGCAAGTATCAGTGTGCGAACGTGTGGCTCCAGAGTGAGTCAAAATTGGGGGTGCGCACCCCTGTTCGGGACCTACACGCACAGAGACGACCCGGTGTTTCCCCGTGTTCACACAGCAACCAACATTTGTTATTTTAGGTTTTAATTAACCAAATAATTTCACGGCAATAGGCAATCGTCCATTCAATTGATACAACTTAAAAAAGTCCCTGTTTTTAGCCTAGAGTCAGAAATACAGTCGGACTGGATCCAAACCAGAGTCCTGAACCAGCGGGGGCAGCTCCGGTTCAGGCCGGGCTCAGAGGAGCTGGAGCGGGGAGCCTCGACCTGAGGAAGCGCTTTCCCCGGGAAGAACCAAATGCGCGGAGGACGGACGCTCAGAACAACATATAACAAACCAAACTGGACTCACGCTTCTGTCCGGATGCTGCACCACCTTGGAACCAGCTGTGGTTCTTGAGCGCGGAGAACCGGAGCAGTGCGCCCGGACCTGTAGTCCACAGCACATTCTTGCTTTTCCCGCACGGAAACAGCGCGCAGATGACGGAACGTACCCGCTCGGACTCAGTCCATCAAGCACTGGTCTTGCTCGCCACCATTTGGAACCAGCACATGGAGGACAGAGCCTCCGGACCATCTGACCAACGAGCTTGTAACAGAAGACCAAGGACCAGACCCCAGCCCCGTCCTGAGGAGCTGTTGGCTGCTGCTGTTACCCGAACTCTGGGCTGATGCGGTGAGTTTGTACAAAGTTCTACATGTTGCTGCTTTATGAGTTCATGGTGATAATTTGAGATGAGGACGGCCCGTGGTTTTAACAGGAACATCGGTGTTGATAACTGGAGTATCGCTGTTTTACCGGGGAAACAGAGACACGTCAATCGAACCAGTTTTGGTTCGTTTGCCGGTGTGAACGCGGACCACACTGGAGTGTATTTGCTACATAATAACAATTTTATTGCCTGGTGCGGACCAAATAATTGAACTAGCGGTGTGAAAACGACCTAAGTTGTACAGTTGTAGGGAGTATTATCTCTTACATAAGGGTGAGTTATTGCACAGTTGTAGGGAGTATTATCTGTTACATAAGACTGAATTGTTGTACAGTTGTAGGGAGTATTATTTGTTACATAAGAGTAAGTATGGAATGAATGTAGTCCTGATATCAAGAGATTGTTATTGGATGTTACATAAATAAACAATCGTCAAGAAACGACAGAAGACTCAGGTGAATCGACGCCTGATTAGAAGTTTACTGATCAGGATGCTGCACTTTACATGCCAAGCTTCACACAAATCAGTCACAAGAGACGACACACACATATATATATATATATATATATATATATGACGACATCTCACATACATAGAGAACAACAATTCAAATACAAGACTAATTAGAAATCAAGTCTGTATCTCTCACTGTTTGAGAGAAGCTGCAGGAGGCTGTTGGAGAATAAAGAAATGAAGGATTTGAGAATATAGCGACATGAACAGTGGCCACGTTTACATGAATTCATTGTTCGGAATTAAATAGTTTGGAATTAAAATATTCTCATTCGAGTTTACATGGAAATAATAAAACACGTAAAATTGCCTTTATTTAATTCCGTTCAACGTCTGGAGGTGGGGAAGGGTTCTGATTGGACAGAGACACAAACAGATTTACGTCGACTAGAAGAAAATTCACACTTCAGCTGCTACCGGCTTTTTTGTCATCTCGGTTTTGACGCCACAGACACAAACACGATCCACACTTTTTTCGTAGTCGTTCTGATGATAATAAAGCAGCGGCTGGAGAATTCTCTCATTACGCTTTACGTCCGTCGGCCGAGGAGGAGAAGGGAAGAGTTTCAGAGAAGGGAGGAAGAAGAGATCCAAAGAGACGTGGATGAAAGTCCAAAGGAAAAGCGAGGACTGGTGGAGCTGGATCGTCTGGATCGCGTCAGAAGGGCGACCCAACAAGCATGCGCTGAACGACCAGAATTATTTGGAAGAAGAATAAACGTTTACATGATCGAGGAATAAATGAATTCGGCTGTAAAATCGAAATAAACTATGCACTTATTTCAGAATTAAGTAAATTTAAGTACATTTTCATTAGGAATTAAGTGTTTACATGGTCTTTTTAAAGCAGAATTCATTTTCATTCATAAATAAATAGCTTTCATTCGGAATTAAAGCTCTCATGTAAACGTGGCAAGTCTAGTCCTTTTACTGTACACACTACCTGTGGCTGTTTGGGGCCTGGTGGACTGGGAGGAGGGGCCCCGACAATGCGGACAGCTGCGGCCCCTGACTGGGAGCAGGGCCCTCTCACTTGTGAACTGGTGGCTTTTTTGTGGAGCTTAAAGAAGTGAAGTGGGGAGTGATTTCTTTGAAGAAGGGCCCGACTGAAGATTGGCTGATCAAAACCGCGCCAAAGGAGAGCTAATTTACACGACGCCACAGGGGGGCACTAAAGCAGAGGAGGGGGGAGCGGGGGCAGTTTTTTGTTTAGTTTTTTTTTTTTTTTTTTTAAAGTGGGTAAAAGCGCCGTACCTGATTTTTACTGTCTTAAATCATGAAAAACAAAACAAGCTCATTTAAACAGTTTGGTCCAAAGTTCGTGCTCACTTTCCTTCCATCCTGAGTAGGGCTCAAATTCTTTCGATTAATTTGTGTGTTTAATAATAAAAGTTTGGAAAAATTGCAAACTTGTGAATCGAGGATTATTAATGAAAGTTCACAATTTAAACTAGAGCCGATATGTGCACTTGGAGATATATCGACTATCAGCCTAAATCTTGCGGATCTGGGCCAATAGTCCACGTGGGCATGTTACACTTTTCAGACTCTCTATATTATGTCCATTTAATCCAATTTACAGACAGATAAATGTCCTAATATGTGGCGCCATATCTGTATTTATCTGCGGAGTAATTTGTCTGTGTTTGTGACGCTGTACTGCCCCTGAACACACTCACCCACCACCACACTTAACCAGACTGTCCATGTAAATGTTTGTGTCGATAGAATAATTTTAGAAGTAAAATCAACCTTGCATTTGAAGGATTTGTGTCTGATTGAGCAGCAGCAGTGAGTTGTACTACCTGATAGAAAGCTTGGCGGCAGTGGCGGACTGATACATATGAAAATAGTCCCTCAACATGCGACGATTTATGCAATGCAAGGTTAGTTTTAGTTCAAACATTATTCTATCAACACAGACATTTACACCGACAGTCTGGCGTAATAATAGATTTGCTTCGGGTGCTTTGTGGAGTGTTTTAAGACTTTTTTTTAAGAGTTTTTAGTGGTAGGCTAACTATGGCCATTGACATGCACTAGCCTAGCACCAGCGATCTCTGCAAATACAAGGACTGGATGGAATATTTTAAAAAGTGTCTCCACATGTCTTCAACACTCTGGCTCACTAGGAAATGAGGTCCAAAATTCTGAACTGTCCCTTTAAACTATTCACATTAGATTACAAACAGTGCAATTGTGTTTGAAGGCAGTGTACAGTTTCTTAAATAACAATATATAAAAATATGAAAAGCTTCTCCCATTTGAAAGACTAATTAAAATCTATAAAAGTTGTAATCGTCTGGTCTGCGCGCATGAATCCACGTCCCAATAACGAAGCAGACAGACGAGGAGCCAGGGACAGTACGCCATGTTTGGACATTTTCGGATCACTCAGGGACAAGCTTGGACCTGGTGTTCTGGACAGGAATGCAGATCGAGCTCTAAAAGTTCCTGAGACGCTCTGGTGTGGTTTAAAATAATACAACAAAATATATAAATAAATACAAGAGTGCTTTGACAAACCGAATAGACGGGCAGGGACGGATTCCACATGTGAGGGAATGATTTGCACTGTTTTAGAGCGCTGTGTTCTACCCACAATAACACACGACGGGGAACGGAGCGTGTTGTACGATACTTTAATGCGTTTCAGATGACAAACTCAAACATGCTGGCGGTTGTTGAAAAGGATGTCATGAAAAATTAACTTTGAACTTTTTACCATGTTAAAACAGTATTATCTCACCAATAGCTCATTCAGACATGTATTTTGATTCATTTATTCACGTTTGAGTCATCGTGTGTGGGAGCTCAACAGTGACTGCCCATCCCCTTGGTTCAGGAAGCAACATTTTTATTATTTTTCTCATAGACTTTACAAAATAATATAGATTTAAGGTCCAAAAATTGACTCTTGTGCCTTTTAAGTCATGTTATAATGCTGTTACCTTACCAAAACAGACCTGGACCTGTGTTTTGCTTCATTCACACATGTTCAGATAACTCTTTATTACGAGTCTCAAAATGCTCTGTTCCACCTTGTGATGTCATGTAGTGGTAGTTTTAAAGTAAACAGCTCCATTTTAGCTTTAGTTCAGTGGAGATTGGCAGTTCGAGGGTTGCAATTATCCAAATAATTCTAGTATCTTAAAGCTAACTGTAATAACGGTTTGATCATTGCCCGGGAGAGATCACTAGATTACGGAAACATGCATGGATGACATATAAAACCACATCATGCGTTGTTTTGATGAGGGAACGTTATAACATGTTAGAAAGCTCCTCTTTAAAGGGGCCATACTGTGCAATTTTCTGATCTATGTTAAAATTTCCTCATCACAAACAGACTGAGTTCTTCTCTCAGACAGAAAACACACTGTTCCACCTTGTGATGTCATGTGGTAATACAGGAAGCTCTTTCTCCAACAGGCTCCTACAGCTCCGCTCAAACACGGAGATACGAGCCTACAATCACACCATACTCCCTACAACTGTACAACAGCTCACCCTTATGTAACAGATAATACTCCCTACAACTGTACAACAGCTCACCCTTATGTAACAGATAATACTCCCTACAACTGTACAACAGCTCACCCTTATGTAACAGATAATACTCCCTACAACTGTACAACAACTCACCCTTATGTAACAGATAATACCCCTACAACTGTACAACAGCTCACCCTTATGTAACAGATAATACTCCCTACAAACTGTACAACAACTCACCCTTATGTAACAGATAATACTCCCTACAACTGTACAACAGCTCACCCTTATGTAACAGATAATACTCCCTACAACTGTACAACAACTCACCCTTATGTAACAGATAATACTCCTACAACTGTGCAACAACTCACCCTTATGTAACAGATAATACTCCCTACAACTGCAACAACTTATGTAACAGATAATACTCCCTACAACAACAACTCACCCTTATGTAACAGATAATACTCCCTACAACTGCGCAACAACTCGCCATTATGTAACAGATAATACTCCCTACAACTGCGCAACAACTCGCCCTTATGTAACAGATAATACTCCCTACAACTGCGCAACAACTCGCCCTTATGTAACAGATAATACTCCCTACAACTGCGCAACAACTCGCCATTATGTAACAGATAATACTCCCTACAACTGCGCAACAACTCGCCCTTATGTAACAGATAATACTCCCTACAACTGCGCAACAACTCGCCCTTATGTAATGGATAATACTCCTTACAACTGTGCAACAACTCGCCCTTATATAACGGATAATACTCCCTACAACTGTGCAACAACTCCCTTATATAACGGATAATACTCCCTACAACTGTGCAACAACTCGCCCTTATGTAACGGATAATACTCCCTACAACTGTACAACAACTCACCGTTATGTAACGGATAATACTCCCTACAACTGTACAACAACTCACCGTTATGTAATGGATAATACTCCCTACAACTGTACAACAACTCACCCTTATGTAACAGATAATACTCCCTACAACTGTACAACAACTCACCCTTATGTAACAGATAATACTCCCTACAACTGAGCAACAACTCGCCCTTATGTAACAGATAATACTCCCTACAACTGAGCAACAACTCGCCCTTATGTAACAAATAATACTCCCTACAACTGTACAACAACTCGCCCTTATGTAACAGATAATACTCCCTACAACTGCGCAACAACTCACCCTTATGTAATGGATAATACTCCCTACAACTGTACAACAACTCACCCTTATGTAATGGATAATACTCCTTACAACTGCGCAACAACTCGCCCTTATGTAATGGATAATACTCCCTACAACTGTACAACAACTCGCCCTTATATAACGGATAATACTCCCTACAACTGTACAACAACTCACCCTTATGTAATGGATAATACTCCCTACAACTGTACAACAACTCACCCTTATGTAATGGATAATACTCCCTACAACTGTACAACAACTTGCCCTTATGTAATGGATAATACTCCCTACAACTGTACAACAACTCACCGTTATTTAACCGATAACCCTATGTCCTGTCAATCATCATATCATTGTCGCACTGTCTTCCTATGATCTCTTGTATAAAGCTGTAATTATATATTTTATTACTTATATTCTTTTTACTTATAATTATGCCTTATTTGACTTTATTTGACTTATCTGTCTCTTACTCTTTTTTGGCTACTTATTTAGAATTTATTATTACCATTTATATTTTCAGTCTCTGTTATTATTGTGATATAGTATAGTAATATATTAGTGTGAGCTGCTGTGTCCAAATCATTTCCCTTGTGGATCAATAAAGTTTGTCTAAGTCTAAGTCCAAGACTCTTACAGCTAACCATTAAGGAGGTTCGAATAGTGCCCGGGGGAGGTCACTAGATTACACAAACATGCATGGATGACATATAAAACCTCTTCAGGCATGGTTTTGATGAGGGAACAACTTCAAAAAGATGATTTTGCATAATATTCTCTCATTAAAGAGCCAATATTACACTGTTTTCTGTGTCATAATGTTGTTTCTTCATCACAAACAGACCTGGAGTTTTGCTTTGCAGACTTGAGTCACTATTTTTAGGACTTGAGACTTGACTTGATAAAATAGACTCAGACTTGGGACTTGACTCAGACTTGAGCCCTGTGACTTGAGAAGACTTGATGCTTCTGTCCCTGGCCCTCTCTACCTTATATTTTGGCCACCGTTGTTTTCAAATATCGCGAGACCGGAACTCTAATTTTTGCTGCTGCTCAAATGCAGTTGGACTAAAGACTATAATGCGTTGAACTCCTCAGACTCTGAACGCAATCACATGACTGTGCACATCTGTAAATATTGTAAATACTGTCTGTTGGTACACTGTAAATAATACACCACAACTAAGCACTACAATCCTGTGTAAGTGTCTTCACACCTCACACCTCACTTCCCTCCGAGCCGAACCCTGGTCTTCTGATCTAGTCTATTGTTATTACTACCATTACTGTACTTTCCAATCTGTACTAAACCCCTGGTGTGGCATTGTATAAGTGCTACACTTCTCTTAGAACAATATGTTTATAGAAAATACTTTTGTCTTTACAGTTGATAAATTTGGTGCTGAATTTTACAGAAACAAACTGGAACATGTCCAACCCACTTCTCTGTTTGTTACTTTGGATGTAACTGAAGTACTGTGATGTGGTATCATCAAATGTACTACAGTAATATACAGTACAATACAGTAAAACAGAGAGAACTACATAGAACCTTTAATTTCAGTACAGACAACACGACAAAATAACTGCTCCTTAGCAGTGAAAATCTGAATTCTTTCTGTCCTGACCAAACTGATTCACACTAAGACCTTGATAAGACGTTTAAAATGGAAAAATAAACATTTCTACAGCTCTTATATAAATACTCATATATAAATACTCTACTATTGGCAGCCTCGCTTCTGTCAGTCAGCTGAGGCTATAATAGTAGTTTACCTCCATCAAGTCTGGAGTGAATGAACAATGACCTGTAAAGAGCTTTGGGAGTCTCGAAAGGTTCTATATAAAATGCAATGGTTAATTAATAAAATGAATTAATATATAAATATACCAGGACTTTTTAAATACAGTTTAGTTTAAAATGTAGACAAATTATAAAAATCTAAGCTATATTTGCTACTTTGGTTTAAAGACTTAAAATGACTTGAAGCTCAAAGCAGACGACTTGGACTTGACTTGGTCTTTTGGGCCAGTGACTCGAAACTCGACTTGGACTTTTCTGTCTTTGACTCAGACTTGAGGTCAAAGACTTGAGACTCGCAAAACAACAGTTTGGTCCCACATCTGTTGTTTTGTTTCATTCACACATGTTTAACTCACAAACCCTGCAGATTTAGACTGAGTTCTTCTCTCAAACAGAAAACACTCTTTCCCACCTTGTGATGTCATGCGGTAATACAGAAAGTACTCCTCTGTGTTTTTAAACTCCACACACCTTCACTACAATCATTTGGATAATTTTAGCCCTGGAATTGCCAATCTCTACTGAACTAAAGTTAAAATGTAGCTGTTAACTTGAAAACTACCTAAGACTGTGCAATTAATTGAATTTTGATAACAACTTCGATTAGTGTCAAATGATCTCCAAACTGATATCACAGAGTGCGTTTACATGCACATCTGTATACCAGTTATTAGCCATATCCCGGTTATGTCAGTATTCGGGTTACTGCATATACATGCGCACTGGGAAACTGGGATACTCATATCCGCGTCACATGATCAAATGGAGTATCCCGGTTTCTTGACAAAATCTTACAAATGCGCAAGTGCAAAAATGTACTTAAATCAATTTAATAAACCAAGAAAATACAAACCGCGAGCTCCTTTAGCACAGGAAGCTTGGGAGGTTTAACCAGGTGAGGAGCTACGAGATATCCCACAATTAAATCCCACATTAAATCTTCTGCATAAATAAACTCAACTTTACAACATATAAACCACAACCACTCTAGAGCCACATCAGCCCGTTTGATCATATAATTCAGCTTTGTGCACATTTGTTTACATTTTACAGAAACGAAACTTAAGACCGCATCGCTAATTAGCATAAACTGTTAGCGGGGATAAAAACAGCTCGCTCCTTGTGCCACTGATGCGGTTCAGCTTCTTTCAGACTAAAGGACACGACTCAGTGGATTATGTGTGTTCTTTTTGTGACAGAAGAGGTGCTGATGATGGTGAGTCTGTTATATGTGCATATTGTATAGGAGATAGTTCATGTTTTAGCTTTTCAGCGATCACACGAGTGCAGATTGTACGTGTGCAGGTTTAGCGCAGCTCTTTATTTTACAGTAATTTCATTCGTGTGGTCACTTTATTTATGTTGGTCAATTTATTTATGTCTCTACTGTTGTGGTGAAAAGACTGGAAAGTGTTTGTTTTTTGGACGCAAGTGCACTCAGCTTTATGTTGCAGTAACCGGGGTACTGCGTCTACATGCCACAGTATCCCAGTTACTATCGGAATAAACCAGCTACAGTAACTCTGTTTCTAATAACCGGGATACTGAAACCGGGTTTACTGCATTTACATGCACCATGAAGAAACCGGGATACTCAAAAAACCCGATCATAAGATACTGATGTGCATGTAAACGCACTCATAGAGTTGAAATGATAAAGCTTAACAATGTTTATTTTGTGATATGTTTTATGTAAATAAGTGTATTTATTTTATTTTTATAGAGATTGTAGAACAGCTGATATAGAGTTTATTTTATTTTATTTTATTTTTATTATTTTTTGTGCAGACAAATCAGATGCCACAGAAGTAGAAGAAAAAATAAATAAGTAATATAATTAACAGTAATACAATGTGACCCTATTTTTTTTTTTTTCCCCCCAGCCCCCCCGCCCTTCCACCCCCCCCCCCCCCCACTCCCCCCACTGTCTCCAGAGAAAAGAAAAATAAATAATACCTAAATAATATAAAGAAGGGAAAAAAAAATTAAAAATACACACATATACACACATATATAAATACAGAGTTTATTTTAGATACATTTGTTTTTCTATGCCTTATTTTGTGCTCAAAGTATATTTTATTCATTTTATACATTGCAAAACTGCTTTAAGGTTCATATTTATAGCCTATATTTATTTTCAATTTGAAAATTTTGCGTAAATTATCAATAACAAAGAGAGAGAAATGCCGAATAAACGCATCGTGTAACTGGAAAATACTCGTGATTTCAATAATGACCAAAAATAATCGCGATAATAATTTTTTCCATCATCGAGCAGCCCTAAAACTACCACTACATGACATCACAAGGTGGAACGAAGCATTTTGAGATTTGGAAATGCAGACAGCCTAATTGTTGGGACAACAGCCTAATTGTTGGGACAACAACACACACACACACAAAACACATTTATACATTTTTTTATTTCGGTAATTCCACTCATTGCCGGAAACCCACACAAAACGCGCGCAGTAACAGCGTAAGTAAACGTCATGTTAACGTTGGTGGCGTCAGGCACAATGGACGAGGTCGAAGAGCCAGTAGAACAGAGGCAGCAGTGCACAGGTAAAAACACATTCGTGTCTTGGAAATTATTCTCCCGACGTGAAATATAAAAGAAAATAACAAATATAATATCGCCTACAACTTAAATGTCACTGTGAAAACAACCTGCATAGACTCATGATGTCTGCACTACTGTCCTATAGTGACATGCCACATGAGGGGACACACACACAAACACACACAAACAAACACAAATACACACAAACACAAACACACACCTTCATCATCGTCATTAACCTGAGAACGCGCGGACCATGTTTCTTTCTGTAGTTACTGCGCGGACACCGACGTGCTCCCGTGAGCCGCGTGTGGATCGTGTTTTCTTGCGTACGCGGCGTAAACCGAGCTTCCTCCTGTGCGCCTCTAAACCAGAACTAACACCAAGACTAAAACCAGGACTAAACCAGGACTAAACCAGAACTAAAACCAGAACTAACACCAAGACTAAAACCAGGACTAAACCAGGACTAATCCAGAACTAAAACCAGAACTAACACCAAGACTAAAACCAGGTCTAAACCTAAACCAGGAAAAACCAGAACTAAAACCAGAACTAAACCAGACTAAAACCAGGACTAAACCAGGACTAAACCAGAACTAAAACCAGAACTAACACCAAGACTAAAACCAGGTCTAAACCAGGACTAAACCAGGACTAAAACCAGAACTAAAACCAGGTCTAAACCAGGTCTAAACCAGGTCTAAAACAGAACTAAAACCAGAACTAAAACCAGAACTAAAACCAGAACTAAAACAGGACTAAACCAGGACTAACACCAGGACTAACACCAGGACTAAAACCAAGATTAATCCATTCCAGGACTAAACTAGGACTAAAGTAGGTCTAAACCAGGTCTAAACCAGGACTAAAACCAGTGATCTCATATATAAAGCATTTCTCTATTAATAATATTTTTAATATGGTTAAGGAAAGACTGGACTTTTTATTGTCTTTAAGTAGACAAAAGTTATTATGTTCAGATTTCCTCGTCTTTGCTACTTTACAACAAACAGTTTCTTATTCATGGAGACTTGGGCTCAACAGCCAAATTGGAGAGATTTGTTAAACATTAAATGACTTTATAAAGTCACTTTTTAAAATCTATATCAGTCTTTTGATCTGCCACAATAATGTAATAATGAATTTAAATGAAAATACCTCAAATTGAAGGCTTTTCTCAGCAATTTTTAGGTGAGATTAAAATGACATTAATTAATTACAGATCACAATTAATTAATCTCTCAATTTTTTTAATCGCATGACAGCACTAATAACAACATTCATTTTAGTCATTTTTGCCACATTTACATTAACTTGATAGTATTCTGACTTTTCATATGCGCTTTAAGTTTTAGAGGTTATAGAGCTGAGCTGTTCGAACATGATGACCGAGAAAATCAGGTTTGGTTGGAGGTTTTGTCCTGGTTTAGCCCCGGCGCAGACCTTTGTCAAACAGAGCTGCCGTAAAGTGACTGAGTGACGGCAGGAATGTGGTTCTACAGTGGAACATGTCAAAAGCTCTATAGGTTTAAAAGCATACAGTCTGTACTCTGTGTTCAGTACATGCCACTCTCTTCATTTTATTTCGCCTTCTCGTGAACGTTACGAGCTGAAAAGGACGGAATCATTTGACTACGTATTTTTCTCACCAACTTTGTGATTACAGAGGCGGTGTTGTGAATAGGATAGTGTCCAGAGTTCGCGTTTTAAAAGTGATGACTGTGAGATGACAGATGAATACAAGAGTCACATTTCAGAACAACTTTGTACACAGTGAAACTACAGGGATAACAGTTTTTATGCAAAATAATAAAGGAGATTTTGTTGCGTTTGCGATTATACTGCGATTAATCTTGTTGTCTTAACAGTGTTGGGGAGTAACGGATTACATGTACCGGAGTTACGTAATCAGAGTACAAATTATGAGTAACTGTATTCGGTTACAGTTACTGTTTCAGTGAGTGGTAATTGGATTACAGTTACTTTGTTGAAATAAATGGATTACATGGTGGTATTTTCCTGTTTTCACATTTTGGGCTAAACCAGGACTAAAACCAGGACTTAAACCAGGTCTAAACCAGGACTAAACTAGAACTAAAACCAGGTCTGAACCAGGTCTAAACCAGGACTAAACCAGGTCTAAAACAGGACCAAGCAGGACTAAAATAGGACTAAAAGAGGACTAAAACAGGATTTAACAGGACTAAACGATGCCGTGCGAACCATGTTTCCTCGTCTTCTATCAATAATATTTTTAATTTGGTTCACTAAAGTCTGGGCTTTTCATTGTCTTTTAGCAGACAAAACATCTTATGTTTTGATTTCCTCGTCTTTGTTTCTCTACAGCAAATCAAGTAATCCAAAGTATTCAGATTATGTTACTCACTTTAAGTAATTTAATGGATTACGTTACAAACTACATTTTGGGATATGTAATCTGCAGCTGCAGATTTCGCTACTTGCAGTTTGTAATCTGCAAAATATGATTTTCTTTTTGGGGGCATTTGTGTTCAGTCTTCTCAGTCGTCTTTATAAGTTTGGTTAAATTGGTTCAGAAGTAATGGTGCGATCGACTGACATGATACAGACAGGACAGAGGCTCTTTCTGCAGGAGACATGTGCAGTAGAGTGAAGTGACAGTGGTACAGAAGGAACAACAGATACTGACACACAAGACTAGAACCTCTCACGGCTTCAGTGTGAACATTTTAATATATAAGTTGCACCAGAGTATAAGACGCAAGACCACCCAAACCATGAAAAAAGCGTGAATTATAGTCCAAAAAATACGGTAAGTGGAATTGATTCAAATTGCAACTCGAGTAAATGCATCTGATCAACTTGTAATTTTCCACCTCAGCTACTTGTAGGTAAGTTTAAAGATTGACTATATGAATTTCCTGAATGATTATATTTCCCAATCACAGTATTTTTTATTTTTCAAGTAAAATTACCAAAACTGTAGAAGAAGAAGAGTAGAAGAAGGCTCAAGTAAAAAATACAACATGGATTAAAACAACAAAAACATTTTCAGGAGTCTGTGATCAATATGAGCATTCGTGGTCCTGTTTAGGAGTTAGATTTTCAACAAAGAAGGCGAAAGTGACTGAAAAATTGTTGGATTATGTTCAATAACTTGACTGTAATTTTATTTGAGAGGGATTTGTTTAACAGCACAAATCATCTCACCTGTTATAGTTGCAACTAAATCAGCTCTTTCTGGTCTGATTGTGTTAAAAATAAAATCAGATCAGAGTCTAAAAAGTATGAGACAGAGCAGTGCGTACAGTTAGCGTCACACCCCCAGGAAATGTTGATGGCGTCAGATGAAAAGTGTCCATTGAAGAAGAGTGTGTCTGGATTACTCGTGTTGTTGGTGACGTAGGTAGGGGGGTATTGTATATATGTTGGGGAGTAACAGATTACATGTACCGGAGTTACGTAATCAGAGTACAAATTATGAGTAACTGTATTCAGTTACAGTTACTGTTTCAATGAGAGGTAATTGGATTACAGTTACTTTGTTGAAATAAATGGATTACATGGCGGTATTTTCCTTTTTTCACATTTTGGGCTATATCCCTTCTTTTTTTTTTTTTTTTTGTAATTCCACTCATTGCAGGACACTAAACCAGTTGTAAACCAGGTCTAAACTAGGTCTAAACCAGGACTAAAACCAGATCTAAACCAGGACTAAATCAGAACTAAACCAGGACTAAAACCAGGATTAAAACCAGGTCTAAAACAGGACTAAACCAGGTCTAAAACAGGATTTAACAGGACTAAACCATGCTGTGTGGACCGTGTCTCCTCTTCTACCAATAATATTTTTAATTTGGTTAAGTAAAGACCAGGCTTTTTATTTTCTTTTAGCAGACAAAACATCTTTTGTGAAAATTTCCTCGTCTTTGCTTCTCTACAGCAAATCAAGTAATCCAAAGTATTCAGATTACGTTACTCACTTTAAGTAATTTAATGGATTAAATTACAAACTACATTTTGGGGTATGTAATCTGTAATCTGTAGGGGAATACATTTTAAAAGTCACCTTCCCAACACTGCCGCTACTTCTGGTATTTTTATTGTTTTCTTCTCAACTTGTTTCTGCAAACTGATACTGAACTGATTTAAAACTACAGTGAATATTTACTACAGGTCCCACCAAACCAGGTCATAATTCAAAAAACACAAAGCCCTGTCATGAGCACTTTGAAGGGCCTAAATTACACAAAACTGACTCTCGTGAGCTTTAAATCATGTCAGAATGTTGTTTCTTCCTCAAAAACAGACTTGGAGTTGTGTTTTGTTTCATTCACATGTCTGATTAACTCTTTATTATTAGTCTGTTTACGTCTCCAAAGCTTAAAATGCTCTGTTCGACCTTGTGATGTCATGATGTGGTACTTTTCAAGTTAACAGCTGCCAGAGGTGGGGACTTGGGCTCGAGTCAGATTTTAGTCACTATTTTTAGAGACTTGACTTCATAAAATGGACTAAGACTTGGACTCAACTTGGACTTGAGGCCTCTGACTTAAGACTTGTGCTTCTCCTAAAAAATATGTTTTAAGAAAATACTTTTCTCTTTCACAGCTGATACATGCAGTGCTGAAGGAACAAACTGGAACATGTCCCTCCCACTTTTCTGTTTGTTACTTTGGATGTAAATGAAGTACTGTGATGTGGTGTCCTCAAATGTACTACAGTAATATGCAAAAAAGTAAAACGGAGGGAACTGCACAGAACATGATCCTTCATGACAAAATAACTGTTATTTAGCACTTTTACATGTGAATTCTTTCTGTTCTGACAGTAATGATTCACACTACGATCTAATCAAGACATTTAAAAAAGAAAAAATAGCATTTCTACAACTATATAAATACTCATATATAAATATACCATGACTTTTTAAGTACAATTTAGTTTAAAATTCATATAAATTGCAAAAATCAAAGCTATATTTGGTTCTTTGGTTTAAAGACTTGAAATGACTTGAAGCTCTAAACAGATGACTTGGACTTGACTTGGATTTATGGGCCGGTGACTCAAGACTCGACTTGGACTTATCTGTATTTGATTTGGGACTTGACTCGGACTTGAGGTCAAAGACTTGAGACTTACTTGAGACTTGCAAAACAATGACTTGGTTCCATCTCTGACAGCTCCTACTGACCTACAGTGACCTGAACCAGGACTGAACCAGGACTAAAACAGAACTAAACCAAGACTGAGTGTCGGGACGGACCCGGAGGTGTGCCTGCGTAGACCATCGGGTGACTGCAGAAGACAAGACCCACTCAGAGCTCCACATCTCATGGGGCTAACTGCAGTCGTCGCCCGACTGAGCTTTGCGGACACCCTGCTCTACAAGCTCAAGTCTAAGATAAGTCCTGATTTAGTCCTGATTTAGACATTGTTTAGACCGTGTGTAGTCCTGGTGTAGTCCTAGTTTAGTCCTTGTTTAGACCTGGTTTTGTCCTGGTTTAGTCCTGATTCAGTCTTGGTTCAGTCCTGGTTTAGTCTTGGTTTTAGACCTGATTTATTCCTGGTTTCGTCCTGGTTGAGTCCTGGTTCAGTTAAAGTTCAGTCCTGGTTTTGTCCTGGTTTAGATCTGGTTTAGTTCTGGTTCAATCATGGTTCAGTCTTGGTTCAGTCACAAATCGCGGGACCCCCACTTAAAAAAATCCCCACTACACCACCATTTGTGACGAGGAAACAACATAATAACCTACAGTAGATCATAAAATATCATAGCATGGGCCCTTTAAGGTAGAAAAAGTCACGTGTTTGTGAATTTGGAGAGCGTACAGAGGCTGCATGTCCTCAGAGCAGAGAACATAGTGTAAAAACATACAGGCCACATAAACCCGTCTAAGAACAACATTCCACCATCACTCAAATCCTGTACACAGGGCCAATCCAGGACACCACCGAACAACAACTGTCAAAATGTACATTATACACCTCCAGCGTACTGTTTGAACACGCCGTCTCGTTCAGCTCTGTCTGGATTGTTCCACAGTATGACTTTAAACCTTTGTAATTATATAGACCAAGTTACAGGCCAGATCTGAGGAGAGGCGACCCTGCTCACAGCTAGTTTTTGTCATGATTTTTTCACTTTAAAACACCTATAATTGAATAAATGTAAAGGTAGAGCTGTTTAAAGTCATACTGTGAACATTCCAGGCAGAGCAATGACATTTCTATAGAATTTTTGGTAACACTTTAGATTAGGGACCACATATTAATAGCTAGTTAATATTAAAATGCATAATATGTGCTTAATTACATCTTTGTTAGTATTTAAAAAGTACTTTCAATGCATTTTGTCTAAGGCCGTTTTTTCCTTGCACTAACCCCATCCATCCATCCATTTTCTTCCGCTTATCCAGGACCGGGTCGTGAGGGCAGCAGGGACTCCCAGATTTCGAGAGACATAGTCCCTCCAGCGTATCTTGGGTCTTCCCCGGGTTCTCCTTCCGGTGGGACATGCCTGGAACACCTCCCAAGAGGCAGCCAGAGCAGATGCCTGAGCCTCCTCGACTGACTCTTCTCAATGTGGAGGAGCAGTGGCTCTAGTCTGAGCTCCTCCCGTGTGACTGAGCTCCTCACCCCATCTCTAAGGGAGCGCCCAGCCACCCTGCGGAGGAAACTCATTTCAGCTGCTTGTATCTGCGATCTCGTCCTTTCGGACATTACCCAAATCTTATAACCAAAGGTGAGGGGAAAAACTTTCAGCTCAGCTCCCTCTTCACCACAACAGTCCAATACAGCGACTGCATCACTGCCGACGCTGCACCGATCCACCTGTCAATCTCACGCTCCGTCCTCCCCTCACTCGTGAACAAGACCCTGAGATACTTGAACTCCTCCACTTCAGGCAAGGACTCTCCACCCACCCAGAGAGGACAAGCCACCTTTTTCCGGTCAAGAACCACGGCCTCGGACTTGGAAGAGTTGATCTTCATCCCAGCCGCTTCACACTCGGCTGCAAACT
The DNA here is from genome assembly GCF_026225935.1 of Boleophthalmus pectinirostris. NCBI lineage: Eukaryota > Metazoa > Chordata > Actinopteri > Gobiiformes > Gobiidae > Boleophthalmus > Boleophthalmus pectinirostris. The sequence goes on along the minus strand of NW_026571018.1, from coordinate 6,598,588 downwards.
GCCCCAGTGCACATTGCAGGTCCTGGAATGATGAAGCCAACAGGACAACATCATCTGCAAACAGCAGAGATGATCATGTTGTCCCCTGTGGAACTTTTCTAACAGCATACTTTTACTTCTACTTGAGAAATATTTTTATTCATTTAGGTTAAATGTTTTGCAAGTCTACAAGCGACAAAAGCTTTATGTATGTGAACAAGATGAAATTATGTGAACATTTGTGTTTCTGGCACCTCTCACTTTTTCACTTGTTTGGGTTAAGAAATGACAAAAGTTAAATCTAAAATTTTGAGTTATTTAAGTTTACTTTTTGCATTCCATATGTGTCCATGCATAGTTTTGCTGCTTTCAGAGAGGATCTACAGTGTAAAAAATCACGTGAAAATCATAAAAATCAACAAAAATCATGGAAATAAAAGAAGAAACATGGATGAAAAAGTGTGCACAAACTTTTGACTTGCAGAGTGTCACTACAGTAAAACCGTGAGGTGTGGCGTGGAAGGTGCATACATTATATTTACGATGGTAATAAATGTTAATTGAACGATGCGCTCCTAACAACTACACACAGACAGGTCGGACGGAGAGAGGTTGTTTTGTAATAAAAAATAATAACACATGAGGCCTTTCATTTAACTCAGAGATACTTCATAATCATGTAACACCAATACAAGTTCAGACAAAAGAAGTAGTGAGGAGCGGTGAGAGTGGAGATTATGAACTGTGAGCAAAAGAATAGAAAACAAACAGGTGAAAAAAACAAAACTTAAATATCTTCGGCGTATCGTCACTGCGGACACAGCAGATGACGCTGATATGCAGTGGTGGGCCGTCTTTTCCGATGGTTGTGCTGCTTCCAGTCGTGCATTTTCATATTAAATCATTTAACCAATCACATGTCAGTCATCATTTGTTGCCAGGCAGAGTCAAAGTCAAAGAAGTCTGCCCCAGGCCTTCACAATCCGTTCTGCACCGGTCCTTTTCGTCTGCGGTCACTCATATTATAATTTATGTATTTGTTTGACTTTTATTAACTGCAGCACACAATTATTATTAATACAATTACAGTTATTAATATTATTATTGTTGCTAATATCATCAAGCCTACCTACAATTTGTAATTTTTTTACTCTCACTGTCAGCGATAATGAATTTATTAGTTAACGCAAAATTAACGCGTTAACGTGCCCGGCCCTATTAAAAACATAAATGAGGTTAATTTGTTCTCCCGATCATTTACGTCAGGGGAGCCCAATACGTCGATCCCGATCTACCAGTCGATCGCCAAGGTCGTGTGGGTAGATCGCCGTGTCTTAGTACTCGTCTCGGACCCGCGTTTGGACTCGGTCTTGTCTCTCACTCAAGGTCTGACACTCAACAAGTGCGATCATATTTCATTACGGCCGCTGCTGTTGGTAATAAACTTGTAGCGGGGTGCAGGAGCGTGTGGGGCGTCTCAGTGCAGCCTGTGCGCTCATTTGAAACCCGCGGAGACTCTACGGCGCATCACAAACACACACGCTCCCTATGCACGGCTCGTCTGCGACAGCGTGTGCCCTCGTGTACCAGCGTGCATCACAGGGCAGGTTCAACTTCCTAAACATCCTACCTGTCCATCTGCCTCACGTCAGCACGCCGCCCCTCGCCTTTTCACGCTCTCGCTCCTTCCTGCGTACAGCGAACACAAGCCCCTCCCACAGTGCGGCTGATTAGAAGAGCAAGACCAAACATGAAGCAAAAACCAGTCTAAATTTGTGTTCCAGTGTTGGCACAAAGCAGGTCTACAGCATAGAGTGGATCTACAGAACAGACCTACTGCCACATTTGGCTGAAGTTTGTCTAACAAAAGTGCACAAATGCATCTGTGTTTGTCACGATGTGCGTTTGGTTTGGTAAACGTGCAGAGGCTGGTAAATATCACTGCAAAACCAGAAAAGAATGCAACTCCAGTTTGGAACTTTAAAAAACAGGTTTAAAAATCTTACCTACTTCCTTCACTTTTTTCACAGTTTTGTGTAAAGTGCCAGAGGAAGTTCTCTTAAAGAAGGGTTCTCAAACTGTGGGTGAGGGTCCAAAAAAGGGGCACAGAGTGTTTCAGTGCAGTTTGCTTGGCTTTGTATTAGGTAGATCATTTTGACTTGGTCATTTTGTAAGTAGCTCGCATGCTGAAAAAGTGTGAGCACCCCTGATTTACGTGATTAGGTTCTTTTTCTTTTTTTTAATGTGATTAGGTTCTTTTTTCAGTGTGTGAGAGTAAAACAGCCATTTGTGACCACTGTAAAAGAAAGAACGACATTATGGATCGGGATGGACATCATTGGAACAGAGGAAAACAAACACAATCGCTGGATTAAAGAGGCAATTGAAATACAGAAACGTGCCCACGGGACGATAAACCGGGACAAGGGGGCTTTTTTACTCTTACACACCTGGGATACTGTCCTGAGGAAGTCGGATTGCAGATGGCGCTGTCGTCCTGCCTCCACCGGTAGGAGGAAAGCACCAAAACCTGTTTAAATCAGCTGAGCGAGCACATGACTCTGAAGAAGATCAATAGAGAGAAGTCGAATCTGTCAGGTCTGAAAACAAACTCTTGGTCTGAAAAAAGAACCTCATAACATAAAAAATTGACCATGACTCTGGAATAAAGATGAATAAAGTGGATTGAATTGAAAATAAGAAGGACCCCCAACAAAAAAGTTACATAGTGCATTTTCAACGTTCATTGTAAAGTAGACACTCTATTGATAAAACTAGCATTACAAGTGGAACTGATTCAAAGATCTCCTCAATTAAACGTATCTGATGAACTTCTAAGTGAGTGAGTAGAGGAAGGCTCAAGAAAAAATACAAAATGGATGTAAACAACACATTTTCAGCAGCCTGTGATCAGTCTATATGTGCGGGTTTCAAGCCATGAGGAAAAGATGAGTTTTGAGCTGTTTTTGAAGATGTTTAGTGCATCTGACTTTCTGAGATTTAACTCTATGGTTACAGTATGCCATTGCTGTGTCTGGAATGTTCCACAGTGTGACATTAAACCTTACATTTAGTCAGTTGCAAGTGGTTTTGCAACTCAAAAATGTCGACAAAAACAGACATTCTGACTGTGAGCGGGGTCGCCTCTCCACAGATCTGACCTGTAACTTGATCTGGTTTGGTCTCCATGAAGATAGAAAGGTTTAATGCCATACTGTGAAACATTCCGGACAAAGCGAGAACATCTCCATGGAGAAAATCATTGGATGGACGGTCCACCAGAAAAGTTACACAATGCAATTTTAAATAGTAGAATCCCCAAATGCTTTTTTTTTTTTTTTATTTCTACTTAAGTAATTTCTTGGGCCACTATTTTGTATTTCTACTTGAGTATAATTATTTTACTTTGTTACTCTTACTTAAGACAATTTTTTTCCCTACCCACCTCTGAATATAAGACGCAAGTTATATGGAATTATCTAGCAAAGAAAAAAAAAGAAAAGATAACAAAACTAAACACTTTTTTTTTTTTTTTTTAATGGTAAAATCCTCAACGTATCCTCAGTAAGCTTCATAATGGAGTCTCCTGAAATGGTTTTCACTTCACAGGTGTGCCTTGTCAGGGTCAAGGAATGACAAAAGTAGGTTAGGATTGTTAAAAATTGCAGTCTGTAACAAGCACACTTGTATCAGATTGCTATTTTTAATGGAAATAAGTTTGGAATTCCGTTGAGTTTACCGTTTGTTTACTACATTCCGTATGTGTTTACTCAGTTTTGATGCTCTGAGAGAGAATGTACAGTGTAAATATTCAAGGAAATAAAGAAGAAACATAAATGAAAAAGTGTGTCAGACCTTTTGACTGGCAGTGTGTGATTACAGTAAATCCACGTGAGGTGTGGAAGGAGCGAGCATTAACACTGGCCTATTATTATTATAAATATAACTGAACGACGTGTTCCTACAAAAAATGCAAAGTCAGGTCACACTGAGAGCAGCTCGCTCGTCACTACTTCAAATTATTTGGAAGTAACATTACTCTTACTTGAGTAATGTTGGAACTAACATGACTCTTACTTGACACAGTTTGTGTCAAACTCTCAGTGAGTTTTATGATGAAATCTCCTGAAATGGTTTTCACTTCACACCTTTGTCTTTTCAGGGCCAAGACATTTTTAACATCTAAAATATAAAACATGTTTGGAATTATTTATGTATTTACTAATTTTACTACCACTACTACTAGTACTACTATTAATACTACTACTACTACTACTAAAACTACTACTACTACTACTAATACTACTACTACTACTACTACTACTACTAGAACTAGAACTACTACTACTACTATTAATACTAATACTAATACTACTTCTAATACTAATATTAATACTACTACTAATAATGGATCCGTTTTAGATAGTGTTTTTCTGCACACTCAAAGACACTTTTATTTATTTTTTTATGAATGAACACATACAGAATGTAGTAACACGACCTTCATAGTTTTGATTCCTTCAGTGAGAACAACAATGGAAAAACTCACGGAAATAAAGAAGAAACATAAATGAAAAAGGATGTGTAAACAGTGAAACCATGTTTCCATGGAAGGTGCAAACAGCAACATTTATTATCATCAGAAGTATAATTGGGCAACGTGTTGCGACAAACTCTACACAAAGACAGATCAGACTGAGAGCAGCGCTTTAGTCAATATTTGAGTAGTAGTTTTCCCAAATACTTTTCTTACTATAACTATAACGTCTACTTCTACTCTACGTAAAATTATTTTGAGTACAATTTTAGCTTTATAATGAAGTCTCCTGAAATGTTTTCTACTTCAGAGCTGTGCCTTGTCAAGGGCAGGGAATGCTGAAATGGTAGGTTTTTGGTTTTTTTATTTTTACTTATTTATTTTTTATATATGTGAATGAACTCACATATAGAATGTAGTTTCGATGCTTTCAGAAAGAATCTACAATGTAAATGATCATGGAACTAATAACTAAATGATGACCATGTGAGGTGTGGAAGTACAAACATCAACACTGCTCTATTATTCTCATAAATATAACGTGTTCGAACAAACTATGCATAAAAACAGGTCACACTGAGAGCAGCTCTTTAGTCAGTACTTGACTAATAGTTTCCGCAAATACTTTTCTTGGTAAATACTACTACTTCTACTTGAGTGAAACTGGACTATAACTTCTACTTCTACGCTACATAAAATTATATTGAAGTAACATTAGTCTGACTTGAGTACAATTTTAGCTTTATGACGAGGTCTCCTGAACTGGTTTTCACTTCGCAGTTGTGTCTTGTCAGGGTCAGGAAATGACAAAAGTATAAAGCAGTGATCAAATCAAATGATGTAAATTATCATGGAAATAATAACTAAATGATGACCATGCAAGGTGTGGAAGTACAAACATCAACACTGCTCTATTATTCTCGTAAACATAACGTGTTCGAACAAACTATGCATAAAAACAGGTCACACTGAGAGCAGCTCTTTAGTCAGTACTTGACTAATAGTTTCTGCAAATATTTTTCTTGGAGTAAATACTTTACTACTTCTGCTTGAGTGAAATTATTTTGAAGTAACATTACTCTGACTTGAGTACAATTTTAGCTTTATAACGAGGTCTCCTGAAATGGTTTTCACTTCACAGTTGTGTCTTGTCAGGGTCAGGAAATGCCAAAAGTGCAAAGTGATCAAAGCAAATGGTAGCTATTTTTTAGTCCAATGAGATTCATTTGGTTATCCGATATTTTATGTTAGTAGGTTGTTTTTACAGACCAAGAGTTTGTTTTCATACCTGACAGTTTCAACCGCTCCCTGCGCTCTTCTTCAGAGTGGTCATGTGATGTTACTGTGATGTGTCAGTCAGCTGATTTAAACAGGTTTTGGCGCTGTCTTCCTAGCAGTGGAGGCCGGACGACAGCGCCATCTGCAGTCCAACTTCCTCAGGACAGTATCCCAGGAGAGAGAACCACATTCTGAACTGGGACGGAGCAAACATCATTGGGACAGAGGAAAACAAACATCACCGCTGGATTAAAGAGGCAATCGAAATACTGAAACGTGCCCATTTGATGATAAACCGGGACGAGGGGGCTTTTCTATTCTCACACACCTGGGATACTGTCCTGAAGAAGTCGGACTGCAGATGGCGCTGTCGACCTGCCTCCACCGGTAGGAAGACAGCGCCAAAACCTGTTTAAATCAGCTGACTGACACATCACAGCAACATCACGTGACCACTCTGAGGAAGACCACAGTGAGCAGTCGAAACTGTCAGGAATGAAAGCAAACTCTTGGTCTGAAAAAAGAACCTAATAATATATGTTAGCTATTTTTTATTTTTATTTGTATTTTTTTTATGTGAATGAATTCACATATAGAATGTAGTTTTGACGCTTTCAGAAAGAATCTACAATGTAAATTATCATGGAAGTAATTACCAAATGATCATTATGTGAGGTGTGAAAGTACAAACATCAACACTGCTCTATTATTCTCGTAAATATAACTGGGCGACGTGTTCCTACAAACTATGCACAAAGTCAGGTCACACTGAGGGCAGCTCTTTAATCAGTACTACAATAGTTTCCCCAAATACTTTTCTTGGACTACTAATTCTACTTGAGCAAAAGCAGTGTAAAGCAGTGATCAAACAATTGGTAGCTATTTTTATTTATGTATTTATTTATTTTTTCTTTGTTTGAATGAACTCACATTTATAGAATGTAGTTTTGATGCTTTCAGAAAGAATCTACCATGTAAATGATCATGGAAATAATAACTAAATGATGATCATGTGAGGTGTGGAAGTACAAACATCAACACTGCACTATTATTCTCATAAATACAACGTGTTCCTACAAACTATGCACAAAGTCAGGTCACACTCAGAGCAGCTCTTTAGTCAGTACTTGAATTATAGTTTCCGCAAATACATCTGAGTAAAATCATTTTGAAGTAACTCTTACTTGAGTACAATTTTAGTTTCCTGTACATGGACTTTTTACTGCTCTCCATCAGGCAAAAGCCCCGACACTAATGCACCTGATATAAAAGCTCTGACTTGGAAAGCACTTTAGAAAATGGGGGCAGGTGGGGGTTGATTTAAAAAAAGAAATAATAATAATAATTTTTTTGACATACAATTGTTAACATTGTTATTATTATGTGTGCGGCCGATGACCTGGACCTGAGTGCAGTGTTTCATTTCTTTGTATTTTTTGTGTTATACTGAAACGCCAAATAAATTCAGATTTTGATTCTTTATAATGAGTCTCCTGAAATGGTTTTCACTTCAGAGCTGTGCCTCGTCAGGGTCAGGAAATGCCCAAAAGTGCAAAGCAGTGATCAACGCAAATGGTAGCTCTTTTTAACAATCTAAAATCTAAAACAAGTTTGGAATTATTTTGAGTTTATTATTATTATATTTTTTGTTTTTATATGAATGAACGCACAAATAGAATGTAGTTTTGATGCTTTCAGAGAAAACCAACGAAATAAATAAACATGGAAATGAAGAAACGTGAATGAAAAAGTGTGTCAGGACATTTTTTTGGCAGCGTGTGAGTACAGTAAATCCATGTGAGGTGTGGAAGGCGTATACATTAACACTGGTGTATTATTATCATAAACATAATTGGACGACGCGTTCCTACAAACTATGCACAAAGACAGGTCGGACAGAGAGATTACAGAAGCAGGTTTTGGCGTGGTCTGTTTGATCATAATAATAGACAAGATACTACATGCATTTTTTAGGTCATGGACATTTACTTGAGTAACATTTTAAAGAAAATGTGCTTTTTGTTAGGAAAAACAATCCTTCTTTGAACAGAAAATGAGCGTTCAGACATAATTTCTCCATCTCCTCTTCCTGTTCTATGATCTGATTTGTGTTTTAACGTTGTTTCCTCCTCACAAACATGTCTGGAGATGTTTTTATGTTTCATTCACACATGTTCAACACACAAAGGCTGCATATTTAGGCTGGATTTTTCTCCCAAACAAAAAACATTCTGTTCCACCTTGTGTTAAAGTGCTCCACACACCTTCACTGGAATCATTTGGATAATTCAGACCTGAAATTGTCAATCTTTACTGAACTAAATGTAAACGGTGTAGCTGTTAACTTGAAAACTACTGCTGCGTGACATCAGAAGGTGGACAGAGCATTTTGAGCTTTTAAGATGTAGACAGACAAATAATAAAGGGATACTCAAACATGTGTGAATGAAACAAAACACAAGAGTTGCACAGTTACACAGTTTGTTGCTCACAAGAGTCAGTTTTGTGTAATATAGGATCTTTAATTATTTCATTAGTCAAGTTAATTTGTAATTTTATAATATTCATTATAAAAAAAACAGCAGTAAATACTTCAAAAATAGATGTCTGTGATGTATTTGTAATTGCGTCATTATGTTTTATTACTATGTTCATGTTAATGATGAATTATTAGAATTATACTGTAATTATACTGTAGCATGTACTTGGTGTGTTCAACTGCAGTAGTTACAGTAAATCTGTGAACCGGGAAAGAGCTTTATAAAACCAATTTGTTTTTATTATTACTCAGTGGCATTTACTTGAGTAGCTTTTTAAAGACATTTTACTTCTCAGTGTACTTGTCTAGCGGCATACGTTTACTACTGTCTAATTTTTGTGGTATACCCTTTGAAAATACCAGCTTTTTATCAGTATTATTTAATGTTATGTCCTTCTAATTACATTCATTTTAAATTAGTCCCTCTTTAAATTAATCTTACTTGAGCAGTAGTTTCCCCAAAAAGGTTTTTACTCTTACATGAGTACTTCCACTTGGACCCATTGACCTCTAGTATCACCACAAACATTTGCATTTTATCAGTATTCATTTTAGCTTCTATTCCATCTGTATTAAATATTATTTTTACACAGCTGTGTCGGCTGCTACCTTGGCCAGGTCTCCACTGAAAAAGAGATTCTGAATAACTGGACCTAGTTGAAAAAGGTAAAATAAAAAATAAAAATTGGCCTCTAGAATGTTGTGATGTAATTTGAAACACAGCAATGAGATGGTGTGTCTAAACTTTGACTGTGGTATAAGTGGTAGGACAGGTGACAGTGTAGGTGACAGTGTAGATGGGAGTATAGATGTAATATAGGTGTAGGTGACAGTGTGGGTGTAGTATAAGTGTAGTATATGTGTAGTATAGGTGTAGTATAGGTGACAGTATAGGTGACAGTATAGAAGACAGTATAGATGTAGTATAGGTGTAGTATAGATGTAGTGTAGGTGTAGTATAAGTGTAGTGTAAGTGTAGTATAGTTGTAGTATTGATGTAGTATAGATGTAATATAGGTGGTAGTATAGATGTAGTATAAGTGTAGTGTAGATGTAGTATAAATGTAGTACAGGTGTAGTATAGATGTAGTATGGATGTAGTATAGATGTACTATAGATGTAGTGTAGGTGTAGTATAGATGTAGTATAGGTGACAGTATAGGTGTAGTATAGGTGTAGTATAGATAGTATAGAGTATAGATGTAGTATAGGTGTAGTATAAGTGTAGTATAAGTGTAGTTTAGGTGTAGTATAGATGTTGTGTAGGTGTAGTATAAGTGTAGTATAAATGTAGTATAGATGTAGTATAGGTGTAGTATAAGTGTAGTGTAAGTGTAGTATAGATGTAGTATAGATGTAGTATAGATGTAGTATAAGTGTAGTGTAGATGTAGTATGGGTGTAGTATGGGTGTAGTATAGATGTAGTATAGGTGTAGTATAGGTGTAGTATAAGTGTAGTGTAAGTGTAGTATAAGTGTAGTATAGATGTAGTGCAGGTGTAGTATAAGTGTAGTATAAATGTAGTATAGACGTAGTATAGGTGTAATATAGGTGTAGCATAGGTGTAGTATAAGTGTAGTGTAAGTGTAGTATAGGTGTAGTATAGATGTAGTGCAGGTGTAGTATAAGTGTAGTATAAATGTAGTATAGATGTAGTATAGGTGTAATATAGGTGTAGCATAGGTGTAGTGTAGATGTAGTCTAAGTGTAGTGTAGATTTAGTATAAGTGTAGTATAGATGTAGTATAGATGTAGTACAGGTGTAGTATAGATGTAGTATAAGTGTGGTATAGATGTAGTATAAGTGTGGTATAGATGTAGTAGTGTAGATGTAGTATAAGTGTAGTATAGTGTAGTATAGATGTAGTACAGGTGTAGTATAGATGTAGTATAAGTGTGGTATAGATGACAGTGTAGGTGAAGGTGTTATCACTGAGAGCTGTGCCCTCGGGAGTCGCTCAGAAAAGGGTCAGGGGCCCTACAGAAGCACCAGGGGCCACACTGGACCATTGTTACAGTTCAGTCCCCCGAGGTCTCTGTGGGGGAGGAACGGACCTTAATCTGATCGGTCTGTGTGGGGGTAGCACAGGAGAGGGGCGCTGGAGTACAACTTTTGGAAGAAACTTTGAAAAAAAATGTTTAAACTCATGGGAAATCAAATATTAGTGAGTGTAAGGGTGACACAACTTCAGTATTAAAGGCTGGTTTTAGCTGTTCTTTTTACATATGCACATTTAAGGACTGAAATAGAACAAAAGCAGGACAAACATCAAACTAAATCCCTTCATGGAAATAATCTAAACTACAATTGATACTTTTAAAACACAAGCAGATGAGTCAAAGGGTCATTAAAAAAAAAAAAGAAAGAAAAAAGGAATACACTGAATCTATAATCTCCAGTGGAACTTGCTGTTCTCACAGCATGGCTTGCCCTGACTTACGCTGCCACCTACTGGAGCAAGAGGGTATTGTCATCTGCTCTGCTTACCGGATAGGTGAGTGGATAGTGGACAACTTAATTTTATTTTGTCATGTTTGCAGTAAATAAAATTAATATTAAACGAAAAAATGCATAAACACTTCATAAAACAAATACATACTAAGAAAAATTGATGACAGAAATATAAAAGTAACTAATTCAATATCTCCATTAAACCAATAAGTAAAAAAAAATAAATAAATAAAAAATACTGTTAAATTTGACTAGATATTTTATAATATATGGTGAATGGTGCGTTCCAAACAGTAAGAACAATGTTTTCTTTAGAATTTTGCTGCCCTCTGGTGGTCAATGAGTGATTAAGCACAAAAGCAATTGGATTCAGAAGTATATATGAAATAAATATGTGTCTACTAAATAAATAACTATATAGTTAATTACACCACATTAAAGCTATCATGCATAACTTTCTTTTTTTTTCAGTAGATGTTAGATGTGAAACCTGTTCCCAGCTGTTAGTTTGTTGAGGTAATCTGGAGAAATTTCACCCCACGCTTCTAGAACACCGTCCCACAAGTTGGATTACCTGGATGGGCACTTCTTGCATACCTTGCGGTCAAGCTGCTCCCACAACACCTCAGTGGGGTTTAGATCTGGTGACTGCGACTAAATAGTTCTTGCACAATTTGGAGGTGTGTTTTGGTCATTGTCTGGTTGTAGGATGAAATTGGCTCCAATCAAGCACTGTCCACAGGGTTTGGCATGGCGTTGCAAAATGGATTGATAGCCTTCCTTATTCAAAATCCCTATTACCCTGATCAAATCTCCCACCTTACCAGCACCAAAGCAACCCCAGACCATCACTTTACCCCACCATGCTTGACAGACGGAGTCAGGCGCTCTTACAGCATCTTTTCAGATGTTCTGCATCTGCATCTGACTTAAAGCTGTGTATTTCTACTTTCTAGTAAGGTTATAATGAAAAAGAAACCTACTGACTGCATTGCATACATACAGTATTTCAAAGGTTCTTGAGGATATGGAGTAAATATTACAAAATAACTAGATATTTTTTGCTATCTTCTTTCGTTTTGGGGATTCACAAAGTCAAATTCCATCTGCATTTCAAAACACAAAAAAATCCTGTCTTCCATCTTGTTTTTTAACTATAGCTTCTTTTAAAACTGTTTTGATGACACATGAATGCATCCTCTTTAACCCGGAGTCGTGCTCAAACAAAGCAGACACGACGAGCGCTCCTCTTTCCCGTTCTGAATGTGTGTCCCTGAACGCCTCACCTCTGTGCTGTTTGAGGACTTTTCTCGTGTATGTTCAGTGGCAGCTCCAGACTCTTTGAACTCACACACAGAAATGCAAAGGTTTTTGTTTTTTTTGTCTCTAAGTATTCCTAAAGTTTGACACTATCTTTTAGCTGAATTCTGCTTCCATCCCACAGCAGCACAACAAACAAACACATGGCCTAGTTACTCTTCATTTACTCCACTGTGAATATTTTTTTTAATTAGCGTCTTGTGATTGATTTAATTGGCTCAGTTGGTGACTTTAAAGGTGCATTGTGTAACTTTCTCCATTGCTTTGCCTGGAAACTTGTCTCAATATGGTATTAAACCTTCTTATCTTCATGGAGACCAAATCAGACCAAGTTACAGGTCAGATCTATGGAGAGGCGACCCCGCTCACAGTCAGAATGTCTGTTTTTCTAGGTATTTTTGAGATGTAAAACCACCTGTAATGTAAGGTAAAGCTGTTTAATGTCATACTGTGGGACATTCCAGGCAGAGCAATGGCATCTCCATAGACACAAACAGCTGACGGACCGCCAACCAAAAAGTTACATAGTGCAGCTTTAAAGGCACTGTATGTTTTGACATGTTTTGAAATGGTAAAAGCCTAAGAATATATTTGATCTGTTGTTAAAATCAGAGGCGGCACTAGCATTAGGCAAAAGTAGGAGGCCATGTAGGGCCCCCAAACCTGAAGGGGCCCCCAACCAATTGCCCTTAGTGCCACTAATGGCCTCAAAGGAATTTGATTTTCTTTCAATATGACATAAACTGAGAGTAGTGTAGTTTTAAACAAGAAAACACCATCAAAAAGTATCTGATTATCAAATCTATTTTAACTGTCAGAATTCCCCCTTTTATGTTAGAATGGATGAGTCAGCTTGACCCTGATTTGAACATAATCATACCGTAATCATAATAATAATCATAATCATATGTAATGGATGTAAACAAAAATGTAATTATACTAGCAAAAAAAGTAAAACTACTTTCAGCTCTGTTTATCTAGACGGCGACCAAACTCATAAGACAAGTTTCCAAACCACCCTAATTCAAATAGACATGTGTGTGTCTCAAGAACAATGGGGAAAAACTGGCAATAAATATTAAAAATATACTAACAAAAATCCAGAACAACAAAACGGTGCATTATAGTGAGGGTCCCAAACTCAAGTTCGCCTCGAGCCCCCACATTGTTAACTTCGCCATTGATTAAAATGGAATCACAAACCCCCAAATTAGTAAATCTAAAGTTAAAGGTGCACTACCAGTCAAAAGTTCTGTCTCATTTATGTTTCATCTTTATTTCCAAGATTATTTACAGTAGATTCTCAATCAGATGCATCAGAATGGACACAGATGGAATGTAGTAAACAAAACATCTACTCAAAATAAGTCAGAACTGTTTTTTTTAATAGCTACAATGTTCTCCTGATCTCTGTTTTGCACTCTTTCACATCGCACACCTGTGAAGAGAAAACCATTTCAGGTAGACCCTGAAGCCGTTTGTTTTGAGAATAATGGCTGGCTGATTAAGTTAATGACTGGATAGCCGGCTCAGCCAAAACCTAAATGGCTGTTCATGGCTACAAATGGTGGAAGCTGTTATTTCATGTCTGTAGTCTATGGTCTATATTCTACTGATAGTTTTACAACCTGCTCGTGCACTCAAGCTCGTGTCCTCGTGTCACGGGCCTGATTGGACTGGGACTTGGACCAGTTTGATCTTGTCGCACTCTGCTTCCATCTGGAGAAAGAGGCTTGTTTTCATTAGTTTGGCAAATCTGAAGACAGAGCCTCATAGCTGCGGAAATGAGCTTGTGGGTGCAATGGAGCTGCTTACACGATTTTCTGATCTCTTATAATGTGGTTTCCTCATCACAAACATACCTGGAGTTGTGTGTAGAAAATGTAAAACGTAGTTGTTAACTTGAAAACTGCCACTTCATGACATCACAAGATGGAACAGAGATCTGGTGTTCTGTCGTGTGCTGCAGGAGCGGCACTGACGTGTTCATGCTGGGACCGTAGCCTCTTACTGTAGTTTTGCTGACGTTGTTGGATCAGTCTGTGAGCAGTGTGTGAGGTTTGTGTTGGGGCTCAGATTGTGCTTCGGAAACACTGTGCTTGGCTGCATGTTGTGATTGATTTCATTTGTTGTTTATTTTTCCTGTATCTCTCTATGTGATGGATAGAATTATTATTTGAAGTACATCATTCTAGCTGGCTCAGCCAAATTTTATTAGATGGCGGCTCAATTTGGCGTGCAAAATTGTTGGCTGGCTTTGGCTGAAACTCTTAATGGCGCAAATGGTGGCGCAAATAGCGGTGCTTGGCCCGGCTTCGGGTTCTGATTTCAGGAGACTTCACCGTAAAGACCAATAAGAAGCCAAGGGTTTGCAGTGCTGTCCAGAAAGTAAATGGTGAATACTTTGAGTATTTTCAATATAACATTTGAAAAAAACGTTTAATGATGTATTTTTTTCTTTGTGACATAATTCAATATGTCTTACACCATGTGTTTAATTTTGTACATATGTAACTAAAATGCAATTCAATAAAAGGGTGCGTCCAGACTTTTGACTGGTAGTGAAATCTGTCTGATGCCATAATGATGGGACACACACATGACCAGTCTGGAACAGCTCTCACTGAAAGAGTTGGAAAACACAGGACATCATGATGATTATTTCAATCTGACTGGTCGAAGTGTCACAACAGAACCAGACAAAAAAAAATGTAACTGTTGTTGCACCCAGCTGAGAGAAAAGAACGGACATCTTCCCTTAAGTCAGGGGTGTTTTTTTTGTTTGTTTTTTAATCAAGGGCCACATATCTAAACACAGACGAAGCAGAGGGCTGATCGAGGGGCATAGACTGCTGCTCAATACAGTGAATCATTGAAATATGAGCATGAGAATGATCCATCAGTCTTTATTCATGCTAAAATCCTTTAAACCACACACTAAACATTCCAAATTTGCTTTATAAAAGTAGATTTTCAAAAAACTTGCTGTAAAAAGTTAATTTTAAATTGATGCAAGGTAATTTGGGTCAATTCACGTGGAAGCCTGAGGGCCAAGAAAAATGTGCCTGTGGGCTGCATTGGACCCGTGGGCCATAGTTTAGACATGTTTGCCTTAAGTGCTTACCTTCTTTACATTTTTCACAAACAAAGTCTCTTTCACTTTTTAAAGAAGTTTAAATGTTTAACTCTGGGCAGATACATGAATTATGATACTTAGTTTGTGCTGTACTACTTTGCTGTACTGTTACTGATTAGTTTGTTTCCTCTTGCTGTATTTATAAAGCTGACCTGATGTCAAGATGACGCTCTGATAAAGGAATAAAGGGTAAAGGCAGAATAAGTTCAAACTTCAGCCTGCACCTTTTGGGTCTGTGTATGTTAAATATGACGGCCTGTGAAATAATATCGGAATATACCTGTGACCGAAATAAATCAATCAATAATCAAAATCAAAACAGTATCTGTGAGAGTCCATGTTGCTGTGGAAGGTTTTACTTAAAGGCCAAAGACACTAGAGAGTGGAGTACTCGAGTACCAGAGCTCATCCTGGTGCAAAAAGATTCATGAATATAGAGTAAATAAATAAACACACTTGGACATTTTGCTATTGGAATGTGAAACGTTTATTGAAAAGACACTGAGGAGTAGAATGCATGCCACCACGTTCGGTTTCAAAGGCACTGTGTCTTTAACGTCCGCCGCCGTCAGACGACCCCTGACCTCATCGGTGAAACTACGGCTAGGCTAACTCCAGGCTAACACTCCCTGCTAACACAAGCTAACATGCTACGCTGCACACATTCACATGGACTAGAGCTGCGGTCGACACAACACAGCAACACTGTACAAATATGGAGGACTCCTCGACCTTTCACCTCCGCAGCAGGAACTATGGCTTTGTTTAGTTAAATACGTGATGAAGCGATGGGTGGATGACAGAAGCACTGCAAACCAGCTACGCTTCATTTTATTTTTATCAATGTTTAGACGATCTCAAGTTTTGTTGCAGATAGAATGATAATACTGCAAGTGGGCAGGTAGGGCATCCGGTGTAAAACCAACGTCTGATCAGTGTAGAAATGGTGAAAGAAGTAATCAAAGTCATTGTTTATTTGAAAACCGTTGGCAGTTACATTTGATTTTTGTTGTGTTCAAAAGCTTGGGGCGTTTCATATTGAAATTTTAGAAAGCCACGGAAAATTATAACTTGATTTATGAGACTACAATTGATCTGATTACGTTTATACATTTAAATTCAGAAAACTCTCAAATATTATTTTTCAATTAAAAATAGCCTTTGAGGTGTTGCCTAGAACTGACATGCTAATTCAAGCAATCATTCGCATGTTAGTGGAAAAAATATACCTTATTCTTTGGACTATAAGTCGCACTTCTTTTCATGGTTTGGGTGTTTCCTACAATTTATACTCTGGTGTGGCTTATATATTAAAATTTCCGCGAGAGGACACTCTAGGCTTGTGTGTCAGTTTTCTGTGCAAGTCTCTGGCAGAAAAAGCCTCTGTCCTGCTGCAAGTAGTGAAATACGCAGCAGAAAATGGTAATCGAGCAGCAGAAAGAAAGTTTAGAGCGAGCGAGAAACTTGTGAGGGACTGGAGGAAAGCAGAAATGGAGAACACAGCTTCACATCTACCAGGCAGGTGCGCTGTCCTGGAAGTCACTGGATGACAAAGCCTGGACTACCGTGACAAACGAAGTTGTGCAGAGTTGCTCAGAAGTGACACAGACGATGAAAAATTGAATGGATTTAGTGATTTGGAGTGAAATGGAGAGTTTGGTTAAACTTGTTTTGTTGTTTATTTGAAGAACTGTTAGAGGAAATGTTAAAATATTAATGCCTATTCAGCCTGTTCTCTGTTCTGTTGTTATTACTAAAACTTGCCTTTCAAGGAGAAATGTTGGTCCCTGGTCTGATTTTATAAAATAAATTTCCCCTAAAAAGTGTGACTTATAGTCCATTTGACTAATACTCCAGAGCGACTTATAGTCCAAATATTTTGAAAAATAAATAAATGGTCAAATTCAGACATTTTAAGTAACACAAATTTTGAGACATTTGGAATTTTTGGAAATGTTAAAAAAATTATATATATAAAAAAATGACACCAGAAGACAATCTTTTAAGATAAACTTCAGTAACTCCAGTTTGGTTACTTAAATTGTGGATTGATAATTATTGCTTTGCCTAAAATGTTCCACAGTATGGCATTAAACCTTCTTATCTTCATGGAGACCAAACTAGACCAAGTTACAGGTCAGATCTGTGGAGAGGCGACCCCGCTCACAGTCAGAATGCCTGTTTTTTTGAGCTATAAAACCATCTGTAATTGAATAAATGTACTGTTTAATGTCATACTGTGGAACATTTCAGGCAAAGCAATGACATCTCCATAGAAACAAGCAGGTGATGGACCCCACACTCAAAAAGTGTCGTGGTCAGCTGGTCTGCAGTGCTTAAATTTGTCGTCTAAAAGCAATGGAATACACTGTGACAATAGTGACGATAAAACGTGTATGAATCTAGATCTAAGTCGGTATATTTATGGACAGGACATGAAACGAAACAACTATTCGTAGAGAAACACCAAAGGAAAAAGTGAAAGTATGACATGACATTATCCGCCTTCCCACAATGCTTTTGGTCTCTGCAGAGTAGCGAGCATTTCCACCCTGACTGCTACGGAGAGAAGCTAGCGTGTTTGCATAAAAGTCTTGGTCCAGTTCTATCAGACGAGCGTTTGAACGTAGTTTGTATTTGGTCCTTTTCAAAGTACGTGCGTAGAAACATTGGAAGGGTCTTAAACTAGCCACCACAACCAATAAATAAGTGTTTTGTACCAAGCAACTGTACACACACAACTGTAGAGAGGAAAGAGAAAACTTTATACCGAAATATCACCAGATCTCCTGAATTCTGACAGGATTTAAGATCCAGCGATTGAAATGTATTGAATAGGCTCTGTGCACAATAATGTTATAGGTAGCTCACTGTGTCTCAAAGCAAAATTTTATTAAAATATAAATGAATATAAAACAACCAACTGAAACAAAAATACAGACTGCCCGATTGTTTTTATAAGCAAATCTTTATAAAGTATGAAGTCGCACCTGTTTTTTAAAAGTGTTGTCAGTGACATCTAGGGTCGCCAACTCTCTGAAAAATAAAAAAAAAGGAGACCTCACTGGCAGGGCTGGTGTCCTGTCGATTTGAGCTACCCAGCGTTACTGCACATGCGCACAACCCCATCGATTTGAGGTCCCAATGCGGAAGTGGAGTAGCTTGATTCATCAGCCGGTTTCACTTTTCACTTTCATAAGGATTTGTTCGCTCGACAGTAGGTGGGTACTTTTTTATTTAACCAATCGCTGCTATTTGGTCGTGACGTATTTAATTAACTGGTATATTAAGGTTTTCCCAAATCCTGTAAGAAAAAGAACAATAACGTCTTTCCCCTTGAAAAAATTCACCAAACATTCTCTTTGTTCCAGCTTTAAATCCTCGATCTCGCAAATCGTTGCCAACACAGAATGTATGGCTCTTCGCTGATTGGCTGTTGCCCGAAATCGCACTTCCTGGGTTTTTGCGAACCGTCTAGTGTATTCCGATTCCTGACCTAGTCGCTGGAGAGAAATGGAATTGAGCGGAGGCACTAGGTGGTGATAACCTCGCTAGAAGTGGAGCAACAAGTTATATTTTAAAAGTGTATTGGTTTCATTGTCTTTTTTGACCAGATTGACCATGTGCGTGTTAGATTTGTGGCAGAATACCTACGTTAGGCTGCAGGTAGCTCATTTCGACACAGCACCGTATAGCGCTGCTTTGTTATTTTCCACTATCTTCTTCGCAACGCAAGCAACCTCGACCAATGAGATCATGAGCGAGATGAGTGTGTGCTGTCAGCAGGAGAGACTGAGAGTATGTTTTTGATAAATTTTCTTATAAAGTGATGTATATTTATTCATTCCATTGACTACACACTATTTTTGATTCTCACGGTAATACAGGACAAAGTGCGTCCCTTTTCAGCTCAATACGGGACGCGGACTTTTGTTTCTGAATAAGGGACACACTCCGTTTTTCAAGGGACGGTTGGCGACCCTAGTGACATCAACCGCAACTCACTGTCCATTGCGTTATCTTTAAGTGTTTATGAACTTTTAACCCGACTCTGCAAAAACCTTAGTAGAGATATAATTAGACAGGTACAACAAGTAGAAACAAGTAGTGATTTTAACAGTGAGCTAACCATTTGCAGTTGCGCGCAGAGCCAATTCCAATGTTTTCCTCGCATTATAGCTTAACTGTTTAGGTTTAACTTTACTGTATACATGCATCCCAAATTTCGGACTTCTGGTCATTGCACAATACATACTGGGAAAGATTTTTTGAAAAAGTGAGCATCAAATCGCCACGTTTGTTTTCCCAGTGGGATGAGTCTATTGACAAAGTCGATCTTTTCAAGTCTTTTGAACCATATCGCTTTTGTTTCTGGTTCTGACATTGTCATATTTTAGTTTTGGGATTCAGACATTGTAATTGTGTGGTTGTTGGATCCTAACAGTGGAAAACGGCTCGAGAAATGGGCTGCGGAAGTTTGCGAACTCCATAAATGCAAAAGGGAATCAGATCTGTGTGACTGCAAACCTCTGTTCAAACTGTTTCTCTTCCCGACGGAATTGAAAAGTAATGAAAGGTGATGGGCAGTATTGATCCACAGGAAGGACAAAAAAGGAAAGCTTTGGCTGCCTAAGAAATCATCTCGAGTTTGCAGCGAACATTGTGTATATGGAGCGCCAACAAAGCAGGATCCCATTTGTTTAGCGAACAAACAGAGGACAAACAGGCTGAGCTCGCACTTTTTTTTTTTTTTTTTACAGCAACATCACATCTTGGTCGCTTTGCAGCGGAAGGTGTTTCTTGGCGGACGGCTGGTGCCTTTCGCTTTGGCGTTGGCTTTTTAAATTCGTAACCAAGGTTGAGCACTCCATATACAAAATGAGCACAATGAGTGATATGGTTCAAAAGACTTGGAAAACAAACATGGTGATTTGATGCTCACTTTTTCGGAAAATCCTTCCCAGTATGCATTGCGTGACGACCGGAAGTTCGAAATTCGTGATGCATGTATTAAGTGATGCATGTAACGTGACGCGACTCCTAGAACCATAGTTAAGTAATAGGATTTCTTCTGAGTTGACTCGGTTTCTAATTCAAAGAACTCAGGTTACAAATTAACCATACAAATATGCCCAAACTGTCCTATCCCATTCTGCTTTTCAAAATCCGCTTGATAGAAACAAAGCCGTTTGCGCTCCTCCTCTTCCCTTTGCTTAACAAATGATCTAAAAATACGATAACACTAATTTGACAAAGCCAAATCCTGACCACTTGTTACACTTATGAAACGTAAAAACACCATGTATGCATTCACACTCATTGGCAAATCATAAATAAACATCATAGTATGGGACAGCATAGAACGCCCTGCACTTTTCCAGCACAAATAGTGGTCTTTACAAACGTTTAATAATGAGAAGGCAAAATTCACATCAGAAACTATAAGAGCAAATGGTGGCAACATTTAAGAATAAATCAGAAAAATAAAATAAAACAACAAGAACGGCAACATGTTGAAAAATACAGTAAAGTTTGCAGTAAAAATCAGGCATGCTTTAAGTTCTAATCTCTAAACCTGGAACACATTCAAAAAGCTAAATAGGCATCCACACATTTTTTTTTTAAACATAACAACAACAAAATCCTGACAGGAAAAATCAAACGGCAAACACATGAGCACTGCTGGGAACGCGCCGGGGTCTGGCTGTGTCCAAAATAATGCCAACATTTTGTATCTGTAAAATAGAAATTTACAAAGTTGGGAAAAATGATTCTACTTTTGGGTTTAGCTGGGGGTGAAAATCCATCTTCAAATGCATTACTGCCACCTCCCTGGCTGGAGTATGAATCCAAATTGGGAAAAAATACAAATTATTTATTATAACATTTTGTAAATTTGTGGAAAAGTTGTATATTTTTTTGGTGTATATGTTTTTCGATTACTCCAGTTATGGTATATAGAGCTGTAAATAATTTGATGCAAATTGGTAACTGAGTCTCAAGGCTCTCAAAGCTCTCGATTTACCATTAATCTACGTTCCTCCCCTCACCTATGATCATGAGCTTTGGGTAATGACCGAAAGAACAAGATCTCAGACACAAGCAGTCAAAATGAGTTTCCTCTGCAGGGTGGCTGGGCGCTCCCTTAGAGATAGGGTGAGGAGCTCATTCACATGAGAGGAGCCCGGAGTAGAGCCGCTGCTCCTCCACGTCGAGAGGAGCAGCTGAAGTGACTCGGGCATCTCCTCCGGATGCCTCCAGAATGCCTCTCTTGGGAAGTATGTCCCACCGGAAAGAGACCCCGGGGAAGACCCAGGACACGCCAGAGGGACTATGTCTCTCAGCTGGCCTGGGAACACCTTGGAGTCCCCTTGGAGGAGCTGGAGGAAGTGTCCAGGGCGAAGGAAGTCTGGAAGGCCCTGCTTAGACTGCTACCTCCACGACCCAGCCCAGGACAAGCAGAAGAAAATGGGTGGATCAATGGAAGTTGGTAACTAAAGACTCAGCCAAAGAATATAAACCAGCATTATAATTTGTCAATACATATTCAGTTCTTCTTTTGGGTTTAACTTGACAGTGACAATCTGTGTTCAAATGCATTACCAACTGGGCTGGAGTTTATGAATTTTATTATCAGTGAACCCAATTGAAATGTTTGTTTTTTATATTTTTACTGGCAGTAAGCATCGACATTCATCAATAAATTATATGAACTAACCTTATAATAGACCAATGAATACAAAGTTTTTACGTTACATGGTACTATTTTCTTCTTTTGGATTTAGTTGGAGGTGCACACACCATCCATCTTTAAAGGCATCACCGCCACCTACTGTGCAGGAGAAAATTGCATCTTGGATTGTGAAGTAGTTCTCAGAAAGTCTCAGATATTTCTCTCTCTTGTTGGCTACACTCCAACAAATGCGACACAATGTTATACAGTATTGGTCGCAGTACTTACTCTTACTTGCCAAAATTCACGGTGAAGCCTTCTCTGACTTTTAATAATAATGACTCTTGTATTAAGAACGTTTTATCGTGATTTGAGAAAACTGCATATAATTAAGTAAAATTATCTACCAATGGAACAAAACTTTTTGTACTTTTTTGTACTTTTGCTACTCTTAAGATTTAGAGCATTTAAAATAAGAAACAAATTTGATTGTTGCTTGAATTAGCAGTGGCTGGTAGGCAAAAAGTCCGTGGGTCCGCTCGTTTGTGTTGACAGTTGTGTGTGTCTGTCATGAGAAATCTTATTTTGAAGTAGGTTTTTGCATTTAATTGTTTTGACATGACTTCATCATCTTACTCTACGTCACTGAATGTTGAGGATTAAAAATGTAACTTTGAAAAGTTAAAACTCAACGATACTTGACAATGTTGATATTTTACTGTTGTATGACGATTGTTGATGTTGTACGCCGATAACTATTGACGATTGTTGATGTTGTATGCCAATATTTGTTGACTATGTTGATGCTGTGCTGTTGTATGACGATTGTTGATGTTATGTGATGATTGTTGATGCTATACGCCGATAACTGTTGACGATTGTTGATGTTGTACGCCAATATTTGTTGACTATGTTGATGCTGTGCTGTTGTATGACGATTGTTGATGTTATGTGATGATTGTTGATGTTGTACGCCGATAACTGTTGACGATGTTGATGTTGTACTGTTGTATGACGATTGTTGATGTTGTACGCCGATAACTGTTGACGATTGTTGATGTTGTACGCCAATATTTGTTGACTATGTTGATGTTGTACGCTGATATTTGTTGACGATGTTGATGTTGTACTCTTGTATGACGATTGTTGATGTTGTATGCCCGTAACTGTTGACAATGTTGATGTTGACTTGTTGATACGGATACTTTTTGCCTACCAAAATCGTGTTTCTTGTTTTCTTGTATTGGTAGATCATTTTACTCATCAAGTTGAATCTACTCAAATAATGTAAAATGTTCTTAATTCAAGTCATTTTTAACTTATCTAGATATTACTTTCTGCAGTGCAGGCTCTGAAAATTTCACCCCAAGATTATTTGTTGAAAATGTTTGGTTTGGCTAATGGAAAATTCCCGGGAACAACAAAGAGTTTTAAAAGAATGCTGTGCTGCCTCTAACAATTTCAGTTCGTAATAAGTGAAATAACTAGAAAATAATAACTGTAATCTGACAAAATGAAAATATTAGTTTGGACATAGCCTTTTAAATAACTGTTCAAAATGGAAGTGGTATTTGTCCCGTTGAAAATGACTTCTCAAACTTTTGATTTTGTGTGAATGTCTCAGGAGGAACTAAGGCATGTGCAGGCTGTTACATATCGTTCTAGTTAGAAAAGAACCCAGGTTGTATTTACAGATTTGCTGGAATGGTACGGTGCACTGCGAAAAAAAGGAAATCAACATCGGTTATGATACCTTGTAGAGTTTTCTTATTTAAAGCAACATTTACTTTAAATTAGAAAATACATCTTGCTACCAATAATTTAAAGAGAGGGTATTACACTTCTATGGGATATTAACCGTTAACACATACCTTTATTGTTTTGAAAATGTTATGTGCTATACTTGCAAAAAACAATGTATTTGTTTTAGATTCGTTCTTGGCGCTGAATCTCCCTTTCCCTTACTCCCAACTCTAAAGCTACGTTCAGACTGCAGCCTGAAGTGACCCAAATCCGATTTTTTTGCCCCTGTATGACCTGTGTCTGATCTTTTAATGACAGTCTGAACGATACAGATCAGATTTTTTCAAATGTGACCCAGACCATTTGGATATGTGCTCATAAAACCAATACATATCCGATCTTTTGACATGCGACTTCAGCCTGAACGGCCAGGTCGCTTTCATCCGACCTACACTTCAGGCTCGGAGTCTAGACAACGAAGGGAAAGTGAGGTTAGAGAGTTTATTCATATTTGGGGGGATCGCTGTATTCAGGCCAAATTGGAGGGGTCTTATAGCCTGATTCATTAGCCAGTTTCACTGACCTCGCAGCATTAGGATTCATTCGCTCGATGGTACGTTGGTCACAATGGTCACGATGGTACTTTTTCTATTTAACCAATCACTGTTATTTGGTCGTGATGTATGTAATGCGCCAAATCTCATAGGAAGAAGGGCAATAACGTCTTTCCCCTTGACAAATTCACCAAACATTCTCTTTGTTCCGGCTTTAAATCCTCGATCTCGGGAATCGTCACCAACACAGAATGTCTGTCTTCGTCTACATCCATCGACCGCTTTGTTTACTGTTGTGCTGTTCCACAAAAGGGACCCAGACAAACACTTGAGTCTGACATCATGGCTGCACAGCTCTTCACTGATTGGCCGGTGTTTCTTGTAAACCGTCTAGTGTGTTCTGATTCCTAACCTAGTCGCTGGAGAGAAATGAAATTGGGTGGAGGCACTACATGGCACAAGCCTCACTAGGGGTCTTATCGGAAGCGGGTGGTTTTTGAAATGATTGCCAAAGAAATATCTGAGCGTGGCTACAGGTGGTTCTGGCTCCATTGTCAACGAAAAATAAAGAGCCTGCGAGCCAAATACAAGGAGGCTAAAGACTCAAACAAACGAAGCGGCTGTGGATGTGTAACCGGTCCATTTTACGAAGACCTGGACCGTATTTTGGGAGAAAAGCCCAGTGTTTAGACGACTTCCATAAACACTGAGCTGGGACACTTTTGAGGCATTTAAAGTTCACACTGGAGATCACATACAAGTCGCATTTAATTGGAAATGTGAACGACCTCGCAAAAAAATCTGATTTCACAAAAACATCCAAATTGAGCATCAAGCCCTGCAGTCTGAACGTAGCCTAAGTCACTCCCCCTTCAGAGTGCTATCACAATACAACTCGCTAATGAAACTACTGCACATCGAATCAGGGTTTAAGTCCTGCTCTTTGTTGAATTATTCCAGAGTCCTCAAACATCACTTTAGGCATGTTTTTGAGGAAGGAATAACGTTATAACATGGTAGAAAGCCCCAAAAAGTAAATTTAGCATAATACTCCCCTCTATAATCAGTCTATACTAATGGCAAATGCTCAAATTGAGTTTTTCATAATTAGCTTGTACAACTGTAAATCTTTTATTTACATTCAACCAGTTTCATTTCCCTTTTTTGGCAGTGTTTGAGATTTGCACGGAGCGGTATGGCATACGACATTGCTTTGAGGTTTCAGTGACAGTGACCCCTCCCATCTCCT
Source organism: Boleophthalmus pectinirostris (assembly GCF_026225935.1). Taxonomy (NCBI): domain Eukaryota; kingdom Metazoa; phylum Chordata; class Actinopteri; order Gobiiformes; family Gobiidae; genus Boleophthalmus; species Boleophthalmus pectinirostris. The sequence goes on along the minus strand of NW_026571018.1, from coordinate 6,573,127 downwards.
ATGCCCCTCCCCTTTCCCCCTCCCCCTGGCCCCGCCTCTTCCTGGTTGCTGGGGTTACGCTTTGCTCTCGTTGCCGTTGGCCTGCGGGGCCTCGCTGGGAACAGTCTTCACTTCGGGCGCAGAGACGTTGTGGGGTTCAGCCGTGCCGTTCTTCACCTCTCCGTCCTCTTTTACCGTTTTACCACTAAAGACAAGAAACAGAACAGTCAGAAAAGAAAAGAAGCAGTTTTGGTGATAAGTTTTAGTTTTAAGGCCAAGTCTACGGGTGCATGAGTGCTTTATCTGTCTCATCCTTAGTTTTGTTTGTTGGTTTATTTGGCATGGGCATATTCTGATCTCCCTTCACGACAAAAAACAAAATCTAGTCAAGTTAAGATGACTTGAATTAAAAAAGTTTTATCATGATTTGAGTAAATTTCACTTGACAAGTAAAATGATCTGCCAGGGGAGCAAGACTTTTTGTACTTAAAATATGAAAATACATCTTGCTGCACTTAAAATAAGAAAAACAACAACTTTTTGCACTTAAAATAAGAAATAAAATCGAATGTTCTTGAATTAAGAAAAACACACTTATTCCATTGGTAGATAATTTTACTCGTCAAGTTGAATCTACTCAAATACAGTCAAATTTTCTTAGTTTAAGTTATTTTAACTAACATAAATATTGCTTTTTTCCAGTGTAGAAAAATTAAGTTGCACTGTGTAACTTGTCTTCCACCTACTGGTTTCCATGGTGATGTTGTTGGTTGAAAAAGATGTGATGTTGAAGTTGTAATGGTCCACTTTTTAATGCAAATTCTCTTTTGTGAAACTGCAATAAAAAGTTCAATTTCAGTCATTTTGATAAACATATAATATACTACATCTGTGCTGCTAGGGTATTATTGATAATCTCCATAGCAACAACAAATCAACTGTTGTTTGGGGCAGGGGCATAGAATGGTTCGGCAGCACAACTTTGGATAAAGTCTGAAAAGTCAGACGCGAAAAAAATGTTTGTTTTTATTTTCTCGAAGCTCATGAGCACAGTTCTTACTTCTTATGAAATATGAATTGGCCTTAACTTGGCTTAGTGTATCATGTTTGTTTCCATGGAAAGTTAATGCCATGCTGTGGAAAAACAATAACATCTCCATGGAGGTAAGCAAGTGGAAGAACACCCAGAAGAAAAGTTACATAGTGCACCTTTAAATTCTGCTAAGTGGTGTTTTATTTGCCTGGCAAGTCCAGAGCAATATATCTCTGTATTTGTTCTGTCTCTTTACATACATGTCAAAAGGAGAAATTCAATTTGTCAACTGGACAAAAGTTTATTTATTCCATCCAACTCCATCCTCAAACCTACTGAACCCAAACGGGGCAGAGTTGAGGTTGGTCCCTATCAACTTGTGATGGCCCAAGATATAAGAAAACAGAAAATAATAGCGAAAAAAAGGTAGCAAAAAACATCCTGAGGGGTGTACCTGGCTCTCGGGTTACATACTCTGAGTGTAGGGCAGGCCTGTCACAACCATTACAATGACCTAATGTATTATTAGGGGTAGCCAGGTCAGGTCCAGAGGCGTGAAAGCTCCATTATGTGCCTGAATGGTTATGCTAATAAAACGCAACACTCAGTGCAAGTTCAATAGGCCTAACTAACAAACAGAAACTGTAAACAGGTAGTTGTGTTAGTTCCAGAGTAGTTTCATTGTAGGTAGCTCCTCCCTGCAGATATAAGGAAGTGTCCACCAGCGTCTGACCAGAACTGAAGAAGCAGCTTAGATGAGCTGAGAAACGTATTCGACCAAATAAACTTTTGTCCAGTTGACAAATTGAATTTCTCCTTTTGCCATGGATTCTACCTGGACAAATGAGGGATTTTTCACACATCTTTACATGCACCTGTCAATCACGCTCATCTGAAATGAAGGGGGATTCACTGGTGATCTGATATCTTAGTGAAGTATTGTAAGGTAACTGTATTGTAATGTTTTATTTCAATGGACCACTGCATTACTATACATCAGAAGTACAAATACTAGAACTTCTTAACTTCCAAACAACCATCTACCCGTGGACTTGACCGAGGTTATTTCTGTTTTTTTCTCATCAGACAGCAGAGACACAGGCAAAGCGAAAGTGAGGAGGTGAAAACATGCACGATGCTTCGGGGGAATGTTACTGGTCCCATGTGGAACAAACTGCATTTCACACATAACGCGATAAAGAGCCCCTATCCGCACCAGACATCACATGGAGACTACACGGATGTCACAGCTATTTCCCGGGAACAAAGCCTCCGGGACGGGACAGCGGTGGTACAGTAGAGCTCAATGCACGAAGGCTCACAACAAACTCACCACAATGCACAAGAGAATTACACGCCGTCTGCTGCACGCCTCGCCACAAAGGGAGCAGACTTAGCAGAGACTTCAGAGCACCATTGTTAGTATACAGGCTATTGTCAGTGTACATTTGGGGTACCGTGGCTTTGTGAAACAGGTGTAAGCCGACAGAAAGGGCATTGTGTTGAGTAATTAATGTACGTACGCTCCTAATCTGGTGTTTTGTTGTACAGTATGGGGTGTTATAAAAGGTGTTTGCTGGGGAATGTAACGATATCCAAATCTCACGGTAAGATATTTATTGCGATGTTTAGAAGAGGTGAATATTTATATAGCTTTTTTTGCTTTTAAAATACCTTGACAAGATTTTGGTATGAATCCCAACAATTTAAGTAAAAAAAATATATAATTCTTCATGTTGTCTGCACTGAAAGGAATCATGGGATATGTAGTTCCCTATGTTCATAAGATGTTGCTATTTCGGACTTCCAGCCATCGCGCAATGCACACTGGGAAGGGTCCTCCAAAAAAGTGAGTATCAGTCTGCCATGTTTGTTTTCCCAGTGGGTGCGTCTATTGTCAAAGCCGATCTTTTCAAGTGTTTTGAACCATATCGCTTTTGTTTCTGGTTCTGATATTGTCATATTTTAGTTATGAGATTTGGACATAACAATTGTGTGGTTGTTGGATGTTCTAATAGCGGCTAAAGGGGTTTGGAAGTTTGCGAACTCTATAACTGCAAAAAGGGAATCAGATCTGTATGACAGCAAACCTCTGTTCAAACTGTTTCCCTTCCCAATGGAATTGAAAAATAGCGAAAGGCGAAGGCGATGGGCACAATTGATCCACAGGAAGGATAAAAAAGGAAACCTTTGACTGCCTAAGAAACCATTTTGAGTTTGCAGCGAACATTTTGTATGTGGAGTGCCAACAAAGCAAAATCCGTTTGTTAAGCTAGAGGTGCAGAAAACAAACAGACTGAGCTCGCACTTTCTTGTTCTTGTGGTTTTACAGCAACATCACGTCTTGGTCTCTTTGCAGTGGAAGGTGTTTCTTGGTCAACAGCTGGTTCCTTTCGCTTTGGCGTTGACTTTTTAAATTCATAACCGAGGTTGAGCGAGGGATCGGGACTTTGCTTTGTTGTCGCTCCACATACAAAATGTTCGCTGCAAACTCAGGATGATTTCTTAGGCAGCCAAAGGTTATCTTTGTTTTTAGTGGCAGGATAACTATGGCCATTGACATGCACTAGCCTAGCACCAGTGACCTCTGCAAATACAAGGACTGGATGGAATATTTTAAAAAGTGTCTCCACATGTGTCCAACACTCTGACTCACTAGGAAATGAGGCCCTATGTCCAAAATTCCGGACTGTCCCTTTAAGCTGTGGTTTAATGTATTATTGAATTGTATTGTACGTCTGACACTGGTGCACGACAATTTCCCTCTGGGACAATAATAAAGTTGAAAGTTGAAAGAACACATATCATGTATTATGTTTGTCATTGGTCTTTGGAGACCTACACCGAATTCAGAAATCATTTTCAATTAGATGGTACAGCCCAGAGACACTAGGATTTAGACATAAGTTAAATACATTCAGCCTGTGATGGTTTTCTGGAGTCCCAGTCTATATTTTTATGTAACTTTATGGGAAAAATAATACTTACCGCTCAGAGAAAAACAGCCTGATTTATATTGTCTGCTATATAGTTAATATATGACACCAATGTATCATGAGGTTATATTTTGGAAGTTTGAAATTGCCACATTAGGAGCTGATTAGGAGCCATAAATGTGGTCACCTCCTTCGCATAGCTGCACATCATGTTTTAGAGCTTTATTTTCCCCAGATTTGTGCTAAAAATACAGTATGTACTCTGCCAAAACTATGTAACACTGCAGAATCACAGTTTAAGAAAATAAAATAGGAGAATGACGCAAGTACAGGCATAAACCATTAAGAGTGAAAACGGGGGTAGATCGGAGCAATAACGTGTTGAATCCAGCAGAATAAATATCACTCAAACATGCTTGAATCAGTCTAAAGACAATTTTGAGAGGGTAAATGAGAAGGGAAACAACTACAACATGGTTAAAATCTCTGAAAAGTCAATTTTGCTTAATATACACTACCGGTCAAAAGTTTTAGAACACCACACGCTTTTAGTTTTTTATCGTTTACTGTTGACCAAAACATGTTCTAAAGTTTTGATTCATTAAAGTGTCCACCTTTGGCAGATATAACAGCTGAACACACTCGTGACTCGTTCTTTTTACAACAGAAATCAAATATTCTTCAGAAAGTTCTTCCCAAGTCTGTTGCAGAAGTTCCCATAAATGTGTGGCACTTGTAGGTTTCTTGACTTTCACTCTTCTGTCCAGTTCATCCCAAGCTTTACCATCTTGTTTTTTTTGTTTTTTTTTTGAGGTAGTTTTGGCAGAGCTTGGACTTGTGTTTTGTTATCTTTTATATATCTCTTCAGTTTTTACCTTTGTACCATTTCAAGCTCTTCTTTGGATTTGCATGACTTGAATTGCAATAAATAGCTGGAAAAATTAGGCTGTTTTAAAACTTTTGACCGGTAGTGTATCTCTTTTACAAATGAAGTAAGCAAATTTTTTTCTCTACATTGTTCACTTTCTTCCTTGGCAGTATTCAGAGGACACAAGGAGTAGTCCTAATATTTCATGGCACAGAGTATATGTACAAAATGTGCGCATTCCATATTTTAAGTTGGACAAAATTAAATGCAGATTCTTGTGGGTTAGGACAGCATTACTATAGGACTTTTAAAGCAGGTGCAAGATAGTAATTAGTTTGAGTTGCTGTCTGATGCCACCTTATTAGTACATGTTGTTCTGCAGTACTTTGGCTTCTGTGTATTCTTCTACAAGATTTTGCATCGGAATTCAGCTTTAAATTGTCAACTCACATTTACAACCATCTGGCCTCAGAGTTCAGCTGCTGTAAAACTGTTTCGGAAACATTAAAAGTCAACTTGCCGATTTGTTTCCTTGGTAACTTCAGCTAAAAATGTTTAAAAGGAACATAACGAAAACTTGGCCATTGGTAAAACTCAGATACAGTGCCCTCTGGGTCATTATAAACCAGGAATGTTCCATGATATAATACTAAACGCAACCATCTAGCACAGGGGTGTCCAAACTTTTTTCATCAAGGGCCACATATCTAAACACAGACGAAGCAGAGGGCCGATCGAGGGCCATAGACTGGTGCTCAATATACTGAATAATTGAAATATGTGCATGTTTAAACATGTTAAAATGAGCCATCAGTCTTTATTCATGCTAAGATCCTTAAAACCCACACACTAAATATTAAATAGGAGCTTTACCAAGGTAGATTTTCAAAAACTTGCAGTAAAAAGTCAATTTTTAATTGATGTAAAGTAATTTGGATCAAGTCGTCTGGAAGCCTGAGGGCCAAGAAAAATTTGTCCGAGGGCCGCATTTGGCCCACGGGCCGTAGTTTGGACATGCCTGATCTAGAATTTATTCATTATGAGCTGCCTCTCCACAGATCTGACATCAAATGCAGTCTATAGCTGTCTCCCTCGTGATAGATATTCTAATCTTTGTGCACACATTTTAGTTAATATAAGTCTGAATTATTTACTTATACTTGTTCTTTTTTTTTTGTTTTGTTTGAGTGGCCAGACGGAGGATCCTTGGCAGAAACCATTAACGTCCAACAACGGGGGTTTGTCTAGTTTGTTTAAGGTTACTTTATTATCACTTATTGTTTTATGTATTATACTTATTTGCCTTCTTGTTGCTTTGATTAAGTTAGAAGTTTTAGTTAATTATTTAAAGTAATTCCCCTCTCTTGTGTTCAGTTTTAGTTGTCACGCATATATTTAAACACTCTGTCCTTTGTCTGGTTGGATTCGTTTTGTTCTGTTCAGTTTGATTTAAGTTACCCCAGTTGGACCCGGCTTGTCACAGTTCTGCCTTTTGGTGACATGTTTTGTCAAGACATACACTCAAGCTTTCCCTGAACCTCTGTAGCCCTGTACCCTGTTGTTTGCATTAGTGCAATTCTGATTTATTTCCTTGTTGGTCACACCTGCTTCTGTGTTTATTTCCCAGCTTATTTTCCTTGTAGAATATTTCCCAGTTTTTGGATGATATTTTCGTTCATGTTTGATAATCATATATTCCTTTGTTGTTGTCAGTCTGATTTATTAAATATTATATATAACATATTTATCATTACCTGTTAAAGGACACTTTCTGTTATTGAATTTAAGCCTTTGTTTGCCTGCACGCTTGTGTTGCATTTGAGTCCAATTTACCTGTGTGATACGGCTTTTTGTTAATGATTACCTAATTTGAGCCTTTGTTAAATTCCTTTTTTTTTTTTTTTTTTTTACATTTATACCTTAACTTTTTCTTTCTGTTTAGTCCACTACATTTATGTTTCTTCTTTATTTACACGATTATTTACACTAGATTCTCAGTGAAGCATCAGGGCCTGTTTATCCGACAATGCTTGTGGGTAAAAATGACAAAATATTTTATCAGAAGTTCCTTTCGTTTAAACGGTGACTGCGTTTTTGGGGCTTAAAAACGCAAAAATCTGAAACCACCCTCCAGAGTGGAAAAGTTGAATACTCTCCGCCGTAGCGTTTCCGTCTACACTGCCCAAGACGCAAAACTCTGGTCAGATCTGCTCACGTCGCGTACACGTTTACATCACATACATCACCGCCTGGCATGCACACCCAATCGAATTCCACACACTTTTGCGTCAACGTATGGACGCAGAATTCCTCCAGAAAACGCTCGTCTAAACGCGGAATAAAAAGCGAAGATGCGACGCCACTTTTGCGTCTTCTGTTCAGACCGTCATCGTATAAATGTCGCCTCAGAGTGGACACAGGTTGAATGTAGTAAACAAAAATGAACTCAAAATAAGTAAAAGCTGTTCTTTAATCAGTCACCCTGTTCTCCTGTCAAAAGTCTGACATCGCACGCCTATGAAGAGAAAACCATTTCAGGAGACTTCATCGTAACGGTCATTAAGAGGCCAAGGGTTTGCAGTGCTCTCCACGAAGGTTTTATCTCTACTGTGGAACATTCTAGACAAAGAAAGAACATCTCCATGAAGACTGATGGACCCTCCACCAGAAAACTACTTATTCTTGACGTACACTTGCTTTGATCTTACGTTAGTCCTGGTTTAATCCCGATCCTGCTTCGCGTTAGGTCCCAGCCACGTCCCCAAATTTGACACCACATTCCGAAGTGAGACAATCTACCACTCCGAAATCCAATAAACCAGCCCGGATCCTGACACGCTTCTCAAACCCGGAGAACAATCGACGCTCAGATCGATCACAGAACTTATGAAGAAGAGGAGTGAAGATGGGGCTCCTTGACGTTTTTGGCTTTTATCGCGGTGATGTGGCGCTGACAGAAAAACCCGCGCGGCGCTCCATCAATGCCAGACGCTCACTGCCCGTCCACCTCGGTGAGACGGAGGAGAGGGGAGGGTGGGGGGGTTGTCAGCGAGGCTCTTCCATTCATCATAGGCCCAGAGAAGCGGCAGTCGTGGAGCTACACTGACAAAAAAAAAGTTTCAGGCTAAATGAGAACTCGGGCAGCTTCGAGGGCTTTTCAGGTGACACTACAACCTGCCGTTAGCTCTGTCACTATAATTACTATATCATAAATGATATATTATAATTACTAGATCGTTCAGTTTATGAAAGATGGAACAATCATTTTTGAGGGTCAGTATTTATCGCGGGGAATATTTCTTTGTCCTAATGAGAAACTTTGTGGTTTTTTTGACTGTTCTTTCATTAATTTTGAGCTGTAGAGGGTTGAATAAATGACTTTAAAGACTCATTTTAGGTACAAAGTCACTAAAGTGTCTCATTCTACCATATTTTACCTTTATTAAGGTACGGTATTTTTCAGACTATAAGTTGTGGTTTGGGTGTTTCCTGCGACTTATACTCCGGTGTGACTTATGTATTAAAATTTTCACACTGACAGCGACGAGAGGGTCTAGACTTGTGTGTCAGTATCTGCTGCGCCTATTACTCCTGTACCACTGTCACTGCTAAGGTGCATGTCTACTGCAGAAAGAGCCTCTGTCGTGTCTGTATCATGTCAGACAATTGCACCATTACTTCTGTAACACTGAAAATGTAAAATTTAAGTGACTTCAGTGACAACCGAAACCATCCTGTCGGGATTCAGAAACTGGAACTGATGCTGAGTCTGACGACAGCTACACAGAAGAGGAAGCGGCGCTCTGTTTACCTCCAGAAGTCACGGAGTTGCTCAGAAATGACACCGAGGATGAAGAATTTAATGTATTTAGTGATTTGGAGTGAGATGGAGAGTTTGTTAAACTTGTTCTGTATATATGTGTTTTCTTCTTGATTACACATTTTTTGGCTGGTGCGACTTATAGTCCAAAAAATACACTAGTTCATATTTTTTAACCATATTAAACATTATAGAATAATTTCTGTGAGACAATCCTGCTTTAGATTTGTTGTGTCAGTGGCATAAAATAGATTCAGTATTGTCGTCAACATTTTTTTAAACAATATATCTTACTTCAAAATTTGTTATCATGACAGATCAACCCAGCTTTTGAGGTTTTGTGATAATTCAAAGGAGGTATATTGAACAAAATCGACTTTTCAGAGCTTCTCACTGTGTTTTAGTTGTTTTCTTTTTTCATTTACCCACTCGAAGTTGCATTTAGAGTGATTTGTGCATGTTTGAGTAATCGGTATTCTCTTGTATTCCAGACGTCATTGCTCCAGTTAAACCCTATTTTCACCTCCACAATACTTACTTTGTTCTCCAATTTTGCTTCATTAATCGTGATACATGTTGAATTCAGCAGTGTTGCGTAGTCATAGGAGGAATCAACAGCATGTGGTGTTTTATCGTGATGACATTTATGTTGAAAAGCGTTGAAAGGGGCAGGCTGGAATCGTCTCTCATTGGGCTCTGCAATTCTTCAGTTCGGAAATCAGCCAAGTTTTTTTTTAATTTTATCAAGTTGTTTTAGATCAATATTGAGATTTAAAATGTCCAAAATACAACATCATGATCCAAGGGTGTCATAGATTACAATGCATCTTCTTTAAAGGTGCACCATGTCACTTTTCTGGTGGAGGGTTCATCCAATCCCTGTCGTTTATTCAATTACCGATGTATTTCTAGCCAAAAAATTACTTGGTTTGGTCATCTGCCTTTCTCCATTGAGATGTGTTTAGTTTAATGCCGTTTTGTGAAGCATTTACAGGCAAAACGACAACATCTCCACGGAGAAATCGAGGGTTTTGGATCCTCCACCTAAAAACTTACACAGAAGATGAACAAGATGAAGAGATAATACTGTTTTGCCGTGATTATACAGTATGGAAATAAACTTTGTAATCACAGTGGAGACAGGTTAATGGTTGGATCTATAAAGAAAAGAAAGAATTCATGTTTTTAAGGTGTTATTTTTCAATCATAAAACACCTACAAATGAACAAATACAAGGGAGTTATGTTTAATGTCTCACTGTGGAACATAACAAGCAAAGAAGTGGCTGACCCTCCACCTCAGAAGTTACAAAGTGCACCTTTAATGGTCTGGTATTAGGATTTTTTAACCATTTTAGCATCAAAAACAGGATTAAACATTAAACGAAGAGCTGGATGTGGCCCCCAGACCACAAATTCACAGGTCTGATTTAAGGTTTGCTCAATCATTCATGAGACAAAAACAACAAAAGCGTTCAGTCCCCCTCCGTTCATGTCACAGATGAAGGTTGAAGCAGGACATGACTCCATTCACACATGTCGGAGGCTACAGAAGCTGATGGTGGATATGGAGGTGGAGGAGCGTGGGGGTGAGCTGCTGTTAGACAATGCTCTGGTAGTACACCGAGTTTGATTTTCAAATGAATAAGGAAATCAAAACATGTTGGGATTATGCACGCAGGGGATATATGGGTCTAACTCTAATGCATTTCAATATACTGCTTAAAGAAGATCATGATTAACATTTCAAGTGTGGATTAAATACCTTGCTTCCTGTTTGCAAATGTATGACATAACCTAAAGGCCGCCACAAACTACAGGATTTTTTGGTCTTTAACTATTTTTAAACAATTTGCGACAAAAAGTGCACACCACAGACACGAGAAGAATCTTATGACATTTTAAATCTCCGATCGCAAAAACTGCAGCGGGATATGTCTGTGGACCACAGGATATAAAGACGTGAGCGCGATCAAGTCAGCTGTTTCCTGTCTACAGTAAAACCACTCGCTGTTCGAAATAAATCTGAGCATTGCACGTCTAGTATAGATACAAGTCAGAACTGTATTATTATTATTTGGGAAATGTGGTGTAAAACTTCAGATATATGATTTTTAAAGCATAAAGTTCACAGGAAGTAGAGTCAGTATCGCTAATCTGCAGCTTCACCTTGATCCGTGCGTTGTGTGGATGTAAACAAACATGAGGAACTACTCTGGCCTTTTTACTTTTAAAGAACACCTCAAAACTGGATTCACAGCGCTGTTTTGTGGGCTGGGTGTCATTATTTGTGGAGAACGAATTCTATGGACAATGTGGATGAGATGCTGCAGTTTAAATTTACAACTTTACGAGAGGTGAGGAAGAAAGTCTTCTCATTATTTTTGCTGTTTCCTGAGTTTGTATCTTGCATTTCTGTGTTCGTCACTCTGTCTGCCCATTGCATTGCTTCATTGGCTATTATCATAGCGTTGCCATTGTTGATGTTTGGCGATTATGATCTGACAGAGCAGCTCAGAGTCACACTGACACCACACACACGAGAAGCAGCAGCTTCATAATCGCACACGAAGACACAAACTCGGGGAAAAGCACATTATTAGCCTGATTCAGCCGGTTTTACTTTGTTTCACTTTGTACAAATTGTCTGACCTCGCAGCCTTAGGATTCGGTCACTTGACGGTAAGCAGGTACTTTAATCAATCATTGCTATTTGGTCGTGACATATGTAATGCACTAACGGGGAAAACTGGTATATTAAGCTTTTCCCAAACCCCGTAGGAAGAAGGACGATAATGTCTTTCCCCTTGCCTTGATGAAATTCACCAAACATTTTGGTGAAGGCTTTGTTCAGGCTTTAAATCCTCGATCTCGGGAATCGTTGATAACACTGAATATGACTCTTCGCTGATTGGCTGGTGCCTGAACTTGCACTTCCAGGGTTTTTGCAAACTGTCTAGTGTATTCTGATTCCTGACCTAGTCGCTGGAGAGAAATAAAATTGAGCAGCTTAAATCTGACAAATTCTCCTGTAGTGTGTGGCGGCCTTAAGGCAACATACAGTAAGTCTTTATCTGTAATATCTTAATTTTTGTTTCAAATAATGTCAGAGCTTTTTAGTTTTTTTTTTTTAAATCTCTTTTTCATCTCTAGTTTTGTGTCAAATCAAATCTTTGCCTTTTATCCACTCCTACTTCAGGAAGCATTGACAAATGTGAAAACCTTGCAGAACTCTGCTGCCCCCTGCTGGCCTCTTGACCCACTTTTGAACACAACCTGTGAAGGAAATAATAAAACCAGATTTTTGCATAACCCCTCGTTAAACTCTGAAATAACTCTTTGTATTGTTGTACTACCAGAGCACATGACATGGGATGGGTGTGTATGTTAAAAATGACTTGTGCTCATACTCATTTTGACCCGAGGTGCTCTGGGGGGCGGGCTCTTCCGTGGCCCCGCCCTCTACAGGACTGCTGTTTACTGGTTGGACGTTAGCTGCGGGAGGAGGGCTGCTGATCGGTTCGGGGGGAGTTTTGGGGGTCTGGGCTTCGCTTAGGTCAACCAGGGCTCCCACTTCGGGCTGCGGGGCGGAGGCGGGGGGGCTGTTCAGGGGGGCCGGGGCGGGCTTGGTGGGGCTAGCGGTTAACGTGGTGCACTCGCTGACCGGGCTGCTCTGTGCCGTGCTATAGCTCTCGGCTACGGAGTTAGTGGCGGTGGAGGGGAGCAGGGTGGCGGCGGGGGCGGAGTCATTGGTAGCGGGCCTGTGCGTGGAGGAGGGGGTGAGGAGGAGGTGGGGGTGAGGAGGGAGGGGAGGTGGGGGAGAGGGTAAAGCAAAGGAGGGAGGGGGGCGGGTGCAGGTGCAGTTAAAAGACAAAGTGAGTGCCAAAAAAACAAAAAACAAAAGGTGCACAGTTAAAAATGTTAGCAACAAAAGTCAAACAAATACTTGAACTTAAAAGTGGCAGGTTAGGATTTGAGCATAAGATGTGGCGTAGCATTGCAATCAAAAGTAAATTATCAGAATTATTGCTCAATTGATACTTTGCAGCGACATCACACTGGAAGGGTACTGCATGTATGTCTGTGGCAAAATGTTTAGCGACACAATACAGAATTTTTAACCACACATTTTCAGGAGCCTGTGATCGATACAAGTATTCATTGTGCCTTCAAGGTGTTTGATTTTTGACAAAAGTGAGCCTGAAGTGACTCAAATCAGATTTTTGCCCCTATTTTAATGACAGTCTGAACGACACAGATCTGATTTTTTCAAATGTGACCCAAACCACTAGGATATGTGCTCCTAAAACCGATACATATCGGATCTTTTGACATGTGACTTCAGTCTGAACGGTCAGGTCACATTCATCCCACCTACACGTCAGGCTCGGATTCTAGTCAATGGAGGGAAAACAAGGTTAGGGAGTTAATTAATATCTAGGAGGATCGCTGTATTCAGGCCAAATTGGAGGGGTCTTTTCAGACCTGGGTGTTTTTTGAAATGATTGCCAAAGAAATGTCCGAGCGCGGCTACAGATGGTCCTAGCTCCAATGTCAACAAAAAATAAAGAGCCTGAGAGCCAAATACAAGGAGACTAAAGACTCAAACAAACAAAGTGGCCATGAACATGTAACCTGTCCATCTTATGAAGACTGGACCGTATTTTGGGAGACAAGCCCAGTGTTTAGCCGACTTCTATAAACACTGAGTATGCTCGCTGTGTGTGACGTCGTCGTGTCCTCCGTTGTGCATGCAAGACACTTTTGGGGCGTTTAAAGTTCACACTGGAGATCACATACAAGTCGCATTTAATTGGAAATGTGAACTACCTCCCAAAAAAATCTAATTTCACAAAAAAAAAAACCCTGAAGCATTAAGCCCTGCAGTCTGAACGTAGTCTAACTGAAAAACTCTTGACTTTTCTCCTTGGCATTTGCCCAGAGTTAGGAAGAGACACCTTGACACCTTGCTGTTATTATTATTTTATTATTATTATTATTATTATTATTCTGGTTGATTTGCCTATGGTATGTTTTATTTCAGTGTTCAGCACTTTGGTAAGCTTTGGCTGTTTTAAATGTGCTATACAAATACATTTGATTTGATTTGATTTAACTGCATAAATTAGGCATTTATGGTCAGATTGTGTTAAAACGAAGCTCAGATTTAAGTCGAGTAATGGTAATAATATCAGCTGCAAAGTATCAGTTGACAAAATAGCTTGTTCCTACTGAAATGTCATGTCTTTATTTACATTTACTACACATTTTACATTTCAAAATAAAAGTCCAACAGCGTTAAAGAGCCAATACTATTTTTGGATTTATTTTCAAATGTTTCCTCATCAAAAACAAACCTGGAGTTGTGTTTTGTTTCATTTACACATTTTTAACACAAAAATCCTAAACTCCATACACCTTCACTGGAATAATTTGGATTATTTCAGACCTACAGTTGCCAAACTCTACTGAACAGAAGGGTTTTTTTTAACATGAAAACTACAGCATCATGACATCACAAGGTAGAACGGAGCATTTTGAGTTTTGGAGATGAGAAACCACAGCTCCAGGTATGTTTTCGATGAGGTAATAGCATTTTAACATGTCTTAAAGCTCACAAGAGTCAACGTTTTGCTTAATATAGGACCTTTAAGTTTTAATATCAGTCTCATGTGTTAAATTGTTAATACACAATAGTCTAGGATACATTAAATATTAAAACTGAGGTTTAACTTATACCCAAGTTTGAATCTATTTGATTAAATACAGTGGGATAGTTGTTTTGTATGTGTGACTCACTCTGGTTCTGTCAGCGGGGTGGTCTCGTTGGGCTCAGTGGCGCCTCCTCCCTCCTGGTGTGGAATGTTCTCTTCCTCTGTCCTCACCTCCACAATGGGCTCCTTCGACTCATCTTTCCTGTTACAAAAAAACAAAAAAAAAAAAAACATTAGTCTCATATAAAGCTCTATTTTATACACACACGTTGACCACTACGGGTGTGCAAAAATATCAAAATATTTATATATCGTATCGCTTAATGTGATGATACAGTATCCATATCGTGGGCTGCTGTATCGATATATCACCAAGAGTATTTTTTGGTATATTTTGCTCAATTATTTTGTTACAGTGCTACAGTTTTGTTGCTTGTTCAGAGGAAGAAAACTCATTCGACATTTTCAGTTTTTTGATGATTTAAATGTTTGTGTTTCATATTTATTTTGCACAAGAAGTGGTTTAACAAACACTTTTAATATCACAGCCATGATTTAGCCTTTATTTTTAGTGAACTGTATTGAATTGATTTGAAATATATCGAATTGAATCGAAAGTGAACTGAATCAGGATATGTATCGTATCGTGGCCTATGTATCGAAGTATGTATCATATCGGCAACTTCTTAATGATCCTCAGCCCTATTGACCACCTCCATCACTTTTACACATTCAGGTGCCCAAGGATAAAATCTAAATACTGAATCTGGTCTATAGAGGGCTGAGCAGCTGTTGTTTTTAACTCAATGAACCTGCTTTACTCTAGTTCACAGGTGTCAAACATACGGCCCGGGGGCCAGATCCGGCCCTCCAAGACCTTTAATCTGGCCCTCGGCTGATTTTCTACTAAAATATTTTAATCATATTTTCTATTAAAATATTGGTCATTTTCTGCGGTGTTTATCATAGCAACGTCTCCAGAGCCTCTGTGCGTGGCCCCTCCCACCAGAGCAGCACAAATGAAGACTTGTCTCTTTTCAAACGCTCTTAAAGGACGATCGTTTTGACTGTTGAATGTGACGCCTTCATCAGCAAAATGTCAAAAATAGAAAAGCGGACGCTGAGTTTTTGCTATTTGATTGCTTTAGGATTTAGATCCAAGAAAAGTGATTGACACTTAGTTTTCTCAGTTCATTATTTGCAAAAATTAAAGTTCATATTAAAAACAAAGTAATTGAATTGATAAAATGAAATTAGAACATTTTTTAACTGTTTCATTTTCAGATAGGTTTTCTGAAACGCTGACTCCCCGTGTTTAGTCCTGGGCGCCAGCAGGAGGCGGGTCCTTGAGCTCCTCAGAGTGCGAGATGGTTTATACGGTACTAACTAGTGACGGGCAAATGAGACGGAGCTCTGGAGCACGTCTCGTTCTTTCTGAAACAAATTGCTCCGAAAGCACTGCCTCGGAGCTCGTCTCGCTGCAAACGCTCACGTGACCAAAGTGTGGAAGTGTCGGTCCCTCCCCCTACTGCTTCACTCTGTGTGTCAATCGCTTCAGTGTATCGAAGCGTTTCATTGGCTCAGCGAAGGTTCCGCTCTGTGATTGGTTCAGAGTGTTCAGTGCACTTCTGTGGTTTGACAAGCGCTAAACTGCTACAGTATAAAAGATGCACCAATATTTCTTAAAAATGTTGAGTGGTGAGGAGTATTGCGTAACGTTAGTGGTGATTTTAGTGACTTTTGGCGACTTTTGGCATTTGTTTCATTTTCGATGGCATCTACAAGTGGAAAAAAGCGATCCATGGTTTGGGATCACTTTGATCTAATTCCACCTAACAAGGTCACCTGTTTTCTTATTTACAGCATGCATATATAAATTGTTGTATTTCTTTTTTAAATGTTCAAATTAGAATATATACTATTTATGACTTATGACTAATAAAATAGAAAATAGAGTTTCGGGTTCCCAAATCATGGGTTGTGTGCTGGTTTGCAATGGTTAAATTTGTCCACTAGAGGTCAGTGTTTCTCCAAGGCCTCAGACACGTCGAACCATTTGAGACAATATTGTGACTGAGGTGTCAATGCTTCACGAGGCTCCGTTCACCCATCACTAGTACTAACATGTCACCAGTGTTGGGAAGGTGACTTTTAAAATGTATTCCCCTACAGATTACAGATTACATACACCAAAATGTAGTTTGTAACGTAATCCATTAAATTACTTAAAATGAGTAACGAAATCTGAATACTTTGGATTACTTGATTTGCTGTAGAGGAGTAAAGACTAGGAAATCTTAACATAAGATGTTTTGTCTGATAAAAGAAAATAAAAAGTCCAGACTTTACTGAACCAAATTAAAAATAGTATTGATAAAAGAAGAGGAGACACGTCCACACAGCATGGTTTAGTCCTGTTCAATCCTGTTTGAGACATAGTTTAGTCCTGGTTTAGTCCTGGTTTAGATCTAGTTCAGACCTAAGTTTTAGTCCTGGTTTAGACCTGGTTTAGTCCTGCTTTAGTCTTGGTTTAGTCCTGGTTTAGTCCTGGTTTAGTCCTGCTTTAGTCTTGGTTTAGTCTTGGTTTAGTCCTGGTTTTGTCCTGGTTTTAGACCTGGTTTAGACCTAGTTTAGACCTGGTTTAGACCTGGTTTAGACCTGGTTTAGACCTGGTTTTAGTCCTGGTTTAGACCTAGTTTAGACCTGGTTTTAGACCTGGATTTAGACCTGGTTTTAGACCTGGTTTAGACCTGATTTAGTGTCCGGCAATGGGTGGAACTAATGAAAAAAAAAGGGGATATAGCCCAAAATGTGAAAACAGGAAAATACCGCCGTGTAATCCATTTATTTCAACCAAGTAACTGTAATCTAATTACCACTCACTGAAACAGTAACTGTAACCGAATACAGTTACTCATAATTTGTACTCTGATTACGTAACGCTGGTATGTGTAATCTGTTACTTCCCAACACTGCCTACATATGAGAGCAAACGTTTTAGTCGAGTATCCAAAGCGACTCCCGGGAAACACGCAGCAGGTGTCCGTCCATATTCCGCGCTACGTTCACCTGCGTCATGAGGCGTCCGCTCCCGTGTCCTCCTCGTCTGTAAAGATGATGTCTGTGTTATAGTTTGAGGCACTTGCATCATCCAGCGTGACAGAAACAATCCAGTCTAAAGCTGGAGCAGTATCAGCTCCTCTGCTCTTTGGTACACTGCCTTATATAACGCCAACAGAGCTCGCTGGTTTACTCAAGTAGCATTCACAAAGCAGGAGTGTTGGCAATATTTGGCACATTTTCACTGAAAAAACTCAAGCATCTTATCAGTGTTATCGGGGTGTAATGTCTTTAAGCGACGCCGTAATTTATTTGGATTCATGTTGCCAACATTTTTAGACACAGTAAACATATCGGTCTTTCCTCGTTTCCTGCCGTAGTCACAGTGAAGCCAAGCGCTACAAACACTTACACACATACAGTTTGTTCTCTGCACTTCATATCTCCTGCTCTGTGCTGTGTGTGCATTTACTCGTTGCAAAAAACCTGACACTATAGTACTAATTCTCCCTGTGCACTCTCTGGCAATCAGAGCAAGCATTCATCACAAGGCTATTTGAGAAGGATTGGACTAACCCTTAAACAAACTGAACTTTCTGGTATATTAAAACACCACGATGACATCTTAGACTACGTTCAGACTGCAGGGCTTAATGCTCAATTCCGATTTTTTTGTGAAATCCGATGTTTTTGCGAGGTCGTTCACATTTTCAATTAAATGCGACTTGTATGTGATCTCCAGTGTGAACATTAAACGGCCCGAAAGTGTCCCGCATGAGCACTGGAGACACAATGACGTCAACCGCAGTGAGCGTGCTCTGTGTTTACGGAAGTTGTCCAAACATGGACGCGAGCATTGAGCACCTGGAGATTTTAAAGTTCCTCTCGTACCGGAGCCAGAACATGAACAACTTACTTGTTTTATGGAGGAGATTGAGAAGGAGAAGGACGAGGTTTTTGGTCGTGGTGTTTTGTGGGGCAGCAGCAGCGACGTCCGTTGAAAGGAACGTGTGGATGTGGAGACGTAGCCAAGAGTGGTGAGTGGTGATGTGCTTCACTTCAGTGACACGGAGTTCATTAACAATTTTCGCCTACTTCAGCACAGAATAGTGACATTTGTGGCTTGTTGATAATGTGCAGGTCGCATAAATGCGCTTTGGCCGTTCAAACTGAAGTCGCATGTCAAAAGATCGGATATGTATCGGTTTCAGGATCACATATCCAAGTGTCCTGGGTCGCATTTGAAAAAATCGGATCTGTGTCGTTCAGACTGTCATTAAAAGATCAGATACAGGTCACATAGAGGCCAAAAAATCAGATTTGGGTCACTTCAGGCTGCAGTCTGAACGCAGCCTTAGTTACAGTTTTCACCATAACTAAACGGCACCTTTAAGACCTCGTACTTGTATTTACATCAGCACATCCACACCTGATGTTCCCCGGCTCTCTCGTCTCCTGGGACTACGCCTGCTTCACGTTAACCACACACACCGCGGCACGTGGCATCTGGATTTTTCTCCTCTCCGCTCTGAATACGTGTGTCTTGAGCGATTTCTGTGCACAGAAAGAGCAGCTGTGGTGTGAGGGACTCCTCGCTGGGTTAAAAGCACCACTATCAGCTCTCTGCACTCATGTTCTAATGGTCTGTTCATACCTGCTGTGGGCTACAAGAGCTACCACGTTCAGGCTTGGAAGTTAATGTTACACTTTCTTGAGTCGTGTAATACGACAAAATACAACAAACCGCAAGTAAAGGTAAAGGAACTGTGTATTTGATTGATCTTGAAGTATATATTTTTTAAAGCTTCTACCGTAAATTCCGGACTATTGAGCGCACCTGAATAAAAGCTGCAAGTGTCCACGTCTTCAAGAACGTCTTCAAGTTGGGGCCGTCTGCTTTTATCGCCTCTGAAATAGTCCAATGAGATTCATTTGGTCTTCTGATATTTTATGTTATTAGGTTCTTTTTTCAGAAGAGTTTAGTTTCATACCTGACAGTTTCGACTGCTCACTAGCGCTCTTCCTCAGAGTCATGTGATGTTGCAGTGACATTTCCAATCAGCTGATTTAAACAGGTTTTGTCGGTGTCTTCCTACCAGTGGAGACAGGACGACAGGTCATCTGTAGTCCGACTTCCTCAAGACAGAATCCCAGGTGTGTGAGAGTAAAAAAGCCCCCTCGTCTCGGTTTATCGTCCCGTGGGCACGTTTCCGTATTTCGATTGCCTCTTTAATCCAGCGGCGATGTTTGTTTTCCTCTGTCCCAATGATGTTTGCTCCATCCCAGTCCATAATGTGGTTCTCTCTTTTACAGTGGTCAGAGATGGCCGATTTGAGTTGTTCCTGTTTTGCTTTGTGTTTTGTTGCTCGTGTGCGCGCCTTCGCTGTTTCCTTCTCGCATTCTGTTCTGTGTTCCTTTTTTTGTGGACTGAACGCCCTCCCTGTTTCCCCGATGTATGTTTTATTGCAGGACATGCAGGGTATTTCGTAAATGACATTACATTTATGCTCCGGTTCTATTTTGTCTCTGAAATCTTTTGTCGCTTTTTGCATTGAGTCACTTCGTCACGCTGCCGTCACCAAAATCTCACCATCGACTCATTGATGCCGAGCTCACGTGCAGCAGCTCTGTTTCCTTCTTCGACAGCCACATCAATCGCCTTTAACCTAAAAGCTGCGTCGTGCATTTCTTTGTGTGTTTTTCATGAGGAGGGCGTGTGTATGAAGCGCAAAATAACTGTTCAAAACACAATCAAATGAGCATTTTCCTCGGCGCATCATCCCCGTCTCTCCTACTGCTCATGTCTCCTGCAGAAAGAGTCTCTGTCCTGTCTGTTTTATGTCAGTGTCTTGTAGGATTTCAGCAGATTTCAGACTCTCTCTGGGGCGAGGATAGTTCTGTCAATCAGGTTTGAGTGGACGTTCGGCTATTGAAGTTTGAGATGTTTCTTCTCGTCATTTACGCACACGGGTAAGACGTATCCCAATCATTAATGTTCATTTAGCATCATAACTTATTTTATCACACGGCGATAAACTATTTGAGTGCGCTGACAATATCGCGAGCTGGTGTAGCAGCTTCATGTGAACCCTAGATCCATGTGTGAACCGCACAGACAGCGACCTTTTCTGTCCTCAAGTGTGCAAATTTCCCTGCTGTAATGCTGCCGTCCCTTTAAGAGGACGTCATTACTGCCTCTCCTTGGCAGCGCAGGTAGCCAGTACGCAGAGGGAGCGCTAAGGAGAAAGGCACGTGTCCGTCTTTCTCCTGTTAATGCTCATGTTTGTGCGTGAATGAGAGGTGAGTATTACATTATGGACCTTGTTCTATACAGGTTAGCGTGTAGTTTTTATCTCTTGTTTTGAATATTTTCGCTATATCCAACTCAATCTGTTCTTTATAAGTTTCATTTACCACCCGATCTGCCACTAAACACGCTTTCTGCGAGCTATTCATAACGTCATGAGGTAGTCTCTGGCGCCACCTGTTGGACTTACATTGCAACTCCCAATATCGTACACTTACGAATCAATACCTCTCATTCTTCATACAGTATAATTAATATGTTCACTTGTATTCTTTTTGTATATATTTGTTATTATTGGTGTGTACAGTTCTAATTAGTTGTATATATTTCTTTCTTTTTCTGTTCTAGATAACTACAGTCACAATTACAATCACAATCATATACTTATTCATACCCAATCATCAATAAACATTCTTCTTCAAACCTCTGGATCCCGCTGCAGTTTTTCTGACCCAAGACTTAGGCCAGACTCCCGTAGGTCAGCATACATCATATATCCAATATTTCACATCAAGCTTTGCAGATCCGCTGTGTTGCCAAACCATAGACCGTAAATATGAATGGACAATGTGCCAAACAAAGAATTCGTCCATATATTTGCCGCATCATTTTATTATCCGCAGGGTTCAAAGTGTGAGAAAAAGTAACGGCTTATAGTCCAGAATTTATGGTACACTATAATCATAACTGGAGCTATATTACAATATTACTTGACCTATATTTTCTGATGAGTTTTATGTTGTTTCCTCATCAAAAACTGATCTGGAGTTGTGTTTTGTTTCATTCTCACACAAACACTGCATATTTAGGCTGTGTTCTTCTCTCAAACGGAAAAAACTCCACGCTTTTTACACTCGCTGCACCTTCACTAGAATAATTTGGATGATTTCAGATCTGGAATTGCCAATCTCTATTAAACTAAAGGTAAAAAGTAGCTGTTAAAACACTGTAAGCTTTGAAGATGTAGACAGACTAATAATAAAGTGTTACTCAAAAATGTGTAGCCAAAACAAAACACAACTCCGGGTATGTTTTTAATTAGGTTACAGCATTATCACATGGCTTAAGGCCTATTCATACTTCATAAGAACATAAGAACTTTGTTAACTGGCTGAAAAAAATTACATCATTTTGTTCGGCCAGCTCCTGTTCAGCAGTTTTTTGCGGTTTGCTCTCAACACCTCAGTCGAGCAGAACTTTGTCCGACATCTTCGCTCTGATCGGTTATTTATGTGAGCGTGGTTTATCTGCTTCTTTGCTGGTGCAGAGCAAGGAAAAACAAAAAGCTGGCAGAAACGGTGAGAAAATACAAACACCTATACGACACGACGCTCAGTGACTATAAAGACGCAAAATGGCAAGAAATTCAAAGAGGGAGAGCGCGGATATTTTAGGCAGAAAAGTAGAAAAGTCTGGTGTAATCTCCGTGACATGTTTGTGAAAGCCAAAAGGTGGGTCAGGCTGGAGGACAAAAAGAAATACCCTGGCTATGTACCTCCCTGCAGTGACTGGACTCCTTCATCAAACACAGGGAAACATCACCAATATGACTCCTATTCCAAGTCAAACGGAGGTGAGATATTAATACTTGGCTAATAGGAACGAGGGGGAGGGGCAAATCCGTGTATCATTCGTTCATTTCGTTTTTCAATATAAAACCAAAAATAAGAAAACGAAAAAACAACAGTTTTCTTCGTTATTTGTCTCCAAAACCAAAATGAAAAAACGGATAACGATTCGTTTTTTCAGTTTTCGATTTTGTGTTTAAATGAAGAATGGAAAAAACGGATAACGGCCGTTTCCCGTTTACGTGACTTCCGTGACTGCGATGCCGGACTTTTGCACCGCATACGGACTGAATCAGGAGGGATCCAGGTCCGAGACCAGACCGAGACCAGAGCGGGACTGAGACCGGGACCAGACAGGGACCAGAGCGGGACCAGGGCGGACTCCGAGCGTTGACTCCGAGCCTCCACGGGGTCCGAGCCTCAGCTTCGAGCTCCGGCCCTGCCGTGGGCTCTGAGCCTCCGGTCTGGTCCCGGTCTGGTCCTGGTCTTGTCTCGGTCTCAGTCTCAGGCCCGCTCTGGTCCCGGTCTGGTCCCAGTCTCAGTAGCGCTTTGGTCCCGGTCTGGTCCCGGACCTGGTCCATTTGAACCAAAAGCTCTTAGTTCGATTCATTTTCATTGGTGTGAAAGCGTCAGTCCGATGCTTTGCACCACCTCGGAACCAGCCGCGGTTCTTGAGCGCGGAGGACCAGAGCAGCTCTGTTCCGGTCTCAGTCCCGCTCTGGTCTCGGTCTGGTCTCGGACCTGGATCCGTCCTGATTTAGTCACTGTGATTTGGTGCCCCGTCTTTTCTAATCGCATGTACCCAGTGCGCTCGGAGTTGTGCGTCAGTGGGGAAATGAGGAAAAATAAGGTATGGTTGTAATTGTTGATTAGGCAAACATAACAGAACACTACAATGACATGGAGATGAAGAAAACTGGGCCATTTTCACATTTTTCCTAGATTTTGTCAGACTTACTACTGTGAACAGAACCTGCCAAAAGTTGTAATCACATGTTTCCAAACGTCTTCCTGGTTTGTGACGTAAGCATGAATAGAGTCTATTAAATTGGCAATGCAAAGCTCATTCAAGCACATTTTTAAGAGTTTAAAATGACCCCTAATAACAGATCTTAAGGCAGACTTACGTGAACGCAGCCTTTCCCTCCTCGATGTCCTTCCCTTTGGCGCCGGGGCCGCTCTTGCCGCAGACGTTGACGGCCAGACACATGAGCACGCCGCACTTGTTCAGGAAGTAGCAGGTCACGTCCACGCTCACCAGCAGCACGAAGAAGACCACGATCAGGATGCCCACGATGGCGCCGGTGCCCATGCCCGTCCCTTCTGGTTGGCCTACGCAGAAGGGGAAAAGGGAGAAAAGGGGCAAAGGACAAAGCGAGGGCAGAAGAGGACAGAGGAGCGGAGGTGGAGTGGAGGTAAGAGAGAGACAAGAGACACGGCGGCGTCAGGACTTGTATGAAAATGTGTGGATTTTGGCAACAAGACAGAATTGAGAGGATTGCAACGGGAACTGTTCCAAAGCATTAAAGCTGCACTGTGGAACTTTTCTGGTGGAGGGAGCGAGTGATCTCTGAAGATGCGACTACGCTGACAAATATAATGCACATTTTTAAGGTATTTTTGCGCACTTACTTACACAAACTTAATTTACTTTAACATAAGACAGATGTGTTTTATGGCACACTGTGGAACATTCCAGGCAAAGCATTAACATCTCCATGGAGACAATGTGGTGACAGAGCTCCTACCTGAAAAGTTGCATAGTGCACCTTTAACTCTTTCCCCCTTGGACGCCTACTAAGAACAACCCATACATATATGACTAGGGCTCCCCATAGATCATAACTGCATAAAAGAAAACAGACTTCCACGAGTGATTAGAAATGATTTTCACCCTCATGAACTTGATTGAATCACAGACATATTCAGTATCTCTGGAAACCTTAGACTCTGAACTCTTCATTTATGGATGTTTAAATGTGATTCAACTCATTTACAGGTTTATAACAGCTCACTGAAAATGAGAGTTTACATCGTCAAGTGCAAAATCAAAAACAAAAAACTACATTCGTCGTCAAATGTCGTCTTCATGGGGGAAAGAGTTAAAGAGACCACTTGGGTCTGGCCAGTGGCAAAACTTTAAGGCTCTTCATCCACATTGCCTAATATGAAAGTGGTGAGAGTCGGTAGTGGTCAGAGGGGTCAAAGGTGCAGATTGGCAGCCTCACGTCCATCACTCTGCCCCAGGACAGCTGTGGCTAGAACAGCATCACTGAAATTGTGACTTTGAGCATCTGGAGAAGCGTCATGAGGACTAAAGCATCAACATTGTTACTTCAGCTGCACAAATCTGCTCAATTCTGAAATACGCTCATGGTTTGATGGAGATGTTATCACTTTGTCTTACTTTGGAAACTTTTTGTTTTTTGGGCTCAGTTTTTGACATCCAATTGTGGGCTTTTAACCAACCAAGACATTATTTCCCAAAGACTGGATCGCAACCCTCAGGTGGGTCACAAGAGATTTTGTTTTGGTCACCTCGTCACGATCTGCATGTTGGTCTGCAATATACAGTTCTGACACTAATCTGTGTGTATCGCTCTCCTCCTGCAGCCCGGACTGGAACTCGTTACAAAAACACAGACAGGCCCACCTATCCCATTAGAAATTTTGAAATGTTAGGACATGTTTTCTATAATTTCTAATCTCTTTGTAATTATTTTATTGACTATTTTGTTCCAGTATCATTGGTTCAATTGAATGTTGAAAAGAAAAAGAAATGTTCTAAATTTAATGTCCAAATAAACGACTTATGGATCCTTTTATTGCTGCTTCAATTGCTGTTTTTCATTGTTTAAAACTTGAGTAATACTAATTGTTCAGAGACTTAATCACTCAGTCAACAATAAAATATCCTCATTAATGTTCAATAATGCTCAAATCCACCTTTATTTTGTGATTTACAAAAAATATCTATTGACTTGGGTCGCAAAGGTTTGTGACTTTGAAAATATGGGTCCCCAGAAAAAAAGTTTGGCAAACACTGAACTAGGAAGTGCAGAATGTGCAGTTCGAAGGACACAAGTACGGGACGGTTGGATTTGTGAGATGAGCTGGTTGTTTTTCCCGTATCCATGGAGCCACGCAAGAAGCTCGCTAGGGAGCACCTGAAGGAGCAAGCAATGAAGATTTGAGATGCAACAAGTTTCTTACACCGTATGTGGCAGCAAATGTGTCAGAAGATCTTCAGAGGAAAAACTCTGAGGGAATGAACACAAGGGGCTGCTGGATTGTGTGAAATGAACTGTTTGTTTTTCTCGTATCCAACTACGATCTAACCAGTTATGGACATTTGAGATGCTACAGGCTTTTTACACCATATGTGACAACAAAAGTGACAGAGGATCTTCCAGAGGAAACACTTTGAACATCAGAGTGGAACAAGAGGGGAATGCAAGATGGCGACGCATAGATGCAGCGGCTTGGGGCTCCTACAACTGGCACCGTACTACGCAGTTTGTTGTGATGCTCTAACATAATTTCGTTGTGATTTTATATAACAATGACAATAAAGTAACTGAACTGAATTGAGTAATGGCCACAAAATGTCATTTTAAAGTGTGGGAAAAAAGCAAATGTGGAACAGATCACGTCAACAAATGAAAAACATTAAGAAGTCACATTTGAGAATGTTTGCTTAAAAACATTAGCCAGGCTGGTGCCACCTAGTGCCTCCGCTCGATTTCATTTCTCTCCAGCGACTAGGTCAGGAATCGGAATACACTAGACGGTTCGCAAAAACCCCGGAAGTGCGAGTTCGAGCACCAGCCAATCAGCGAAGAGACATACATTCTGTGTTGGCAACGATTCCTGAGATCGAGGATTTAAAGTTGGAACAAAGAGAATGTTTGGTGAATTTCATCAAGGTTAGATGTTATTGCCCTTCTTCCAACGGGATTTGGGAAAAGCCTAAAAATAGCAAATAGCAGTGACTGGTTAAAAAAAAACACAAAAAGTACCTGCCTACTTTCAAGCGAACGAATCTTAATGCTGCGAGGTCAGACGGTTTCCAAGAAGTGAAACTGGGTGATGAATCAGGCTATAAAACATTCCATAATTCACCAAAAAGACACATTATTGTTTGTTACGGCCACAGGCCTCCAGATCCTCCTCTGGCCATATCTGCTTAGATCCCTGTGTGTGTGTGTGTGCAAGCCTCCATATACAGACCCCCGCTGTGATGCTGTGATTGGAGGAATCGATTTAAGATGGCATCTGAGCCCCTCCCGCTGATTGGTGAACCCGAAAACCTGGCCAATCCCGGCCTACAAGCTCCGGCCCTATAAAAGGACCCGCCCCCTGCCACTCAAGAGCTGTTCTGTTGTGGACTTGCTTGCCACCTTGTGTCTCTCGTGGTGTGTTTTGTTGAGACTGTAGATGACTAGACTGGTTTTTGTTTTCTGTTTCAAGTGTACCCTGTTTTGGTTAGCCCATTTTGCCTTATACTGTTAGCCACTCTGTGTAAGCCTCTTTTTGTTAATTCTTGTAAAAATCATTGTTTTGTTAGTTTTCTTAATTCTGTTAATAAATCACAACTTTAGTTTTACCAAAAGTTACTTCCCCCTGTCCCACATTAACATTGTTAACAGAGACCCTAACTCTAACTCTTTAAGTAGTTACTAAGCTTGAATATGCTTAATAAACTATTTGTTCATCATGAAATAAGTCTATCTAGAAGTGTGTATATTATTATTAAAGTGCACTATGTAACTTTTCTGGTGGAAAGCTGGTTTCCATGGAGATGTTGTAGCTTTGCCTTGAAGATTACACTCTATGCCATTTATACATCTAATGAGCAGGGTTGCCTCTCCACCAGTGTTGGGGAGTAACAGATTACATGTACTGGAGTTACGTAATCAGAGTACAAATGATGAGTAACTGTATTCAGTTACAGTTACTGTTTCAGTGAGTGGTAATTGGATTATAGTTACTTTGTTGAAATAAATGGATTACACGGTGGTATTTTCCTGTTTTCACATTTTGGGCTATTCCCTTTTTTTTTTTTTTTTTTTTTTTCTCGGTAATTCCACTCATTTCCAGAAACTAAACCAGGTCTAAACCAGGTCTAAAACCAGGACTATCCAGGACTAAAACAGGACTAAAAGAAGGTCTAAACTAGATCTAAACCAGGTCTAAAACCAGGACTAAAACCAAGTCTAAACCAGGTCTAAACCAGGAATAAAACAGGACTAAAAGCAGGTCTAAACTAGATCTAAACAGATCTAAATCAGGTGTAAACCAGGACTAAAACCACGATTAAAACCACAACTAAACCAGGACTTAAACCAGGACTAAAACAGGATTTAACAGGACTAAACCATGCTGCGCCAACATGTCTCCTCGTCTTCTATCAATAATATTTTTAATTTGGTTAAGGAAAGTCTGGGCTTTTTATTTTCTTTTAGCAGATAAAACATCTTATGTTACGATTTCCTCGTCTTTACTTCTCTACAGCAAATCAAGTAATCCAAAGTATTCAGATTACATTACTCACTTTAGGTAATTTAATGGATTACATTACAAACTACATTTTGGGATATGTAATCTGTAATCTGTAGGGGAATACATTTTAAAAGTCACCTTCCCAACACTGCTCTCCACAGATCTGACCTGTTTCTTGGCCTCCATTCCAGAGGCAATTTATTTATTTATTTTTTTTACCTTTGAGGGGCTTCTTCTTTATTTAGAACACTAGACTTTCTACCCTCTACCAACTCCTGTATCAAAATCGACAAAGACACTTTTCAAAACCCTAAGCGCTTCCGGCAGTTTTGAGAAACCCTTCTGACGATAAATAAAAACATCTTCAAACTTCCATCTTGCATCTCGGCGCGCTTACCTCGTGAGCGGAGGATTTTAATACAGCATTTTGGATTTCAGCTGTCAACAACTCCAGCGCCGTGTGCAAAGCAATAAGCCCGTGCGCGACAAAGAAGGCTCGCTGTATCCTGAGACGTTATATTGGTTTTATAGCATTCCCCCAAAGCCATCACAGCAGACACACTTGGGGAGTTCAATTTCAACTGAACTCAGATGAACAAAGGGAATTATGAGTTTTTGCCTGCTGCATACGCAAACCAAATATTACACTTTTGTACTGTAAATTCATTCTCGCAAAAAGTGTGGTTTCGCTGATGCGTCTGAATATTGTTTTAATACAGTTTGGAACTTTTGTAATAGGTATTTTGCAGCGACACCTCAAAGTGCACGAACAGCAGGTGAAAAATAATATATATTTAATTGACAGGTTTTCATTCGATGGTTTTATGTTACTACTTTTTACATTACACATTTAGTCCTGGTTCAGACCTGGTTTAGTCCTGGTTTAGTCCTGGTTTAGACCTGGTTCAGTCCTGGTTTAGTCCTGGTTTAGTCCTGGTTTAGACCTGGTTTACCTGGTTTTAGACCTGGTTCAGTCCTGGTTTTAGTCCTGGTTTAGTTCCTGGTTTAGTCCTGGTTCATACCTGGTTTAGACCTGGTTCAGACCTGGTTTCAGTTCCTGGTTTAGTCCTGGTTCAGACCTTGTTCAGACCTGGTTTAGTCCTGGTTTAGTCCTGGTTCAGACCTGGTTTAGACCTGGTTTAGTCCTGGTTCAGACCTGGTTTAGACCTGGTTTAGTCCTGGTTCAGACCTGGTTCAGACCTGGTTTAGACCTGGTTTAGTCCTGGTTTAGTCCTGGTTTAGTCCTGGTTCAGACCTGGTTTAGACCTGGTTTAGTCCTGGTTCAGACCTGGTTCAGACCTGGTTTAGACCTGGTTTAGTCCTGGTTTAGTCCTGGTTCAGACCTGGTTTAGACCTGGTTTAGTCCTGGTTCAGACCTGGTTCAGACCTGGTTTAGACCTGGTTTACCTGGTTTCCTGGTTTCCAGTCCTGGTTCAGACCTGGTTTAGACCTGGTTTAGTCCTGGTTTAGTCCTGGTTCAGACCTGGTTAGACCTGGTTTAGTTTCCTGGTTTTAGACCTCAGACCTGGTTTAAACCTGGTTTAGTTCAGACCTGGTTCAGACCTGGTTTAGTCCTGGTTCAGACCTGGTTTAGTCCTGGTTTCATTTCCTGGTTTAGTCCTGGTTTAGACCTGGTTTAGACCTGGTTTTCCTGGTTTAGTCCTGGTTCAGACCTGGTTTAGACCTCAGTTTAGTCCTGGTGGTTCAGTCCTGGTTCAGACCTGGTTCAGTCCTGGTTCAGACCTGGTTTAGACCTGGTTTAGTCCTGGTTGAACATGTCAAATATATGAAGCAAGATGGAATTATGTACCAAAGTATAAAAAGACAAATAAGTCCATGTGTTTTAGATTTTAGATTTGGATTCCTCAGAGTAGCCGGCCTTCGCTTGGCGCTGCTGTTCTGCCCACACTGCACATTCTGTATTTGTATATTAAAGTCTATTGTTATTGACCTCATTTTAATACATGCACTATTGTGATCCATTGTTTCATGTTGCACCATAAGCAAGTTCTTAGTGTGTGAGTTTTGTTCGCTGACAGTGGCAATAAGGGTCAGGGTCAACAAATGTCAAGAAAACAAACCAGTGGTCAAAACAAAGGGTTTACACAAGACATATGTGTTTGTGTCCATTGCTATAATTTGGACATTTTAAATTGCAATATTCATCTAAAATAACATCATAAAAGACACAAGTTCGCGGACTTATGCGTTAGAACATTGTTTTTCAACGACTGGGGCTACGTTTATATGATGAGGGTCTGAACAGAAGATGCAAAAGTGGCGTCGCGTCTTCACTTTTTGTGCATACAGTGATGCAAAAGTGTGTGGAATTCGATTGGGTATGCATGCCAGATGGCTCGGTGGTGATGTATGTGACGTAAACGTGTACGCGACGTGAGCAGATCTGACCAGAGTTTTGCGTCTTGGGCAGTGTAGATGGAAACACAACGGTGGAGCATATTCATCTTTTCCACTCTGGAGGGGGGTTTCAGATTTTTGTGTTTTTAAGCCCCAAAAACGCAGTCACCATCTAAACCAGAGGTGTCCAAACTTTTTTCATCAAGGGCCACATATCTAAACACAGACGAAGCAGAGGGCTGATCGAGGGCCGTAGACTGGTGCTCAATACAGGGAATAATTTAAATATGTGCATGTTTAACACGTTAGAATGAGTCATCAGTCTTTATTCATGATAAGATCCTTAAAAACACACACACTAAATATTAAATATTACATTTATCAAGGTAGATTTTCAAAAAACTTGCAGTAAAAAATTATTTTTCAATTGATGCAAGATAATTTGAGCCAATTCACCTGGAAGCCTGAGGGCCAAGAAAAACTTGTCTAAGGGCCGCATTTGGTCCCCGGGCCATAGTTTGGACATGCCTGATCTAAACGAAAGGCACTTCCGATAAAATATTTAGCCGTTTTTACCCGCAGGTGTTCTCATGTAAACATGCCCTAGATCACGAACCTCAGGTGGGTCACAAGAGATTTGTTTTTGGGTCGCCTTGTCACGATCTGCATGTTGGTCTGCAATGTACAGTTCTAATACATGAGAGTGTGAGTGAGTCAGTGAATCCTATCTGCCCTGAACGAGTGTTCCCACAGCTAAAGCTGAGAAATGCTTGGTTGATTGTCCAAAAAGAAGGGGATAAATCAGCAAAGGTCAAGTGCGCTTCAGGATACTTATGAATATATTTTTATTGCTGGTTCAATGACTGAGTAATACGATCACTCAGTCAACAATAAAATATCCTCATTAACGTTCAATAATGGTCAAATCTATCTTTATTTTGTGATTTACGAATATTGTCTATTGACTTGGGGCGCGAAGATTTGTGACTTTTAAAAGATGGGTCCCCAGAAAAAAACCTTGGGTAACTCTGCGTTAGAAACGTCGCCATAAACGTCATCACAACAAAGAGCCGTGAAATTGTTGGCAACTTCAACGGAGATGGGTCGATCACGTTAGCAAGCGACAATTTTTTTTTGTTTTTATTTGTACCAAAAGGACTACACGATGTTGAATCCTACGTGTACCACCGACGAAGACAATAAAACTGGAGTAAGTAACGTAAAGTTAAAAAAAAAGAGATTAAAGATTGCTCCAAATGCAAATTCAGGCGAGCAAATTGTGAGAGGAAACAACTATAACATGATTTAAAGCTGTGAAAAGTCAGTTTTGCGTTGTAGGAATTTAAAAACATGTTTCGAATTCAGCGCGAATCTACAAAACAAACAGCCACGAAGATAAAGAAAAACATTACATGAAAAAAGCGCCCAAACTTTCGCCTGGTACTGTAAATCCTACAACATACAGGTTTAGAAGGCTGTTACATTCTTGCTTGGTTAAACCCAGGTGACGATTTTCCTAATGCATTATTTTTATCTAGTCTTTCCTGGTCCTCCCTCCTTTTCCAGCCCCTATAAGGAAGTCCACCCCTTGATCATCTTAACATAACACGCTCAGGTTCAAACCAGTTAGCTGCAGCTGCCGCGCCTCCGATGTTAAGTCAACACTTGTCACATTAATAAAACGCTTTTCAGGCCAAAAGTGCCAAAGCTCGCCGCCGTTTTCTCCCACGTAAACAAGAACTTGGCCCGAGAGGAGGAGCAGGCTGGATTTACAGAAGCTGAGGATTTGGGAGGCTTTGCGTGTTATCTTTAATTATTTCGGAATTTGACGACATTTGAATTAACCCCGGTGCAAAAATAAGCACATGACAAGCTGTATTTCACACTTGTTGGCGTGGAATGTTCCGGGAGTCTGTGTATTAAAGGAGGAGCTGTTTACCATATAAATAATGAGAATGATTCAAAAGTCAGACGGATAGGACGAGTGGGAGAAGAAAAAAAAACAAAAAAAACGTGTACTGTATTTCAATTCTAGTCCATGTTGGGAAGGTTACTTTTAAAATGTATTCCCCTACAGATTACAGATTACATACCCCAAAATGTAGTTTGTAACAGAATCCATTAAATTACTTAAGGTGAGTAATGTAATCTGAATACTTTGGATTAGTTGATTTGCTGTAGAGAAGCAAAGACGAGGAAATCGTAACATAAGATGTTTTGTCTGATAAAAGAAAATAAAAAGCCCAGACTTTACTGAACCGTATTAAAAATGTTATTGATAGAAGAAGAGGAGACACGTCCGCCCAGCATGGTTTAGTCCTGGTTTAGTCGTGGTTTTAGACCTGGTTTACACCTGGTTTAGATCTGTTTAGATCTAGTTTAGACCTGCTTTTAGTCCTGTTTTTGTCCTGTTTTATTCCTCCTTTAGACCTGGTTCAGACCTGGTCTGGTTTTAGTCCTGTTTTAGTCCTGGTTTTAGACCTGGTTTTAGTCCTGGTTTTAGACCTGGTTTTAGTCCTGGTTTTAGACCTGGTTTGGACCTGGTTTAGACCTGGTTTAGATCTAGTTTAGATCTAGTTTAGACCTGGTTTTAGTCCTGTTTTAGTCCTGGTTTTAGACCTGGTTTAGATCTAGTTTAGAGCTTTCCAGAAATTAGTGGAACCGAAAAAAAAAAAGAAAAAAGAAAAAAAAGGATATAGCCCAAAATGTGAAAAGAGGAAAATCCCGCTGTGTAATCCATTTATTTCAACAAAGTAACTGTAATCCAATTGCCACTCACTGAAACAGTAACTGTAACTGAATACAGTTACTCATAATTTGTACTCTGATTACATAACTCCGGTACATGTAATCTGTTACTCCCCAACACTGATTCTAGCGCAGTAAGTTTTTGTCCTGGCATCTGTACTGTTAATTAAAAAGGCAGTATATATATATATTATTTTTTCATTTTTGTTGAGTTTATTGTGCTATAAAAATGCATTCTTATGAGCGGGTTTGTTTGTTCCTAGGCTATAATATTCAAGAGCATGACGTCTCCATGGAGAATGTTCTGAGGAACGGTTTTCACTTTCGTTTTTGATGAATCGCCGTGACAACATCTGGATATTATCAGCTCTATAATATATGTCTTTAATACTTTACAAAGATGTGAAGTGTCTGGTCGCTGGTGGATCTCACATCTTGTTTTCAGATGGGTGTTACTAACAGGTGGAGTAGAACACAGAGGGCTCAGCTTTATGAATATGAATGAAGTTAACTGGAGGCACTGCTCTGTCTGAAGCTTTGTTTGTCATGTTAGACTTTAATCTGAGGTTTGTTTTAACACAGGGGTCACCAAACTGTTTCTCTCGGAGCTATTTTATCGCTCCTGACTGTGATGGGACTGTATAACAGAACTGTACGACCCTGACGATACAGATCATTCTTCATTCTTTGAAAACCGTCACACTTTCTTTACATATCAGACAAACTGCACGCTCCTTACAGTGAACAAAAAACTAATTGGTCGTCCACTGTTCTTTGAAAACTCGGCACTCTGTCAAGTTTTTGTACTTTTACAAGAGCCATTTTTCTGTCCTTAACAGCACTTCAGAACTCTGCCTGTGTGTTCACTGTCACTGTTTGATCTCGAGCTTGTTATTTGGCAGCAAATGTAAATACGTCATATAATAACTTAAATATAAAAACTAAAACAATAAAATAAAATATAAGATGCTGACATGTTATTATTTTCCAAAAAGTAATATTACTAATACTTTTGAGGATTGCCTCATAGGCCCAGTTCAGGTGGTGGGGGCAGAGGAGCTGGGGGCTGGTCAAAGGGGAGTGGAGGGCCAGAGTCAGCCCACGGGCCTTAGTTTGATGACCCCTGTTTTAACTGAAACTGACCATAAACAACTGACTTACTTAAAACTACAACAGACTTTGTGCTGTTGAACAAGTCTCACATAAGTCACTCTCACCTTTTTGTTGAAAATTATTTGAATTTGTAGCCAGGCTGGTGCCACCTAGTGCCTCCGCTCAGTTTCATTTCTCTACAGTGACTAGGTCGGGAATCAGAAAACACTAGACAGTTTGCAAGAACTTCAGAAGTTGTAGAACATGCACCGGCCAATCTACGAAGAGCTCTAAAGTCATGACGTCAAACTCAAGTGCATGTCTGGGTTCCTTTTGTGGTACAGCACAACAGTAAACAAAGAGATCGAGATGGATTTAGACAAAGACAGACATTCTGTGTTGGCAACGATTCCCGAGATCGAGGATTTAAAGCCGGAACAAAGAGAATGTTTGATGAATTTTATCAAGAGGAAAAACGTTATTGCCCTTCTTCCTACGGGATTTGGCACATTACATATGTCACGACCAAACAGCAGCGATTGGTTAAATAAAAAAGTACCCGCCTACTGTCGAGCGAACGGATCCTAATGCTGCGAGGTCAGACAGTTTCCATGAAGTGAAACCGGCTGATGAATCAGGCTATTGAATTTGATCATAGGCTCCTTAAAATACATTGTTTAAATAAATTTTTATAATTTTTTTTATGTAAATAAATAATCTTAACAGAAAGTTACCCTTACTTACCTGAAACTTGGGTTTGTACCTTGCCCACTTTTACATTTTTCAGTAAGGGTCACCCGGGTCAGGCAGCGGGTACAGTATTTTCAAATATTTTTTTGCGGTCGGGTTAGTTGAAAACATCGGTCGGGTACGGGTCCTTTATACATGGACGGGCACATCACTGGTTACTAGGGCTGGGTATCATTAAGAAGTTGCCGATATGATACATACCTCGATACAGTCAGCTTTCGATTCAATACGATATATTCCAGATCGATTCCATACAGTTGAATAAAAATAAAGGCTAAATCATGTCTGTGATACTAAAAGTCTTTGTTAAACCACTTTATGTGCAAAGTTCATATGAAACACAAACATTTTAATCATCAAAACAGTGAAAATGTGTTGCATAAAAAAGATTCCGTCCTCTAAACAAGCACCAAAACTGTAGCTCTGTAACAAAATAATTAAGTAAAAGATACCAAAAAATACTCTTGGTGATATATCGATACAGAAACCCACAATATCGATACTGTATCATCACATTAAGCGATACGATATATCGATATTTCAATATTTTTGCACACCCCTACTGGTTACTAGTGTCACGGCGCCCCCTTTAGGAAACACCATTAACTAAGCCTTGATTTATACTTAGTGTAACGCACATGTTTGTGTTGCAGCGTTCACTCTATATTGACTGTGTTACTATTTTTGGTGTAAGCCTGCGAGCCACCACTTAAACCTTGGCGAGTCGCATGTGACAAGCCGAGTATCCCCGCTGTAAAGTATCAAAACACTTCAAAACAATCTTTACAGTACATCACGAACACCCCGCAGGGAATATAACAACTGTACTTTATGTAAACACTCGCTTTGTTGCTCCGTCTGCGTCTATCTCCTGCCCCTGCACCATAACATGTAATTCACCGCCTCTCCAATGTGTTTATCTCTACCTATATTTTCTTCCACTCCGCCGTGCCCATCCATCACTCAAATCCTCTCCTCACATCTGCGCCGCATCTGTACCACATCTGTAAATTTCCACGATGGCGCTGATCAGAAAAAAACCAAAAACCTAACCATACCGCGAAGAGTAGACAGCCGAGTGGACATCCCTGACGCTAACCCCTACTCTCTCCTGGATTTGCATTTTAACAGGCGCTATAAATCATGTCGAGCCGTCGCCAGGAGGGGATTTTCGGCGAAGTGTACCCAGGGAGAGGCTGTCGACCCGTGGGTATGCCAGCAGCCGCACCCCCCTCCCCTCGCTCCTATCACTCCCCTCCATATGCTCCAAAGATACAGTGTTGGGGTTAGAGTGCTACTTTCCCAGACTGGTGATGTTGTTTTGCTTTTAAAGGTCCACTGCGTAATATTTCTAGTGGATTGCTTTGTCTAGAATGTTCCGCAGATTACAGATTAAACCGTTTACAGCACTACACTGCGTTACAGTTCAGATCTGTGAAGAGTTGCCTCAATTCACAAAAGGATTTATTGTATTTTTGAGCAATAAAAACACCCGTAATGAATAAATGGATGGATCTGTTTAAAGTCACATCATGGAACATTCCAGGCAAAGCAATAACCTCTCCATGGAGACAAAAAAGGTAGCGGATCCTCCATTAGAAAGCTGCGTAGTGGCCCTTTAAAGAGGCAGTATTGCACGTCAATGGGGTATTAAAAAATGACTAATCGAGACCAAGACCAGTCTGAGACCACAGGGTCCCGAGACCAGGACAAGACCAAGGCCTCTGAGGGTAAAGACCGAGACAAGACCAAGACTTTTAAAGGTCGATTCCAAGACAAGACCGAGACCATGGCCCATCGAGACCAAATTGAGACCATCTTTCATTATTTTGGCTCATTTATATTAAAGTTTTATAAATCTGTCTCCATTTTATCACTTGTCGAGTGTCAGACCTTGAGACCGAGACAAGACCGAGTCCAAGCACCTTCAAGACTGAGACAAGAGTGAGTCCAAGTGCCTTCAAGACCGAGAAAAGACCGAGACCAAGCGCCATCAAGACCCAAACAAGACTGAGTCCAAGCACCTTCAAGACTGAGACAAGTCCAAGTCCAAGTGCCTTCAAGTCCGAGACAAGACCGAGTTCGAGCACCTTCAAGACCGAGACAAGTCTGAGTCCAAGTGCCTTCAAGTCCGAGACAAGACCGAGTTCAAGCGCCTTCAAGACCGAAACAAGACCAAGTCCAAGCACCTTTAAGACCGTGACGAGATCGAATCCAAGCGGCTTCAAGACCGAGACAAGACCGAGTCCAAGACGAAACCAAGACCGCAAAAAAAACTGTCTCAAGTCCCGTCTCAAGACCAAGACCGGTCTCGAGTACTATGGCACTAGTATTTAGATTAGCGTGTTAAC
Organism: Boleophthalmus pectinirostris; assembly: GCF_026225935.1. NCBI lineage: Eukaryota > Metazoa > Chordata > Actinopteri > Gobiiformes > Gobiidae > Boleophthalmus > Boleophthalmus pectinirostris. The sequence continues at coordinate 6,536,042 of NW_026571018.1, read as the reverse complement.
TTTTATTGTTTTGAAAATACTATATTTGATGAAAACACCGTATCAAGATATTTAGTTTCACTTTCCCTTTTGCAATCTCAACTGAACTAAAAGTTAAAAAAAGTGGCTGCTTTAACTGCTTCATGACATCACAAGGTGGAACAGAGCATTTTCAGCTTGGCCGATGTAGACTAATAATAAAGAGTTACTCAAACATGAAACAAAACAACTCCATGTGTGTTTTTAAGGATCTAAACTGACATGTCTTAAAGCTCACGTGGGTCAATTTTGTGCACTATAGGATCTTTAATGAACATTCCGGCAACATAATCACACTCCCCATGCTCCGGAGATACAGTGCGGAGCTTAGAATACTATTTCTCAAGTTGGCGATGTTGTTTACATGTGCGGTGGGGGACTGGTGCTGGCGCAGTGGGGAGGATATAGGATTTGGAGGAGCTATGTAAAAAGGGAGGTATAAATCTGCATGTTATTCTGAGGAGTGGCTGGAGTCTTCTGAAGTGGGTGCTGTGAATCATATGAATTGCTGTGCTCAGTCTTCTGCATCGGCCTCTTCTCTCAAATAACTTAAAGCAAGCATATGGAAGATCCTGAATTTAAATGACATAAACATGAGTAAACCGAGTGTCTGGATACAAGGCTGACGATGTTCAAATAAAATATAACTTTTACCGAGAGCAATCGCTATGCTGATTTATTCTTAGTTACAAAAAACATTTGCGAAGCACGATAGCGAAGTTGTTTATGTTATAATTTGGTGTTTCAATTAGTCTTGCGTTTCGGTTGCCAGTTTCGATGCTCAAATCCAGTTGGTTTAAAGGTGCACTGCGTAACTTTTCCTGGTAAAGGGTCCGTCAAATCCTTTTCGCAGTGAAGATGTTATTACTTGATCAGGAGTTTTGCATTGCACTGTATGGCATTAAACCTTTCAAATCTTCACGGAGACCAAACCAGACCAAGTTACAGGTCAGATCTGTGGAGAGGCGACCCCACTCACGGCCAGAATTCCTGTTTTTCTAGGTATTTTTGAGCTATAAAACCACCTGTAATTGAATAAATGTAAGGCAGAGCTGTTAAATGTCATGCTTGCCACGTTTACATGACGTTTGAATTCTGAATAAAAATAATTGAATTCCTGCTTTAAAAAGACCATGTAAACACTAAATTCCTAATGAAAATGATTATTCGGAATCAAATTTAATTCCGAAGTAAGTGGGTGGTTTATTCTGATTTTAAAGCCGAATTTCTTTCTTCCTCGATCATGTACATGTTTATTCTTCTTAAAAATAATTCTGGTCGTTCAGCGCATGCTCGTTGGGTTGCCCTTCTGACGCGATTCTGACGATCTGGCTCCACCAGTCCTGGCTTCGGACTTTCATCCACGTCTCTTTGGATTTGCGAGCGGGATTCGGGAGTGGACTGAGGCAGAGCAGCCGTTGACTCAGTTTGTCTTCTTCCTCCTTCTCCGACACTCTTCCCTTCTCCTCCTCGGGTGATGGAAAAGGTGATGAAAAAATTCTCCAGCTGCTGCGCAATTATCATCGGAACCACTACGAAAAAAGTTTGGATCGTGTTTGTGTCCGGGGCACAACGACAAACCGAGATGACAAAAAAGCCGGTAGCAGCTGAAGTGTGTGTTTTCTTCCGGTCGACGTAAATCCGTTCGTATCTCTGTCCAATCAGAACCCTTCCCCACCTCCAGACGTCGAACGGAATTAAATAAAGGATGATTTAACGTGTTTTCCATGTAAAGCTCAATTTGGAATTATTATTTCAATGTAAACTTGAATTATATATTTGAATTCCGAACTTTTTAATCCCGAACAATTAATTCAGAATTAAAAAAACATCATGTAAATGTGGCCATAGGTATTGAAGCAGTCATTATTTAGTCTCAAATCAGTGAATTTTGGAGGTTTTGAGTTTTAAAATGACCTGTAGCTTAAGGCAACTCAGGTCCACTTGTCATAGTAAAACTGTTTTAAAACACTAAGCGAATAAGATACAGTCTCTTTAATTTCCTTTTTGACTACATCCATAAATCTCCTCTTTGGTCTGTCAATTTTAATCTGAAGCACATTCACATCATTTCATTCTGATCTAAAGACTTTTTTTCATCTCTTTAATTTGCATTTCTCTAGGCCTTACCATTGTCTCCATCCTCCTGCTTTTGGTCAAACTCAACTGAAAACTCAAGAGATGTTTTGGAAAATAACTGCCAAAAAAGACTCGCCCAAAAACGTGTCACGATTATTATTTATTTAACGTCACTCTTCTTTGTGTGAACCTTTACTCGTTGCGACGTGATCTCCGAACCAATTAGCCCCGAAATAAAAAGTGACAGAAAAGAAACAAAACCGGCTCTTCTGTCTCGAGCTTTTGGCAGGATTTCTCTTATCTCCCTTTCATGTTCAGAACACAGAAAGAAGCAAACCCACTCTTCCTGCTTGTTTTCACATTTGATATTCACTAAAGAGACAAAGAGAGACGGAGAGAAGAGAAAGGGAGGAGTGACGGGAGCGGGAATCCACCAGCTTGAACTTAAGACATACACAAACTGGACAATCTGCTCTTCATCATGAACTATACACGGCAAAAAAACAAAATCTCGCCAAGTTAACTTGAATTGAGAAAGTTTGATCATGATTTGAGTAAATTTCACTCGACAAGTAAAGTTAGCGTAGACCAGACCTGGGTATTATACATCTCCCAGCCCAAATACGGCCCTTTGGATGACTCTGACCAGACTGTTTAAGATGATTTGAAATTACAAACTAAACATATTTTATAATTTTACCTCACGCATGGATAAAGCTCGGCTTCACTTTGTAGAAACCGTCTGACCTCGCAGCATTACGATTCATTCACCAAACATTCTCTTCGTTCCGGTTCTAAATCCTCGATCTCGGGAATCGTCGCCAACACAGAATGTCTGTCTTCGTCTACATCCATCGACCACTTTGTTTACTGTTGTGCTGTTCCACAAAAGGGACCCAGTCGTGGCTTCGCAGCTCTTCACTGATTGGTCTACAACTTCTGGAGTTCTTGCAAACCATCTAGTGTATTCCGATTCCTGACTTAGGAGAGAAATGAAATTGTGTGAAGGCACTAGGTGGTGCCAGCCTGGCTAGACTAAAGCGGCATTGCTTTTATTTTAGAGAGTTTTTTTTTTTTTTTTAATAAATTAATTTTTTTTAAGGCAGCCTCACTTTTTATTGCTTAGTCATAACATAAACTCATACCAGTATTACCAGCTCATTAAAACAATGCAATTTACTGCTTTTTATAAAGAAATACAATTCATATTACTGAGTTAAGTATTTTGGCCCTGCCCTCCACAATATTTTCTATTTCTCATGTGGCCCCATGGAAAACAAATAATTTCCCACCCCTGTTATAGAGGACAGAGGAGCTCATTCTCCTACAGCTCCAGTCAAACACTAAAAGTTACACACTGCACCTGAATGCATCTGAGGAAGGAGCAGAGTGCAGATGAAACTGTGAAGGAATGAAAGATCTGTACATAAGAATCTAAAGCATCAATATAGAAGATCTAATGACGTCAATCGGACTATCAAATATAGCTCTCAGCATAAAAAACCAACCTGCAGCCTTGTTCTGTCTGTATTTCCTCACCTACTACTGAACTTTACAAAACATTACGAAAACCAAGAAAAGGCTAATTACTTAAACCAACAGTGTTGGGAGTAACATGTTATAAAAGTAAATGACTGTAATGCCTTGCTTTTTGCTTTTAACTCAGTAATGTGGCATTACAGGAAAAAAATGGTAATATTTTGCTCGGTGCAAATGTCTGTAATGCGTGTCACAATGCATTTTTAACCAGGAATGAAATGGTGGGTGTTTTGTTTTTATTAATACAAATTCGCTAAAATCACTGCGATTTCAGCAGCGGTGAAACACCATCGTTATGGTTCCTAATGTTTGACCTGTTTTTGTCCTGGTTTGGTCCTGGTTTAGTCCTGGTTCAGTCCTCAATTCAATCCTGGTTTAAACCTGGTTTAGTCCTGGTTTAGACTAAAGTCCTGGTTTAGTCCAGGTTTGGTCCTGTTTTAGTCCTGTTTTAGGTTTAGACCTGGTTCAGTCCTGGTTCAGTCCTCAGTTCAATCCTGGTTTAGTCCTGGTTTAGCCCTGGTTTAGACCTGGTATAGACCTGTTTTAGTCCTGGTTTAGTCCTGGTTTAGACCTGGTTCAATCCATATACGGCGCAAAAGTTCGGCATCTTCTCAAAGTAATTTTGTTGAGAGTAACTTTAAAGTGCTGCAATAGTCGTGTAATGTTTTACATTTTAAATACAGTAATATTATAATGTGACAAATTACAAGAATTACAAGTCATAAATAACACATTACAGTTTTGAAGTCACTTACCTAACAGTGGACATCAATCACCGTACAATACATAAAATGGTCAAACTATATTTTCAGATAATAAATATATTGTCTTTAATAGTGTATTGAAGTATTTTTGTCGATGGATTTGACAATAAAAAATGACCAAATCCCCCAAAAGCCTTTTCAACACTGCCTGAGTTCAGCTGATGTTAAATAATCCCCTGCTCTGCCACTAGAGGGTGCTCCTCCACTGCCGAATCAAAGCTCATTTTCTCTGCAGGATGAGACTGGACTGGTCCTGCACAAAAACCATATAGATCACAGGAGATTGGAAGTCGAGGAGTTGCAGAACGTGAGCTGGATGACAGAAAATGTTGATACAAACTGAATGCACGATGGTGTCTATGTGTGAAGTGAAAAATGTAAAGATATTTGACCAAAACGAGGTTATTTCAATGACATCTGAAAACAGTTACAGTTACATTATATTAAAGAAGGTTTAACAGGAGCTTTCTACCACGTAATAAGTTTTTTTTTTATGTTGTTCCCTCATTGAAAAACAAGCCTGAAGAGGTCATCTGTTTGAGTAATCTAGTGATCTCTCATAGGCTCTATTCAAACTCTCCTTTCGTTTAGTTTCGGCTTTGCTATTTTCCATAAATGTAGAAAAGCATGACCCAAAAATGCACGGCAAATTCACAAATCTGATGCAATGTGCAGTACTTTCGCAGATTGTGTTGCGATAGTGCTCAAAAAATTAAACAAACTAATTTAACATTTGACGTTTTCGGTTGTTTCAATGACATCTGAAAACAGATTATATTAAAGAAGGTGTATCGAGCAAATTTGACTTTTTGGAGCTTGCTACCATGTAATAAGGTTTTTTAATGTTGTTCCCTCATCGAAAACAAGCCTGAAGAGGTCATCTGTTTGAATAATCTTGTGATCTTTCCCAGGCACTGTTAAAAACCGTCTTTTTGGTTAGCTTTGACTCTGCAATTTTCCATAAATGTACAAAAGCATGATCCAAAAAATGCGCTACAACTTCCCAAACTGATGCGATGTGCAGTAGTTTCATTACACGCCGATTGAGTTGGGATAGTGCTCTAAAAACGAAAGAATCTAATTTAACATTTGACGTTTTTGGTGAATATAACCATTTTAAAACAATAAAAGGTGATGTAAATATGTGTTAGAAGTTAATTCATCAGCCAGTTTCACTTCGTGGAAACTGTCTGACCTCGCAGTATTAGGATTTGTTCGCTCAACGGTAGGCGGGTGCATTTTTTATTTAACCAATCGCTGCTATTTGGTTGTGACGTACATAATGCTCCAAATCTCGTAGGAAAAGGGCAATAACATCACCAAACATTCTCTTTTGTTCTGGCTTTAAATCCTCGATCTCGGGAAGCATTGCCAGCACAGAATGTCTTCGTCTACATTCATCTCGATGCTTTGTTTACTGTTGTGCTGTTCCACAAAATGGACCCAGACAGACGCTTCAGTTTGACGTCATGGCTTCACAGCTCTTCGCTGATTGGCCGGTGCGTGGTCTACAACTTCCGGGGTTCTTGCAAACCGTCTAGTGTATTCCGATTCGTGACCTAGTCGCTGGAGAGAAATGAAATCGAGCGAAGGCACTAGGTGGCACCAGCCTGGCTAGACCACAGCTGCCTTGCTTTTATTTTAAAGGGTTAAATTAATGACATTTGTTGTAAGGCATCCTCACTTTTTCATTGCTTAGTCATAACATAAACTCTTACCAGTGTTACCAGTGTGTCAAAAAAAAAGATATTTACTTCTTTTTTTTTTTTATAAAGAAATACAATTAATATTATGCCAAATTGAGTTAAGCATTTTGGCCCTCCACATTTTTACTGTTTCTCATGTGACCCCATCGAAAAGATAATTGCCCATCCCTGCTATAGAAGGACAGAGGAGCTCATTCTCCAACAGGCTCCTACAGCTCTTGCAAACCGTCTAGTGCAGGGGTCTCAGACTCGTGGCCCGGGGTCCAACTGCGGCCCTCGGAAGGATTTTTTGCGGCCCTCCACTTCACTTAATTCCATAGAATAATGTTAGTGTAGCCCGCGGTAGATGTAAGCGCAATCCCACCCCCCCACCGCGGGCCGCACTGACAGATGAAGCTGCAATCGGTGCCCATGCAGATTCACAAGAATTATTATTAACGCAGCTTACATCCCAAAACTCAATTTACAGCAGTTGTGAAGCAAAGAGTCTAAGTGGATCTGTTAATATGAGTACACGTGCACATATGGTGTTTTTTTTTTCGTGCAACCGCTATTTATCGAATACTCAATGCGGCCCAGCCTCACTCAGATTTTATCTAACGTGGCCCCGAGGTAATTTGAGTTTGAGACCCCTGGTCTAGTGTATTCCGAGTCCTGACCTAGTCACTGGAAAGACATGAAATTGAGTGGAAGCACTAGGTGGCACCAGTCTCGCTAGAAGTTAACACCCCATAGAAGTAAAATACACCCTCCTGAAGTTATCATTCACTGATGCTCGTACCTCATGCATTCGCCTATGGACTGTAAAAAAATGAGGACCATTCAGGTGTATGTGAGTACAGAAAATGTCTGGATGTTTATTAATCCTCACACACAGAAGTGGAACCACTCAGGGCTGGTTTTAGTCTCTCCATTCTCTCGGCTTTGAACACATCACTACCTACAGTCTGATGTTTTACAGAGCAGTATCCAGACAGGATCTGAACAAATGGGACACTGAGACGTGTGGGGGGCTGTTGAAACTCGTTACAACTAAAAAGTTCAAACCACTTGAGACCGTTTTAATAGCTCTAGAAGACAGCAACAGCCACTAAGAGTCCTTGAACGAAAAAATAAATCATAATCATAAAAAACGTTTTGTTATTTTGAATTTGATTGGTTAAGGAATACTTCAAAGTTGCACTATAAATGTTTTTGGTAGCGGGTCGGCCACCTGCTTGTCTGCATTCGTTTCTGCATTGCTTGACCTCAGAACTTTTCTCTGTTAATACTTTGCAGCTGATTTCATCAACGTTTCCCTGGAAGTGGTGAAGCTAAAAGCACTACTCTGGCTGAAAGTATGTTACCCTTTTTTATCTTTTAAACTTTCTGAATAAGTCGCGCACGTTTTTATTTCATCACACCTCGACGACTGTAACGCACTTTATTCTGGCATCTCATGAAACGGACTTTACCGATTACAGTTTGTCCAAAACTCTGCAATGCAACCGAAAGAGCACATAACCCCAATTCTTATGTCTTTGCACTGGCTTCTTGTTAATTTTAGAATTGATTTTAAGATTTTATTGTTTGTTTTTAAAGCTTTGAATGGACTGGCCCCACAGTATGTCTCGGACCTCCTCCAAATTTACATCCCCGCGTGCGCTTTGAGGTCCGAGGGCCAGCTCCAGCTCGTGGCGCCTAAAACGAGACTTAAAACCAGAAAGGACTGGACCCAAACTCTGGAACGCTCTGCCCTTCCCACGTCCGAACAGCTCCCACCATGGAGAGTTTTAAGTCTCGTCTTAAAACCAACTTTAATTCTCTGACTTTAACACCGCATGAGTTTTGCGGTCCTCTGTGTCTTTTATTTATTTTATTTTTAATGTATTTATTGGTTTTATTTATTCATTGCTATTGTTTGATTTTGCTCTTATTTTATTTTACTGTTTTTTTTTTTTTTTAAGACTAGTATGATTAAATCTGAGCGTTTATTTTATCATTATTTTATTATTGTTGTTCTTAGTAAGTATTTGTGCAGCACTTTGGAAACTGTTGAAATGTGCTATAGAAATGGATTGTGGATCGGATTGAAGTTAGATTTAATCTGAGCTTTGTTTTAGTGCAATCTGATCGGAACAAAACTGACTTTGGTGAGATGATTTGTGCTGTTAAACAAGCCTCTCACACATAAAATTACGATCAGCATGAGCCAATACTTTTTCAGTTACTCACACTCTAATTTTTTGTTGAAAATCAAGCACCTTAACAGGACCATGAACGCTTGTATAAGATAAGAGCCAGTTTTTCCCATTGATTACATCATTGTTTCTCAAAGACTGGGATTGTTGTTTTTTGGGGGGGGACTATGGATCCTTTTATTGCTGGTTCAATTTCAGTTTTTCATTGTTTAAAACTTGAGTAATACTAATCACTCAGTCAACAATAAAATATCCTCATTAATGTTCAATAATGGTCAAATAATGGTCGAATATTGTCTATTGACTTGGGTCGCAAAGGTTTGTGACTTTTAAAATATGGGTCCTCAGGAAAAAAGTTTGTGAAACACCGCTGTAAACCCTAACATTATTCTGACTTCAAATAAAAAAGTTAACATAAATTATAGTTTTCCATTTATCCATTTTTACTTGTCAATAATTTGTTCAGTTTACTTTTTACTAAATCACTAAAGTCCTTCAAAAAAACTTGCCAAGTGATTGTAAATAGTGTCAAATATTACGCGTTACCAGAACTTGAAAAATCCTAGTAACTTTTGTTAAATATCATAAGATCAGGGTTCCGACGGTCATGGACTACAGCGTTCTGTGAAGTTCTCATTAGACTATTATGATTATTTCCGAACGTCTGCGCGTTTTGTTTAAAAGAGACGACAATAAATGCACTGACAGGATTTTGAATGTTAAAAAACTATAATCCCAAACCATAAGGTGAGTGGAAAGAGTTAATATTTGACTTTGGTCGCGAAGGTTTGTGACTTTTAAAAAATGGGTCGCCAGAAAGAGTTTTGGACACACTGGATTCCATTACACTTTGCTGTAAAATATCCGAAAGATAAATTTACAAATGTTAGAGACAAGCTGGTGGCTGATCCGCTCCAAAAACGTTACACGAATGTTGAAAGCTAAAGGATTATACAAGCTATATTTTAGTTTTATTTTCAAGAGTTTCAAAACAAATCTCAAACGTTCAAATCTATCAAAATCTCAAATCGTCCCCATTTGTTCGAAGCCCTTCTGTTTACATCAGTCGCTTCTTTTGACCTTTATTTCACACAGCACAACTCAGAAACACTTTTGCACAATCCGAAGAGAAAAACAAGGGTCTAAAATCAGCTTTATCATCCGAGTCCGACTTCCTGTGTCGCGGTGGCCGAAGCGTCGGGACTGCTTAAACCGTCATGGCCGAAATCAACAACCCTAGTTACCATAGTTACATAGAAAATACAATCAGATGAGACGGACATCAACGAAAGGTACACAGCAATCAAAGGGAGAGGACGCAGTAATGTTATTTAAGTATGTAAAGAAACATAGCGTGAACCATATTATGAATTCTTATATTTCTGAAAAGAGTACAGTATATACACTTTAACACAAACCATTATTTCAGCATATCAGTCACTGCAAAAAGGAAAATGACTTGAGTTCAGGGGACTTGTCTTGTTTGAGTAGTTTAGACCGGGTTTTATTAGGCTCCTAGTTATGAAAGTTTTTTGTAATTATAACGTGGTTTGATGGGATAATACCTGTGGGGAGTATTTATAGTTTTACATCAGTTAAGTGACAGTTTGGTGATGAAAAGTTGAAAAGAAAAGTTTGAAAATGCAGGAAGTCCCTACCTCTGTTAGTCTAAGCATAACGAGTAAAATGTTTTGGCCCTTGTTTACACTATGGTTGCTAGGATTAACTCTACGTATGTCATATCTGCTGCCCGTGTCCAATCAGGCAGTCAAATTCTTAAAACTCTTACATTTATGAAGAAAACTAAATAAAATTTTGAAAAAAGTTTAGATTTTTTGTAAGATCTTGAATATAATGTGTTAATTATTAGGGGTGTAACAGTACATGTATTCGTGCTGAACCATTTTGGTACGAGACACGAGTGAATTCGCACAATTTGTGTTTACATTCTGTCACTACATGTGCAGCTACACGGAAGGCTCGGCTTTTTAATATTTAACTTGTCCATGATTGGGGCGGCAGTGTTTTCCCGCAGCGCTTTATAGTTAGGGCGGCCACCTTGACAACAATTACCCCCCGCCTTAACTACGTCCTTCCAAACCACGTGAATTCTCGCAAAACTATGGTCGCGGTCTTCACTTTCACCTTTTGCTGACATGAAACCTCCAGAAAACGGTATTTTCAACCGCTTGGGGGCATTGTAACTGCAGCAGATCTACTCTTACTGCCGACAATGTGAACAAGTTGTTTTTTTCCTGGCTAAAAATATGAAGACTGAGTAAAACTTCATGCTGGAACTGTTAGTGCTGCGCTCTACTTTTTGGACATTTTTGTTTACTGTCCATCCATCCATTTTCGTCCGCTTATCCGGGGCCGTTGTTTACTGATTACAAGGAATTCATTTTTTATAATATTTCTCACATTTGTTGCTTATTTGAGAAGATTTTATTGAACTTATTAGTATTACCAAGCAGCACTTTGCATTTATTTTATTTTCCCATTTGTATAATGTTAAAACTAATTGTTGGTTTATAAAAACACAAACGACAAGCAAATGTTTTTGTTTTTTGTTCCCATACTGCACCGAAGATGAACCGATTTTTATGTACCGTTACACCCCTATTTATTATATGAAATGCTTAGTCTAACCTGTCACATGCATTTTAAGTTTGTATATTTCAACTAACTGATCAGTGTCATGACTTATTAGCACAGGGAAGGTGGGTGAAGTGTCTTGCTCAAGGACACAAACAGGAATAGGTGGCACTGGTCGGAAGTGGGACTGAACCACAAACCTTCTGGTAACATCATCAGGTACATTCTTTAGCTGACATCAACTTTGCTAAGTAATATTTCAGAATTTTTGAAAATAATGACGTCTATTGACTAAATAAATCGAAACTAGTCAAAACTACTCAAAACAAAATTCCTATGTTGAATTCAAATCATTTTAATACCGCATTATGTCACTTTTCTGGTGAAGTTTCCATCTTCTGCTCGTCTCCGTGGTGATGGTTTTGCTTTGCCTGGAATATTCCGCAATATGGCATTACACTTTCTGCTCCTCAGATCTTTTGGACATCTTTTGAACCCGCTCATCGTTAGAATACACTTTTTTTTTTTTTTCAAGAATATTCTGAAATCGTAGGCCGCACAAATCCATACCATCGCCACGGAGACAAGCGATTACGCGGATTCCCACGCTGGAAAAGTTACACAATGCGCTTTAACATCACATTCCTTTATCGCAGCGTTTGATTCACACACAACAAATACCACACCCCCACTGACGTTTTCTGGAATATTCTTTTTTCTCGTAAAACACTCCAGATTTGAACTGAACAAAAAAAAAAAAATCGAAAATGAGGCACAGCTCCTCTTTCTTAGGCCCGTTAACACATTCATAATGCTAGCCCGGCCCTGCGCACCCGCCATCCATGTGTTTACGAGTCGTCACGGTAACAGGGGCATGCAGAGCTCATGCGGAGAAGACCCATACTGAGTTTAGTACAAAGTAAAAGTCTATTGCGTAGTTAGAGTGTATTGTAGACACATGTTCAAAGACTGGGAGCTGTCCATTCTTCATTTCATTTTAAGGCATTATGAATGTGTTACTAACTAAAATTTAAGGTCCCATATTATGCTACACTGATTAAGCTTTTCGGAAACTTTTTTTTAACTTGACTAATCATGCACGTTTCATTTTTTAAGTCCATAACTATAACCCAAACGGATAATGTCTCAGTTCAAATCGATAATGTTTAAAGTGGAGTTAAACGATGCATTTGGTTCTGGATATTCTTCGGATTTTTTACTTTTTTCAGACCAAGAGATTGTTTTCATACCTGACAGTTTCGACTGCTCATCAGCGGTCTAAGAAGTAGGGCGTTCAGTACACGAAAAAAGAAACATAGGACAGGATGCGAAAAGGAACGACAACGAAGCGACAAAACACAAAGCAGAAGAAGAACGACTCAAATCGTGGTGCCTAAGACGAGACTTAAAACCAGGGAGGACCGGACCAAAACTTTGGGATGCTCTGCCCCTCTACGTGGAGTATTTTAAGTCTCGTCTTAAGACCCAGTTTTACTCTCTGGCTTTTAACCCCGCATGAGTTCTGTGGTCCTCCGTGTCTCAACAAACCCCAAAGCAGAACAAGAACGACTCAAATCTTCTCAAATTTCTGACCACTTCCAAAAGAGAATCACATTATGGACTGGGACGGAGCGAACGTCATTGGGACAGAGGACAACAAACATAGTCGATGGATTAAAGAGGCAATCGAAATACGGAAATGTGACCATGGGACTAATCATGGGCAAAAATGTTTGGGCAAGAATGATTTAATGTCATTTTGGGCGTATTTGAGACCTCCTTTATCATGTGAATAAACAACATGAGCTCAATATTTTTCACATACAAATATTTCTTCATTATAGCAACTAGATGTCAAATTTTGGGAGCCTGACTTATTAAACTTTTGTCTGGACAAAACAGAAATTTTGAAGTCATTTTTCTCAGTTTCACTCTTTGGCGAGTTAAGGTCTTTTGCCTTTGTACGACACTATAAACCAGGACTTGGGAGCTTTTTTTAACTCTCACACACCTGGGATACTGTCCTGAGGAAGTCGGACTGCAGATGGCGCTGTCGTCCTGCCTCCGCCGGTAGGAAGACAGCGCCAAAACCCGACGGACAAGTCACAGTAACTTCATGTGACTCTGAGGAAGTCCGCAGTGATCAGTCGAAACTGTCAGGTATGAAAACAAACTCTTGGTCTGAAAAAAGAACCTAATAACAGATTTGCATATGGTGTTTTAATAGGATTGTCTTTTGTTCCTAACTCGGTCATTTTACAGCATTGTCAAGCTGTGTGAGTGTGTTTTGCCTCCTGGGGCCGCTGCAATTTTACGTACTAGGTGACATCACACACGACTGCCCTCATTACAGCCAGGTATGTCTGATTACAAAAACCTGGCTGCAGTTTTAGTGGAGTTTTAGTGTAGACACCAACCCCTCTTGCCACATTTACATGAGAGCTTTAATTCTGAATAAAAATAATTGCATTCCGAATAACAATGTATTCTGCTTTAAAAAGATCATGTAAACACTTAAGTCCTACTGAAAATGATTATTTGGAATTATACTTAATTCCAAAGTAAATGTGTGGTTTATTCCAATTTTAAAGCCAAATTAATTTATTCCTCGATCTTTCTTCTTAAAAATAATTCTGGTCATTCATGCTCATTAGGTTGCTCTTCTGATGCGATCCGGAAAATTCTTCGGACTTTTGTCGTTAACGTTTGTCCCTGTCCAATAAGAACCCTTTCCGACCACCAGATGTTGAAAGTAATTAAATAAAGGCGATTTAACCTGTTTTCCATGTAAACTCGAAGGAGAATATTTTAATTCCGAACTATTTAATTCAGAACAATTCAATCAGAATTAAAAAACATCATGTAAACGTGGCCAGTGTTTCTTATCCCCCCAGACTCCGTTGGTTTTAGGCAGAGTTTAGAGTTTAGCTTTAGTCCCACTTTAAACTGCGTCGTTCTTTTGCGCCCTCTGCTGGCAAGAGTGGCTATTCATTCATATCAGTTTTCTCCATTCAAAAGATCGAAGAATAATAATTCAAATTTTTAATCACTTTGGCAAAAATCTAAATCCGAATAGATTAAAATGATCAGAAAATGACCTCGAATGGATTTAGATTCTATTACGTTTTTAAAAAATCCCAAATGCCAATGCGAAGTTTAGTAAAAGTTTAGGTTATAGAGCTTAAAAGTTGCACACTATAGGACCTTTACACAACACAATAGAAAGTCAAGCCACCAGTCAGTACATTTACATGACATCTGAAGAATTACACAAATATACAGTACAGGATCAGTGCAAGAGTGAGACCCGCTTGGACCTGTCAGGACTATCGGAGACAATCAGGTCATGCTACTGCCCAACCTTAGAGAAGATGAAAATATCCTGAAGTCAGTTGTTTGGACTAATGTAGATTTGTTGTGAATGTTTTATTTTACGTACATTTTGTTTGCATGCCTTTCTTCAAATGACAGATGAAGTTTTGTGATGTTAAAAATGTAGTAGTAGAGTTTAAAAAAGTAAAGTTGACTCCTTTTCTAAACCTGGGTTAGAACTTCTTTTTGTCTGTTTTTTTTTTTTTTTTAATGTGATGATATTCAGGAATCTTTTGCTTTTATAAATTCTGGTCCAGCAGTACAACTTTAGGCCCGTAGTCTTTTCTTCTGCTCGGTGTCCACGGCGCGATTGTTTTTGTCTTATATAAGATTTACAGGTGTCAGACTCCTCACTCACACGACAGGCGAGGAATTTCAAACAGAGAGACCTTCACACTGCGCGACGGTGCACAGGCTCAGTCGCGGTTATGACATGAGTTTGTCTGAGGGAAAATCAGGTCACCATAGTCGTACTGATGAGCCGATAAAAGGGACGGGGCTCACTCTGCAGCCAAGACTAGGGATGGGCATTCGATTACATTTTCTTCTCTTTCAGGAGAATTAATGATTGGTTTTCGATTAATCATTAACGTTTTTTATCAAAATTATCATCATTATTATTATTACTAATCTGCGTAAATAAACTCAACTTTAAAACATATAAACCATAACGACACAAGAGCCACATCAGCCCGTTTGAGATTATAATGTGTTTAATGCAGCTTTGCCATATTTGTTTACGTTTTACAGAAACTAAACTTAAATTTGCATGAACTATAAGCGCTGAAAAACTGGCTCTTTCCTTGTGCGCTGATGCGGTTCAGCTTCTGTCGGACTAAAGGACACGACTCAGTGGAATATGTGTGCTCTCTCTGTGACAGAGGATGTGCTGCTGATGGTGAGTCTGTTGTGTGCTTCGATCGCGTTGGAGATGGTTGGGTGAATTACTTCATGGCGCATAGACCAATAAATTTAAAACAATGGCAAAAAGGTGACGCGGCAGTGTGCGTTGAGTTTGACACTGTGACAGAGGGATGTTGTTGATGATGATGGTGAGTCTGTTCTGCGTGTGTGTCGCGTTGGAGACGGTTCATGTTTTCAGAGATCATTGGTGTGCAGGTTTAGCGCAGCTCTTTCTTTAACATCATTCACTTTATTTATGTTGGTCACTTTATTTATTTTGGCTGCTGTTGTGATGAAAAGACTGAAGTGTTTGTCTTTTGGATGCATGTGCACTCAAATTTATGTTGCAGTAACCGGGATACTGTGTTTACATGCACCATGGCGAAACCGGGATACTCAAAAAACCTGATCATACCCGTGACATTGATGTGCTGTAGACACACTCACTGCAGTGTCTCTAAGGAGCCAGAGCCCAAACGTGGGACTGAGAGGCCACAACTACAGTGTCTGTGTCTGACGCAGGGTTGTCTTTGTCTCCTTACGCTACGTCACAGCAACCTACATTCGGTTTGTCGATTCAAAATGAACGTGAACGACGAAATTTTTAATGACACACTTCAATTAGTCGACTAATCATGCCCATCCCTATCCAAGACTCAAAACATCATAGACTTAAGATCGGTCGCCTTTGGTTTTTGATCGTACAATGGTTTTAAGTTTGATATTTGTCCTACGACCTGCGATTTCGAGCCACATTCAGAAATCTCTCATTGCAGAAGGACAAAATTGTGCCGTGGACACCCATCTGAAGGCCTGTTCTAGCACCTGCTTTGACTTGGTAATGAACTGGTTAGGGTCCTGGTGACACTCTGTAGTTCAACAGCACCAATTACGGCCATATCCACATGAGGTTTTTACTCGGGGCCCTGGTTTCAAAATGTGTAATTTTCCGAGCTCGGAAACGCTGGCTCCGAGAGGGTGATACAAGCCTTAGATAAGATATCGTCGAGTGGACAGGGGCCAGATTTATTAAAGGGCCCGCTTTACACTATTTTTTAAATCTATGTTGGTTTCTCATCAAAAACATACTCAGAGTTGCGTTTTGTTTCGTCACGTTTAACTTGCAAACCCTGAATATTCTTTAATCATCTTTAAAAAGGTAAAACTTGAGACTAAAGGGTTACTCAAACAAGCGTGAATTTAACAAAACACAACTCTGGGTATGTTTTCAAAAAGGTAACAAGATTATAACACGTCTAAAAACTCATTTCTGCGTAATAAAGGACCTTTAAGTCGATATCTTCTTCGTATTTCCACCTGTACGATCACGTTAACTTGATCATCAGCGCATGTAAACGTACTGAGTGACACATTCCCGCAAACATCATGACAAAAAAACAAATTCAAAATCAAAATTCCAAAATGAATCTCTCCCCACATTGGTGACGGATGTGATGCCGAGCACCCTGTTATAACAACATGAACCCAAATGTCTGTATCTTGAGTCGAATCGTTTGGAATCTTTCGTGTGGCTGCACCAGTGTAAAAAGGCATAGAAAGCGAGGGAAGGAGTCTGGAGCCTGGCAGGTTTTTTTTCTCTCTCTCTCTTTTTCTTTCTTTCTCTCTAAAAGCTCAGACAATCCCCGGTCTCCGTCTAGTCAGTCTACGAGAGCCAGAGGGCCGTCAGCGCGGAGAAAAGAAGCGCTCCCAAGCTCACCGTCACGCATTGGCAGCCCAGGGTAGCTGCCGTTTGCGTTTCGAAGAGGCAGACAGATGCGCGAGGAGGAGGAGAAGGAGGAGGAGGAGGCACAGACACAAGAGAAAGAAGTCGTGGATGGAGATGGTTGGATGTTCCAGAGGTGCCCAAGAAGAAGATCACACATGAGGCAGGAGAAGAGGAGAGAGAAACAGACAGACACACACAGACACAGAGGGAGAGACAGAGAAAAAAAAACAGGTCAGAAACATGGAAATTACAAGTCCGGAAAAAAGTTCGGAATCTAAAATAAAAACGAGAAGGAAGATTTAGTGTGAGCGGAAGTTAAAGGGTTAGAGAGGTGCGTTGGTGCGAGCGGATGAGACATGGAGCAGGCGTGGAAGAAGCAGGCAAGCGAGGAAAAGCGGAGGAAGCGCACAAGGTTAGGGCTGGGGTTAAAGATGTATTCTGTAACTTTTACGGTGGAGGGTTCACCACATGGACCAGGAGTGTCAAACTCAACTTTACAGAGGGCCAAAAAAAACAAAAAAAATGGGACTAAAAACTAAATATTTATTGAAAAACAGCATGTTTTCTCTTCCTTTTGCTTAAACACTGAATCCAGAACAAGCATAATATAAAATAATAACAACATTTGAAATAAATAATGTCTCTACAGTCTATCTGTAGCTGGTTGGCATCTCTAATACATATTTGATATGATCTTGTAGGTCAAATATAATTGTATCATGGGCCATATTTGGCCCCCAGGCCTTGACTTTGACATGTCTGACATAGACTGTACAGAAGTGGACTGAGAGAGCCAAATGAAACCAATCAAGGCTAGAAGATATCTGCACTGGGAAAAAAAAATAATATATAATATATATATATATATATATATATATATATATATATATATATCGAATTAAGTTCAAATCACTTTAATCAAGACTTTATGTGTGTTTTTCTTAATTCAAGCAAAAGAAACAGAAAACGCACACCTATTCTTCCATTCCCAACATTCTTGCAGAGGTGCAAATGCAAGGACCAAAAGGACAAAATAAGAAACAAAATTGAATGTTGCTTGAATTAAGAAAAAAGCGAAAAAATGGAAAGCACACTCAGATGGCCGATGTCCAAAAGCTTTTTGATTTTTAAATAACATTTTGGCAAAAAAGCCTTTGTCAGATATTTTTCTTGCTTTGGACCACGGGCTTTTGGACGTCGGCCATCTGAGTGTGCTATGCTTTTTTTTTCGCTTTTTCTTAATTCAAGCAACATTCAATTTTGTTTCTTATTTTAAGTACAAAAAGTCTTGTTCCACTGGCAGATAATTTTACTTGTCAAGTGAAATTTCCTCAAATCATGATAAAACTTTCTTAATTCAGGTAATCTTAACTTGACGGGATTTAGTTTTTTGCAGTTTGGGCAACTCTGAATTTCCAAATTAAAAACAGAACTGGAACCAGAGTCGATTAAGCCAAATTGTGCCTGTGCTCAATTCCTATTTTCCATGTGGCGGACAGCGGGCCAGCTATGTCCATCTACAAATACACACTGCGAAAAGCAAAATGTAGTCAAGATGACATGAATTTAGAAAGTTTTATCATGCTTTAAGTAAATTTCACTTGACAAGTAAAATGATCTGCCAGTGTAATAAGACTTTTTGTACTTAAAATACAAAAATACTACACTTAAAATAAGAAAAACAACAACTTCTTGCACTTAAAATAAGAAACAAAACCTAATGTTGCTTGAATAAGAAAAACCCACTTATTCCATTGGTAGATACTTTTACTTGTCAAGTTGAATCTACTCAAATAAAGCAAAACGTTCTTAATTTAAGTCATTTTAATTTAGCTCCATATTGTTTTTTCCCAGTGCAGTCTATGGTCGTCCACGTACTTGTCTCTTTCCAATGTATTTTAAAGCATTGATGAGTTTAATGCCATACTGCGGAACATTCCGAGCCAAAAAAGTAACATCGTGAAGAAAAACAGTTGGCTGACTCCCCACCAGAGAAGTTACACAGCGCATCTTTAAGTCTGTACTGGGATTATTGTATTACGAGTTAAACAAATTATTAGTTGGATTATTGTTATTATTAGACCAGACTTCAACTCATTAGTTTACAACGTGGTTAACTGCACAAGCCAGAACAAAAATTAAAAGAACTTCACCGTGTTAGCAGACAAAACCCAATTCAAACCATCATTTTGTCATAGAAAACCCAATATCGTTTGTCACCTCTCTCATGTTATGTTGACAAAAACAGTTCTGTCGTGGTCGTGGCCGAACCATCGCCTCAAACCACCAGAAGAAGAGACTCAAACAATTTAGTGCCTGACAAGATGGATTTTATGAGTTTGAAATATTGATCTCTTGAGACAACCCACACTGCAGCGGTGGAAAATTAATAATACACTTATAATAGTCCAAAGCTCGACACACACTACAGGATCATCTGCCAGATTTAGGCCCAGATTTGCTTCTACCGACTTTCGATCTTCGTACGTGATCTCAGAGCTGTTGCGTAACCTCATATTCTTTCAAATTAGTTACTTACGACATTTATCTAACCAAACAGGACCATTTAAATCCATGTGTTTAAATCTAAATCTTATTATGCTGCGTTGGCTAATACAAAGGGATGCAAAGATATGGTTTTCCCACGATTCGCTATGAATCTCAATATGCGAGTCACTATATGAATTTGATTTTGAAACATTTTAAGAAGCAAAAAAGTTCTCATGTATTTTTTTTTCAGCAAATAATAATAATAATAATAATAATAATAATAATTTATACAGTCCTTTTCTGGACACTCAAAGACACTTTACTGATCCTTAGTCATTCACTTCATACCCAGTGGTGATAAACTACTATTGTAGCCACGGCTGCTCTGGGGCAGACTGACGAAAGCGAGGCTGCCAATCTGCGCCATCAGCTCCTCCAATCACCACCAGTAGGCAATGTGTATTAAGTGCCTTACCTAATGACACAATGACAGTTTTTGTGACTGGCTTCCCCCTGTGGCACCTGATTTTCCCAGTGCTCTCCCATCCAAGCACTAACCAGACTTGGCACTGCTGAACTTCTGAGATCTGACGGGATCAGACTTTGACAAGCCGGTATGGCCAATAACACTCTGACATTACAGAAACAATACACACATTACACACAGTACGTTACAATAGAACTACTGTACAGCTGTAGTTTATATATGAAGTGTTTTAGTTCATTTGGTTCAAAGATTTACAGCTCAGAAATTTTATCAAGTGAAAATAAGAACAGAGCTTTCTCAGGCTATTTTATATTTTATAATATAGGCAGTCTACTCTTCATACAGACTGTAAGGGAGTTAAACTATCAGACTTTTCCTTCTTTGATGATGATTTGATGATTTCTTTTCCTGCTGAGTCTGTCTCTCCTCTCACTGCTTTCACAGGCCTGTGTCGCCGCTGCTCTGCCTCCTCCAGCAGAGACAGTACGTAGCTCCTCCCACACTGCCCTGTTACAGTCTGTGCTCTTACAGACACACAGCGCTCACTCATCCTCTTTCTGGACACTCAAACTATGTTATACTACATAAAAACGTCTCAATAGACCATTTTCTAACTAAAACGTATGAGATAGAGTCTGAGAAAAAGATTGTGTATACAGCACATTTGATTAAAGCCGATGTGAAGCCAAAAGCGATTCTAAAGTAATTAAAAGTTTATATCTTTGTCATTCCTGAGTCTATCAACGTAAAATAAAAGGTTACTGAAAGATAAAATCCACCTCTGTTTGAATATTTCAGCTGTAAGTCTCTATGGAGCTGTTTTCTTGCTGCATCTGAGGTGCACGCTGCAATAACTGTTTTACTTTTGGACCAAAATAAATCGACCGAACACGTGTATCGAATCGTGGGACCAGTATCAAACCATAACGTTGCATCCCTAGTTGCCTGTGCCGAAAAACCCTCCATAGACACACACAAAATCCCCCCCAGCATCAATAATCAGCAATATTCAGGGGTCCTAACAATAAGAACCAAACCTTTCACGATTGCGTTATGGTTGTGCTTACATTGTCCATTCCACAAAACTGGTCAAATAAAAAATAGATAAAAAACACCATGCAAGACACAAAAGGTTTCCCCGGATACACAAACACGTGTGGAGGTACACAGAACGGTAAATGGCAGCATGACGAGCCGAAGCGGGAGGAAGCCATGCACACACACACACACACAAGCACGCAGCAGCCGGTCTGTCGAACCGAGCGGGAAAGAGGTATTTAAGAGTAATGCTGTTATTGTTGCGAGCTTCATGTGGGCGTGAGCCGAGCAGATCTGGATACGCACCTGTCACGTCTGTCAGTAATAGTTAAGCATTAGCCTGATATTTTGCTCAAAGTGAAGGATGTTTTATCTGTGCACAGCAGGGGGCGGTGTGCGCAGCAGGAGGCGGTGGCATTTAAACGCCGCCCGGCCACACCTGCTGGTTTAATACAAGCCTGAATGATGAACGTTTTGAAATGATATTTACGGTTAACGACGGGTAACAGGACACGTTTCAGAGCGTTATCCAAATCTGTACCGCAGACACAGAAATGTTTAAAAATTCAGAATATTAACAGAATTTTTAAATGTAAAGCTACTGATTTCAGTTTGTTACACAAGTCAACTCACTAAACCACAATTTATTAATCCAGCATGATCACCTTTGAAACTCTGCAAAAATGTGTATGCAGTGTTTGATTTGAGTTCTGAATTCATCTTGTTTTGAGTAGTTTTGGCAAACTAATTCAACCTGGTTCATTTGATTTCGTAAAGGTGAAACTATGTGAACTTTTTAAGTCATGACGAAAAGTTACGACGTCAAGAATTACAATCACGAAATGAACATTTACGATTACACTTTCATCAGTACGAATACAAATTCACAGACAGGACTTTACTGTCAAAAATACGTCATCACTTCACAGACATTATTTATCGAGC
Source organism: Boleophthalmus pectinirostris (assembly GCF_026225935.1). Lineage (NCBI taxonomy): Eukaryota > Metazoa > Chordata > Actinopteri > Gobiiformes > Gobiidae > Boleophthalmus > Boleophthalmus pectinirostris. The sequence continues at coordinate 6,514,200 of NW_026571018.1, read as the reverse complement.
AGAAGAAACATCGATCAAGAGCAAGAATGCACATGCGCTAAAGTTTGTAGCAGAGGCTAAAAACGGAGTAGAAGGGGCTACAACAGCGACCAACAAGTGGGTTCATTCAAAATTTATTGTAAAAATGTCTTGTCTTGCCACAATGAATTGGGGAACCGAACGCTGATGTGTGATATTGTCTAGAAATACCTCCTCTGAACGGGAAATTGCACCTATATCTTAGTAGAAACATAGTGGAGCCAGTTGGGTAACGTCAGACGTAATGTTATTCCAGGGTTAATTAGTAAATATCGACGTTCTCTGCATGTTTAGATTGAAACATTCAGGGCTACAGCCACAGCGAGCATCAGTCAGTCTTAGGCTTCATCTCTCCCCTGGCTCCTGTGGTGGTTCCTGGTGGTGGTGGACGACTCTCTGCTCCTGGTGTAGACGACTCCTCTGATGGTGCTTTCTCAACTGGTTCGCCTGTATTCAGCCTCACATCTTACTATGTGTTTAGTTTTATGTATTTTTCTGTGTTTGTGTGTTTGTGTGTGTGTGTGTGTGAGTGCGCGTGTTTGGGTTGTCTGGTTGTGTGGGGTCGGGCAGGTGTGGGTATTTGATTGGTGGGTGGGTGGATGGAAATGTGGGATTTTTTTTAAACCACTGTAAAGCACTTTGTGTTACAGTTTAGTATGAAAAGCGCTTTATAAATAAAGTTTGATTTGATTTGATTTGATTCATCTCAACTGCATTTCTCGCATGAATCAATCTGCAGACACACGTCACTGAAGTAGGTTGACCAAAAGTTCCTCGGGACGCTGAAATGTCCCAGTTTACACCAAACACTATCAAACTGTCCTGGTTACAGACAATGGGTTATATGTGAGTTATAATGGCTTATAATGAGCTAGCAAATCCATCCACAACACGGTGATGTTAAACTTACCGGTAAATACTGTATACATCGCAAGGTGTTGAATGTAAACACGAACATTAATTGATGCTGGAAGCTGTAAACATTTCATTGGCTGTGACGTCTGTAACCAGGACAGTTTGGTCGTGTTTGGTGTAAACTGGGACATTTCAGCGTCCCTAGGAACTTTTGGTCAACCTACTTCAGTGGCGTGTGTCTGCGGATTGATTTGTGCGAGAAATGCTGCTGAGATGAAGGTTAAGACTGACTGATGCTCGCTGTGGCTGTAGCCGTGAATGTTTTAATGTAAACATACAGAGAACGTCGATGTTTCCTGTTCAGAGGAGGTGTTTCTACACAATAGCACACAGTAGGGTTCGGTTCCCCAATTCAATGTGGCAAGACATTTTTACAATAAATTTGAATGAACCCACTTGTTGGTCGCTGTTGTAGCTCCTTAATCCTTGACGTCGTAACTTTTCAATTCGTATTCTGACGGATAAAATAAAATACACACAATATATTTTATGTACGACTGGACTCATTCGAGAGTTTACGAATATTTATTTTATGTGCAACTACAGCCAAGGTGAGGTGTTTTTCATATAATGGATGGAAGTCAAGTAAATAATGATCATGTCAGTTTCTGCCTTTTGCCTTTGCACGGCTCTTCATTTTTCATGATACAAAGGCAGAGAACAGGAACTGACAAGTCAAGTCAAAGGTCAATTTCAAGCTCGATATTTTTCACATACAAATATTTCTTCATTATAGCAACTAGATGTCAAATTTTGGGAGCCCCACCTGTTATACTTTTGAAACTTTGAAGTCATTTTTCTCAGTTTCACGCTGGCGAGTTAAGATCTTTTGACTTTGTAAGAAAGTATACTCAGTGTTGGGAAGGTTACTTTTAAAATGTATTCCCCTACAGATTACAGATTACATACCCCAACATGTAGTTTGTAACGTAATCCATTAAATTACTTAAGGGGAGTAATGTAATCTGAATACTTTGGATTACTTGATTTGCTGTAGAGAAGTAAAGATGAGGATATCGTAACATAAGATGTTTTGTCTGATAAAAGGAAATAAAAAGCTCAGACTTTCCTTAAACGTATTAAAAATATTATTGATAGAAGAGGAGAAAACACGTCCACACAGCATGTTTTAGTCCTGGTTTAGTCCTGGTTTAGACCTGGTTTAGACCTGGTTTAGACCTGGTTTAGTCCTGGTTTAGTCCTGGTTTAGACCTGGTTTAGTCCTGGTTTAGTCCTGGTTTAGTCCTGGTTTAGACCTGGATAAATCCTGGTTTAAGTCCTGGTTTAGTCCTGGTTTAGTCCTGGTTTAGTCCTGGCTTAGTCCTGGTTTAGTCCTGGTTTAGACCTGGATAAATCCTGGTTTAAGTCCTGGTTTAGTCGTGGTTTTGGTCATGGTTTTATTCTTGGTTTAGACCTGGTTTAGATCTAGTTTAGATCTAGTTTAGACCTCAGTCCTGTTTTAGTCCTGTTTTAGTCCGTGTTTAGTCCTGGTTTAGACCTGGTTTAGTCCTGGTTTAGACCTGGTTTAGACCTGGTTTAGATCTAGTTTAGACCTGCTTTTAGTCCTGGTTTAGACCTGGTTTTAGTCCTGTTTTAGTCCTGGTTTAGACCTGGTTTTAGTCCTGGTTTTAGACCTGGTTTTAGACCTGGTTTAGGCCTGGTTTAGACCTGGTTTAGACCTGGTTTAGATTTAGTTTAGATCTAGTTTAGACCTGCTTTTAGTCCTGTTTTAGTCCTGGTTTAGACCTGGTTTTAGTCCTGGTTTTAGTCCTGGTTTTAGACCTGGTTTTAGACCTGGTTTAGACCTGGTTTAGACGTGGTTTACTTTCCAGAAATGAGTAGAATTACTGAGAAAAAAAAAAAAAAGAAGGGATATAGCCCAAAATGTGAAAACAGGAAAACACCGCCATGTAATCCATTAATTTCAACAAAGTAACTGTAATCCAATTACCACTCACTGAAACAGTCACTGTAACCGAATACAGTTACTCATAATTTGTACTCCTATTACGTAACTCCAGTACATGTGATCTGTTACTCCCCAACACTGAGTATACTGTATAACAACCTATAATAACATGTATTTAACCATTGAATGACTTATTATAACATGTTGCTCCACAGTTTGTAACTTGGTTTAAGATCAAACGCAGCGCCAGACTGAATTTGAAACTATACATAGAAGCCCCGAAGACAAACCTCAAACAAGTCCCTAACTCAGTCTTTATGTAAATACCTCCACGACTCAAAACAAGCTTTGCATTCATCGCTCATTTCACGCGTTACTTTAAAGCACATGTTCATAATGTACGACTCGTGCGTATCACAACTCTGCTCTTAAAAATAGAACGGGGCCACTCCGGCAGATGTTTGCAGCCGTTCCCGTATTAGCAACAGCTGTGGAACACGTCCAAATGAAATGCAGATGTTGTAGCTTTTCTAAATCCCTCGTGTGCCCAGAGCTACAGAGCGCCGTCAACCGTAATACCATAAACACAAAATAAAACCATTACAATCATTACAGGGAATTACAAGCCAGCGCTGCACCGAGCTAAATTGACTCCGAGGCTGTTCCGAAGAGATCCGAACCTCCCACGCCAACCTGGTTACTTTCCAGCCGGCCTCGGGAATTCAAATCCAAAGTAAAATACAAGAATAAATAAAAAAAAGTCCGTGCTGGTCAAGGGTTAGTAGCGCGGGAAACATTTCATTCTGGAACAGCGCCTGCATCCCCGCGGTTTCTTTCCCTATTCAGGTCAGACAATGGATTAGGTCAAACGCAAAACCTGGCAGGAGAAGAAAGAGAGTGGAGCCGAGACAGAGAGGACAGAAAAAAGGGCTGAGGATGAAAGGATGGAGCGGAGATAAAGTGTGCTTAATTTATGATTTTAATATGTTAAAGGCGGTCTGTGATCTTTGTCGTCTCAACACTTGCCAATGTGCAACGCGTGGAGACCTAGTATGTTCCGCTCGTGTCTTTTTAGCACAAAAAGGTATTCCTCGCCGCGCCAGGTTTTCAGCAAAATGTGTCTCGTCTAAGCAGCTCTTAAGGTCAAATTACAGGGTTCCCACGGTCATGGAAATTCTGGAAACGTCATGGAATTGTCATATCTTTTTCACGCAACTGCAGCGTTCTGTTAAGTTCTCATGAGACTATTATGATTATTTCCGAACATCTGCGCCTTTTGTTTTAAAAGAGACGACAATAAATGCACTGACAGGATTTTTGAATGTTAAAAAACTATAATTCCAAACCATAAGGTGAGTGGAAAGGGTTGACATTTCATATTTAGCCCTAAACGTCTGATCCATTCCACACATGTAGGTGCTGTAAAGTCAAAATTCACTTTAGGTCATGGAAAAGTCATGGAAAAGTTTTTAAATTTGGCCAATGAAAAAGAGTGGGAAGCAGTGAAATAAGTTGTCTGTGCTCTATCTGCATCTAAATATAAAGAGTTTTATTATCTTAGAATGAGGAAGTGTGTGGTTGGCATGCTAGTTGTTAGCAAAACTGCCCTGGCCTCTAAACGTTGTGAAAAGCACTTTTAAACTCATCGTGGTGAATATTTAAGATGCTCTGAATGCATAAGGTAACTAAGTGTTTATTTATATAGCACCTTTCACAGATTAAAAAAAAAAAAATCATTAAGTGCTTTAGTGTGCAATGAACAACATAAACAAGAACAGTCCAATGAGGTTCATTTGGTCTTCAGATAATTCATGTTATTAGGTTCTTTTTTCGGACCAAGAGTTTGTTTTCATTCCTGACAGTTTCGACTGCTCCCTGCGGTCTTCCTCAGAGTGATCACGTGATGTTGCTGTGATGTGTCCACTCAGCTGATTTAAACAGGTTTTGGCGCTGTCTTCTTACCGGTGGGGGCAGGACGACAGCGCCATCTGCAGTCCGACTTCTTCAGGACAGTATCCCAGGTGTGTGAGAGTAAAAAAGCCCCCTCGTCCCAGTTTATCGTCCCGTGGGCATATTTCCTTATTTTGATTGCCTCTTTAATCCATATTTGTTTTCCTCTGTCCCAATGATGTTTGCTCCATCCCAGTCCATGATGTGCTTCTCTCTTTTACAGTGGTCAAAAACGGCAGATTTGAGTTTTGCCTTCGCTGTTTCCTTCCCACATTCTGACCAATGTTGCTTATTTCCTGTTTCCCTGATGTATGTTGTATTAAAGAGGCAATCGAAATACGGAAACGTGCCCACGCAACGATAAACCGGGATGAGGGGGCTTTTCTACTCTCACACACCTATGATACTGTCCTGAGGAAGTCGGACTGCAGATGGCGCTGTCGTCCTGCCTCCACCGGTAGGAAGACAGCGCCAAAACCTGTTTAAATCAGCTGACCGGACACATCACAGCAACATCACGTGACCACTCTGAGGAAGACCACAGGGAGCAGTCGAAACTGTCAGGTATGAAAACAAACTCTTGGTCTGAAAAAATAACCTAACAACATAAACAAGAACACAGTCAACTAAAAGCGTGTTTAAAAAGCAGTGTCTTGAGCTGTTTTTTACAAGAGTCTATAGAGTCTGCCTCACGAAGGGCTAGGTGTAGTTTGGGGGCCACAGCCTGAAAGCGCATGTCCCCCTGTGTTTTAAATCGGGTCTTTGGGACCATGAAGAGGCCCTGACCTGAGAACCAGAGGTTACGGCCTGAGGTTGGGGGCGCAGTAAGTCACTAATGTACTGGTGCACCTGTCTATTTAAAGCTCTGTAAGTTAAAACCAGGATTTTAAAATCAACATGGAACATAACAAGAAGCCAGTGCAGTGAAGATAAAATTGGTGTAATGTGTTTTGTATTCTAATAGGGGTTTGAGTAACGCTTTTAGGGCTCGTTTCTTTTCTTCGGTTGGATTCTTTCTGATGATTTCATAGGTGTCGGTGTCTGCGAGTAGCGCTTCCATTTCCTGTTCGTATGTCGGTGTAATGTGTGTTCGCCTGTTCACTCCAGTTAAAAGACTTTCAGCTGCGTTTTGTACAAGTTGCAGTCACATAAGTGTAGAAACGTTAGAACAAACAAAGAGAATAACAAAAATGAGGTAAGAGGAACATCTGGTTTTCTGGTTTTTAAGACAGTAAAAATGAAGTACAGCACCTTTAAAAGTCAGTGAATACTTGTTATTTGCATACTCCAGGTAGTTACGTGATGTAGAAACATTATCACATAAATCAAAAAATAGCCTAATATGGACTCTGGAAATATGCTTATTTTAAGTTACATGTGAACCCAACATTTGTGTTCACACAATTTAACAGCTAAAAAGTCCGAGCAAACAGATAAGTGCAGAAAAACCTTGAGGTCAACTGATTTCAATTTAAGTGTGAATGTGTTTTGTGGTTATGGCCTTACAGTTTTAACTAAAAATAAACAAAAACAATAAGTGTTTCTCTAAAACTAAATGCTGTGAAACTGTATTCACGACCTCTATTTAACTTAAGTGAACGACGAACTAAAGTTTGAACTGACAGATAACTTTTATAACCATTTCTGGCAAGTAAAATGAAATGAATGAAAATTAAATTAAGCTAATGATGAGCGTAACTGAATTTAATAATCACTCAAATGAGGAATGACAAGAAATGCTACTGTAAAATGGTCGGTATAACTCAGAGAACCAAGGTTACATCTTAACCTAAACGACGCCTTTTTCCGCATTCTTCTTAAAGCTTTTTTTTAAGATCTGTTTTTTTACGGAAACCAAGAGGGGTCACAACAAACGCAAACGCCGCAACAAATACAAATGCGACAACACAACAAAAAGCCACAACACACCAAAAAAAGCCACAACGGAAATGACCGCGGGACTCTATTTTAATGCAAACGCCACAACAAATGCAAACGCCAAAACACAAATGCAAATGCCGCAACACATTAAAAGGCCACAACACTTTAAAAAGCCACAACGTAAGTGACCGCAGGACTCTATTTTCCGACGGACCGATCAAGCGGCAAGTGAAGAAGAAGAACTACAACATGAAAAGTAAAGGAACGGAGAAGTTGGAAACGTAAGTAAAAGTAATTTATTGTTTTATCATTATTCGTTTCACGTTGTAGTTCTTCTTCTTCTTCACTTACCGCTTGGTTGGTACATCAGAAAATAGAGTCCCGCAGTCACTTCCGTTGTGGCATTTTGATGTGTTGTGGCTTTTTGATGTGTTGTGGCTTTTTGATGTGTTGCGGCATTTGCGTTTGTGTTGTGGCGTTTGTATTTGTTGCGGCGTTTGCATTCAAATAGAGTCCCGCGGTCATTTCTGTTGTGGCTTTTTTTGGTGTGTTGTGGCTTTTTGTTGTGTTGTCGCATTTGTATTTGTTGAGACGTTCGTCGTGACCCCTCTCGGCTTCCGTCGTTTTTCCTCCTTTTTCAAAACTAGTTTAGATGTTAATCTTACCACCAAGTCATAATTTAGTCCAAACCAAATTACAGTTACCCCCGTAGCCCCCACTGTAAAGCAGAGCGCGGGGATCCAAAACAGAAGCAAAACATTCACAGGATTATTCGTACGGCTCAAAAGCTAAATTGGATTTCAAACGATGTAACACTCAACCACTCGGTTTTATATGAAATTTGGCAAATGTGAAAACGCATATAATTCTGAGTTTGAGTATGCATGGCAAGCCTCGCGCATACATCAGCATACAATTCCCACCGCTGCGATGCTTTGCTCACAAGATTTGTTGACCTCAAATCAGATGAAAATGAAGGACTTGTGAATAAACTGGATTTTTTTAAAGGCTGTTACTGGAGTGTCACAGCCGAACAGCGAGAGCGACTTATAGCTCCCGTTTTAACAAGAATAAAAAAGCGCTAAATTGGGAGGTCAAAACTGTCAGTGTTCATATTTTGAGCAGCCAGCCTGTTATTCATTCGTCTATAGGCCTGTTTTTTTTATTTATACATTTAAATAACTTGAAAAAATACTGGCTTTTCAATACCAGTGAACTTGAATAATGCATTTTTTTTGTTTACCAATTCCTATTTTTTTATCATTATCTAGGTCAGGGGTGTCAAACTCAAATTCACAGAGGCCAAAATTAAAAACTGGGACTAAGCCAAACTAAATATTTATTTAAAAAGTTCATCAACATCTGCATGGTTTCTCTTCTTTCGAGATATGTCATGTTAAACCTTTTCTTACTAAAATAAATGTTTAATAATAGTTTTGCTTATTGAATCCAGAACAAGCAAAATATAAAATAATAACAAAATTTTAAATAAATAATGCCTCTATAGACTATCTGTAGCCGGCGGCCAGCTCTTGCAGGCCAAATATAATTATATCGTGGGCCAAATTTGGACCCCAGGCCTAAGTTTGACATGTCTGATCTAGACTAACTACTACAACTACAACTATAAACAGTTAGAGCTTCTTAAAGTGTAGTGTGTTTTTTTTTTTAATGTATTTCGGTAACCAGTCCTATGACAAAATACTTAAGTTTGGCATTACTTTCACAAGGACAAACTGGTAAATGTTTTGTTTTTCTTTAAATTATTATTATTATTATTATTATTATTATTATTATTATTATTATTATTATTATTATTATTATTATTATATTAAAGGTGCTGTACCACATTTTTACTGTCCTAAAAACATGAAAAACGAAGTGTATTTTGCAGTGGTCCAAAGTTATTCCTCATTTACCTTATACTTTCCACACATCCTCAGTTTAAGTTTATAAGTGCTTTCCATAAATATGATGTAAAAAAGCGTTCAGAAATATCCGTGTGCATAGGATAGAAATCTGTGCATATTTGGATGTAGCTGAGCATAAAATAAATATTTGTAAACTCCGAGTCCAGTCGTAAAAAGTGTTGTGTGTATTTTATCCATCAGAATACGAATTGAAAAGTTAAGACATCAAGAATTACAATCACAAAATGAAAATTTATGATTACGATTTTTTCAGTACGAATATGAATTCACAGACGCGACTTTACTGTCAAAAATACTTCATAATTTCTCAGGGATTATTTATTGAGCAGAAGAAACATCGATCGAGATGCCGGACTTTTGCACCGTATATGGCCTGAACCAGGACTGAACCAGGACTGAACCAGGACAAAGATAGGACTAAACCAGTGCTAAACCACGAATGAACCAGGACTGATCCCAGGACTGATCCCAGGACTGAACCAGGACTGAACCAGGACTGAACCAGGACAAAGATAGGACTAAACCAGTGCTAAACCACGAATGAACCAGGACTGATCCCAGGACTGATCCCAGGACTGAACCAGGACTAAACTAGACCTAAAACAGGGCTAAACAGTAAAAGTTGCGTCTGTGAATTTGTATTTGTACTGAAGAAAGTGTAATCATAAATTTTCATTTTCATTATGTAATTCTTGACGTCGTAACTTTTTAATTCGTATTCTGATGGATAAAATACACAAAATACATTTCATGCACGACTGGACTCATTTGAGAGTTTACAAATACTTATTTTATGCTCAACTACAGCCAAATATGCACAGATTTCTATCCTATGCACACAAGTATTTCTGAAATTTTTCTTACTCCATACATAACTCAGAGACCAGTGAGGAGTTTTGCTGTTAGAGTAAAGCTAACAACTAGCATGCTAACACATCCTTCCTGTTTACTGGACAGAACCTGCTTTCTAATTAGATGCAGGCAGCGCACAGTGGACTTATTTTGAACTCAAGAGCTGCTTATACAGTATATCTGTACTGGGGCAAGACACGTTTTGTTCAAATGCATTAGATGCAGGTCCTTTAAAGGTTCTATATTACGCTTTTTTGGCTGCGTTCAGACTGCAGCCTGAAGTGACCCAAATCCGATTTTTTGGCCCAATGTGACCTGTATCTGATCTTTTAATGACAGTCTGAAAGATACAGATCCGATTTTTTCAAATGCGACCCAGGCCACTTGGATATGTGCTCCTAAAACCGATACATATCTGATCTTTTGACATGTGACTTCAGTCTGGACGGTCAGGTCACATTCATCCCACCTACACGTCAGACTCAGAGTCTAGTCAATGGAGGGAAAGCGAGGTTAGCGAGTTTATTAATATTTGAGGGGATCGTTGTGTTCAAGACAAATTGGAGGGGTGTTATCGGAACTGGGCGGTTTTTGAAATGATTGTCAAAGAAATGTCCGAGCGCGGTTACAGGCGGTCCTGGCTCCAATGCCAACCAAAAATAAAGAGCCTGCAAGACAAATACAAAGACGTGTAACCTGTCCATTTTACAAAAAACTGGACCGTATTTTGGTAGACAAGCCCAGTGTTTAGGCGACTTCCGTAAACACTGAACACGCTTTTGGCACTTAATTGGAAATGTGAATGACCTAGCAAAAAAAAATCTGATTTAAAAAAAAATCTGAATTGAGCATTAAGCCCTGCAGTCTGAACATAACCTTAGACCAGGGATCTCCAACCTGTAGCTCAGGAACCACCAGTAGCTCGCCAACTCCTTCAAAGTAGCTCGCCAAAGAATTTCTGAATTATAAGTTTTGTGCTGAATAACAAATATTTGATGGATAGAATGAATGTTAAAATTGTGAATGTATCATGTTCATGCCAAATTTCCTTTCTGCACTAATAAATGGATAATAGTGTGTTTTATAGGCCTTGAACTGTTCCTGAGGTTATGGTTTTTGGCCCTAGCTCCCTAAATTCTTCTTTTTCTGTGGACCTGGGTTCATTAAATCATTTAGTGAAGCCAGTTGTTACAAACTTAGGTGTCAAAATGGACCCAGACCTAAAACTTGATCAGCAAATTAGTGCTGTTGTAAAATCTAGCTTTTTCCACCTAAGACAACTGGCCAAAATTAATCTTATTTTGTCAATGCAACATTTTGAAACATAAATGCATTTGTGACAACTCGATTGGATTATAGTAATGCACTTTATGTTGGTGTGAACCAAAATGCACTTTCCAGGTTGCAACGGGTTCAAAATTCAGTGGCTCGACTTTTAAATGGAACCTGGAAACACAAGAGCATCTCTTAGTGTCTTTTAGAGTTGATTTTAAAATAATTTTATTTACTTTTAAGTGTTTGCATGGCTTAGCTCCCTCCTACCTCACTGACTAGATCCACCCTCATGTCCCCTCTCGTACTCTCAGGTCTGCAGACCAACTCCAGCTCGCCGTCCCAAAAACGACACGTAAACTTCGTGGGGACCGTGCGTTTTCTGTTTTTGCCCCTCGGCTGTAGAACCACTTGCCATTAGAGATTAGAGGCCGAGTCTGTACCTGTTTTTAAATCACTCCTAAAAACGTACCTTTTTCCACTGGCTTTTAATAAGTGACATGTATATTTCTTGTTGAGTATTTTACTGTTTTTCTATGTTTTTAGTAGCTGTATTGTATGTGTACAATATATTTCTTTTACTGCGATTGTCTGTCTGTCCTGTGTTTGTGTACATCACTTTGGTTTACTGTAAAGTTTTTAAAGTGCTTTATAAATAAAGTTGGTATGGTCTGCCAATGATGTTCATTATGTCTTCTTATATACTTTAACTTCTTAGGTTCTTTTTAAAGACAATGCAGTAAAGTGTATATACCTTGTTGACATGTTTCGGCTGCTAGCTGCAAGCCATCTTCAGAACTGTTCAGGACAGTTTGAAGATGGCTTGCAGCTAGCAGCCGAACATGTCAACAAGGTATATACACTTTACTGCATTGTCTTTAAAAAGAACCTAAGAAGTTATGGTATGGTCTGGTTCCGATCTAAATCCGTGATTCTTGTAATTACTCCATTTCTTGCTCTGGCATTTTTGTTTCGTAAAGATAGTTCACAGAGGAAAAAAAGGTTGGAGACCCCTGCCTTAAACTCTTACGAGCTTTTAGACATGTTAGAATATTGTTCCTTCATCAGAAACATGACATCGCAAACGTGTGTGAATGAAACAAACCACAACTCCAGGTCTGTTTGTGACGAGGAAACAACATTAGAACAGATCAGAAAATAGCGTAAAATGGACCCTTGAATCAAAACTCCGTTGAGCATGCACCGTTACACCGAACTATGTGGCGTTTTATTTCGGGTGAGTGACAATTCCGCTCCCTCCGGCTGCGCTCGGTTTGTTTGACCCGGGAGCTTCGCGGGGCTCCGGAAGGACCCGGGCGAGGGAAAACCGGGTCAGAGCGCGTGTTAATGGGTCACGTCTCAAATGAAGTGTGGAGAGGAGAGCTGTCAGCGGACGAGTGGAGACAGACGCGAGGAGAGAGGGAGGAGGAGAGGAGGAGAGGAGAGAAATATGGTCGCGAGACGGGGTGGAGATTTACTGTAGGGCTCAGAGAAGAGTGGGTTGTAAAGACGGAGAGAGGAAGGGAGGGAGGGAGAGAAAGAAAGGAGGGGTAAGAGGAAACAGGAGGGAGAGGGGATAGAGAAAGAGAGAGAGAGAGAGAAAGGGAGGGTAAAAGCAGGGGGAGAAAGGGGTGACAGGAGGGGAGGTCAGGAGAGAGAAAAGAAGAGAGACAGAAAGAGGAGAAGGGGAGAGAGGAGAGAGAGAGAGAGAGGAAGAGAGAGAGGAGAAGAGAGGAGAGAGGGGCGTAAGAGCAAGAGAAAAAAGAGGGGACAATAGAGGAGGGGAGAAAGGAAGACAGAAAGAGAGAGATGAGGAGGAAGAGAGGAGAGGAGGAAAAGAGAGAAAGGGTGGATAAGAGCAAGGAGAGAAAGAGGTGACAGGAGGGGAAGGAAAGGGAGAGAGGAAGAGAGAGGAAGACAGAAGGTGGGGGAGAGAAGAAGAGAGATGAGGAGAGGAGGTGAGGAGAGGAGGTGGGGAGAGAGGAGGCGAGAGATGAAGAGAAGAGGAAGAGAGAGAGGAAACGAGAAGGGGGAGAGGAGGTGGCTCTCCAGGAAGAGAGAGGAAGGGAAGGAGAGAGAGAGAGAGAGAAAGGTGAAAAACGCAAGGGGAGAAAGAGGTGACAGGAGGGGAGAGAAACGAATAGAAGGAGAGACAGGGAGAGAGGAAGAGACGAAAAGGAAAAGAGGAAGGAGAGAGAAAGAGAAAGGGAGGGTAAGAGCAAGGAGAGAAAGAGGTGACAGGAGGGGAAGGAAAGGGAGAGAGGAGGAGAGGAGGTGGGGAGAGAGGAAGCGAGAGATGAAGAGAGGAGAGGAAGAAAAGAGAGAGAAGGGGGAGAGTAGGTGGCTCCCCAGGAAGGGAGAGGAAGGGAAGGAGAGAGAAAGAGAGAGAGAGAGAGAGAAAGGAAAAAGCAAGAGGAGAAAATGGTGGCAGCATGAAGGTCAGGAGAGAGAGTGGAAGAGAGAGAGATGAGGAGAGGAGGTGGGGAGAGGAGGAAGAGAAACAGAGAGAGAGAGAGAAAGGGGAAAGCACAAGGGGAGAAAAAGGTTACAGGAGGGGAGAGAAAGGGAGAGAGGCAGGGAGAGGAGTGGGGAGAGAGGAAGAGGGAGAGGAAGAGGGAGAGATAGAGAGAAAGAAAGGGTAAGAGCAAAGGGAGAAAGAGGAGACAGAAGGGGAGAGAAGGGAAGAGAGGAAGAGAGAGGGGGAGGGAGAGAGAGAGGAGGGTTGAGCGCAAGGAGGGGATAAAGTGACAGGAGGTAGGTCAGGAAAGAGAGGAAGAGAGATGGGGGAGAGGATCCCCAGGAAAAGAGAAGAAGGGGAAGAGTGTGAGAGAGAAAGGAGGGGAAAGAGCACGGAGAGAAAGAGGAGACAGGAGGGGGCACAGAAGAGAAAGCGGAAGAGAGATGAGGAGAGGAGGTGGATCCCCAGGAAGAGAGAAGAAGGGAAAGAGAGAGAGAAATAGAAAGAGAAAGGGGAGGAAAGAGCAAGAGGAGAAAATGGTGGGAGCATGAAGGTCAAGGTAAGGGGGGAGAGAGGAAGCGAGAGAGGAAGAGAGGAGAGGAGGGAGAGAGAGAAAGTGAAAGTAAGAGCAAGGGGAGAAAGAGGTGACAGGAGGGGAAGGGAAGGAAGAGAGACGGGGAGAGGAGGTGGGGAGAGAGGAAGAGAGAGAAAGGAAGGGTAAGAGCAAAGAGAGAAAGAGGTGACAGGAGAGGAAAGAAGGGAAGAGAGGAAGAGAGACGGGGAGAGAGGAAGAGAGAAGAGGAGAGGAGATGGAGAGAGAAGAGGAGAAAGCAAGAAAGAGGAAATAAAGGAGAGAGAGAGACGGAGAGAAAGGCTGGCACTGGCTATTTCAAATTCCTCAGAAAATAAATCCATCAATCTGAACACGGAGTCGATGATTTGAGCGGCTCGTTGCAGGTTGAGTAGTAAATGTAAGTAGTACAACAAGTAGAAGTAGTTGCCAGACAAACAAACAAAAATACTGCTTAAATTACAAAATAAAACAGCCAAGATGACAGGGATTAAGGGAGAGGCAGACGCTCGGGTTTAGCATAATGGGGATGGAGCCCAAAATGAGTTCCCTCGACCCAGCGGGATACAGAGGAGAGGCTCACCGCGACCACCGGGACTTTCAAAATAAAATAAAATGTGCTTTTGTTTTTTAGTAATCCTCAATATTTACATTATCTCCATATAATCACCCATCTCTCTTTCTTTAACTGCTGCTGTCAGAATCCCCAATTTGTTTCGCTTTTTTGCCTCTAAATTAAGAGATAAAACATTAAAGGTGTAACTTTTCTGGGTCCATCACCTGCTTTTTTCTATGGATTTGTCATTCAATGTTCCACAGTATGACTTTAAACAGCTCTACTTTACATTTATTCAATTACAGGTGGTTTTATAGCTCAAAAATATTTAGAAAAACTAATATTTTGGCTGTGAACGTGGTTGCCTTTCCACAGATCCAACCTGTAACTTGGTCTGGTTTTGTGTCCATGATGATAGAAAGGTTTAATGTCATACTGTGAAACAAAACAAAACAAAACAATAACATCTCCAATGAGAAAAGCATTTGGAAAGCACCGGAAAAGTTACACAACGCACCTTTAATATCAGACCAATCCAGTGCCTGTTTTCCCCAAAGTCTTGAGTAACAGGATGACTGACAACCATGTTGCAAAAAACCCGACCGGATCGTCAAACCAGCGAGGACTGATGGCAGATTCGTCGCTATAACTGCTGGCCTCGATGAGCTTCGTTTGGTTGCGTCTGAACACTGTGGGTGATGTTTCTTTCCCTAAAGGCTGCCACACACTACAGGAAAATTTGCCCGATTTTGACTGCGATTTCTTCTTCCAGAGTTCGGGTAGACGTGACCCGACTTTGTGTCTTCGTGTGATTTTGAAGTCGCAGCGCTCCTCGTGTTTGCAGTGTCAAGTGTCGGATCGTAACTTCCGAACATCAGCAACATTACGGTAACAGCCAATAAAAGTGTCAGACGGAGTGACGAACACAGAGGCGCAAAATACAAACTTGGGATATAGCGAAAATATTGAGAAGACTTTATTACTCAACGCTCGTAAAGTGGTAAATTTAAAGTGCAGCATCTCGTCCACATTATCTATAGAAATTGTCCTCCACAAATAATGACAAAACTGCGCTATTAATCGAGTTTGAGGCATTACAGTATTTTCCACACCATAGGGCGCGCTCTTAAGTCTCCAACCCCATCAAAGAAACGACCGCGCGCCTCACAATCTAGAGCACCCTATACACGAATCCACTTGGGTGTCCCAGTACGACTTCAGTAAACTACAAAGCACTCAGCCACACTCATCACTACACGCCGACGAGGAACGGAATGGAGGAACGAACCGAAAAAGCGAGTGCAATGTGCCACTTCTAGACACGACTGAGCAACTGAGTGACTGCGAACACTCCGATAATCCAGCGGTTCCAGACAGCACCCTCCCTACACGCCACAACTGAACAAAGCCCAGAGTCACTGTGAACGCGACAAACAAAGACTGACTGAGCCATCCAACTGTTGTGTTTCGTTTAAAGTTCGGTGCGGTTTATTTGTGAAAAAAGTTCAAAAATAGACCATTCAATGACAGTGCGCCTTATAATCCAGAGCGCCTAATAGTGCGGAAAAAACAATATTTGAAAGTAAAAAGGTGGGAGTAGTTCCTCACATGTGTCTGTTTACATCCACACCGCACGGATCAAGGTGAAGCTGCAGATTTGCGATAGTGACTCTACTTCCTGTGAACTTTACCGTCAATCTTTTATGCTTTAAAAATCATGTATCTGAAGTTTTGCCCCACATTTCACAAGTAATAATAACACAGTTTTGACTTGTATCTAAACTGATCTTTTGAACACTTAAAGGTTGTATGGAGGATTTTTTTTTTGTTTTTTTTGTTTCAAGTTGTCAATGATAGCATTATAGAGGTGCAGTCGCCTTGTAATTATGATGACCAAAAAAAAGAGAATAAAAATTCATCAACTCTGGACGTGGTGGGGCTAAACATTTGCCAATAGATAATGACATTGCCTCGTTATCTGTGAGCTGACAGGCTGTCAATCAAACTCCCTACGTTTCTAGCGTAACTGACTTGCCTGCGCGCTGCCGGTACATGGTTTACGTACGACTGTCACACAGTCCACAGACGCAAGACGCACAGACGCTGTTTACTCCACCAACGCAACAGTTCTTAGCAGCTTTTTTTACCTATATCTTCCTCGCAGTTAGCACAAAGTTTGTTGCAATGGCGACAAGAATCCAGGAGCAGTTCGCCGCAAAAGAAAGTCCGTTTTTGAGGTCGCTGAAAGAAGAAGACAAGGGGAAAAGCAGCGAAGCCAAACTAAGGTGATTCTTGAAGATTCATTCCAGCGATGGCGCAACTGAAGCAGACGCAGGGTCTAAAGACTGACGCACTGGTCGCCAAATTACTCCTGGACAGGTCACTTCTGCTTATTATGAAAACGTACTTTATTTCCAAGAGCTAGTCAAACGTTTTTCAGGACACGAAAGCGATATCCTATGTCTGAAAACGTAATTTTCAAGGCAAAGAAAGAGTCCGCTTGCTGCTGCGTGTTGTAGCTAGTTCATTCGCACTGAATCTCCGCGCACTCTTCTCTGCTCCCCTTTCCTGCTCCTGTCCCCGCTGCCCGATCCGCTCTTCCCCCTGCTCCTCACTTCTCCGGGCACGGAATCTCCGCGCACCGCTCCCCCTCCCTCTCTCCTCTCCCTGCTCCCTGCTCCGCTCTTCCCCCTGCTCCTCACTTCTCCGGGCACGGAATCTCCGCGCACCGCTCCCCTCTCCTCTCTCCCTGCTCCGCTCTTGTCCCTGCTTCTCACTTCTCGTCCGCGAACGAAATGTCCGCGCACCCGCTCCCCCCGCTCCTCACTTCTCCGTCTTGCCTAACCAACACTGTAGTTAGTTGTTTACAAGTCATGTGCAGCACCGGCTGTAAACAAACCTGTTTCTGGCGTAAAGAGGAGGCGGGAGAAGGCGTTTCTATGTAGGGAGCTGTAGGGGAGGGGGGGTGGTTTCACGCATGTGCAACATTTGAAAAAGGACAAACAGTCGCTGGATTTCTCGTTCCTTGGAAAATCCTCTATACAACCTTTAAGAGTCTCAAAGCGACTGGTTTTACTGTAGACAGGAAAGGCAAAAGGAGAAAGTCAATTTGTCAACTTCAGTTCTGGAGCTGCGAAATGTTTTCGACCAAATAAACTTGTCAAATTGAATTTCTCCTTTTGCCCTGGATTCTACCTGGACGACTGAATGATTTTACACACATCTAGACAGAAAACTACGGAAGCCGAGAGGGGTCACAACAAGCGCAAAGAAGAACTATGAGGTGAAAAGTAAAGGAACGGAAAAGTTGGAAACGTAAGTAAAAGTAATTTATTGTTTTATCATAATTCGTTTCACGTTGTAGTTCTTCTTCTTCACTTGCCGCTTGATCGGTCCGTCGGAAAATAGAGTCCCGCGGTCACTTTCATTGTGGCTTTTTAATGTGTTGCGGCATTTGCGTTTGTGTTTGTAGTTGTTGCTGCGTTTGCATTTAAATAGAGTTCCGCGGTCATTTCCATTGTGGCTTTTTTTGGTTTGTTGTGGCTTTTTGTTGTGTTGTCGCATTTGTATTTGTTGCGGCGTTTGCGTTTGTTGTGACCCCTCTCGGCTTCTGTAGAAAACAGCAGACAGCAGAACTTTATATCCTGTGGTCCGCAGACAGATCCTGCTGCAGTCTTTGCTATCTGAGATTGTAAGTCTGATAAGATTCTCCTGTGCCCTTTTGGTCGCATGTTTAAAAATTGTTTAAGAACAAAAAATCCTGTAGTGTGTGGCGGCCTTTAGTCCACTTCTTTTACCCAGTCTATGTTTTCAGCCCTAAATTCGACTATAATTTTGCAGTTTTGTGGTCCGGTGGTTGCCTCTCCCCTCCCCTCCCGCTGAGTGAAGCTGCGTAGCCGTACATGGGGGTGGGTTTTGGGTTGTGGGTTGGAGAGGTCGGAGGGTTCGGAGGGGTCAGAGGTCAGAGTGGTTACCTGGCACGGTGGTGGGCTCGAAGGCTGTTTTATAGGACATGACCCCCGGCTGGGACTTGCCCTGCTGGTTCTCTGCCAATACGTGCACCTCGTACTCCGTGTTCCAGTCGAGCCCGTGCAGCACCACGGACTTGCTGCCGTGGGGGAGGCGGATCTCGGGCTTCCAGTCCGATGTGTGCTTCTGAGGGGGAAAGAGGAAAGTTAAAAGGACGCAGGTAACAGTTTGGGAATTACCTCGATGTACTGTATGTCATATCTGCTGAAATTAGAATCGCAAAACTGACTCTTATGAGCTTTGTTACCTCATCAGAAACAAACCTGGAGTTAAGTTGTTTTATTCACACGTTTGAGTAATCCTTTGAGTAGTAATTACATCTCTACATCTCCAAAACTCAAAATGCTCTGTTCCACCTTGTCATTAAGCCATAGTTTTGAAGTTAACACCTGTCTTTTACCTTTTATTCAGTAGAGATTAGCAATTCCAGGGCTGATATTACCTAAATTATTCTCATGCAGGTGTATAGCATTGTTTCACAAAGACTGGGTCGCAAGAGATTTTTGGGGGGGTTGCCTTGTCACAATTTGCATGTAATTCTGCAATATACAGTTCTAAAGACTATTTCTTTTTCAATATTGCTGGTTCAATCGAATGTTGAAAAAATTAATAAATGAGCTACATTTAAACGTGTGGAGACACTTTTTGAAATATTCCATCCAATTCTTGTATTTGCAGAGGTCACTGGTGCTAGACTAGTGCATGTCAATGGTCATAGTTATCCTGCCACTAAAAACAGTCTTGACCACTCCACAAAACACCCGAAGAAAATGTATTATTACACCAGACTGTCAATGTAAATGTCTGTGTTGATAGAATAATGTTTGAAATAAAACTAACCTTGCATCACATAAATCGTTGCATGTTGTGGGACTATTTTCTCATATATCAGTCCGCCGCTGCCAAACTTTCTATCAGGAAGTACAACTCACTGCTGCTCAGACATAAATCCTTCAAATGCAAGGTTGGTTTACTTCTGAAATGATTCTATCGACACAGACATTTACATGGACAGTCTGGTGTAATAATAGATTTTCTTCGGGTGTTTTGTGGAGTGGGTAAGACTGTTTTTACTGTCAGGCTAACTATGGCCATTGACATGCACTAGCCTAGCACCAGCGACCTCTGCAAATACAAGAACTGGATGGAATATTTCAAAAAGTGTCTCCACACGTCTCCAACACTCTGGCTCACTAGGAAATGAGGCCCTATGTCCAAAATTCTGGACTGTCCCTTTATTGTCCAAATAGGCGACTTATGAATCCTTTTATTGCTGCTTCAACGACTGTTTTTCATTGTAAAACTTGAGTAATACTAATTGTTCAAAAAAATAATATCCTCATCCTCATTAATGCTCAATAATGGTCACATCCACCTTTATTTTGTGATTTACGAATAATGTCTTTTGACTTGGGTCGCGTAGGTTTGTGACTTTTAAAATATGGGTCCCCAGAAAAAAAGTTTGGGAGACAGTGGTGTATAGAGTTTAAAAACACAGTGGACCACATACATATGCAAGGTTTATGTGTGAATGAAACAAAACACAACGTCCTGGTATGTTTTTCATGAGGAAACAACATTAAAACATAGATCATAAAATAGCGTAATATGGGCACTTTAATATTGTTTTTAATTACAGGCGCACTGTGTTTGTCCGGGATCCAAAATACACACTTTAATACTTGGACACATGTGGTATCAAAACAAATATGACCGGCTTGTCTCTATGGAAATGCAGTTCCTTTCTCTATAATATTTCACAGCATGACATCAAATTGCTCAATCTCCATGTTCCGAAGTGTGGTTTAAAGTTTCTGTTTCATCACCATCAATCACACAGGTGGCTCTCACTTCCACTTCATTATTCTAAAGGGCCTCAAAAACAGGCACATCTGGTGTCATCTCCCAAACAAGAGCATAAAGTGAGATTTTGTGCTTCGTTTTATGGCCTATTCCCGGCTGTGGTAGACTTAAACCTCAACCAAAAGTTTTATAGGCAGACGTCCTGATGCATTTTAAACATCGGCAAAAATAATGCAAGATATTATTTTGGCAGTAAAATGCTTCCTAATAAGTAGTCCGACACAACGGTGGAGTGGCCAAAGATCAAAACATCTGCATTTTGATCTGCTAATTCATCTGTAGAAGCCCTCTAATTTAAAGAGCGTATATTACATTATTTACTGATCTATGTTATAATGTTGTTTCCTCATCAAAAACAGACCTGGAGTTGTGTTTTGTTTCATTTACACATGTTTAACACAGAAATCCTGCATATTTAGGCTGAGTTCTTCTCTCAAATGGAAAACACTCTGTTCCCCCTTGTGATGTAATTTGTTTTTAAACTCTATACACCTTCACTAGAATGATTTGGATGATTTCAGCTCTGGAATTGCCGATCTCTAATAAACAAAAGCTAAAAAGGAGTTATAAACCTGAAAACTACAGCTTCATGACATCACAATGTGGAACAGAGCATTTTTTGAGCGTTGGGGATGTAGGTGGACTAATAAACCAAGATAACTCAAACTTGTGTCCATGAGTGTGTTTACATGCACATCCATATCCCGGTTAAGATTGGGTTTTTGAGTATCCCGGTTTCGTCATAGTGCATGTATTCACACTATCCCCGTTTCAGTATCCCGAATAAGCCAGTATCCCAGTTATAAGAAACCAGGATATTGTAGCTGTGAAATTCCAACCATTAGGGGTGTTGCAAATATATTGACAAATCGGTATATTGTATCACCCAATGTGATGAAACAGTATTGATATCGTGGGCTGCTGTATCGATATATCACCAAGAGTAATTTTTGGTAAATTTTACTTAATTATTTTGTTACGGCGCTACAGTTTTGTTGTTTTTTAGTGGAAGGAAGCTCATTTATGTGACACATTTGACATTTTCACTGTTTTGTTGATGAAATTGTTCGTGTTTCATATGAACTTTGCACAAGAAGTGGTTTAACAAAGACTTTTAGTATCATAGTCATTATTTTATTATTATTTTTATTGAACCGTATCAAATTGATTTGAAATATATCGTATCAAATCGAAAGTGCACTGTATCGAGGTATGTATTTTACCGTAGCCTATGCATTGAAGTATCTATAGTATTGTACTTCGTAATGATACCCAGCAGCATCATCAACACCCCTCTGTCACAGAAAGAACACTCATATTCCACTGAGTCGTGTCCTTTAGTCTGACAGAAGCTGAACCACATGAGGGCACAACGAAAGAGCTGTAGAGCTTTCTATAAAGTGTAAACAAATGTGGCCAAACTGTATTAACATATTATCTAACGGACTGATTTTGCTCTATAGTAGCTATTAGGAGAAAATTCAGTTTGTCGACTGGACAAAAGTTAGTTTGGTTGAAGACATTTCGCAGCTCATCCAAGCTGCTTCTTCAGTTCTGGTCAGACGCTGGTGGACACTTCCTTATATCTACAGAGAGGAGCTAAATAACTGAAACTAACACACCTACTTGTTTACAGTTTCTGTTTGTTAGTTCGGCCTGTTGACCTGTACAGGGTGTGGGGTCTAATTAATAGATCAATTCATGGTCATAATGGAGCTTCCACACCTCTGGACCTGACCTGACTACACCTGTTGTTCTCTTGTTTGTTTAGATTTAGGTTTGAGGATGGAGTTGTAAATATGAGATAGATGGTGTCTGAGTTCTCCATTTCTGTTTAGAGGAGGATTCTCTTTCTTAACAAAAATGACTTCTTTCACTCCCCTCTCAAACCAATTCTTTTCTCTGGCTAAAATCTGTACCTCGCTGTCCTCAAATGAGTGGCCCGTGGCTTTTAAGTGGAGTTTTACAGAAGACTGAGGTCCACTGCTGCTCTCTCGTCTGTGTTGGTTCATCCTCTTGTGAAGTGTCTGTTTAGTTTCTCCAATGTAGCGTTCACTGCAGTCTTCACTGCACTGAATGGAGTAGACCACATTGCTTTGTTTGTGGCTTGGTGTTTGGTCCTTTGGGTTGGACCAGTTTCTGTCTTAGAGTGTTTGTAAGTTTGAAATAGACCGGGATCTCATGTTGTCTGAAAATTCTCTGTAGTTTTTCAGAAACACCAGCCATGTAAGGAATAGTTACCCCCTTTCTCCTGGGTTCTAACAGAAACTAACAAACAGAAACTGTAAACAAGTAGGTGTGTTAGTTTCAGTTATTTAGCTCCTCCCTGCAGATATAAGAAAGTGTCCACCAGCGTCTGACCAGAACTTCTAACAGTTTGGATGAACTGCGAAACATCTTCAACCAAACTAACTTTTGTCCAGTTGACAAACTGAATTTTCTCCTCATGGATTCTACCTGGACGACTGAGGGATTCTTCACATAGAGTAGCTATGGTTTATATGTTGTAAAGTTGAGTTTATTTGTGCAGAAGATTTTAATTAATAATCTGCAGCAGCAGAGAACTTATACAATAGTGTTTGGAAACATTCAGTTTGATCGGCGTAGTGGGTCATAGCTCCTCACCGCTGGTTAAAGGAGCTCATGACTGCTTGTATTTTTCCTGCTTTATTAAATATATAACTTTTTGCGCTTGCACATTTTTAAGATTATGTCAAGAAACCGGGATACTCCATTTGATCATGTACACAGGGAGCACGGCGGTAAACAGCATATCCCGAACACTGCCATAACTGGGATATTAATAACCCAGATACTGATGTGTATGTAAACAAAACACAACTCCAGGTATGTTTTTGACGAGGTAACATTACAAAATCACCCAAAACTCACAAGACTTTAACTGTACAACTCTACTGTATTCAATATGATATAGTTTGGCAGCAGTACTCACAGCCTTGTACCGGACCAGGTACTGCTTGATGGGGGAGCCGCCGTCGTCCTGTTTGAACCAGTTGACCTCCAGGGCGTTGCCTTTGTTGTGAACTTTGACCTCGATTTTGGGAGCAGTGGGTTCCCCTGTACACCACAAATATACACATTAACATCACAAACTAAAATAAAAAAAATAAATAAAAGTGCTTCAGTTGTAAATAAGTTGGAGATTGGTAGGTTGCAACTTTTGAACAGAGTGGCGTTTGCTGTTTTTGTTGTTTTGTTGTATTGAGAGGACACTGTTTGGGGCTTGATCAATGAAGCGATTTAAACATTCTGATATTTTATTTTTATTTAAATTAGAATGTATGAAACTGATAAAATGCAACAATCATGTCTTCTATCCACCAAATTATGTTCCCGTTACAGAATATATTGCAAAGACGACAATGGGTTGAGTCTCCACACGACAGCGGGAGGGTAACCGGGTCACTCTCGCATCTGTCATTCATATTTTTATTGTGTTGTTGGGCAAGATGCTTCACTTGGATTGCTTATTACTGGGGCTTTATTTGGACACACATTCTCATTTGTTGGTTTTTGTTAAAAGTGCGTTATGTAAAAGTGAAAAACTGCATGGCACACTCAGATGGCCAATGTCCAAAAGCTTTTTTTAAATTTTTAAATTGTGTTTTGGCCCAAAAAAAAAAAAAAGCCTTCATCAGATTTTTTTTCTTTTCTTGCTTTGGACCACAGAATGATATACTGTGGAAGCTTTTGGACATCGGCCATCTGAGTGCGCATTTTCTTCACTTTTACTTGACTGTTCCTTGCATTTGCACCTCTACAAGAAGTTTGGTGGACGTTTTCGGTTTCATTTGAAAGGTGAATAATGTAACTTTGTGGTTGGAGGTTCGTCACCTGCTTGTTTCTATGGATATGTCATTGCTCTGCCTGGAATGTTCCACAGTGTGACATTAAACAGCTCTACCTTACATTTATTTAATTACAGGTGGTTTTATAGCTCAAAAATACAGAGAAAAACAGGTATTCTGACTGAGCGGGGTCGCCTCTCCCTAGATCTGACCTGTAACTTGGTCTGGTTTGGTCTCTATTAAGATCAAAAAGGTTTAATGCCATACTGTGAAACATTCCAGACAAAGCAATAACACCATTTGACCAGAAAAGTTACACAATGCACCTTTAAGTTTATGCTTCCTATATTTTTTATAAACATACAGAAAACATCAAATATATGAAGCAAGATATAGGGAATTATGAGGCCAAAATGGTCCGTGTACCATTCATTCTTTTGAATTTGTATTAAGAGTGAAAAACAGTAAAATCGAAAAACAGTTTGTTATTTCATTATTCCATTTTAGTGTCAAACAAAAAAAAAAAGAAAAACAGCTTTCGACCTCTAGTTCCAATATTTAATTTAAAGTTTATCTCAAATAACATCAATCAAAAAACAGTCTCGGCGCCTATTTTAATTCTGATATTTTATTCTCTCTGATTTATTTGCTCCGGACGTTCTGCTGCTTAGTGCGCCAGCTGTGTATTCAGTGTCAACTATTGCCATGAGTTCAACAAAGACTTTCTAAGAAGCGAAAGTAAACACGACGCTGTAAAAGAAGACGACATGTTTGTAGACAAAATTGCAAAGATTTTTCAGGGAGGTCCTTCTAGCAGCAGAACTTCCGGGGGAAAAAATACAGAGAGAATAAAATATCAAAATTCAAACAGGCACCGAGACTGTTTTTTGATTGGAGTTATTTGAAATCAACTTTAAACTAAATACTGGAAATAGAGGTCGAAATCTGTTTTTTTTTTTTTTGTTTGACACTAAAATGGAATAATGAAATAAACTGTTTTCTCATTTTATTTTATTTTTCGTTCTTAATGGAATTCCAAAAGAACGAATGGTTCACGGACACAAAACCCTTGACCTTCTCTCACTGAGCTTCTTGATGAAGTCTCCTGAAATGGTTTTCACTTCAAAGGTGTGCCACGGTCTGGGTCAAAAAATGTCAGTTGTCAAAAGAGTGACTTTATTTAAAAAAAAAAAAAAGTTATTCTGAGTTTATTTTTTATTTCCTACAGCTTTACATACGTGCTTATTCATAGTTTTGATGCTTTCAGTGAGTTTATACAATGTGAATAGTCATGAAAATAATTAAAGTTGCACTGTGTAACTTTGTAGTTGGGGGTTCGTCACCTGCTTGTTTCTATGGATATGTCATTGCGCTGTCTAAAATATTCCACAGTATGGCATTAAACAGCTCTACCTTACATTTATTCAATTATCGATAGTTTTATTGCTCAAAAATACTTTGAAAAGCAACATTCTGACTGTGAGTAGCGTCGCCTCTCCACAGATCTGACTCATAACTTGGTCTGGTTCGGTCTCCATGAAGATAGAAAGGTTTAATGTCATACTGTGAAACATTCCAGACAAAGAAAAGCATTTGACAGACCTTCCGCCAAAAAAGTTACACAACGTGCCTTTAAAAAAAAAAAGAAGTGTGTTAAAACTTTGACGGTAATGTGTGTGTGCGTGTGTGTGTGTATAAATAAATAAACTTCAAAAACACGTCTGTCTGCACATTCTGTCTGCGGGCTTGTAAAAATAAAAATAGAGCTTCTAAAATGTTATTTTTGTTTTGGTGATAACAGTCGTGTTCCAAATGTTCCACTTGTACCTGTTTACCGTGAAGCCTGGGCAGCCTGTGTGGTACGTTCAGCACAAAGTGGAAAAAAACAGAATGAAACTGACGCGTCGCTAATGGTTTAAAAATGGGGAATATTGTCATTTCTCCAAACAAATTTAGCACTTTGAGGTTGTTTTTTTCCCCTAAGAAAGTCCTTTATGCAATTTTATAGTCTAGAATTTTGTTGATTTTACACAGTTTGATTGACGGATTAACCAATCAGAGAAATGTAAGATAATTTCTGTCTAAACAAATGCTTACTTAGATTAAAAGCAACACAAAATTAGGCTGAAACAAAGGTTATCTGCGCTAAAATAAATTAAAGATTTTGTCCTGAATTATATACAAATTTTCGAGAGATGTCTTCTGTATTTGAGAGACGTTTGTTGTTGCTGTGGTTGGACCGTCTCAAATTTAAATAATCTATTCCCATAAAATTAAAACAAATCACCCATCCTACTTTTTAACAACGGCCAAAAGTGCCGAGATGTAGGGTCAACTTTGGGTTAATGGTTTTCTATGGTAAAATATCTCTGGAATTGTCTCGCGGATTTTCCTACCAGCTTCATAAATCTGTCCCATCACCAAATCTTCAACCAACAAGGTCGACAACGGGCATATTCTGTCAGATTTAGTCATTGTTCGCCTTTACGTTTTCGTCTTTCTTACCTTAATAGTTGTGGATGAACTCTTTATGGACAGAATCGAACTTGTTGGTTGAAGATTTGGTGATGGGGCAGATTTATGAAGCTGGTGGAGAATACGTGAGACATTTCCACCAACATTTCATCATAGAAAAGCATTAACCGGAAGTCCCGCAAACCTATAGTGGGAAAAGTCTATTCCTGAGCATGGATTTATAGCTCAAGGTCTGGAGATGAGTCCCCTGGCCACTGCTCCTGCCAGAGTTACTGCACCTTTTGAAAGATGGGTCAAATGCAGAGGAAAAATGTCACTACAGGAACAAGAAATGACATTGTTCTATACGATGCAAAGAGTTGGCACTTGATATGTTTACAAGTGCCGTAATTTGTGACGTTTGATAGTTAATGCGAATGTTTATGAAGTACGGTGAACTGGTCAAATCAGCTTCAAATCTCAAATGTGTCCATGAATATCAGAATTATGTAAAGTCTGTCCAGCAAGGTTCATTTGGTCTTCCGATAATTTATGTTATTAGGTTCTTTTTTTCAGACCAAGAGTTTGTTTTTATACTCGACAGTTTCGTCTGCTCACTGTGATCTTCCTCAGAGTGGTCACGTGATGTTGCTGTGACGTGTCCGTTCAGCTGATTTATACAAGTTTTGGTGCTTTCCTCCTACCGGTGGAGGCAGGACGACAGCGCCATCTGCGGTCCGACTTCCTCAGGACAGTACCCCAGGTGTGTGAGAGTAAAAAAGCCCCCTCATCCCGGTTTATCTCGTCTCTCGTCCTGCCTCCACCGGTAGAAGGACGGCGCCAAAACCTGTTTAAATCAGCTGACCGGACACGCCACAGCAACATCTTGTGACCACTCTGAGGAAGTCGAAACTGTCAGGGATGAAAACAAACTCTTGGTCTGAAAAAAAAAAAAACCTAATACCATATGTAAAGGTTGGACTGTTGCCATAGTAATTAACAATTTAAAAGAAAACACAGGTTACACTTTAGTTTAGGGACCACAAACACTTATTAATGCTTAATTAGAGTCGATTGTATGTATAGAAATACCCTCACTACTTTAATGGGAAGAAAATAATGAATGGCTTACTACTTGCAAAATACAACATTAGACAAAAACACATGGAAAGTACTTTATAAATACTAAGAAAGATGTAATTAAGCAGTTACTGTGAATTTTACTATTAACTAGATATTAATATGTAGTCCTTAAAACAAAGTGTTACCAAAATATTATATCTTTGGAACGGTAAATGGTCTCGTTTTTATACAGCGCTTTTCCACGTTCACAACACTCAAAGCGCTTTTACAACAAGGAACCACTCATCCATTCGAGGGCGACGGCAGCTCAGTTGGTCGAGCGTTTGTCCACCGATCTGAAGGTTGGCGGTTTGAATCAACATCGTTGGTGGAGCTGGTGTGATTCAAGCGCCCACAGATGCTGAATGCTGTCGTTGTGTCCTCGGGCAAGACACTTAACCCACCTCGCCTTCAAACACTGGTGTAGGAGTGTGTGAGTGCGAGTGGATGAGTGGTTCGTTGTTGTAAAGCGCTTTCGAGTGTCTTGAAGGTGGAAAATTCTATAAAAATGTGACCATTCATACACCAGTGTACGCGGACACTGGGGGAAAGGTGGGTAAAGTGTCTTGCCCAAGGACACAACGACAGCGTTCATCTGTGGGAGCTGGAATCACACTGACAAACCTGTGAGTCAGTGGATTTGACCGCTCAAAAATTATGTTTTATGTCGAGAACGGGATTCAAACCGGGATTCAAACCTCAAACTTTGGGATCAGTGGACAAACGCTTTACCAACTGAACTACTGTTGCTCAATAGGCGAGTTTCAACTGACGTCATTGTTATTAAAAGCCCGCGTTGCATGCTGGGAAATATTTTGGTCGGAGGCAAGAAACATGATAGCGGTCAAACACAGTGCGTAACCTCGCGTATTTCTCCCTGATAATGGTAAATTCCTGCTGCATTATCGGATGCACAAATAGAAGCACGGAAGAAGGAAAATGTCTTATTCATATTCTGAGTGAAAAGAACCGCTAACGGTGAATTAAACGGCTTTCAAACATTCGCAGAGCAAACGTAGAAGATCCTAACAAACTGTGGACTCCAACAAGTTCAACAACACATCGAGACTCTTGGAGGTTTTCATCTTTTCTGCTGTGAATGGCCCAGGAGTTTCCACCAAGTCATTGTGGATATCGCCGAAGTGAATATTTGTCCAGGTAGTTGGCGATTCTGACCAGAAATTTGGTTTGGTAGAGGCTTTGTAGGGGTTGAAAAGGGTGATTTGGCTCCATCGATGCTTATGACCAATTTCTGGTCAAATGGTCTTCGGTCCTCTGCTGTTAGAGTGGATAAATAACCGGGATCAATACCCTTTACGTGCTTTCTCGCTCCGTCCGTCATGTTGAATTAGTGTTTCTTGCCGCCGACCAAAATAATTCCCAGCATGCAACGCGCGCTTTTGTCAACAATGAAACTCACCTATAATGGAAAAAAATCCTCAAAATATTGCACATAACAGGAAGTGGACGCCCACGAACAGCTAAACTATGCATTTTTAGCAATACTGGCGATACGAAACATAAAATTCCAATGTGGTCATTTTTGTCCAACATAATGGCACTAAACGCTAATGTTAAAAATGCAATGCACATTTACTTAACTTATCTCCCCCATTATAAACCTCACCCCAGCGTGGGACTTTGATATTTGGTGGTAAGAAGACCGCTGGTGTTACTGCGGCGTTGGCTGGAACATTGCGTGTGGACACTATCACTTCAGGTCAAGTCAAAAGGCAGAAGCCATTGTTCCCCACAGTGTCCTCCCCTTTAAGACTCTCATTAAAGTCTCCCCACTGTGCGAGCCTCTAAATAATAGATTGGGTCTCACGGATTATGAACGTGCCTAATATTTTAAAAAGGTGACACTTTGGTTACTAGTGTATGCAAATAAGGACGGAAATAAAAATGGGATGTTTTGACAGTATAGCCTATATTTTTGCATTATCTTAAAGCTGCATTGTGTAACTTTTTGGCTGGGGGTCCGTCGTCTGCTTGTTTCTATGGAGATGCCGTTGCTCTACCTGGAATGTTCCACAGTATGACATTAAACAGCTCTACCTTACATTTATTCAATTCAAAATGGTTTTATAACTCAGAAATGCCTAGAAAAAGAGACATTCTGACTGTGAGTGGGGTCGCCTCTCCACAGATCTGACCTGTAACTTGGTCTGTTTTGGTCTCCATGAAGAGTAGAAAGGTTTAATGCCATACTGTGAAACATTCCATACAAAGCAAAAGGAGAAATTCAATTTGTCAGCTGAACAAAAGTTTATTTGAACCTCACCATGGCGAAAAGCATTTGACGGATTCTCCACTAAAAAAAGTTACACAATGCACCTTTAAGTCACCGTTTTGTCATCATTCACTGAAATTTGAAATTAAAAACTGTAAATCCATTCATCTACAAGTCAAACTGTCAAAAAATCTAAACTTTTTGAAGACGAATGGAGCTCAACATTCCTGCAAACTTCAAAGTCCCCTCCATTTCCAAACGCAAATTTTCCATTTAGACTTTTCGAAAAATTCAAAATATTTGAGTTTGAGGTTTTTCAAAAGTATCAGAGACAGATGTTAAATAGATTATAGGTCTTGTGATCATTAGTTACCACGTAGGTCATTAACTCTGAGTAAGCGTTTAAACTTTTATTTTTTCTGAAAGTCCATGTGAAAAATGGAAGCGGGATGTGGGCCGTCACTGTTGCGCTCCATACAACCTCCAATTATGACTAAATTCTGGGACTAAAATGGGTTTCTTTTAGATCTGTTAAAAAGAAGCACTTCAATAATAATAATACAAGATCTACTGTAGTTTTTTTTTTAAATATGAAGAGATTTTCAATAGACCTTTTTCACAACGACCGGAAGTGCGGCGATGTAGGGTAAACGTCACTTAAGTTATTGCTTTTCTATGGGAAGATATCTGTGGAAATGTCTGACCAGCTTCATAAATCTGCCCCATCACCAAATCTTCATCCAACAAGGTCGACAAAGGATAAACATGAAGAATTTATCCACAACTATCAAAGTAAGAAAGACGAAAACATAAAGGCGACACAACAATGAAGACACATTAGTGAACTACTCCTGAGCAAAACTAACATTACGGTCATGAATAAAACATAAGTAACTTGTGAACTCAGACTGATTCAACAATTACAATTAAAAAATGATTTCACGATGTCAATATTAGCATAGATAGATCTAGACATGCAATTTGTGAACATCTGTAGCATTCAAACTGCACAAATCTACCTATCTATGCTGATATCAACTCACCTAGTGCCTCCGCTCAATTTCATTTCTCTCCAGCAACTAGGTCAGGAATCAAAATACACTAGAACCCCGGAAATTGTAGACCATGCACCGGCCAATCAATGAAGAGCTGAACCAACCCGAGTTGCGATAGCAGATTGTATACGCTATCCTCCTTCGAACTTCCTTTGTCAAATACAAACTTTGCATCTTTTATCGCAACTTTAATTTGCAAGTTTACCATGCAGAAACGAGAATGATCGTTGACAAACATGTTCAATCCCTGCTTTGTTTGCTGTTGTGCGGCAATTACACGACACCACTGAGCGTTCCGGCGCATTACATACATCACGACCAAATAGCAGAGATTGGTTAAATAAAAAAGTACCCACCTACTGTCGAGCGAATGAATCCTAATGCTGCTAGGTCAGACAGTTTCCACAAAGTGAATCCGGCTGATGAATCCGGCTAAATATCGACATCATGAAATAGATTTTTGATTTTAATTCTAGAATGAGTCTGAGTTCACAAGTTACTTATTGACAAATTACTCATTACTTACGTTTTACTCATGACCGTAATGTTATTGAACTACTCCAGAGCAAAACTAACTCTAGTTGATGTTCTCCTTTACGTTTTTGTCTTTCTTACCTTGATAGTTGTGGATAAATTCTTCATGTTTATCCTTTGTGGACCTTTTTGGATGAAGATTTGGTGATGGAGCAGATTTATGAAGCTGGTAGAAAGTACGTGAGACATTTCCACAAACATTTCGCCACAGAAGTCCCGCAAACCTACAGCAAGGCACTTCCGGCCGTTATGAAAAAGTGTGTCTATTATCTGATACTATATTCTCTGCAACTTTATTGTAAAAGTAGGTAAACTGTATTCACTTTCATGTTGAGTTTCACTACACCTTTAAATAGTACTAACAACTACAACTTCCACAAACCTGTAAACTGCAAAGACAACAAACAAAGAGAGCCAAGATAATCCAGACACAGCAGATTAATTTACAATGTTAATGTGACAAACTGTACATGCGTCCATATTCACACATTCAGAGTTAATCAGTGCAAAAACATGAAGGCACTTGTTAAATTACTGTATGCTGGGAAAAAAAAAAGTTAGTAGTTAGAAAGGAGGCAACAGGACAGGCCAGGGTAGTAGGCTGAAAGAAAAGTTAGTAACATGCACGTTCTATAAGGACATCAAGATACAAGCTCGTATTTAATAACAGATTTCAAATAATCTCAGACAGATTAATTTCTACGTAAAAGAAAATGGTTGCAGAGTTGTAGAATTGAAAATATTTCTTTTCATTGGTGAGTGTGGATGGGTGATAGACTCGATAAAACGAAGCATTCTGGCCAATTCATGTGTCTCAAAGTTAAAGCTACGAAAATGCAATTATATAATACTCCCTACAATTGTAATGTAACGGATAACCCTCCTGTCAATCATCATTTCATTGTTGCACTGTCTTTCTATGACCTCTGAGATTTTATATTCCATTACTTATTTTTCAATTTTTATTTTAATTTGTGCATTTACTTTTATATAATTAGCTCTTATTTGATAGATGTCTCTTTTTTTGTTACTTATTCAGAATTTATTATTACTATTTATTTTTTTTTACTCTTTGTTAGAGTCCTGCACCAGGTCGGTTTTCCGCAAATAGTTGCTGAAACAAGCGGGTTTTAAAGTTCTGGAATTTTATGGGCAGGAAGAGATTAGAGACGGGTGGGTCAGGTGACTCAAATGAACGACAAAACGGGAGAAAAATACTTGACATGTGTCCAGGGTGTCTGTTGCCCTGGAAACAAGCGACATTTCCCGGTCTTTTCCTGGAACCAGGCTGAGAGAGACTTTAGTGTATTTATTACATTAACCCAACCGTGGAGGTGATCGGCTCAGCGGCTGCGCTCCTGGTTTACACCTGGTCCAGTCCTGGTTTAGTCCTGGTTAAGTCCTGGTTAAGTCCTGGTTTAGACCTGGTTAAGTCCTGATTTAGACCTGGTTAAGTCCTGGTTTAGACCTGGTTAAGTCCTGGTTTACCTGGTTAAGTCCTGGTTAAGTCCTGGTTTAGACCTGGTGTAGTCCTGGTTTAGTCCTTGTTAAGTCCTGGTTAAGTCCTGGTTAAGTCCTGGTTTAGTCCTGGTTTAGACCTGGTTAAGTCCTGATTTAGACCTGGTTAAGTCCTAGTTTAGTCCTTGTTAAGTCCTGGTTTAGTCCTAATTTAGTCCTGATTTTGACCTGGTCCAGTCCGGGTGTAGTCCTGGTCCAGTCCTGATTTAGACTTGGTCCAGTCCTGGTGTAGTCCTGGTCCAGTCCTGGTGTAGTCCTGGTCCAGTCCTGGTGTAGTCCCGGTCCAGTCCTGGTGTAGTCCTGGTCCAGTCCTGTGGTCCAGTCCTGGTGTAGCCCCGGTCCAGTCCTGGTGTAGTCCTGGTCCAGTCCTGATTTAGAGCTGGTCCAGTCTGGGTGTAGCCCTGGTCCAGTCCTGATTTAGACCTGGTCCAGTCTGGGTGTAGCCCTGGTCCGGTCTTGGTGTAGTCCTGGTCCGGTCCTGGTATAGCCCTGGTCCAGTCCAGGTGTAGCCCTGGTCCAGTCCTGGTGTAGTCCTGGCGATCGGCTCGGTGGTTGCGGTGCATATATATTTATAATCTGCTAATGACACGGAGTAGGTTTAGTCCTGGTCCAGTCCTGGTCCAGTCCTGGTCTAGTCCTGGCGATCGGCTCTGCGGTTGTGGCGTATATATATTTATAATCCACTAATGGCAGCGTAGGGTCAGTCCTGGTTTAGTCCTGGACTAGTGGACTGTCAGTCTAATTGGCTGACCCCAGTTTGTCACGGGCACGGGCGGGTAACGGGTGGAATGTCATCGGGTCCAGGCGGGTGTGGATTTAATTTTGATATAATCACAGGTATTAATGGGCGGGTTTGGTGCTGTACTGCGTGGGTTTGAGTCTCCGAAAATGGACCCGTGCAGGACCCTGCTCTTTTTATTCTATTATATTGTGATGTGTGAGCTACTGTTTCCAAATAATTTCCCTCGTGGATCAAAAAAGTTTGTCTAAGTCTAAGTAAAACAACCAATTAAAACTTAAAGCACTGATTACCTGATTACTTCATTCTGTGGTGTTAATTAGATGTGTATCATGCCTGCAATTATCTTTATAATTAGCACTGAAAATAAATAAAAAATACTTGCCCTTTACACCTCAATTGTTAAGTCTTTCACAACTATCTGATTTCTAATGATATTTATTCATTTTTCCCTGCAAAACCCCACAGAGATAAAACTGGACAGGCTAAGCTTTCTGTTCAATTGTGTTTTGACAGAAGAAAATAATAAAAAATGAATAATATATATATAATTTTTTCTCTAATATTTCAAATTATGACTACTAGACTAGCACTAAAATTGATGAGCATAGTCAAATAATTACATAAAGCATGGAATAATACGATAATTTGGAACCGTCATAGTCCATTTCATTGTATTTTGCGAGTTTTACATGCGTCTAAATATATTCCTCTTGGCAATAACAAACCAAAAACCCATGATCTCAAATGTTTTTCAAGTTGTCGCATATTTCATACAGTAAAATAAACCACAAGACATACTCGGACATGACAGTGACGCAGACACATGCAGACAGGACACACTGTAACTCAAAGTGTGCGGAGACAAAGGGAGGTGCCCCATGAACGGGGATCGGGGGGCTCGCATGCTGCTGCACTGCGCCGGGCCAGTTAGTATAGCCACACACTTAGAAAAAGAGAAAGAGGAAAGTGTTCTGGAGTAGTGGTATGTAAAAGCTAAATAATGGTTTGGAGTTTGACAGATGAGCTGGTAGGATGTGTGAATGGTTTCAGCTCCAAAGATATAAATGTAAATGTTCTTAATGGACTGTATGTGCGACTGGCAAATCCATAAATAAGGCTACGATCAGACTGCAGGGCTTGATGCTCAATTTGGATTTTTTTGCGAGGTCCTTCACATTTCCAATTAAATGTGACTTGTATGTGATCTCCAGTGTGAACTTTAAACACCCCAAAAGTGTCCCGCATGTGCACTGGAGGACACAGCGACGTCACATGCAGCGAGTGTGCTCAGTGTTTATGGAAGTCGCCTAAACGCTGGGCTTGTCTCCCAAAATACAGTCCCGTTCTTCGTAAAATGGACAGGTTACAAGTCCACTTCGTTTGTTTGAGTCTTTAGCCTCCTTGTGTTTAGCCTGATTCGCCAGCTGGTTTCGTTCGCTCGACAGTAGGTGGGTACTTTTTTTATTTAACCAATCGCTCCTATTTGGTTGTGACGTATGTAAAGCGCCGCTAACAGAGCTAACTGGTATATTAATCTTTTCCCAAATCCTGTAGGAAGAAGGACAATAAAGTCTTTCCCTTTGATAAAATTCACCAAACATTCTCTTTGTTCCGGCTTTAAATCCTCGATCTCGTTAATCATTGCCATCACAGAATGTCTGGCTCTTCGCTGATTGGCTGGTGCCCAAACTCACACTTCTAGGGTTTTTGCGAACCATTTAGTGTATTCCGATTCCTGACTTAATCGCTGGAGAGAAATGAAATTGTGCAGAGGCACTAGGTGACGCCAGTCTGGCTACCGTGTATTTGACTCGCTGGCTCTTTATTTTTCATTGACATTGGAGACAGGACCACCTGTAGCCACTATCCACCATTTCTTTGGCAATCATTTCAAAAGCGCCTGGTTCCGGTAAGTTTTGGCCTGAATACAGTGATCCCTCCAAATATTAATAAACTCTCTAACCTCACTTTCCCTCCATTGACGAGACTCTGAGCCTGACGTGTTGGTGGGATGAATGTGACCTGGCCGTTCAGACTGAAGTCGCATGTCAAAAGATCGGATATGTGTCGGTTTTAGGAGCTCATTAAAAGATCAGATACAGGTCACATAGGGGCAAAAAAATCGGATTTGGGTCCCTTCAGGCTGCAGTCTAAATGTAGCCTAAGTGTTTTGGGCTTAGAAAATGTCCAGATCCTCACCCCAAAAAACAGAATTCAGATCAAAACCAGAATTCAGATCATATTTCTAAGTTGTTTTAGGTTGGTTAAGGTGTATAAGAATAGAAAGCGGCAAATTATCAGCACGGCAGTAGAGGATGCCAACAGATGGACGGTGAAGGCAAAATACGCACTGGAATTATTTTATAGTCTTTAATAAAACCAAAGGACAGCAATAAATACTCCGGAAATGCATTTTTGAGGTACACAAAACAAGCCCATTTAACATGTGTTCCCTTTTAAATTGCCAGTCAACAATAAAATGAATGGATGCATTTGAAAAGACAAAAATTGGATGTACTTCTGTGTTATGTTTTATCTTGTAATACGATTGTAAGGCACTGTGATCAAAATGAAAAATGACATGTTTTAAAATGTGAAAATGAGACGAGTCTGAACTATAACGTAGGGCTGCATAGTAAATCGTAAATGAATCAAAATCACAATTTGAGTTGGAACAATTATCAAAGGTAATAGGTTGTAATTGTTTAGGTAATAGAATCTACTCTGAAAAGAAAATAGTTCTCCACAGTGATGTTCTGAAATGTGTGGGATTCTTGTCCTAGTTTATCAGTTCATATGTCAGTTATCTCTCAAATGTTAAAGGTCCTACATTACAAAAAAATCGACTTTTGTGAGCTGTAAGCCATGTTAAAATGTTGTTACCTCCTCAAAAACAGACCTGGAGTTGTTCACACATGTTTGAGTATCCCTTTATTATCAGTCTGTCTACATCTCCAGACCTCAAAATGCTCTGTTCCGCCTCGTGATGTCATGAAGCGGTAGTTTTCAATCAAACTGTTCAGTAGAGATTGGGAATTCCAGGACTGAAATCATCCAAACCAGGAGTCACTAAACTTTTTTCTCTGGGGGCGACATCATTGCTCATGATTGTGATGGGGGGCCGGGGTTGGGGAGGCCGACGAAGGTAGAAATTCCGCCTTTCATCCGCCGAATTCAGTCTTCTCTCGTTTTCCTTCGCAAGGTAGCAGACTCTTTGTGGCGAGTTTCGTAGTGACGACGCAGATTATATTCTCTAAAAATCGCCACACTTTCTTTACATATCAGACAAACTGCACGGCCCTTAAACTGAACAAAAATAAATAAATAAATTGGTCGTCCACTGTTCTTTAAAACCTTGGGGCTCTCAGTCAACTTTTTGTACTTTAACAGGAGTCATTTTACCGCCCTTAACTGCACTACAGAACTCGCGTGCGTTCACTGTCACTGTTTGATCTTGAGCTTGTCACGTGACGAAAATTTGGCGGCAAATGTAAATAGATTATATAATTATTTAATTATGAATACTTCATATAAATATTTTTTTTTATTGAAAAAACAAAATAAGATGCTTTTGTCTTTATGTCCCAGATTTGAGACAGTTAGTATAAGTTTCCAGATTCCAGATAGATAGTTGTAAAAAAAAAGATAGCTATGTCAGATTCCAGATAGTTACTAGTATTAAAAACAGATCTCAGTAATCTCAAGACCTAACTGCTTAGCTTAGCTTTGTGGGGGGTGGAATGAAATGTGGGATTGTTTTTAATCACTGTAAAGTGCTTTATGTTGCATTTTTTTGTATGAAAAGCGCTCTATGAATAAAGTTAGATTTATTGATTGATTGATTATTTGCCAAAAAAGTTGTAAAAAAGATGGCTATGTCAGATTTCAGATTCCAGTTACTAAGGAGGGGAATTGTTTTTAATCACTGTAAAGCGCTTTGTGTTGCAATTTTTGTATGAAAAGCGCTCTATAAATAAAGTCTGATTGACTGATGATTTGCAAAAAAGTAATTTAAAAGAAAAACCCAAGACATCTTTTGAGGATCGTCTCATAGGGTTCAAGTGGTGGGGGTCAAAGGGGCATTGTGGGCCTTCGTGGGCCTTTGTTTGATGACCCTTGATCCAAAATGATTCTATTGAATATGTACGGCAGGGGTCTTCAACCTTTTTCTTCCAGAGAGCTACTTATTTTAGTGTTCGCAAGTAATTTTGTACATTAAGCCCAACGACAAGCCTTAGATGGAGTATAGTTGGATGCCTATAAACCACAAACCACATACAGGTTTGAGACCCCTGGTGTACAGAGTTTAAAAATACAGTGGAGCACTTCCTGTGTTATGAAATGACATCACAAGGTGGGACAAAGTGTTTTCTGTTTGAGAGAAGAATACAATCTAAATATACAGGATGTTTTTGATGAGGAAACAACTATAACAGGTCAGAAAGTAGGTTTAACACTTTAACACTTTTTAAACACGTACAGCAAATCTACTCACAATCGAAATAGAGAAAAATCTGAATTGTTTTGTTTTGTTTTTTTTCCCCCAAAGTGGTGCAGCCCTACTACAGTGCGTAATTCCAAAAGTGTTGTGAAAATGGCGTTTGAGTGTGAATTTGCACAAACTGAACAAAAACGTTACCTTCTGTTGCCGGGCGGAGTCGACATCATCAGCACCATGCAAGAGCCACATGATGCACATGATTGGTCGAGGGGTGGTGGGGGTGAAGGGAGAGGCGGGGAACGGGTACATGGAAAACACAGAACAGCTTTGAAATAATGGAAACAATAATGTCAACAAAAAATATACACATTGTTAAAGGGGCATTGTGGAACTTTTCTGGCGGAGGGTCCGTCAGATGCTCTTCTCTGTGGAGATGTTACAGCTTTTTCTGGAATGTTTCACAGTGGTGGTGACGTTAAACCGTTCTATTTTCATGGAAACCAAATCAGACCAAGTTACAGGTCAGATCTGTGGAGAGGCGAAGTCCGTGTATCATTCGTTCATTCATTTTTCAATATAAAACCAAAAATAAGAAAAAGAAAAAACAAAAATTTTCTTCATTATTTGTCTCCAAAACCAAATTGAAAAAAATGGATAACAATTTTTTTCAGTTTTCGATTTTGTGTTTAAATGATCGGCTGTTTCCTGACTTCCGTGACTGTGATGCCGGACTGAACCTGGACTGAACCAGGACTAAACCAGGTCCAAGACCAGACCAGGACTGAGACCAGGACTTAGACCAGGACTTAGACCAGGACCAGACAAAGACTGAATCCAGAACCAGGACTGAGATCGGGACTGAGACCTGGATCAGACCAGAACTGAGACCAGGATTGAGACCAGGAACAGGACCAGGACCGAGACTGGGACCAAGACCGGGACCGAGACCGAAACCGGGACCAGTCCAGGACTGAAAACGGTTTAGTCCTGGTTTAGTCCTGATTCAGTTCTGGTTCAGTCCGTGTGCAAAAGTCCGGCAACACAGTCATGGAAACGGGAAACGGCCCTTATCCGTTTTTTCCCATTCTTCATTTAAACACAAAATCGAAAACTGAAAAAAACAAATTGTTATCCATTTTTTCATTTTGGTTTTAGAGACACATAATGAAGAAAATAGTAGTTTTTTCTTTTTCTTATTTTTGGTTTTAAATTGAAAAACGAATTAACGAATGATACACGGATTAGGCGACCTCGTTTACAGTCAGAATTCCTGTTTTTCTAAGTATTTTCGAGCTATAAATCCACCTGTAATTGTGTAAATGTAAGGTAAAGCTGTTTAATGCCATACTGCGGAACATTCCAGGCCGAGCAATGACATCTCCACAGAAACAAGCAAGTGTCGTACCCTCCACCAGAAAAGTTACACAATGCGCCTTTAACTTAACAGACACAAAATGTAACAAACACAAAAAGACAAAAAAACGACAAGAGATTTCAGCACATTTGAAAAATTTGCTGAAACTGAAGCTGAAAGAATTATTTGCAACACAGTTTCAGTTTTTGGCATTGCAGATCGAACCCAAAACAGAAATGGAGACACAAAACATGACACGCAAGCCTAGACAAAGGTGCATTATAGGAATTGTAGTCTACATGAGGTGAAGTTCTAAAAGCATGAGGCATTTACTACTATTTCAAGTAAATGTAGGTGAGATAATGTCATTCAAAATACCAAACTTTTGACACACTCGCTGACTAAAGCATAATGTTAAAAACCCAACAACCAAACAAAAATATCACAGCATCATCAAGTAAAACAATTTATTAGAATAAAAAAAAAAAAAAAGTATTTGTTGCTCATTGTGCTATTTTAAATCTCAAGTAACCAATTTTCTTCTTCTTTTTTTTCCAACAAAATTTAGGACAAATGTAGTTTTCATACTTTGCAAAATCATAAAGAGTAGTTATTTTAATTTGTGTACAGCAAAGGAACAACAAGTCTAAACTGTTGAAGGTGTTCGTATATAATATAAAATTATAAAAATGCATTATAAATATTTTCTGGTGTGTGTTATAATGTTGTTTCCTCATCAAAAACAGACCCGGAGTTGTGTTTTGTTTCATTGACGCATGTTTAACACACAAAATCTGCATATTTAATAGTTAGTAGTTCTTCTTATCAAACAGAAAACGATCTGTTCCAGCTTGTGATGTCATGTGGTGATACAGGAAGTGCTCCACTGTGTTTTCAACTCCATATATCTATATTTTTGTTATTATTATTTGGATCATTTCAGCCCTGGAATTTCCAATCTCTAGTAAACAAAAGGTAAAAGGAGCTGTTAGGCTGAAAACAAGAGAGAATGAAAAAAAAAACCACAACTCCAGGTATGTTTTTGAGAAGGAAACGTTAAGATTAGATTAGATTTGAAAAAGCTCCTCCACCAGTAAAATTACGCAGTGCACCTTTAATATAGGGGTGTAACGGTACATGTATTTGTGCCGAAACTTTTCAGTACGGGACGCTCGGTTTGGTGCAGGACTGTGCACAAGTGAATTCACGCAATTTGTGTGTGTTTACATTCCGCCACTGCATGTGCAGCTACACAGAAGACTCGGCTTTTTAATATTCACGGAAACTCGTCCGTGATTGGGGCGGCAGTGTTTCCCACAGCGCTTTATAGTTAGGGCGGCACCTTGACAACAATTGCCCCCCGCCTTGACTACGTCCCTCCAAACCACATGAATCCTCGCAAAACTACGGTCGTCGCGCGCCGCAGTCCTCACTTTCGCCTTTTGCTGTTACAGACTGTCCCTAACCTCTGTTCCCTACCGAAAATGTATTTTCAGCCTCTGGGGACGTTGTTGCTGCAGCAGATCTGAACTTACTGCAGACAAAGTGGACAAGTTGTATTTTCTGGCCAAAAATGTGAAGACTGAGTAAAACTTCATGCTGGAACTGTTAGTGCTGTGCTTTACTTTTTGAAAAGTTTTGTGTAATGTTTACAAGGAATTAATTTTTTATAATATTTAATACATTTGTTGCTTATTTGAGAATATTTTGTTTAACTTATTAGTTTTAC
This sequence comes from Boleophthalmus pectinirostris, assembly GCF_026225935.1. Classification (NCBI taxonomy): domain Eukaryota; kingdom Metazoa; phylum Chordata; class Actinopteri; order Gobiiformes; family Gobiidae; genus Boleophthalmus; species Boleophthalmus pectinirostris. The sequence continues at coordinate 6,473,004 of NW_026571018.1, read as the reverse complement.
CAAACAGCAATTTGCATTTATTTTATTTTCCCATTTGTACAATGTTAAAGAAAATTGTCGGTTTAATAAAAAAACTAATAAACAACAAGTAGTAGCTGGGTCTGGTCAAGCAGTAACGGAGGGAAACAGGGCAGATGTTTTACATTCAAATGTCTCTTATTCAGAAACTAGAGGGACTATTGAAACAAATAAGGTATCAGAATGTATGAAAGAGTTACACTCCAACAGGGTCAAGTTAAACCTGTGATATTCTTTCAAGTTGTTGACAAAAAATTTAAAAACTCATGTTGGTAACAGAGGGAATGAAATATGCAGCACTTTTTGGGCAATAAATCCAAACAGTGATAACTCTTGGTTCTCACTTCCATATCCTTAACAAACTGGTTTGAATATTTGCTTCATATAGTTTTCTACCATATGGTACAAGATTAGGTTGAAAAACCTCTTACTTTTTGAGTCATGAGAGTTTTTATTAAGAAAGATCATGGTAATGGAGGGAAAATTGTGCAAACAAGTAGAAGGTGCATCATTTTGCATCATTTGTCAGCTTTTTTCTACTTTAATATTACTTCAAAATGAAAGGAAACTATTTCTATAAAATATGTCAGTCCTTCCAAGCAAATTTGTATCATTTTAAATACATAAAAAAAAAAAAAAAATCATGTACCTTCATCAACAGTTCAAAGATGGAATAACACAAGATATGATGAAATACATCCATTTATTGACATGATTTTCAGGTCTTTGAAATTTGGGAAATAATTTTTGTTCCATGTTTCATACATGGTCTGTTTAAAACGTATGGAACTTTAGAACCAAAAATGGTACAGAAAAAAGGTCAACAGTTTCATAAACTAGAGTACATATGTATCTGTTCAATACATTTTTATATCAGATGCATTAACTTGAATTTTTGGCCTTGTTGTTTACTTCTGCTTGACCGGGCCCAGCTGTTTGGTATGTGTACTATATATTTTCTTCTACTGCGATTGGCATTGTCTGTCCTGTGTTTGTGTACAGCACTTTGGCCAAGTTTTTAAAGTGCTTAATAAATAAAGTTGGTACGGTTTGTGGTTTGGTACCGAAAATCAACCGAACCGTGACCTCAAAACCGAGGTACGTACTGAACTGTAATTTTTGTGTACCGTTACACCTCTACTTTAAACCCATTATATAACCACGTACATTATCCTTAGAATAAACACCGGCAATTACATCAAACTACATAAACTTTCCCCCGTACAAACGAACCCGCCAAAGCCACTAAGGCAACACTTTTTAGTCCAATCTCTGCGCCTTTCTTCCCTTGATTGCAATAATGTACAGCACGATAGCACCTACCCCACCAGCGCCTGATGACAAGATTGCCGTGGAAACCATTATGTTCGAGGCCGCCGCGCGTATATTAACCGAATGTATCAGGCGGAGGGACATTTCGGATCGCTGGAAGAGAGGAGCGGGGCTTTTTGTGCGCAGCAGGCGTTCTATATCGTCTGAAGAGCTGATTGCGAATATGGAATATGGATGAGGCGTGCGGGTAAACATCTGGCAGGTGGTAGACGAAAATAAATAGATAAATATATAAATAAAAAATGGCGGATGCGAAAGTGACTATTATCGGCAGCACTCAGCGTCATTCTGGTGCGTGTGTGTGTTGTGTGCGTCTGTGTTAATACGTAGAGGCTTTCAGCTTGTTAGGCTCTAAGGGGAGCGCTGGTGATGAATCTCATTGGTGTCTCCGGGTTTATTGCGGCGTCTTATTCATTCTAATTCATTCGGAAAGTCTTAGAAGGCATACGCTGTCCTTCGCTGAACTCTACGCAAAGTTTCCCACTGCTATGTGAGTTTTATTTTCTTACATTCGTATTTGGGTAATTTTTAAAGCCACGCTGAGCAGATTTTCTTGTGTGTGTGCGTGTGTGTGATGGTGGTTCGTCGTCATGGAGATGTGTTATTGCTTTGTCTGGCTGTGTTTCACCGTATGCGCTGATGTATCTCCAAATGGTCATGTTAAAGGTCAGATCTGTGGAGAAGCAAGCTCGCTCACAGTAAGAATGTAGTTTTTTTTCAAGGTATTTGAGCAATTAAACAAAAACTGTAATAAATAGAACAAATTTATATTTAGTACGACTTTGGTAAACTACGAAGCTGAACCGCATCAGCGCACAAGGAGCGAGCTGTTTTTTTCTTTTTTTTGCTTATAGTTTATGCAAATGACGCATGTGGTTTTAAGTTTTGTTTCTGTAAAACGTAAACAATTACGATGTCCGAATCCCATAACTAAAATATGACTATATCAGAACCAGAAACAAAAGCGATATGGTTCAAAAGACTTGAAAAGATCGGCTTTGTCAATAGCAGTGGCAGTTTGACGGTCACTTTTTCAGAAAATCCTTCCCAGTATGCATTGCGCGATGACCAGAAGTCCGAAATTCGTGACGCATGTATTGTCTCAGTTTCTTGGAGCAGCAAAAATGAGCAGCTCTCTGGCATTTTTGTTTTGTAAAGGAGCTCACCGGAGGAAAAAGCCTGGAAACCTCCAAAGTTATTCCTCACTTAGCTCTTGCATTCTCAGGATTTTAATTATTCACCACGATGAGTTTATCAGCGCTTTTCACAACTTTTGCTACTCGTGGTAACGCAAACAAACAACTAGAATGCTAACCGCGCACTGATTCCTGATTCTCGGACACTAAAATTCTTATTGCTTTGTCTGGCTGTGTTTCACCGTATGAGCTGTTCTATCTCCAAATGGCCATGTTAAAGGTCAGATCTGTGGAGAAGCAAGCTCGCTCACAGTAAGAATGTAAGTTTTTTTCAAGGTATTTGAGCAATTAAACAAAAACTGTAATAAATAGAATAGATTTATGTATGATTTATGTATATTTCATGCCGTCTCGTGGAACATTCCAGGTAAAGCAATAAAATCTCAGAGCAGACAAGTAAAGTCTTATTTAAAACGAAACTCAACCTGCTCCCAGATAAGATTCAAAAACTGTTCTTTGCAAATGAGCTCAAATACTTTTTAATTAATAAAAAAAATGAATAAATAAAATCTCTGGAACTGCTCTCTAAATTTGGGGTGTCAAACTCAAAATTAAGAAACTGGGATAAAGGCCCCGTCAACACTAGTTTGTATTCAAGTCGTTTTCGTTGTGGATGCAGTGTTTGTTCACACTAATCCGATGGAAAACTGCTCCAGAGACGGAACGATCTGGTGCCGCCAGCTCCCATGAATTCATCTGAGTACAGATCTGATCCGGCACTGTGTGGACGCCTGAAAACGCTGATGTAGGTCTATACGCCGTGAAGTAATCAATAAATCAGTAAATATTAACGCCCACATGACAACGGAGCACTGAGTGAAAACGATGTAATACATATACCACACCTATACTACGACCTTCCTGCGTGGGGTTTTCTTTTGGTCATGTGGCAATGACGGGGCCGCGACGTCATCGTTTTCTAAAAGCTGCAGTTTCCTTGTCACACGACATCATCTCAGATTTCTCAGGCTTTAGGTTTCTGCCCACCCGAAACACCGGCTCCGTGTGGACGAAAGGCCAAAAAACGTTGTCGTGTGGACACCACCTTAGAGCTGGGTCACCTCTCCACAGATCTGACCTATAACTTGGTCTGGTTTGGTCTGCTTTTGAAGATAGAAAAGCTTAAAGTCATACTGAGAAACATTCCAGACAAATCAATAACATCTCCTTGGAGAAAAGAATGTGACGGACCCAGAAAAGATACTCGATGTACTTTGTAAGTCTGGTTTCACAACTCCAAACACGTAACAATATCTCTTCATATCAAAACACAAAATACTTTTCAAACTTTCAAAACCCAAAACACACAGTTAGCGTCATGCACACGGGACATTATTGGTATTAGGATGTTATAAATGATTAAGTGTGAGGTAGCAGGGTTAAGCCAAGCCGGTAAACAACAGTACAGGGTTTCTGCGCAGGCTCCAGTGCACATCCACACACCCAGAGTCCTACGGTCTAAGTATAGCCAGAGCAGAGAGGGCAAGGGCGGGCACAGACACTGATACTCACGCGGGGACAGAGTGGAGGCCGGGGCCGGGGGGGAGGAGGGGGGAGAGGAGGAGGAGGGGGCCGCTGACGGAGCTGAAAATGGTCACAGTGGTAATGTCAAATGAGATCGATGCCTCCACTGTTCAGACTGTAGCGGCGTTCGAGCTACAGGCCTAAAAATAATACTACAAGCATTTTTAAAAGGTACGGCGGATCAGTCGGAGGATGTAAAATGACTCGACGTATCGATCACTGGTTTGTGGCTCTTCTCTTGTAATATGTTTCCATCCCTGTTGACTCAAAAACAGCTTTTTAAAATACTTTCAATCGGTTTCATCTATTTTTTGAGTAGTCCTAACTTGCCAGGTTCTAGAGCGAAAAAGTTTGGACACCTCTGGGTTAAAGTAATATAATGTGCACAAGAAGGTGGCGCTGTAGTGATCCATTAAGTGCAGTAAGTTAAAGAAATTGGAACCAGTTGCCATTAGAAATTAGATTAGAGTCTTTAAATCACTCCTAAAAATGCACCTTTTTCACTGGCTTTTAACAAGTGAGACAGTTGTACATTTCTTGTTGTTGAGTATCTTATAGGCGAGTTTCAGCTGACGTCATTGTTATTAAAAGCCCGCGTTGCATGCTGGGAAATATTTTGGTCAGAGACAAGAAACACGATAACGGTCAAACACAGTGCGTAACCTCGCGCATTTATCCCCGATAATGGTAAATTCCTGCTGCATTATCGGATGCACAAATAGAAGCACGGAAGAAGGAAAATGTCTTTTTCGTATTCCAAGTGAAAAGAACCGCTAACGGTGAATTAAACGGCTTTCAAACATTCGCAGAGCAAACGTAGAAGATCCTAGCAAACCGTGGACTCCAACAAGTTCAACAAAGCATTCCAGACTCTTGGAGGTTTTCATCTTTTCTGCTGTGAATGGCCCAGGAGTTTCCACCAAGTCATTGTGGATATCGCCCAAGTGAATATTTGTCCAGGTAGTTGGCGATTCTGACCAGAAATTTGGTTTGGTCCACCTTTTGTCGGGGTTGAAAAGGGTGATTTGTCGTCCATCGATGCTTATGACCAATTTCTGGTCAAATGGTCTTGGGTCCTCTGCCGTTAGAGTGGATAAATAACCGGGATCAATACCCTTTACGTGCTTTCTCGCTCCGTCCGTCATGTTGAATTAGTGTTTCTTGCCGCCGACCAAAATAATTCCCAGCATGCAACGCGCACTTTTGTCAACAATGAAACTCGCCTATTGTTTTCTATGTTTTTAGTACCGTATTTTTTGGACTATAAGGTGCATTTTAATCCTTTAATTTATTCAAAAATCGACAGTGCGCCTTATGTATTGATTCTGGTTGTGCTTACCGACCTCAAACCGATTTTATGCGGTACACAGCGCTCAAAAATCTGTCAGAATGTTTTAGTACGACTTCGGTAAACTACGAAGCTGAACCGCATCAGCGCACAAGGAGCGAGCTATTTTTTTCAGTGCTTATAGTTTATGCAAATGAGGCATGTACTTTTAAGTTTCAATTACGATGTCCGAATCCCAAAACTAAAATATGACAAAATTAGAACCAGAAACAAAAGCGATATGGTTCAGAAGACTAGAAAAGATCGGCTTTGTCAATAGAGGCATCCCACATGGCGGTTTGATGGTCACTTTTTTGGAAAGTATGCATTGCACGATGACCGGAAGTCCAAAATTCATGATGCATGTATTGTGTCAGTTTCTTGGAGCTGCAAAAATGAGTAGCTCTCTGGTGTTTTTGTTTTCGAAAAGGAGCTCACTGGAGGAAAAAGCCTGGAAACCTCCAAAGTTATTCCTCACTTAGCTCTTGCATTCTGAGCATCCTATTTATTCACCACGATGAGTTTATCAGCGCTTTTCACAACTTTTGCTGCTCGTGGTAATGCAAACAAACAACTAGAACGGTAACCGCGCACTGATTCCTGATTCTCGGACACTGTAATTCTTCAAAAGTAGATGCAGACAGTTCACAGCGGCGTTATTCTGACCCTGAGAGCTGTTTATTCTGGAGTGAGACACATTTTTGGGGATAAGATCAAGTCCGTGCCGTTTAACAGGACTTTCTAAAGCATACATGAAAACGACTTCTTCCCATTGTTTTAAGTGAATACAAAGTTTGCTGACTGCATATTGTGCCAAACATGAAACAAAGAAGAGAGGATACAGAGCCCCTTCACTTGACTATGATGTATTCTATGCAGTGTACTGTTTGTTCCAGTGGGAGCGGCGGTGTCAGCTTTCTTTGTGCTGTGAGAAGACAATTCTTCATATTCACAGCACATAGTCAAAAAAACAACAAAAAAACAACTAGTATTTGCTGGTTTATGTAGTATAATGTTTTAGGTACAAGCTATTATATGTGTATGTATATATTTGAATGTTAAAGGTGCAGTATGTAACTTTTTTGTAGGAGGTTTGTTATGGAAGATCGTTTGTTTCATCAGATTTTGAATTTTATTTACCGCTGAATTTCTCAAGTAGTTGCTGAGATTTTAAGTATACTTTTTCAATATGTTTCAAATTAAAAAATAAAAAAATAAATAATAATTCAGCACAAATATTTTCATTGCTTCTGCCTTGACATTTTGGATCTTTCCTGCAATTTTAATTTTTTTTTTACGGCAGAATCTAGACCCTGAATTTTTGCTGTTTACTGTTGAATTTATGGGCTCTCGATTTACCGGTCAGTCTTCGTTCCTACTCTCACCTATGGTCATGAGCTCTGGGTAGTGACCGAAAGGTCGAGATCGCGGATACAAGCGCTCGAAATGAGTTTCCTCCGCAGGGTGGCTGGGTGCTCCCTTAGAGATAGGGTGAGGAGCTCAGTCACACGGGAGGAGCTCGGAGTAGAGCCGCTGCTCCTCCACGTCGAGAGAAGCCAGCTGAGGTGGCTCGGGCATCTGTCCGGAACACCTGCCTCGAGAGGTGTTCTGGGCATGTCCCACCGGGAGGAGGCCCCGGGGAAGACCCAGGACACGCTGGAGGGACTATGTCTCTCGGCTGGCCTGGGAACGCCTCAGGATCCCCCGTGAGGAGCTGGAGGACGTGTCTGGGGTGAAGGAAGTCTGGGAGTCCCTGCTTAGGCTGCTGCCCCCGCGACCCGGCCCCGGATAAGCGGACGAAAATGGATGGATGGAAAATATTTGTGCTGAATATTTAAAATGTGTGTGTGTTTTGTTTTTGTTTTTTTTAATAATGCATTTTTAAATCTTTGAAAATGAACACCTAAAATTTCAGCAACTGCCATTCAGAATAAAAATAATTCAAACATGTTTTTGTAGATTTGTGTGAGAAATTCAACAGCGTTTAAAATTCAAAATCTAATGGAACAAATTATCTTCCATTGTTTGTCATTTTCTTGTTTCTATGGAGATGTCATTTCTGTGCCTGGAATGTTCCACAGTATGACATTAAACAGATCTACCTTACATTTATTCAATTACAGGTGCTCACAATAAGGACATGTGTTTCTTTGTTTGTCAGTGCAATAAACACAACCGAAATTACTTTAGACTATTTTGCCTAAAAGTTACAAACTGTGGCTTTAAAGGAGGGTCTGCCAATTGCTTTTCTCCATGGAGATGTTTTGTCTGGAATGTTTGTAAAATCTCTCAGCCATCCAGGCAGAATCCAGGGCAAAGGAGAAATTAAATTTGTCAACTGGACAAAAGTTTTTTTTTTTTTGGTCAAATACATTTCGCATTTCATCCAAACCTCTTCAGTTTTGTCTGGAATGTTCCACAGTATGACATTTAACAGCTCTACCTTTATTCAAAACCACCTGTAATTTATTCAATTACAGGTGGTTTAATTGCTCAAAAATACATAGAAAATTCTGCCTGTGAATAGGGTCGCCGCCCCACAGATCTGCACTGTAACAGTCTGGTTTGGTTCAGGTCTCATCCACACTAGTACGTATTCGAGTTGTATTCGAGTTGTTTTTGTTGTGGATGCAGTGTTCATCCACACTAATCTGATGAAAAACGGCTCCAGAGACGGAACGATGTGGTGCCGCCAGCTCCCACGAATTCATCTAAGTACAGATCTGATTGGGCACTGTGTGGACGCCTGAAAACACTGATACTCTGACGTAGGAGCTCTAGTTGTGTACTTATTGGACCACGTCACTGTGACTTGTGCTTTCCTTATTCGCTGGATTTGTGACATCGGTCATGTGACGCTATTGCGGAAAACAGAACTACCTGGCTAGTAACGACGTGTCTGGATGCAAATCTTTTCTGATACGCTGATTCGTTTCAATGTAGACATAACCTTCAACCTCCATGAAGGTAGAAAGGTTTAATGCCATACTGCGAAACATTCCAGACCAAACCATAAGATCTCCATGGAGAAATGCAAGTGACAGACCTTCTAGCAGAAACGTTACACACCTTTAAAGCCACAGTACATAACGTTTAGGCAAAATAGACTAAAATAAAATTATTTTAGTCATGTTTATTGCACTGAAAAACTGAGAGAAGCATGTGTCCTTATTATGAGCGGGTTTGCATCTCCACAAACCTGACTCTTACATGGCCTGAAGGAGGGACTTCTGCTGCTTGTTTCCATGAAAATGTTGTTGTTTTGGCTCTAATCTTCTACAGTCTGATTAAAAAAAACGTATCTGTCTCCTTGGAGAATATTCAGAATATGGTTTTAACGTTCCATTTCCACCTCCAGAAAGTTACATACTGTACCTTTAAATACAAAAGTAATCTCTCTTTGACAACTTTGTAGCTCCATTTTAGCACTTGAAATAAATAAAAATGTTGTAAGTTTAATGTTTAGACTAATTTTGAGTGACATTTGAACTGTAAATCCCATAATTCAGCGGTACTACAGGGTGGTTCTACGTGTATCTAGGGGCAAAGTGGGAGGGGCTAAGTGCCGGGAGGGGCGTGGTCTAACTCTACTGTCTAAAGTGACACTTGTTTCTACGGCACCAACCTGGAATCTTTTTTTTCACATAACGGACCCGAGTGACTTTCTCTGGAAATGCAAACACGTCATCATCAAGTGTCAGTCAGTCAAACAGTTCACAGTTGTTATAAAATACTTGGTGAGCTTGTTGCTTTCAGACTGCCAGACAGAAAAGTGCCTTTAGAACGGATAAGACGTGATGGAGTGCCTTGCCCAGAGACACAACAGCGATCAGAAGATATATAGGCCTCACTGTAACTCAAAGTCAATGCCAAGTTTTCAGAAAATATAAAACAACCAAGTTAAATTTTAAGTAAAGCCAACATCTGTTGATACTTCTGTGTTTGTTGTTTTTAATATTTATTAGGCCTTAAAATTAACATTAGCGTCAGCCTTGAGACAAAATGACCCGTTTAATCTTTGTAAAAACAGAACTGTCGGTTTATTCACCATAATCTACCAAACAGGGTTATGTAAGTATGATCCAAACACACTTTTAATTAGCTTAAAAAGTCTATAAAATATCCAGATTGGCCATATGTTTAAGCAACGCAATGAAATAATTTCATGACTTCATTTGAAAGTATTTAAATTATGAATAAAGTTCACACTCAGTGACTATAAATTAAGTGATTCAAACATTTACTGCTGTTGTGCCCCTGAGCAAGTGACTTCATTAGTCCAATGAGGTTCATTTGGTCTAGCGATAATTTATGTTATTAGGTTCTTTTTTGTAGTGGGTGTGGTACACAGGGGTGCGCCATCCACCCACTTCTCCCCACGTGAGATATAAAAAAAAACAAATATTAAATAGCTACAACTTAAATGTCAAACTGGAGCTATTGGCAACGGTAGAAAACAACCTGCATAGGCAAAGGAGAAATTCAATTTGTCAGCTGTCGAATACGTTTGGCAGCTCATCCAAGCTGCTTCTTCAGTGATGAGCTGCGAAACGTAGTCGACCAAATAAACTTTTGTCCAGTTGACAAATTGAATTTCTCCTTTGCTGTGGGTTCTACCTGGCCTGGCCGGTTTCAACTCATGGAAACCGTCTGACCTCGCAGCATTAGGATTCTTTTTTTATTTAACCAATCGCTGCTATTGGTCGTAACTTATGTAATGCGCCACTAAAGGGGATAATTGGTATATTAAGCTTTTCCCAAATCCTGGAGGAAGAAGGGCAATAACGTCTTTCCCCTTGATAAAATTCACCAAACATTCTCTTTGTTTCAGCTTTAAATCCTCAATCTCTGGCTGGTGCCTGAACTCGGACTTCTGGGGGTTTTGTGAACTGACTAGTGTATTTTGATTCCTGACCTAGTCGCTGGAGAGAAGTGAAATTAAGCAGAGGCACTAGGTGGCGCCAGCCTGGCTAGATTCTACCTGGACAACTGAGGGATTTTTCAAAAACCTACAAAGGCTCATGATATCTTCAGTACTGTCCTATAGTGACCTGCGACATGAATGGACCAGGACTGATCCCAGGACTGAACCAGGACAAAACCCAGGACTAAATCAGGAATAAACTAGAACTGGGTAGATGGGCGGGATTCATCATATTGATGACATCACGAATCGCGTACCCCCACTAGCGGTCTTCTTCAGAGTGGTCATGTGATGTTGCTGTGACAAGTCTGGTCAGCTGATTTAAACGGGTTTTGGCGCTGTCTTCCTACTGGTGGAGGCAGGACGACAGCGCCATCTGCAGTCCGACTTCCTCAGGACAGTATCCCAAGGTGTGTGAGAGTAAAAAAGCCCCCTCGTCTTGGTTTATAGTCCCGTGGGTACAGCAACATCACATGACCACTCTGAGGAAGACGGCAGGGAGCAGTCGAAACTGTCAGGTATGAAAACAAACTCTTGGTCTGAAAAAAGAACCTAATAACACAAAGAGACCTCATTCACATTTCAGCTGGTTGCAAGAGAAAAACCATCCACCATTAATATCTGTAAAAATCTGTTCTCGAAACGGTTTGCAATAAGAATAAAAATCAGTATATTTGCACTGATTTGCCTGGCAGTGTACACAACAGTTACTCCACAGACTACACAGATGAGATGAAGCTGAGAGGAACGTGTCTGAAGATGGGAGGGACTTACTTGTGTGCACAAAGTCTGAGCGGTCCGGCGGAACACAAACAGATGGGGACAGGAGCAGAGCGATGGAAAAAGAAAAGACATGATGAAATGAAAACATGAGAGAAAGAGAGTCTCATCACATCCTCCGCAAGAGCTTTGCACAGAAAGTGAATAAGTGCAGACAGACGACTTTGGTTGGGAATATTAGACTGCAACATTCTGTTCTTTTTATCAAATATTTTTGCAGCTTTTTGACAGATGTATTTGATTTTCCAGTTGTAAATAGGGCTGTAATGCAATGGAAAAAATAAGATATAACATCGAAAAATAAAATTAACCAGGTATTTTTTTGAAGCTGCACTATGTAACTTTTTGTTTGGGGGTCCTGTCACCTGCTTGTTTCCATGGAGATGTCATTGTTCTGCTTGGAAAGTTCCACAATATGACATTAAAAAGCTCTATTCTACATTCATTAAATGCTTTCTTTAGCTCAAAAATACTTAGAAAAACAAGAATTCTGACTGTGAGCGGGACTGCATCTCCACAGATCTGACCTGTAACTTGGTCTGGTTAGGTCTAGAAAAGTTTAATGCCATACTGTGAAACATTCCAGACACTACATCTCCATGGAGAAAAGCATTTAACAAACCCTCCACTAGAAAAGTTACGCAATGCAAATTTCGTAAGATTCCAAACAGTATTTTACACGATAAATCATCAAAAATCACAATATTAGTGTGCCCTAAAATAGTTAATAAAATCTCTAATAACACCTTAGAGGATTTTTTTCACATTTGGGCGGAGGATGTGGTGGACAATACAGTTTTATATTGAAATCAAAATGGAATTCAGGCAAATGCAATGGATAAAAAACAGCGCATGCAACAGAACAGTATGGAGCTGCGGCAGAGAGGTCGGTCCCGGGGCCACGAGGCAGAGATGCAGTGGCAGGGTGGGACCAGAGGGGGGCAGCAGACCGTGGCCTCGTATGAAAACAATCAGAGCAGGTCAAATGAATGCAGGGTCAAACATTTTCACACACAGAGGAAGAGGAAATGAACACACGTTTAGTTCAATATGGAGTATATGAAAACACAACACAGAGAAGACACTGCATTAACATAAAAGTCACAGTAGACAGTAGAGAACACTTCAAATACAGTGTTTTTCAGATTATAAAGTGTTCCTGTCAAAGTCTGTAGGTTATTCAGTATTATTGGCCTGTATAATGTTGTGATGACATCTGAAACGCACCGATCGGCTCTGTGCACAACAACCAGTGGCTATAGGTCAGTGTAAGCATCACTACTTCCTCTTCAATTATAACTCTTAGACTTTTGTCACTCTAAAATGAATAAATGCTTAAATGAACTGTATGTAGCAGTAGAGGTTTGCGCAGGACAGAATTTTCAGTCAGCTCCTCCCTGCACCTAGTCTGTTTCATCAGCCGGTTTCGCTTCATGGAAACACTCTGACCTCGCAGTGTTAGGATTCGTTTGCTCGACGGTAGGTGGGTACTTTTTTATTTACCCAATCACTGCTATTTGGTTGTAACGTATGTAATGTGCCACTAACGGAGCTAACTATTATATTAATCTTTTCCCAAATCCCATAGGAAGAAGGGCAATAATATCTTTCCCCTTGATAAAATTCACCAAAGATTGTCTTTGTTCTGGCTTTAAATCCTCGATCTCCGGAATCGTTGCCAACACAGAATGTCTGGCTCTTTGCTGATTGGCTGGTGCCCGAGCTCACACTTCAAGACTTTTTGCAAACCGTCTAGTGTATTCTTATTCCTGACCTAGTCGCTGCATCTGCCATATTTTGTCCCGCTCCCGTCTGCAAATCCTGCACAATGGGGATGTTTGCTTTCTTAAGCTCTATCAAACACGAAGAAGTGGAAAGGAATTGTCTAAAATGTGCGCGAGATTAGACCACGTCTGCAAGTTTATGCTGCTTAAAGTGTTTATTATTAATGCCAAATAAAATATCCAGCACAAATGATGTATGATAGGCGTACATAAATGATTTGTATATTTTACTTTATACTCATATTTAGTTTGCTGGACTGCAGTTCATCATCAAATGTCCAGCGCCACACTGTTTTGCGTCGGGTCCAGGGTTCTATTTTACAGTTTAATCAGAACTGAACATATGTCAGCGCTTAAACCTGCAACCATTCAGATCATAGGGCTCATTCTGCTTTCTGATTGGACAATTGTCTCCAAACTGTCTCCAAATCTCCACCAAATAGATTCTATTCATGTTTACGTCACAAACCAGGAAGACGTTTGGTAAGATGCAATTACAACTTCCGATGTACCTACTGACTGTGCTAAAACCCATTGAAGTAAATGTCATTAGTGATAAAATGAAGGCTTTGGAATCATCTTGAATTTGGCGCCTCATCTCTTCTAATCGCATGTACCCAGTGCGCTCGGAGGTGTGTGTCAGTGGGAAAATGATGAAAAGTGAGGTGTGGTTGTAATTGTTGATTAGTTGAACAAAACAGAACGCTACAATGACATGTAGGTGAAGAAAGCTGGGCCATTTTAAAATTTTTCTTAGATTTTGTCAGACTACCCGCGAACAGAGCCTGGCGGAAGTTGTAATTGCATGTTTCCAAAGGTTTTCCTGGTTTGTGATGTAAGCGTGAATAGAACCTATTACAGGGGTGTCCAAACTTTTTTCATCAAGGGCCACATCTCTAAACACAGACGAAGCAGAGGGCTGATCGAGGGTCGTAGACTGGTGCTCAGTACAGTGAATCATTGAAATATGTGCATGTTTAACACGTAAGAATGAGCCATCACAGTTTATTCATGCTAAGATCCTTAAAACCACACACTAAATATTAAAAAATAGCTTTATCAAGGTAGATTTTCAAAAAGACTTGCAGTAAAAAGTAAATTTTTAATTAATGCAAGGTCATTTGTAGCCTGATGTCATCAGCCGGTTTCACTTCGTTGAAACTGTCTGACCTTGCAGTGTTAGAATTCGTTCGCTCGACTGTACTTTTTATCATTTAACCAATTACTGCTATTTGGTCATGACATATGTAATGCACCAATTCCTGTAGGAAGAAGGGCAATAACGTCTTTCTCCTTGATGAAATTCACCAAACTTTCTCTTTGTTTCGGCTTTAAATCCTCGATCTCGGGAATCGTTGACAACACTGAATATTTTGCTCTTCGCTGATTAGCTGGTGCCTGAACTCGCACTTCCGGGGGCACTTCCATCTTGTATATCCTGATTCCTGACCTAGTTGCTGGAGAAAAATGAAACTGAGTTGGGCCAATTCACCCGGAAGCCTGAGGGCCAAGAAAAATTTGTCTGAGTTTGGAATAGTTTGGACACGCCAGGCATATTTTAAAGTAAATCAGTAAAGCTGCATTAGATTTGAACATGTTTACCTCGTGCCATTTGGACGTTAGGTCATGTTTATGTAATTCAAAATCAAAATCAAACATATAGTTCTTTAACGTGACGTAATTCTTCACTGGACCTTCATCCCGCACACTGTTAACATCCACACAATAACTCAACCTATATTTTTCTATAGAGCACCAGCAGCTCGACACCGCATTCACATTTGAGCGGCAAAATGCATGCTGACAGGGAATATGGGTAAAAATGGCACGGTGTCGACAGGTGCGACGCGGTGACGGCTGACAGGTGTAAGCATCGCCTGTCACATTCTATTCAGGCGCCGCGATTTCAAATAAGATTATTCCTCTACCTGCGAAGAACACAAGCGGGCAGGTGACAGCTTAAACGCCGCCGCAGATAGGGACACGTGTGCAGCGGTAGCACTCACAGTGTTTACATGCGCAGAGAAACGCCGAGAAACAAGAAAATACTTTGCCCGCGAAACACTCAGACCGGTCTTTTCCTTACTTGACCAAGCAGAGTCACTCACTTTGGCAAAACTTTACAAAGATGAGTGCATTTGGAGGAGAGCAAGGAAGCCCGACCGAAGTCCAGCAGTTCAGAAAAATATTTAGAACCACTCGCTTTGAGACTCTTAAGTGCTCACAAGATCAGAGCTCTGCACTTTTAGTTTAGATCAGGGGTGCTCACACTTTTTCAGCATGCGAGCTACTTACAAAATGACCAAGTCAAAATGATCTACCTAATACAAAGCCAAGCAAACTGCACTGAAACACTCTGTGCCCCTTTTTTTGGACCCTCACCCACAGTTTGAGAACCTCTTCTTTAAGAGAACTTCCTCTGGCACTTTACACAAAACTGTGAAAAAAGTGAAGGAAGATTTTTAAACCTGTTTTTTAAAGTTCCAAACTGGAGTTTCATTCTTTTCTGGTTTTGCAGTGATATTTACCAGCCTCTGCACGTTTACCAAACCAAACGCACATCGTGACAAACACAGATGCATTTGTGCACTTTTGTTAGGCAAACTTCAGCCAAATGTGGCAGTAGGTCTGTTCTGTAGATCCGCTCTATGCTGTAGACCTGCTTTGTGCCAACACTGGAACACAAATTTAGACTTGTTTTTGCTTCACGTTTGGTCTTGCTCTTCTAATCAGCCGCACTGTGGGAGGGGCTTGTGTTGGCTGTACGCAGGAAGGAGCGAGAGCGTGAAAAGGCGAGGGCGGCGTGCTGACGTGAGGCAGATGGACAGGTAGGATGTTTAGGAAGTTGAACCTGCCCTGTGATGCACGCTGGTACACGAGGGCACACGCTGTCGCAGACGAGCCGTGCATAGGGAGCGTGTGTGTTTGTGATGCGCCGTAGAGTCTCCGCGGGTTTCAAATGAGCGCACAGGCTGCACTGAGACGCCCCACACGCACTTGTTGAGTGTCAGACCTTGAGTGAGAGACAAGACCGAGTCCAAACGCGATCCAGTCCGAGACGAGTACTAAGACACGGCGACCTACCCACATGACCTTGGCGATAGAATGGTACATCGCGATCGACGTATTGGGTTTAGATACACACTAAAACTGTTATTATTTGTGAAATCTGGTGCAATACTTCAGATACGTGGTTTGTAAAGCGATAAAGTACAAAGGAAGTTACTATCGCGAATCGGCAGCTTCACCTCGATTTGTGCGCCGTGCGGATGTAAACAGACACATGTGAGGAACTACTCTTGCCTTTTTACTTTTAAATAACGCCTCAAACTGGATTGATAGCACAATTTTGTGGACTGGGGTCATTATTTGAGGAGGACAACTTCTATAAATAATGCGAATGAGATGCTGCAGTTTAAATTTACATCTTTACGAGAGGTGAGTAATAAAGTCTTCTCATTATTCGTGCTATTTCCAGAGTTTGTATTTTGCATCTCTGTGTGCGTTAGAGGCCGCACAAACAGATAATATAATCACAAATAGTGTGATTGTGTAATTGTGTCGGGTTCGTTCGGGTTCAGACACAAATATATTAACACTTATCTGACTCGGGTCGGATTTGATCATTGCTTTTGTCGGACACGGGTCAGGCTCGGACAGAAAAATTTGGCCCAAACCACGCTCTAATCTGGAGCTGTATCCTGTTGCCCTGATTTAAGAGGATGTGATTGACAGGTGGATAAGCCAATCAGAGAGACACATGCTCAAAATCGTGTCAAAAACAGACATAGCTGCTAACACGTAAAAAAAAATCTACTTATACGACTGAGAAACAGTGCTATAATTACGACTAGAGAGAAATACAACTACATCTCACTTACGTGGAGAATTAGATTTTCAGACTTGTTAGGAATTGTGTAATTTAAGGGGCCCATATTACACTATTTTGTGATCTATGTTATGATGGCAAAGGAGAAAATGAACTGACGATTAAAGGTCGTATATTACACAAATTTGACTTTCGGCAGCTTTAAGCCACGTTATAATGCTGTTACCTCCTCAAAAACAGACTTGGAGTTGTGTTTTGTTTCATTCACACATGTTTGAGTAACACTTTATTATTAGTCTGTCTACATCTCTGAAGCTCAAAACGCTCTGTTCCACCTTCTGACATCATGCAGCTGTAGTTTTAAAGTGAACAGCTGCCTTTTACCTTTAGTTAATCAGAAATACTGTATTTTCCGGGCTATTAGGCACTCTGGATTATAAGACGCACTGTCATTAAATGGTCTATTTTCAAACTTTTTTCACAAATAAAAAATAAAAAAATTATTATGCTTTAAAAAGACCATGTAAACACTTAATTCCTAATGATTATTTGCACTTAAACTTAAATTAAGTGGGCGGGTTATTCCGATTTTAAAGCCAAATTAATTTCCAGACGGGGGTGAGGAAGACCAGTGTGAAATGGACTCGGTCCGACAGGTTCCGTGTCGTCCTCTGTGCGCAGGATCCATGCAGCGAAAGTGAGAATGCACTGAGGATTACAGGTCCAGGCGGGTTGCTCCTGTCCTCCGTGCTTGAGGACTGCGGCTGGTTCTGAGGTGGTGCAAAACATCCAGACAGAAGCGCAAATCCTGGTCTGGTTGGTCCATCCTTCGTGCATTTGGTTCTTCCTGGGGAAAGCGCTTCTCAGGTTGAGGCACCGAACACCACTACCCACTCCAGCTCATCTGCGCCCGACCTGAACCACAGCTGCTCCCCGATGGTGTAGGAATCTGGGTTTGGACCGCTGTTCCCCAGTTTGGCTTTCCATGAGTAATGACAAACCGAGATGACAAAAAAGCCGGTAGCAGCTGATGTGTGTGTTTTCTTCCAGTAGACGTAGACCCAGCTGACCAAGAAAAAGGTGATTGTAGCTGAAAAGCAACAAATTTGCAGGTCTGTTACCTCCTCCCTTCAGACAGATATAAGGAAGTGTTCACCAGAGTCTGACCAGAACTGAAGAAACAGCTTGGATGAACTGCGAAACGTTCTCGACCTAAATAAACATTTGTCCAGTTGACTTTGCCCTGGATTCTACCTGGATGACTGAGGGATTTCACACACATCTTTATTTTATGATGATGATGATGACGTCTAATCTCAAGATGAGAGGTGACAGATCCTTTTCTGTGGCAGCGCCCAGACTGTGGAACAAACTTCCTCTTCCTGTCAGATCCTCTCAGTCTGTAACGCAGTTTAAGACGAGACTAAAAACTCACCTCTTCTCCCTGGCATTTAGTATGAGTTAGTGAAGTTATCTTGGTGTTTGTATATATGTATATGTAACCAGTGTTGGGGAGTAACAGATTACATGTACTGGAGTTATGTAATCAGAGTACAAATTATGAGTAACTGTATTCGGTTACAGTTACTGTTTCAGTGAGTGGTAATTGGATTACAGTTAAAATTTGTTATAACTTTTAACTTTGTTAAAATAAATGGATTACACAGCGGTATTTTCCTGTTTTCACATTTTGGGCTTTTTTTTTTTTCGTAATTCCACTCACTGCTGGAAACTAAACCAGGTCTGAACTAGATCTAAACCAGGTATAAACCAGGTCTAAAACCAGGTCTAAACAAAATCTAAACTAGATCTAAACCAGATCTAAAACCAGGTCTAAACCAGGTCTAAACTAAGTCTAAAACCAGTTCTAAACTAGATCTAAACTAGATCTAAGCCAGGTCTAAACCAGCACTAAATCAGAACTAAAACAGGATTTAACAGGACTAAATCATGCTGGGCGGACATGTCTCCTCCTCTTCTATCAATAATATTTTTAATTCAGTTCAGTAAAGTTTGGGCTTTTTATTTTCTTTTATCAGGCAAAACATCTTAAGTGAAAATTCCTTCGTCTTTGCTTCTCTACAGCAAATCAAGTAATCCAAAGTATTCAGATTACGTTACTCACCTTAAATAACTTAATGGATTACGTTACAAACTACATTTTGGTGTATGTAATCTGTAATCTGTAATCTGTAGGGAATACATTTTAAAAGTCACCTTCCCAACACTGTACGTAACTGTTTCTTCTATTTTGTTGACTTTTATGTGAAGCGCTTTGGTCACCTGAAATTGTTTTAAATGTGCCATATAAACTTTAATTGAACTGATGTCATCTCCTGATCACAAACACACCCGGAGTTCTTCTCTTAAACGGAAAACACTCTGTTCCGCCTCGAAATGCCATGTAGGATAGTTGGAATATTTCAGCCTTGGATTTGACCATTTCTGGCGAACTAAAGTTATTAAAAGGTAACATTTCACTTTAAAACTACAACCGCATGACGTCACAATGTGGAAAAGAGCATTTTGAGCTTTGGAGACGTAGACAGACTAATAAAAAACTGTTACTCAAACGTGTGAATGAAAGAAAACACAACTCCAGGTCTGTTTTTGAGGAGGTAAAAGCATTATAACATGGCTCTACAAAAATCAAATTCATGTAAGATAGGACCATTAATCGTCAATTTATTCTCACTTCACCTTTAGATCTGACACAGATTTGAAAGAAATAAGAAAAAAAACATATCGTATTTGTTAAAAAAGGGAAAAAAATCAAAACATAATATTGATCTCTTACTGTTAGCTTTGTGATTTAATTCAATCAGCTCTTTTCACCGCTAAGAGCCCCATCACATTTTCTATTCAGTATTGGTGTAAAAACAAGCTCTACCTGACAGGCCTACTAAAACACTTTTTATTCTTGACTTGAGATTTGGACAAAACTGAAAATAATCCATTTACTTTGATTCCATCCAAAGTGCCACTCTGCTCCATGGGGCATTTCGCTGCAAAATAACCCTGGCAACTGCACGGGGCCACCGGCTCCAGTCGCTTTATTCACAAAATGTAAGTGGAGATTTTGGCCCATGCTAACAGGGCATTTCAGCGCTTAATCACCCCATATTTTGGTTATTATATTTGATTTGATATGCTTTTTGGAGGGGAGCCAGTCAACCGGTTCGGCATCGCAGCTTGGAGTTTTCAAGTGGGACCAAAACTGAACAGGTCTGAGTCCAGTTTGGCTTGGCTTGGCTCATTTCTATATCGATTTGTATTAATTTATTTAAATTCCCACAAGAATGACCTGAATACTTGATTTTTTATTTACTTTTTAAATGTAATCATCAAGTTTCTCACAGTTGTGTGTATGCAGTGTTGGGGAGTAACAGATTCCATGTACCGGCGTTACATAATCAGAGTACAAGTTTTAAGTAACTGTATTCGGTTACAGTTAGGTCATTGGATTACAGTTACTTTGTTGAAATAAATGGATTACATGGTGGTATTTTCCTGTTTTCACATTTTGGATATATCTATATCCCATTATATCCCATTTTTTAAAATTTTATTTCGGTAATTCCACTCGTTGCTTGAACTCCAAACAGAACGCGGCAGTAAGAGCTCTGGTTTGTTAACGTTGGTGGCGTCAGTCACACAATGGACGAGGTCGTTAATAATCATCGTTGTTAATAATCTGATTCTGCATCATTTTGAGTAGAAAACTTCAAATATTACAGATTTTTACTGGGCTGGTGCCTTTATGTTTGTACTGAAAGTTTTTGTTTTTTTTAATAAACAATATGACACTAACAGTAGGTGGACATAAGTGAAGGCAGCAGTGATCTCATATATAGAGCGTTTCTCTATCAATAATATTTTTAATATGTTTCAGGAAAGGCTGAGCTTTTTATTGTCTTTTAGCCGACTAAATTTCTTATGTTAAGATCCTAGTCTTGGCTACTTTACAGCAAACAAAAGTCTGTTCATGGAGACTTGGGCTCAACAGACAATTTGAAAAGAACAAACAAGAATTTTCAGGATGCGGTCGCTTCATTCATGTAGTTTTAAAAACTCATGACAATATCAAGTAATCCAAAAGTATTCAAATTACGATACTCACCTTAAGTAACTTAATGGATTCCATTACAAACTACATTTTGGGGTATGTAATCTGTAATCTGTAGGGGAATACCTTTTAAAAGTCCCAACACTGTGCGTATGCATTGTCAGCTAAGACCTTTTGGGCAAATAGGGATTAAAAAATTGACTTAGTATTGTAGAACCACCACACCACAATTCAGATCACTACAAGCTTTATACATTTAAAATATTTGTCTCTAGATTGACCAAAGTACTTTTTTCCCACTGAAAATGTACCAAATTCCTCTAAAAGCTGGATACCTAATTTTCACCGTGGAAGGGGGAATAAGAATTAAAATCGAGTCCAAAAACTAGTCCGTAGCTCTCACAGTCACCCTTATTTACACCAAAGCGTAAGAGCGGTTGGACAATGTACACCGGCAGTGTCATATGAGTGTTCAGTGGCCGTCATGACGCTACCCGCTGCTCAAATGAAGTTGGAGTTCTAATTTTGCAGCATCAACGGATCGTCTCCAGGCTTTTTAGCAGGGGAAAGACAGGAAATGGGCACGTGGTGTCAAAATAAACTTCCGGCGCCCTTTCAAAATACGTTCTCTAAAAACTCTACAGTTGCGTAAACATCGTGCGTCGCATCCAGGAGCTCGGGGGACGACTCGTGATGGACTATGAAACGTTTACAGCCGAGGAGGATAAATATAAACACTTAATGACATCAGACAGCAACTTTACAAGAACAACTTCTGTGGTGCAGATGAACAAAGTGAAAATGGAGAGTAGCTTCATTAAGGCAACAACGCAGATACGGCTCGTTATCGCAGCAACTCACCATCTCTCTTGTTGTCAACCTTTGTATTGTCATTTAAAACATACTTCATCCAATCAACCATTAATACATAAACAATGTAAAGAGTTTAGTTTTTAAACGTGAGAATACACAGAGGCTGGAAAGTTTTGGAAGTACGCGCGTATTCAGCTCTGCCTACGTTAAGTGCCGCTGATGCTCCTGGTGTAAATTCGGGGTTATGGACATTGTTAATATCCACATGTTGTACTTTTCACTTTAGAACTGCTTTTCTCAGACTTCAAAATTAAACTGGGTTGGACCGTCTAGGCGCAACCAATCAGAACGCTGCTTTTGGCTTTTACTTCCAGGTTGACGAGAAAGAAAAATGCTCATTTTATCACAGTGTACACTTTGTTGGAAACAAATAAGTGACCAATTTCCCAGTGGAACACTCAGGTATCCCAGCTTTAAGAGGAAGTTCGTACCATAATGGAAGAATGGGTTACAAGTCAGAAGTAGACAGGCACATAAACACTTTACTGATCACAAAGGTTGGGTGACCAGACGTCTCAATTTACCCGGGACAGTTCCAGTTTTGAGCCAGTGATTTGTTGCAGTTTTATACAAGAAATGTCTAAGGTGGCCCATTTTTTGACCAATCTGATCCCTGCCAATGATAAAGAGAGGTCATTTGTTTAGGTAAAATATAGAAAAGCTGTTTAAAAATCACCAAAACACAAAGAAATGTGACTGTACTGACTCACATTAGTGTCAAGTGCATAACAATTTTCCTTAATTACGTTAAGCGCTTGTTTCACAATTTTATTATTACCAACCACCACAAACCAGGGATGTACAGTTTTTTATTTTGAAAATCTGGTCACCCTACCAAAAAGAAATTCAAGTATAAAAAGTGAAACGTGGCATCTCTGTACATATCTTAGGGCCAAATAACCTTTTGGTAACACTATATATTTTTATGATTTGAGTTTAAGATGATTTATGATAAAAATGTTATTCAAAAAAACATAAAAATTGAAATATTCTCAACACATGATGCAGTGTAGTTTCGTAAATAGACCTTATCTACATTTTTGCAGTTTCCCAAAAATATAAAAGTCACAAAAATTATAACTTCATGTAACTTCACACACACCAACAACGTGGACAATCCTTCCATGAAACAATCCAAACATGTTATTTTAGCACGCAGCTACAATGCAAGTTAAAATCCAACGTTAAAAATGATATGACGGGGTTTAAAATGAACAGACGGACAATGTAGGACCAACATCGGACATTCTGAGCAAACCAAACGAACGGACAGAGATGGAGGTCAGACGTCAGGACACACGTTAAACATTTAAATCAACATTCACACCGTTTTTTCACTCTCATAATGACATAGATGTGGGACACGGGGGCGCACAGGCAGCGTTTAGGGCGGTGGGGGCGTGGGCAGAAGAAGGGGCCGGGGCGGGCGGTACTTACGGACAGGCTCGGTCTTGAAGTTCACGGCGGCGCTGGACTCCCCCTCGCCTTTGCCGTTGATGGCCGACATGCGCACCTCGTAGGAAGTCTCCGGCTTGAGTCCCGTGATGGTGATCTTTGTCAGGTCTGAAATGATAAGATACGGTAAGATAAGAAGAGTTAAAGCGGGAGTGAACACCAAACTCCACCCACAACCGCACTGAAATAGAGCTGATAACTGGGGCCTCATTTATTAAAAAAACTGCGTAGAATCGGGTGTTATTGCTTGGCTTGCTTGTTTCTATATCGATTTGAATTCATTTATTTAAATTCCCATGAGAATGACCTGAATACTTGACTTTTATTTACTTTTTCAATGTATTTATCAAGTTTCTCACAATTGTGCATGTGCATTATCAGCTAAGAATTTTACTTAGTATTGTAAAACCGCCAAACCACAATTCAGATCACTACAGGCTTTATACATTTAAAATATTTGTCTCTGAATTGACCAAAGTACTTTTTTCCCCACTGAAAATGTACCAAATTCCTCTTAAAGCTGGGTACCTGATTTTCACCGTGGAAGGAGGAATAAAATAATAATATTCCTCTGCAAGTTCCACTGCAAATAGAGCTGATAAACTGGGGTCTCTATAAAAATGCGTCAAATCGGGTTTTTATTCTGTTCTTCATACTGTCAGAGAGCAGCTATCATTTGCAAGAGCTCCCCATTACACAAAAATGTAGTGAATATTTAGGATTTGGGTCAGGTTCGGACAGTAAGGTTTGTGTCGTGCGCAGACTCGGGTCACTCTGGCGCTCGGTGTGTAAAGACTAAAGTAAAAGTGTTAAAGTTGAGCTCATCAAATCAAAAGCCTGGCTCCTACTGCGTCCAAGGGAAGAGTTTTTGTCTCAGGTCGGGTCATTATTTCGTCCTCTGTGTTGGGTCACAGTCTGTGTTCTATAGAAGTCTATGATCGCAGACTGCGGGACATCCTGCGCTGCACCGGGAACGTGGCCATGCTCATGCACAAGATTTAAATGTATAATATTTTAGAAAATAATGAGTGGAATAAACAGCTGTTCTCCGTGTTTTGGCTAACTAAACACTTAGAGGCCGTCCACAAGACAACGTTTTTTGGTCAAAACGGAAAAGTTTCACCAGGGTCCTCTGATGCAGTGAAGCCCGCAGCCCTTCAACTCGCCTCCACAGACCACAAGAGCGTTTCCAAAATGGGACAGGTGTAGCCTACGGAGCCGCTCCCATCACCCAGCAACCGAGACACACTGTTAGCGCCAATACTAACGACGCGCACAGCAGATTACACACATGGATCAATAACAATGACTATGTTTACACTGAAACGAATCTGTATCACCATATCAGAAAGGATCTGAGTCCAGACACATCCAGTCATTTCTTTTTCCGCAAGTCTTCCCTCTCCACACACCACATGGCTAATTTGCATAAACTAAAAAAACAGCTCACTATTGTGTCGCTGATGCGGTTCAGCTTCTGTCGGTCTAAAGGACATGACTCAGTGGAATATACGGGTTCTTTCTGTGACTTATGTTATGTAACTTTTGCAAAATAAAACAGCTATATTTCTGGGATACATCTAAAATAGGCTCAATGACCTTGAAGTAAAAAAAAACAAAAAAAACAAAAAAAAAAAACAGTGATGAGATATACATTATTAAATATTATTACCATTGTTAACAGCGCCACATACAGGTGTGGCATATGTATTACATCGTTTTCACTCAGTGCTCCGTTGTCGTGTGGACGTGAATATTTACTGATCCGGCACGTGTGTGGATGCAATTTTTTTTCAACACACAAAGAAAAATATCCAGGAGCGTTGCCGTGTGGACGTAGTCTTAAATGCTCAAATCTGAAGGTAATTTCTTTTATATATGTGGATTTTCTGATCAAACTCTTCCTCAGACTCTGTTCACTTCTGCTTTTCTCCACGAGTGTCACTTTTTTCCCGTGTCTCCAGACTTTGCGCAGTGCTTATAGGAAGTCCCGAGTTGGCGTAGAGTTAAGCGAAGTGCCGCGCTTAAGTCAAGTTTCATAAATATCGTGGTTGGCGTCGAGAGCGTGTATGCAAGGATTTGTGCGTAAGCGAGCTTTATAAATGAGGCCCCTGGGCAGTACCTCGAGGACTAAAGAGGAGAGTGAGAGTTTTTTTTTTTTTGTTTCATTCCTTCCACGACTACATGTGCAGCTACATGGAATATTCACAAGGGAACTCGTCCGTGGTTGAGGTGGCAGTGTTTCCCGCAGCACTTTATAGTTAGGACGGCCGCCTTGACAACAATTGCCCCCCGCCTCTGAACAACGTGAAACCTCGCAAAACTACGGTCATCGCGCCCTGGTCCTCACTCATGCCTTTCGTCAGCACAGGCATATCTTTTAAACACTTGAATAGATTTTGAAGCGTTGACTTATTTCATTTGGACTGTTCCATAAGCTCACACCTTTGATTGAAACACATTTCTCCATTCTTGTTGCTCTGAACTCTCAATTCCTTTCAAATTATAATGACTTTCGCTCTTTATAAATTTTCTTTGGAGATTGGTGGGCGAGATTTGATGATTTTCTTTATACATAAATTTTAAAATATGAAGTTCTACCACTTCATTGAGTTTGAGTATCTGGGGGTGTAAGTAGCAGTATGATTGGTTTAAAAAAGTACTTCAAACTGAATGAATAACACATCTGTTGCCTGACTGTCCTGGTTTATTTATCGTTTATCATTTGAGATGCTACAGGCTTTTTACACCATATGTGGCAGCAAATGTGGCAGAAGATCTTCCCGAGGAAACGTTGAACTCTTTCATCACAAACTGAAGTAACAGAGCGGAGTAAGAAAGAGGCTGTTCCTGTTATGTTCACCTGCGCCCCCTGGACTCTGCTGTGACACTACAGGACACAGAGGGACACTTTTGGCTCTTCCACAGGATCTGCTGACCCTCCCTGACCAGACCTCCTGTTAAACTGCACTAAGACCTCTGAGACATACATACAGAGAAACTGCAACAGAAAAACTTGAATTTCTCTCTCTGGCTGTGTTCAGACTGCAGGGTTTAATGCTCAATTCAGATTTTTTTGTTAAATCCGATTTTTTTGCGAGGTCGTTCACATTTCCAGTTAAATGCGACTCGTATGTGATCTCCAGTGTGAACTTTAAACGCCCCAAAAGTGCCCCGCATGTGCATTGGAGGACACGAAGACGTCACACGCAGCCTCAGAAGTCTCCTAAACGTGAACGCGAGCATCGAGCACCTGGAGATTTTAAAGTTGCTGTCATACCAGAGCTAGAACATGTACAGCTGATTTGTTATAAGGAGGAGATTGAGAAGGAGAAGGACGAGGTTTTGGGTGATGGCATTTTGTGGGGCAGTGGCAGCAATGTCTGTAGAAAAGAACGTGTGGGTGCAGAGTTGTAGACAAGAGCGGTGGAATGTGCTTCACTGACACGGAGTTCAAACACAATTTTCTTATGACGAGAAGAACATTTGTGTGCAATTGTGAGCACCTACTTGTACCACTCTTACGGGAGGAAACACGTCTTCGGCGGCTTATTTCAGTGAGCAAACATGTCGCCGTTGGGCTGTAGTGGCTCACAACAGGTGCTTGTTACCGCACAAAAGCCATTCAGACTGAAGTTGCATGTCAAAAGATCGGATATGTATCAGTTTCAGGAGCACATATCCAAGTGTCCTGGGTCGCATTTGAAAAAAATCGGATCGGTGTCGTTCAGACTGTCATTAAAACATCAGATACAGGAGCATAGTGTCACATGGAAACTAAGGAAGGACCCAAAATGCAGGACTCCTTTAAAGTATTTAATAACAAATCCAAAAAACTGAAATTAAACTGCCATGAAAGAACAAGACACTGATAAAGACAACAATGGACCAACAAAGGGCAGAGAAGAACACAGGGTATAAAAACACACAAACACAGGTGAAACACATTAGGGAGGGGAACTCAATCAACAGACAGGAAGTAAAACTTAAACTACAAGCAGACAGGACTAATAGGCGAGTTTCATTGTTGACAAAAGCGCTCGTTGCATGCTGGGAATTATTTTGGTCTGCGGCAAGAAACACTAATTCAACATACAGAGCGAGAAAGCACGTAAAGGGTATTGATCCTGGTTATTTATCCACTCTAACGGCAGAGGACCCAAGACCATTTGACCAGAAATTGGTCATAAGCATCGACGGAGCCAAATCACCCTTTTCAACCCCGACAAAAGGTGGACCAAACCAAATTTCTGGTCAGAATCGCGAACTACCTGGACAAATATTCACTTGGGCGATATCCACAATGACTTGGTGGAAACTCCTGGGCCATTCACAGCAGAAAAGATGAAAACCTCCAAGAGTCTCGATGTGTTGTTGAACTTGTTGGAGTCCACGGTTTGTTAGGATCTTCTACGTTTGCTCTGCGAATGTTTGAAAGCCATTTAATTCACCGTTAGTGGTTCTTTTCACTCGGAATACGAAAAATACATTTTCCTTCTTCCGTGCTTCTATTTGTGCATCCGATAATGCAGCAGGAATTTACCATTATCAGGGATAAATACGCGAGGTTACGCACTGTGTTTGACCGTTATCGTGTTTCTTGCCTCCGATCAAAATACTTCCCAGCATGCAACGCGGGCTTTTAATAACAATGACGTCAGCTGAAACTCGCCTATATCCAAATAAAACACCAAGGGCACGCAACACTAAAGGAAAAGATCCACCAAAATAAGCAAAAAACTACAAAACATGAACCATGACACAGGGGCGAAAAAATCGGATTTGGGTCACTTCAGGCTGCAGTCTGAACGTCACCTCTATCCCTCTGTCCTTAGTTCTGCTTTATTCCTGGTTTAGTCCAGATTTAGTCCCGGTTTAGTCCATGGGAGTGAATCTTTCCTTCTTGTCGTGGCTTCTCTTTTTCCCACTGCTTTATTTTCTTTTAATTGCCTTGCCAAAAAGGAAGCACTAAGGTCAGGGGACGCTCTGGACCATTTCTTCTTTTGCTCGTTTTCTGTGAATCTTGGTTAATCTGTTATTGACCAATGTTTAACTATTGGATTTTCTAACTTTCTTTTGGTTAAATCGGTGACCTTGATCAGCCCTGAGAGAAAACTGCTGCTGATTTTGACCTTTATAAAAAAAATAAAATAAACTGAATTGAGTTTGGTGCAATAAAGTCTATGAGCCAAATAAAATAAATAATAAAAAGAAGTCACTTGAATTAATTCAGTTTCCATGTTTATTTGTGTATTCTGTGCTTTTGTTAGAAGTGTAAATTCTCTCATTTTCCTTCCTTGTATCCGCGCGTTCCCTGGAGCAGTCCTTTAACCACGCTTCACTTTAAAACTCACTCCGACATTAATACGAATCCCTCTCAGTCACAGTGATGGAAAAGACCGTTTTCTTACACTCATACACATTTCTCATCCATGAAATTACTATTCAGGATTATGCAGATAGTTTCAAGACAATTGGCCATTTTATGCAGTCTGTGGCTCAAACCATCTGGGTGTTATCTTTCCAAATAATGCAACTATTTTATGCATCTTCATATCACGGAGAAGACAAAAAGGGAATGTATTATCCTAAATCAACTTTTTTATGGAGCTTTTAACAATGCTGCGTTGTTGGAATATTAAAAACAAGCCCAGAGTTGTGTTTTGTTTCTTTTCATGCATATTTATTCCATCTAGCAAGCTCCTCCGTGTTTTTGAAGTTGATATATATTCAACAGATTTATTTGAAGACCAGATGACCCCGTGCAGCTTCCCATCATTCTGACTTTGCCGTACTTTCTACAGTGTTAATAATGTTTATCACTTGTACATTTGTTTTTCAAAATAAAACCAAAAATAAGAAAATGAAAAAAAAAAAAAAACTGCTTATTTGTCTCCAAAACCAAAATGAAAAAGCAGATAACGATTTGATTTTTTCAGTTTTCGATTTTGTGTTTATATGAATAATGGAAAAAGATAACGGCCGCGATGCCGGACTTTTGTGCCACATACAGGACTGAACCAGGACTGAACCAGGACTGAACCGGGACTAAAACAGGACTGAACCAGGACTGAACCAGGACTGAACCAGGACTCAGTGTCGGGACGGGCCTGGAGGTGCGCCCACGTAAACTGTCGGGTGATCGCGACCAGACTAGAATTGAGACTGGAACCAGACCGGGACTGGACCAGACCGGACCAGACTGGGACCAGACTGGGACCAGACTGGGACCAGACCAGGACTGAGATCAGGACTGAGAACACTTTAGTCTGGGTTTAGACCTGGTTTAGACCTGGTTTAGGTCTGATGGTTTAGATCAGTGGTGTCAAACTCAAATTCACAGAGGCCAAAATTAAAAACTGGGACTAAATCGTGGGCCAAACTAAATATTTATTGAAAAAATCCTCTGCATGTTTTCTCTTCTTTCGATATATGTAATGTTAAACCTTTTCTTATTAAAATAAATGTTTAATAATAGTTTTGCTTAAACATTGTATCCTGAACAAGCAGAATATAAAATAATAACAAAATTTCAAATAAACAATGTCTCTATAACTTATCTGTAGCCAGCGGGCCAAATATAATAATATTTATATCCTCACAAACCTATTGTCTTTCCAGTAATTATTGTATTTGTTAAATGTTATACCCGTGATTTTATCCAAGTTAAACAGGCACCCACCCGGACCGTTAACATTCCATGTTTTATAGACATCTAACTGTGCTCTTATATTTACAAAATTTCTGACATCCGTTAGTTAATTAGTAGCGCTCTGGCAGTTTCATTTTACAAAACGTAGCTCACAGGAGGAAAAAGGTTGGAGACCCCTACTCTATATTATGAACAGGGTTTTTTTGATGGACAAAATAGCGAAAAAAAAAAAAAAAAATCAGGATCATGTAGAGCAGGTTAATACAAACATTTTAAGTCCAAAATGACGAGGCTCACAGCAGCAGTTACAAAGAGAAGAGCGACAAGATCCTAATGTAAGTCAGAAGGAGCCGGAAGAGCCTCCTGGAGAACTTCTTATTTGGCACGCAGCGGCCATATATACGGTCTATGAGTTTGACGTCATGGTTTCACAGGTCTTCGCTGATTGGCTGGTGCGCAGTCTACAATTCCTGGGGTTCTTGCAAACCATCTAGTATATTCCAATTCCTAACCTAGTCACTGGAGAGGCATGAAATCTTGGTGAGGTGTTCTTATAACGGATGGAAGTCTGGGGAAAACCAAGCAAATAATGATCATGTCAGTTTCTGCCATTTGCCTTTGCATGACTCTTTATTTTTGGCTCATGATACAAAGACAGAGCACAGGATCTGACAAATAAGAATCAAAGATCAATTTTGAGCTCAATATTTGTTCGCATACAAATATTCTTTTGTCTGAACAAAACAGAAACTCAGAAGTCTTTTTTTTTTTCAGTTTCACACTCTGGAGAGTTAAGGTCTTTTGCCTTTTTAGGTCAGTATGGCATTAAATCCTTTCTATCGCCATGGAAACCAAACCAGACCAAGTTACAGGTCAGAATGGCTGTTTCTCCGGGTATTTTTGAGCTATTAAACCATTTGTAAGTTAAGAAACGTAAAGTAGAGCTGTTTAATGTCATACTGTGGAACATTCTAGGCAGAGCAGTGACATATCTATTACACCATGCACCTTTAATGCCGTACTGTGAAACATTCTACAGAGACGAAGAAGTGGGAAGTAGACTCTGCGTACACTGTCATGCGTGGTGGTGCAGTTGAGCGGTTGGATAGTGTCAGTGTGTGTGGTACTTCTTCTTCTTCTTCTGGGTTGACATACGGCTCTTGGGTCCGCGCTGTCAGTGGAGCTGTCATATACAGAAGGACCCACCCCCCCTTGTGGTGTGACGAGGACAGGCAGCAGATACGAGCGGTCTCAGCGGGACAGTGGAGTATTAGCTCGGCCTGTCTCTCAAACGTACAGTGTTCAGAAAAAAAGTTACAATGGGAGCTGCCACGGATTGAAAATATAAAGGAGTTTTCTTAAATCATGAGAGAACCAGTGTTGGGCAAGTTACTTCAAAAATGTAGACAAGTTACTCTCACCAAAATAACTGGAAATATGGATTTGGTGATCTAAGGCTGCATCCACACGGCAACGCTCCTGGATTTTTATTTTTTTTACGGGCTGAAAAAAATTTGCATTCACACACGTTTCTGATCAATAAATATTCACGACAACGGAGCACGGAGTGAAAACGATGTGCCGTATTTTCCAGGCTATTAGGTGCTCTGGATTATAAGACGCACTGTCATTAAATGGTCTATTTTCGAACTTTTTTCACAAATAAACTGCACTGGACTTTAAACGAAACACAACAGTTGGATTGGTTCAGTGGGACTTTGTTTGGTGCGTTCACGGTGACTCTGGGCTTTGTTCAGTTGTGGCGTGTAGGGAGGGTGTGTCTGGGACCAACGGATTGTCGGCGTGTTCGCAGTGACTCAGTTGTTCAGTTGTGTCTAGAAGTGGCACATTGCGCTCGCTTTTTCGGTTCGTTCCTTCGTTCCGTTCCTCGTCGGTGTGGAGTGATGAGTGTGTCTGTGGGTGTTTTTCACTGTGCGGTCGCTGTCTGCTCCGTGTGTGTTTGTGTGTTCTGCGGGTGGTGCGGCTTTGTAGTTTACTGAAGTCGTGCTGGGACACC
This sequence comes from Boleophthalmus pectinirostris, assembly GCF_026225935.1. Lineage (NCBI taxonomy): Eukaryota > Metazoa > Chordata > Actinopteri > Gobiiformes > Gobiidae > Boleophthalmus > Boleophthalmus pectinirostris. The sequence goes on along the minus strand of NW_026571018.1, from coordinate 6,441,227 downwards.
TGAGTGGATTCGTGTACAGGGCGCTCTGGATTGTGGCGCGCAGTCATTGATGGGGATAGAGGCTTAAGAGCGCATCTAATAGCCCGGAAAATACAGTAATACTTCTGGCACACCTGTATGTGGCGCTGTCAACAATGATAATAATATTTAATAATGCAGATCTCATCACCGTTTTTAAAATTTTAAGGTAATTTAGCCGATTTTAGATGTATCCCAGAAATATTGCCGTTTTGTTTTGAAAAAGTTAAACATAAGTTTTCGTTTTTAGCCATAAGATTTGGGTGAGAATTGTTAGAATAACTTGGTCTCAAAATCCAACAGTTTAATTACTCGTGCGTAATCTTTGTTATTGATCCCTGCGTGTTGTTAGCATTAGCACTAACAGCATGTCTCTGTTGCTGGGCGACAGGAGCGGCTCTGTGGGCTACACCTGTCACATTTTGGCAACGCTCTTGCGGCCTGCGGAGTCCAGTTCGAGGGCTGTAGCCTTTTGCTGCTTCGGAGGACCCTGGCGATGACAAGGTCGCGACGTCATTTTTTCCAAAAGCTGCAGTTTGCTTGTCCACACAACAACGCAACGCCAGCGTTCTCAGATTTATCCACTCTGGAACCCGTTTACCCACAATTTTTGCCCGCCCAAAATGCCGGCTCCGTGTGCACGCAAGGCCAAAATGAATAAAAACTTCACTGTTATGACCAAAAAATGTTGTCATGTGGACAGGCCCTTGATGTAGCTCATGATGCTTAATTAACTCATCACAGGAAGTATCTGAACAGGAAGTAGAGTCATTATTGTTAATCTGCAGCTTCACCTCGATCCGTGCGCTGTGAGGATGTAAACAGACACATGAGGAACTACTCTTGCCTTTTTACTTTCAAAGAACATACCAGGGTCCTATCAGAGTCCTATCAGGGACGTTCAAGGGTCCTATCAAGGACCTACCAGGGTCCTACCAAGGTCCTATCAGGGTCCTACCAGGGTCCTATCAAGGTCCTATCAGGGTCCTATCAGGGTCCTACCAGGGTCCTACCAGGGTTATACCACGTTGTGACCTTCTGCAACAGTACTCCACACTCAGAGAAGGAAAGCACCAGTTTCCCTACATTTAAGAAACAAATTCTGTCTGACACAAATAACAAATGAATAAATGTAAATATAAATGTACCTGATTTTTTTAAATGAAAGATCTCATTTTGACGGGTGGCCAATTAGGACAGGTTGTGGATAAAAAAGGAATTGCAGATCGTACTAACCAGATAGTCAATAAAGTATGTGCAATATAAAGCCATCTGAAGGACTACAGTACTGTGAAAGTGAAAGTGCGATGAGTAGAATTTTAATGTGATGAATTTCAAATCTAAAACGCGCCCATGTTGATTTTCATTTCAAACCACACATCCATACATTTACTCTTGAAAAAAAATGGCCTGGCAGGAAATCAAACCAGCAAATCTGAATATATTTAACTCCCTGAATCATTATCACTAATTTACTCACTTTTATTCAAATTAAACTTTTACTGATGCTTTTAGCTGTCTAACAACCACAAATCACACTGCCACTAACTACTGTGTCAGTCTGTAAAAGCGCGTTTCCCATGTAGTCAAAGGCTTTTTATCCACCGCGGCGCTCCTTCTTAGCGCTAATAAAGCTAATGCATCCTGAGAGACGCTGCCAAACACTGACCCCAGTTCGTGAATCAAACTCGGGCTCTCTCATTGGAGCGTCGTCCTCTTCGGCTTTCACAAGATTGAGGCTAAGTGGCGGCTACGAAGGGACTAATTCAGGCAGCATCAGAGCTAACAGCGTGTATCATAGACTCGCTGAAACAGGAGCTAGACTGCTTTCTGACAAATAAAACTTCAAATCAAAGAGGAAAAGAGTGTGTCATTTGGTCGAGTTTTAAAGGTTCATTGCGTAACTTTTCCTGAGGAGGGTCCGCCATGTGCTTTTGTTCTTACTTTGTCTGGAATGTTTCACAGTGTGGTATTAAACCTTTCTATATTCAGGGAGACCAAACCAGAGCAAGTTACAGGTCAGATCTGTGGAGAGGCAACCCCACTCACAGTCAGAATGTCTGTTTTTCTAGGTATTTTTGAGCTTTAATCCCACCTGTAATTGAATAAATGTAAAGTAGAGCAGTTTAATGTCATACTGGCCACGTTTACATTATGTTTTTTTTAAATTCTGAATTAAAAAGTTTGGAATTAAATTATTCTCCTTCGAGTTTATATGGAAATAATAATTCCAATTTACAGGAAAACATGTTAAATCGCCTTTATTTAATTCTGCTCAACGTCTGGGGGTCCGGGAGGGTTCTGATTAGACAGGGGGCGCACAAATGTAATGGACCAGAAGAAAACACACACTTCAGCTGCTACCGGCTTTTTTGTCATCTCGGTTTGTTGTTACGCGTGGGGATGTGTACCGCTGTTTCCCCGCTCATACAAACTGGGGAGCAACGGTCCAAACCCAGACTCCTGAACCAGCGAAGAGCAGCTTTGGTTCACTTTCTGCCCAGATGAACTGGAGTGAGGAGTGGTGTTAAGTGCCTCGGCCTGAGAAGAGCTTCCCCCGGATGAACCAAGCGCACAGAGGATGGACCACTCAGAACAAAATATAATCAACCAAACAGGATTTGCACTTCTGTCTGGATGTTTTGCACCACCTCGGTACCTGCCGCAGTCCTTGAGCACGGAGGACCGGAGCAGCCCCACCGGACCTGTAGTCCACAGTGCATTCTCACTTTTCTTGCAGTACGTCATCACTGAACGACTGGAATTATTTTTAAGAGGAATAAAGGTTTACTAGCCTGAGTCATCGACCGGTCTCTCTTCACGGAAGCCATCTGATCTCGCAGCATTAGGATTCATTCGCTCAACAGTAGGTTGTTCTTTTTTAATTTAACCGATCTCTGCTATTTGGTTGTGACGTACATAATGCGCCAGAACTCTCAGTGGTGTTGTGTTGTGTTGTGTAATTGCCGGCACAACAGCAAACAAAGCAGAGAGTGAACATGTCTGTCAACCATCATCGTCGTTTCTGTGAGATGAACTTGTGAATTAAAGGTGCAATAAAAAATGCAAAGTTTGTATTTGACAAAGGAAGTCCAAAGGAGGATAGAGAATGCAGTCTGATATCGCAACTCGGGTTGGTTCTGCTCATCTACTACTTCCAGGGTTCTTGCAATCTGTCTAGTGTATTCCAATTCCTGACCTAGTCGCTGGAGAGAAATGAAATTGAGCGGAGGCACTAGATGGCACCAGCCTGACTAAACGGCTTTAAAATCACAATAAACCACTCACTTAATTTGGATTGACCATATTTTCTGCACTATAGGGCGTGCTCTTAAGCCTCCAACCCCATCAAAAATTGACTACGCGCCACAATCCAGAGCGCCCCCATACACGAATCCACTCGAGTGTCTCAGCACGACTTCAGTAAACTACAAAGCCGCACCACCCGCAACGCACGCAAACACACACGGAGCAGACAGCGACCGCACAGCGAAAAACACTCACAGCCACGCTCATCACTCCACACCGACGAGGAACGGAACAGAGGAACGAACTGAAAAAGCAAGTGCAATGTGGCCACTTCTAGACACGACTGAACAACTGAGTCACTGTGAACACGCCGACAATCCGTTGGTCCCAGACAGCACCCTCCCTACACGCCACAACTGAACAAAGCCCAGAGTCACCGTGAACACAACAAACAAAGTCCCACTGACCCATCCAACTGTTGTGTTTCGTTTAAAGTCCGGTGCGGTTTATTTGTGGAAAAAGTTCGAAAATAGACCATTGCACCTTATAATCCAGAGCGCCTAATAGCCTGGAAAATACAGTAAGTTTAATTCTGAAATATCATTAGGAATTAAGTGTTTACATGTTATTTTTAAAACGGAATTCATTTTTATTCTGAATTTAATTATTTTTAATCAGAATTAAAGCTCTCATGTAAACGGGCCAACTGTGGAACATTCCAGGTAGAGCAATGACATCTCCATAGAAACAAGAAGGTGACGGACCCCCACCCAAAAAATTACACAGTGCACCTTTAAGACACTGCCTTACATCTGTCACATAGTTGTTTACATTAAGTAGAGGATCTGTTCTTAATTAAGTCCAATTAGGAACCTTATGCAAATTAGGACAGTTCACACCTTAGGGAAGTTCAATCAACTTCACAGATATTCCATACTGTAAGAACCCACCCACCTCCAACGCTAATTACACAAAACTTGAGGTAGGATTTTAATGAGGAAATGACTACGATAAAAGCCAGGAGGAGGTGGTCTGAGGTCAAATAATTAGTCGCAGTATAACAGTAGTAGTAATTAGTAGTAGTTGTAAAGTAGCTGATTGTTTAAAATCTCGCTTAAAAACACATTTACTTTTAAACTGGCATGAGAATTGTGTGATCCTCTGACTGTCTTTTACTGATGTAATTTTTCTATTTGCTAATTTTAGTATTTTGTGTTAATTTTCAGACTATAAGGCACATGTTAAATCCTTGAATTTTCTCAAAAAACTGACAGTGCATCTTATAATCCAGTGTGCCTTATGTATTAAGTGTAGTTGTGTTTACTGACCTTGAACCGATTTTATGAGGTACACGACGCTCAAAAATCTGTCAAAATGTTTTAATACGACTTTGGTAAGATACAAAGCTGCACCACTTGATAGATTGTCAGAAAATTATGGCTATCGTAGTCTGGAGCCTCGCGGAGTAAGTCCGACAGAAGCAGAACCACATCAGTGTACAAGGCGTGAGCTGTTTTTTTCAGCAGTTATAGTTTATGCAAATGAGCCATGTGGTTTTAAGTTTTGTTTCTGTAAAATGTAAACAAATGTAAATGTAAACACATTATTACTCAGTGTATATTTGGGTTCTCCTCGTAGTAAAAAAATAATAATAATAAATTATCCATCCATATTCACATTCATAATCCACTTTCACCAGTACAGGGAGGCAACACCAGGTGAATTACACCACGATCTGCCGATGGATCGTGGACGCCTGGGCTAAAGGATCAGTCTCAAGTGTCGTTTGTTTGTTGCACTTAATGCGCCTTATAATTCGGTGCGATTTATAGTCTGAAAAATACGTTATATTGTAGCTACTTTGTGCAGCACTTTGTAAGTAAGTAAGTCTTTATTTATATAGCGCTTTCACAGACATTTTCTGTCCCCAGAGACGCTTTACAGAGCATTATTCCCCATTATTCATTCACTCTATACCCTGGTGATGGTAAGTTACTATTGTAGCCACAACTGCCCTGGGGCACACTGACAGAAGTGCAGCTGTCATGCCAATCAGCGCCATCGGACCCTGCGACCACCAACATCATTCACACACATGTGCAATGTGGGTGAAGTGTCTTGCCTAAGGACACACTATGATTGAATTGATTGTATTTAACTGACCATGACTATCAACTGTTCTTGGAGACCTGTAGCATGTTTTGGGTTGATGGGGGAAACCGGAGCACCCGGAGGAAACCCATCCAGACACGGGGAGAAACATGCAAACTCCACACAGAAAGGCCCTGGCGACCCGGGGATCAAACCCAGAACCTTCTTGCTGTAAGGCATGAATGCTAGCCACTCAGCCACCGTGCCGCTTTGGAGACATTGTGTTGGTAAAATGTGCTATACAAACAACAAAGCAGGACTGGAGTAGTCATTTCTCACCATCTGAAGCCTCATACTCTCGTGCGTGCCACTGGCTCCCGGGCAGACGCCACTGCACTCTGTACTTGAGGATGGTGACTCCTCCTGAAGAATCAGGCTCATCGAACTCCACCACGGCTGTGCTGGAGAAGGGCTCCACCTGCTGGATCTCCGGGGAGGACGGCACCTCTGTGACAAACGGCAAACATGGCACAGTGTTAACCACGTTACCAACATTTGGGTTTTTACTGGTTATGTTGTAGTTCTAGAGCGCCCTTCTGTGGTGAAGCTCAGTGTAGTCAGGTAAAGTGAGATCCCTGTGTAAAATAAACATACACGACTGGTCAAAAGTTTTAAAGCACCTCTCTTTTTCCAGTTTTTTTACGGTTTACTGTTGACCGAAAGGTATTCTAAACCTTTGATTCATCAAATATAACAGCTGAACACACTCGTGGCTCGTTCTTTTTACAGTAGAAATCAAATATTCTTCAGAAAGTTCTTCCCAAATCTGTTGCAGAAGTTCCCATAAATGTGTGGCACTTGTAGAATCTGTGTATAATTCGTTCATTCGTTTTTGAAAATAAAATCAAAAATAAGAAAACGAAAAAACAACAGATTTCTTCATTATTTGTCTCCAGAACCAAAATGAAAAAACAGATAACGATTCGTTTTTTTCAGTTTTCGATTTTGTGTTTAAATGAAGAATGGAAAAAACTGATAACGGCTGTTTCCTGTTTACGTGACTTACATGACTTCCGTGACTGCGATGTCGGACTTCTGCACAGCATACGAACTGAACCAGGACTGACCAGATCAGACTGAGCTCAGGACTGAGACTGAGACTGAGACCAGGACCAGACTGGAGGCTCAGAGCCCACGGCAGGGCCCTAGCTCAAAGCTGAGGCTTGGACCCCGCAGAGGCTTGGAGTCAAAGCTCGGAGTCCGCTCTGGTCCTGGACCTGGATCAGTCCTGGTTCAGTCCGTATGCAGTGCAAAAGTCCGGCATCACAGTCACGGAAGTCACGTAAACGGGAAACGGCCGTTATCCCTTTTTTCCATTCTTCATTTAAACACAAAATCCAAAACAGAAAAAACAAATCGTTATCCGTTTTTAAAATTTTGGTTTTGGAGACAAATAATGAAGAAATCTGTTGTTTTTTAATTTTCTTATTTTTGGTTTTATATTCTATTCTGTCCAGTTGCTCCCAAACCAGCTCGATGGGGTTTAAGTCTGGACACTGTGCTGCTGCTGGACACTCCATGTTTTCAAGCTTTACCGTCTTGTTCTTTTTTCCTGAGGTAGTTTTGGCAGAGCTTGGACTTGTGTTTTGTACCTTTTATCTTTTTTAAACCTCTGGCTGTTCAGTACTTTCCTTTGTACCATTTCAGGCTCTTCACTGAACTTGCACGACTTTAATTGCGATAAACAACTGGAAAAATGAGGCCAACTGTGAGATCATTCGTTAAAATGTAACTGGTCTGGGGTGATCAGACGTCCACGAAAATACGGCACAGTCCTGAAATTCAAGTCCACGTCCCAAATCCTGTCCCTAAAATCTGATCGTCGTGACTGGTCTATAGACACAACACTCCTCTATTATGCTGTGTGAGCATGAGCACACTGTGACGCACACTGTGACACTCCCACAGGCTCTTCTCCACTGATTTATTGGGATTCAGCACCACAGCCGAAAACATGCTCCACAAACATCTGCGGTGAATACAATAGAACTATTTGTCCACAAACTCGGGCTGTGACAGACAGAGGGACAGATGTAGGCCTACGGTACATATCGAAAGAACTCCTCTGTGTGTTAAAGTGCTTTACTGTTGTACGGTACAGTGTGTTCACATGTTTACGTGTGTGAACCTTTGTATCCACCTTATTCTGCCTGTTTTGTTTCTGAATAATACTAACCCACACGTCCCTGCATGCTGGCGTTTCTGTTTGAGTGGGAATTTGGTTAATTTCTATGCAGAGGTAGAGAAAAGTCTCACCGCTAAAATTGTCAACACAGTAGTAAATTCAACAATGCACCTTTTTGTGGGAGGTCTGAAAACAGATTTGTATTCTGAATTAGGGCTGCTCGATTATGGAAAAAATCATTATCTCGATTATTCAAACTATTATTTTAGTTACATTTATTCAGCATTTCTCTCTCCAAAAAACAAACAAACAAACAAACAAACAAAAAAAAAACACTTTGTTATTGATAATTTAGACAAAACTTTCAAATTGAAAATAAACATAGGCTACAAATTTGAACCTTAGAGCAGTTTTGTGATGTATAAAATGAATAAATAAAATATACTTTGAACATGAAATAAGGCATAGAAAAACAGAAATGTATCCAAAATAAATTATATATCCAGCTGTTCATATATATGAGTTTGGAGATCATTTGATGCATGAAATCGTAATCAAAATTTTATTCATTTGAAAAGGCATAGACTGAAGACAACTTATTTGCTGTTGAGATCAGCAGATTTATGCAAAAAGTAAGTAAGTCCCTATTTATATAGCGCTTTTCACAGACATTTTTTGTCACAAAGACACTTTACAGATCATTACATTCAGCACTATTCAGTCACTCTATACCTGGTGATGGTAAGCTACTGTAGTAGCCACAGCTGCCCTGGGGCAGACTGACAGAAGCAAGGCTGCCATGCCAATCGACGCCACCCCTCCGACCACCACCATCACTCACACACACACCACTTTCATACTAAAAGAACATGCAACCAGAATAATAATGGCAGCACTTGTGTTATGTAGCATGTGCCTTATGTGAAAGCTCAGAACCTCCAGAATTCCCTCATCGAGTTGCAGAGGCTGCACTGGCACTGATTCATGACTGGATAATCATTTGGGAACCAAAACACAAAGTTGTACCACAGATAAATGAGCCATCATGTCCAATGTTTATATAACTAAGAATAAATCAACATCACCGTTGGTATCAGTAAAAGGTGTATTTGATTGGTTTGTTTGCGTGGAAATATGGGGGAATAATTATAAAACAAATATCAAGTCCATTGTCTTACAGCAAAAGAAAGCTATTAGAATTGTCAATAATGCAGATTACTATGCCCCAACAAACGCTCTTTTTATTCAGTTAAATACATTAAAATAACATGATCTTGTTGATCTCTATACTGTAATCAGAGCTCCCTCAGAGTATCCAAGAGATTGTGGATGTGTGTGTACCAAAAGATTTAAGAACGTATTCTTTTCCTCACTCATAAAAGACAAGTTTTTTTTGTTTGTTTGTCCAAATAGTTCTGACGTCTTGTTTCCTGTTTGATATGTTAATAGGTTTAGACAAAATAAGTGTCTAAACTTCAGTCTAAACTTGTTCAGTCTGTGTTAAATCATTGTAATGTGATGTATGATTATGTTAATTGACTGAAGAAACTAAACTAAACTAAAACTAACTAAACTATTTGAACACAGATTAGTCAAATTTATGACATTATAATTTGTGTCATGTTACATTTATAGTGTCTCATTAGCAGAATTATTATTGTTTTTAATTTCATAAATTTGAGCTATCTGTGTTCATATAGTTTAGTTTGTTTTAGTTTAGTTTATTTTCTTCAGTCTGCGTTAAATCACTGTAATATGATGTATGATTATGTTAATTGACTGAAGAAAATAAACTAAACTAAAACTAACTAAACTATTTGAACACAGATAAGTCAAATTTATGACATTCAAAACAATAATAATTCTGCAATCAGACACTATAAACGTAACATGGCACAAATTATAATGTCATTTCATTTTACAACTTTTATTACAAAATAAATCAAACCAATAACTAAAAACTATTACTCCGAATAACTCCCTCTTTTGAAGCGCCTGTCAAACAGTCGGACGCCTCATTACCATCTCATGAGTACTACAACACGACCGGGCTGTATACCCCGACTTAACTTCCCAAATGAAACAGCTCCAACTGTTAATGACTCGCTCAAATCCCTAATTGTTTGAACACTAAAGTAACTGTGGCGTGTTTTGAATCGCCAGCTGCACTTTGATTGTCCAAAACTCCAAACTCAAAGCGCTGGCTGCTCAGTGGGAACTTGTTACCGAGAACGATTCACAAAAGGTCCCCTCTTGGTTTAATGAGTCCTGAACTATTAGCATATCAATCGAAGCTAATACGCCGGCGCTTTTAAAACCGCGAGTACAAAATATACTAGTGTTTTAAGATCACAGCCTTTTGCAATTTAGACCAGAGATTATATGTAAATTCGGGTGTTGTTTGGGGGCCGTAGCTGCGGTTCGCCCAATGGTGCGATGTCCAATTACGCTCAGATCAGAAAGCGCGGAGTCGTCTGTGATCTCGGTAAATACGAGGCCGTGTTGGACCGGGCAGGTAGGTCGCTATAGTGGAGACTAATTGGTTGCGTGGTTGTAAATATAAAGAACGGTAATATCCACAGAGTAAAGTGGAGAAGAATAGAGTAGAAGAAAAAGAATAACATGATGCCAATTTGTTCTGATCTTTAACACTCGTTTTTTTATGATATAATTTACTGTATGTTACGTTTTACTCGTATTATCGTCTGTGCTTTGAAGTGTGGTCGTGTGTTTGTACTTTGTTGTGGCAGCTCAGAAATTTCCCTATTGTTGGTTGGACAAATAAAAAAATCTTCCTGAATATTCTTAGATTTGGTCCAGGTGTCAAACATACAGTGTCTTGGAGGGTCGGATCCAAGAACTTTAATCTGGCCCTCGGCAGATTTTCTACTAAAATATTTGGTAACATTTTATAATAACGACACCTGACTTAGCCTTAATAAAGCATGAACAAAGACTTAATTAATAATGAACAAAGATTGAATTAATAATGATTCACACTTAGTAAATGCTTAATAAAGGATAATTAGTCTTCACTTTAGAAAAGCTCTCAAAAAGACTTAACTAACAGATAACAGCTGCCTGAATGATCATTGTATTATTAGTAAATCATTCTCTCATAGTTTACTAATGATTAATAAATGCTCAAATGGTTAGTTCATGAGTAATTAAGTATGAAATAATTATGAGTAACTATTTACAGCACAGGAAAATTAAGTGTAAGTGCTAATTAAGGTAGTAATTAAGTAGTTACTAAGCGTGAATCATTATTAGTTAAGCCTTAGTTCATGCTTTATTAAGGTTTAGTTATTATAAAGTGTTACAAAATATTTCAATAATATTTTCTATTAAATATTGGTAATTTTCAGCAGTGTTTATCACAGCAGCGTCTCCAGCGTCTCTGTACGTGGCCCCTCCCACCAGAGCAGCACAAATGAAGACTTGTCTCTTTCCAAACGCTCTTAAAGGACGATCGTTTTGACTGTTGACCGTGACACCCTCATCAACAAAATGTCCAACATAAGAAAAGTGGAGCCTGAGTGCAGGATTTTACAACAAAAAAAAAGACTGACTTATTCTTATTTGCAAACAAGTTCATGTTAAAACTTTGTGTTGAAATTACATTTTTCTTAAAGTTTCAGGTTGTTCATAATATTATAATATTTTGTAAAAGAAAAAAAATAATCAATTAAAAAAGATTTCTGTAATAGATTTGCGTTTCTCTGCACAAATATTTGAACTTATTGTTATTTTTGGGGTAAATATGACATGAGTTTTGTGAATGAGTTTGACACCCCTGATATTTACACTACCGGTCAAAAGTTTTAGAACATCATAATTCTTCCAGTTGTTTATTGCAATTCAAGTCGTGCAAGTCCAATGAAGAGCTTGAAATGGTACAAAGTTTAAAAGAAGATAAGAACACAAAACACCAAAAGTCCAAGATCTGCCAAAACTACATCAGGAAAAAAGAACAAGATGGTAAAACTTGAAAACATGGAGTGTCCAGCACAGTGTCCAGACTTAAACCCCATCGAGTTGGTTTGGGATGAACTGGACAGAAGAGTGAAAGTCAAGAAACCTACAAGTGCCACACATTTATGGGAACTTCTGCGACAGACTTGGGAAGAACTTTCTGATGAATATTTGATTTCTGTTGTAAAAAGAACGAGCCACGAGTGTGTTCAGCTGTTATATCTGCCAAAGGTGGACACTTTCATGAATCAAAAGTTTAGAATATGTTTTGTTCAATATATTAATTCCATGATTTATTTTTCAACTGAAATTGCTTATTTGTTCTATGCTTTCATTTGCTTAGGTGCAATGACACAAAAAACTAAATAATTTTCGGTGTGCACAGTTATTACAATTAATAGGAGAGATGCATTGTACCAGGTTGTAGCACCAGTGCGAATTTCCACCTGTCGTCCCTGGGCAGGTTCATTGATTGATTGTATTTAACTGACCTTGGCAATCGACTGTTCTTCCTGTAGAACTATGTAGCATGTTTTGGGTTGACCAAAGTACATCTGTGACATGTTAGTGCCACATGAACCATCTCGCACTCTGAGGAGCTCAGGGACCGGCCTCCTGCTGGTGCCCAGAGTCAGGATTAAACACGGGGAGTCAGCGTTTCAGATTCATGCAGCTAAAACCTCGAACAGTCTTCCTGAACATGTGAGACTCAGAACGGTTCTGTTTAGACTCCTTATGACTGAAAGGTTTTCATTTTTCATTCCGCACTCTTCTCTCTCGTTTAATGTCTCTCTCTTTTTAATTTTATGATGATTATTTATGTTTTGATTTCTGATTTTAATCTATTTCTTATTCTGTAAAGCACTTTGAATTACTTTGTGTACAAAATGTGCTATACAAATAAACTTGCCTTGCTTCGTTCCTTGTAAAATCCTCTATACAACTTTTAAGATGATAATTATTTGCTTTTAATCTAATTAATCAAATCCACACAGAATAGACAAGACAGACAAACAAAAAAGAAATCATAAATAAAATAAATACATTTAATTTTAATTTGAAAAATGTCTTACCTGCTTGTATGAGGAGGAACTCCTTGGACTCACTGCCCATGCTGTTGGTGGCTGTGCAGTTGTAGCTCCCAAAGTCATTCTGAGACTCAGGGTTGATCTGAGAAAACACACAAGCACAAAACACGACGCTGTGAGAATCATCCACACCTACATAAATATCTGTATGTGCACCGTATCGTCCTGAAAGATAACTATGCTCGTGACAGCTTTTTAAAGACCATTTACTTATTGTTTTTCTGTGTATTTGTCTTGTCTCACTACAGATATATTGCAGCTCTTGAGGTCAAAGTGTGTCTGCTGTCTCTTGTGTCTGCATCTACTTTTCTACATTTTATTGTCCAATAACGAGGAAGTGTGTTACAGCATGCTAGTTGTTGTGAGCTTTACTGTAATGACAAAACTCTGGTCCGCTCTGGTCTCTTGAGAGAGCGCTTATAAACTCAGTAAAAAAGTGAGGAATAACTCTGGACCACAAACTAGTTCTATTTTTTTCATATTTTAAGGTTTTTCATATTTTAATCTACACCTTTAACTAAAACTGAGACTAAACCTGGTCTAAGGCCTGGTTTGAATCAAGGTTTGGTCCTGGTCTGGTCCCGGCCTCAGTCCCGGTCCTGTTCCTGGTCTCAGTCCCGGTCTCAGTTCTGGTCTGGTCCCAGTCTCAGTCCCGGTCCTGGTCCCAGTCTAAGTTCTGGTCTCAGTCCCGGTCTGGTCCCGGACCTGGTTCAGTCCTGGTTCAGTCCTGGTTCAATCTGGCATCGCAATTTAAATCACGTAAACGGGAAACGTCCGATATCCATTTTTTCCATTCTTCATTTAAACACAAAATCGAAAACTGAAAAAATTAATCTTAATCAATTTTTTTCATTTTGGTTTTGGAGACAAATAATGAAGAAAATAGTAGTTTTTTTTGGTTTTCTTATTTTTGGTTTTATATTGAAAAACGAACGAACGAATGATACACGGATTCTGACAAAACACGACACGAGCACCTACGTATTTCTATACAATTATTATTATTTATTAGCAAACTGGCTCAGATTTGCTTTCATTTTACACGTCGCCGTTCGTTATCAGTTAATGAAAGTCTGTTTTTTATTAATTTTAATGAGTTTCTGCTGGTAAACATGTAGTTATTGTTGTGATGAGATAGGCCTCATTGTGGCTGTTTCACAAATACAATACGAGCATATGGCTGAGAGGATAAGCACCTCGCTGTGTTTGGCCCTTGCACAATGAAAGCTGCTTTGAAACTGAATCGTACTGGAACCTTGTGAGAAATGAAAATCCAGTTGTTTTTATATTACCGTGTTTAACCAGTGGTGGAACGTAACGAAGTAAAAGTACTACAAAAAAAAAAGTACTGGACTTAAAGGTGTAACTTTTCTGTTGAGGGTTGATCTAATGCTTTTCTTCATGGAGATGTTATTGCTTTGTCTGGAATGTTTCGCAGTATGGCATTAAACCTTTCTATCTTCTCGGAGACCAAACCAGACCAAGTTACAGGTCAGATCTGTGGAGAGGCGACCCCGCTCACAGTCAGAATCCATGTTTTTCTAGGTATTTTTGAGCTATAAAACCACCTGTAATGTAATAAATGTAAGGTAGAGCTGTTTAATGTCACACTGTGGAACATTCCAGGCAGAGCAATGACATATCCATAGAAACAGGTGACGGACACCCAACCCAAAAGGTACATAGTGCACCTTTAAGTAAATAATGTAGGCATCTGTACTTTACTCGAATACATTTTACAGTGGATACTACATTTGGGTGTATCTGTATTTTCTACTTCGCAAAATTTTTTAACTGGACGTAAACATATTTTTTATCAATTTGTTATTTTTGTATTGTGTGAGACCTGTTTAACGGTTGTGAGGTTTGTTTATTTATTTATTTATCATTTATTTTATCAAGTTACAGCAAAAAACAAAACAACAACAACAAAATAAAACAGCTAAGAATTCAATTCAAACTATTGATTTAATTATTTTGTCTGAACAGAATTCAGCAAAAATCTTTATCAAAATCACTACATTTGAAGGTTTATTAGATCTGAAAATCTGCAAGAAATATTTTTACTTTTTATTGTTTCAGTAAATTTTTCAACCAGTTTTTTTAATTTAATACTTTTACATAGTTTGTTTTTTATATTTCCTCAGAGGAGGACTCAAATATACACTAAGTTATAATGTGTTTAATGCAGCTTTGCGCACATTTGTTAACATTTTACACAAACAAAACTTAAAACCACATGGCTCATTTGCATAAACTATAAGCGCTGATGCGGTCAGCTTCTGTCGGACTAAAGGACATGACTCTCCGAGGCTCCTGACTACAGTAGCAGTTCATCCGACAATCCGACAATGCATCAAGCGGTGCGGTGCTTTGTAGTTTACCAAAGTCGTACTAAAACATTTTGACAGATTTTTGAGCGCCGTGTACCACAAAAAAATCGGTTCGAGGTCAGTCAGCACAACCAGAATTAATACATAAAGTGCACCGGATTACAAGACTGACTGTCAAATTTTGAGAAAATTATAGGATTTTAAGTGCGCCTTATAGTCCGAAAAATATTGTACCTATTGTATCTGGTCAAAAATGTAAATTAAAGGTCTCATTAAATGCCAGTTTCTGACCTGTTACCATGATGTTTCATCATCATAAACATACATGGAGTTTGTTTCAATCACACACAAATCTTGCATATCTAGCAACTGATACCTTCAGAATCAGTTGGATAATTTCAGCTCTGGATTTGCTGATCTCTATTGAACAAAAGGAGAAATGTAGCTGTTAACTTGAAAACTAATGTAGGATCACTCAAACATGTGTGAATGAAACAAAAAAACACAACTCCGGGTCTGTTTTTGAGGATGTAAAGACATTCTAAGATGGTTTAAAGCTCATAAGAGTCAGTTTAGCGTGAGCAGACAGTACCTCGAGGTAGCTGACGGAGGGGGTGTTGTAGATCTTGACGTTGCTGGAGTTGGCGTTGGGCAGCTGGAGACCGTCTCTGAACCACGACATGTCTGCGGACGGGTGAGCCTCCACCTCGCAGCTGATGTTGGCGGGGTTCCCCTCCCACGTGTACACCGTCACCTGGCCCAGGATCTTTGGAGAGTCTACGGAGAGATGAGAGGGGAAGATGTGAGTTAAAGGTGGACTGTGGAACGTTTTGGCTGGGGATCCTTCGTCTGCTTCTTTCTATGGGTATGTCATTGCTCTGCCTGGAATGTTCCACAGTATGACATTAGAAAAACAGACTGACTGAGAGCGGGGTCGCCTCTCTACAACTTGGTCTGGTTTGGTCTCCATGAAAATAAATAAGTTTGTGAAACATTCCAGACAAAGCAATAACATCTCCATGAGAAAAGCATTTAACGGACCCTCCACCAGAAAGGTTACACACTTTTACTGTCATAAAAACTTTAAAACGGTTTGCAGTGGTCCAAAGTTTTTCCTCAAGTACCTTATGCATTCTGACCATCCTAATTATTCACCAAAATTTGTTTATAGCTGCTTTCTTAAATTGTCAGAGGCCAGTGCTGAGTTTTGCCGTGGTAGTAATACTAACAACAACTAGATGACCAACCGCACACTTCCTGATTATCAGTACAGCTGCATATCTCCATGGTAATGTAAATGCATTGCCTAAAATGTTCCACAGTATGGCATTAAGTTTATTTAATGTAGAGAAAGATTCACTGGTACCGCTAAAAAACAAAACAAAAAACATCTGCTCCCCTTGGGCACCACAGTTTTGTAACGCAGAAATCAGCGAACTTGTTTCTTTTATTAAGTTGTTTTAGATGAATTTTGCAGTTTAAAATGTACAATTTCTGACATAAATGCCACGTTTACATGACAGCTTCAAAAAGTGATTTAATTCTGAATGAAAATTAATTCTGCTTTTAAAAGGCCATGTAAAGATGAGAGTAGAATTTGAATGGCCAACCTTTGGATCAGTGGACAAACGCTCGACCAACTGAGCTACTGTCGCCCTTTCACACTGGAAACAGGTTAATGGTCAGATCTATGGAGAAGCAAGCCTGCACATGGTTAGGAATTAAAGTTTCTTTTAGTATTTTTGAGCTATAAAACATCTGTAATTGAAGAAATAAGAGAAATATTGCCGCATTCTGTTGAATGTCGGTAGACGAGAAATCCTGGGTTAGTTCTCCTGACATCCGTTGTTTTTTTCCTTTTTAAATGTCTTGAGTGCAAATTATTACGGTCAGAATAGAAATAATTAAGATTTCAGATTTCAGCTTAATAACAGTTATTTTGTCATGAAGAATCATGTTCTATGTAGTACCCTCTCTTTTACTGCATTGTACTGTATATTACTGTAGTACATTGGAGGATACCACATCACAGTACTTCAGTTACAAGGAGGGACATGTTCAAGTTTGTTCCTGTAAAATTAAGCATGGCATTTATCAACTGTAAAGATACAAGTATTTTCTAAAAACATATTTTCAAGTCAAGCATCAAGTCTTCTCAAGTCCGAGTCAAGTTCAAAGTCCCTGACCTTTAAGTCCAAGTTGAGTCCCAAGTCACTGACCTTCAAGTCCAAGCCGAGTCCCAAGTCACTGACCTTCAAGTCCAAGTTGAGTCCCAAGTCACTGACCTTCAAGTCCAAGTTGAGTCCCAAGTCACTGACCTTCAAGTCCAAGTTGAGTCCCAACTCACTGACCTTCAAGTCCAAGTTGAGTCCCAAGTCACTGACCTTCAAGTCCAAGTTGAGTCCCAACTCACTGACCTTCAAGTCCAAGCCGAGTCCCAAGTCACTGCACTGACCTTCAAGTCCAAGTTGAGTCCCAACTCACTGACCTTCAAGTCCAAGCCGAGTCCCAAGTCACTGCACTGACCTTCAAGTCCAAGTTGAGTCCCAAGTCACTGCACTGACCTTCAAGTCCAAGTTGAGTCCCAAGTCACTGACCTTCAAGTCCAAGTTGAGTCCCAAGTCACTGACCTTCAAGTCCAAGCCGAGTCCCAAGTCTTTCTCCATTTTATCAAGTCAAGTCTCAAGTCCTAAAAATAGTGACTCAAGTCTGACTCGGGTCCAAATCCTCACCTCTGCAATAAAACACTGCTGAACATTCCAGGCAAAGAAATAACATCTCCAAGTTACACAGTGCAGCTTTAACAATAAAAATATAATGTGATAAAGTTGATAAAATTCTTTCACCACTAAAATATCAAACATAACCTTTCATGCGGGAACCAATCCAAAACAAATCGCATTTTCCTGTATGTCCAGCTGTTATTTCTTCTCTCTTCCTCGCCGGGCTGAGAAATCGAATGAACTTTGACCGCCGCGCCACCCCTTCGAACACCTCTGCTTTTTAAAACAACACATTTCGTTCCCGCTTCGAGACTTATGTAACCGAGCCGGTCAATATCCACCGTCCTCCCCGCAGCCGTGCTTACATCCTCATAATGAACTATACCACCGGCTCCCATCGACTAGCGCAGATCTGCCAACGCCCACGTGTTGCCCGGGACGCTGACCTATCGATTAACTGTGTGTTTTAGCAGTTTTTTTACTCTCCTAATATCGTGAGGAAGAGGCTAAAACGGTTAGGGTCTGTGATATCTTCAAGGCGGTTCTCTGGCGGGGGCAGAGAGAGAAGCTAATTAGCGCAAATGGGAAAACGAGCTAGCTTTTGGCACGCCGGCGAAACGTTTGACGGCGGCTCACAGTTTGTCTTCTTGATTTATTTTCTGGAACAAACAGTCAACCGCGGAAATCAATCACGGCGACAACTAGATTAATGTTAGCGGGATCTGGGTTAAATTAGCTGCTCAAACGGCGAGGATTCTGCCAGTTAGCTCGTAACGGTCGTGTTACCAGAGACGGACTTGTTTAAAACCTGCTGCACTTCCGGGTAAGTCAGTTCTTTATGATCAGATTGTGTTAAAACTCAGATTAAAGGTCCAGTATTAAACAAAATTGACTCTTGTGAGCTTTAAGAATCCATGTATCATTTCTTTATTGTTTTTCAAAATAAAACCTAAAATTGGATCCAATTTATATCATATTTATATCCAAAACCAAAATGATGAAAAAAAAAAAAAAAAAAAAAAAAAACAGATAACAAGTCTTTTTTTTTTCTTTTCCAGTTTTTCATTTTTTTGATTTTAAATAAATAATGGGAAAAAACAGATAATGTCTGTTTCCTGTTTCTGTGACTTAAACTGAGATGCCAAACTTTTGTACCACATACAGACTGAACCAGAACTAAACCAGGTTCCAAGTCAGGTCTAAACCAGAACTGAACCAGGTCTAAACTGGTCTCAGTCCTGGCCTCATTCCCGGTCTGGTCCCGGCCTGGTCCCGGTCTCAGTCCTGGTCAGGTCACAGTCTGGTCCCGGTCTCAGTCCAGGTCTGGTCTCAGTCTGGTCCCAGTCTCAGTCCAGGTCTGGTCTCAGTCTGGTTCCGGTCTCAGTCCCGGTCTGGTTTCAGTCCTGGTCTGGTCTCAGTCTGGTTCCGGTCTCAGTCCCGGTCTGGTCTCAGTCCTGGTCTGGTCTCAGTCTGGTCCCGGTCTGGTCCCGGTCTCAATCCCGGTCTGGTCTCAGTCCTGGTCAGGTCTCAGTCTGGTTCCGGTCTCAGTCCCAGTCTGGTGTGGTCTGGTCCTGGTCTCGACTCGTTATTGAATCGTTATCCATTTTTTTTCATTTTTGATTTTGGAGACAAATAATGAAGAAAATTGCCCGAGCCCGTGGAGGAGGTGTCCGCAAAGCGCGATCGGGCGACGACTGCGCTTACCTCCGTGGGGCGCGGAGCTCTGCACTGGTCCTTTTGTCTGCAGTCATTTAACAGTCTGCACGGGCGCACCTCAGAGCCCATCCCAACAATGACTCCTTGTTCATTTTTAACTTTTTAACTTCTGTTTTAGTCCTGGTTTAGTCCTGGTTCAGTCAGTTTGTATTCTGATGGATGCTTCAGTTAGAATGCTTTTAATTTGTGTGTGATTTATCACGGGCACAGGCGGGTAACGGGTGGAATGGTAACGGGTCCGGGCGGGTGCAAGTTTAACTTTGATAAAATCACGGGTTAACAGGCGGGTGTGGTGCTGTACTGCGTGGGTGCGGACAGGTGCGAGTCTCCAAAACTGGACCCGTGCAGGATTCTGACACACACATTCTACATTCTACTAATCCTTCACATCACTCTCATCTGTAATGTGTACAAACTTGTTTAGAGATGTTTTAGATGAAGTAAGAACATTCTAATATGACTTAAAGCTCACAAAAGTACATTTTGCGTAACATGGGACCTTTAAGTACAGTTCTTTACTACTTTTACTTCCACCTCCGCTGAACCCTCATACATCGTCCCGCTGTGCAGTGCTGCCATGGACCTTTCATGGCCTGATAGAGTCTTCACTGTGAGTGCTGATACGAGCCCCAGAGAGAGGCCCTTTCTTCTTATCAATAATTACTTGGCATCCCTGAATGAGCTACCTGATTAGGCGCTGATTACGGGGCCTCTAACCACGCGCCCTTCAACATCTACGTCTCCTTCCACAAAGAAAAGAGGCCCTATCTCCAGGCGCATCGGTTCGGTCGTGTGAAGAAAAAAAGAGAGGAAAAAAAAAAAGGCTGTATTATTTCAATTAGCAGTTCATCACTGGCGTCATTTGATCTTAAGTGATTTGAAAAACTAGATGACATTGGATGCGCTAATTGAAAAGGGATTTACTTGAAATTGCGTTACAAGGAGATTAGCAGTTCTGTTTACAGGTCCTATCTTCAGGGTTCCTACAGGTTTTTCAAGTTACATTTAAGACTTTTTTTAAGACCATTTAAACTTAATATCTATGTCACATCTTATTTCATACACCTACCGACAAAGAAAAACATAATTCTTGAATTTGTGTTCATTCATTTCTCAAACAAAGGATTATGGGGAGTATAGAGACTCTTCCCGATAACGCCGGCATGAAACGTTTCGCTCGGTAACGTAAAACAAATGGCTGCGTCAAACTTTGTGTTCTGCTGAGATGTTCTTTGATTTCACGCTCTTCTGCTTCGTGTGTTGCTTGTGATGCTGTAACTCATGATCTTCAGTGACGTTTTGGAGGATTTTGACCCCGGGGCTGCGTTGTGTTAGCCTGATTCATCAGCTGGTTTCACTTTGTTGAAACCGTCTGACCTCGCAGCATTAGAATTCGTTCGCTTGACGGTAGGCGGGTACTTTTTTTTCATTTAATCGATCGCTGCTATTTGGTCGTGATGTATGTAATGCGCCGCTAACAGGGATAACTGGTATATTAAGCTTTTCTCAAATCCCGTAGGAAGAAGGGCAATAACGTCTTTCCACTTGATAAAATTCACCAAACATTCTCTTTGTTCCGACTTTAAATCCTCGATCTTGGGAATCGTTGCCAACACAGAATGTATGGCTCTTCGCTGATTGGCTGATGGCCGAACTCGCACTTCCAGCGTTTTTGTGAACCGTCTAGTGTATTCCGATTCCTGACCTTGTCGCTGGAGAGCATTTGCACTAGGTGGCGCCAGCGTGGCTAACTCTTCCCCATAAGTCCAGCATGAAATGTCTTGCTCGGTAACGTATAACCAGCGTTAAAAAACAAACACAACGGCCGTTAATCAAACTTTGTGTTCTGCTGAGATTGTCTTTGATTTTACGCTCTTCTGTTTCACTTGTTGCTTGTGCTGTTGTAACTTGTAATTTTCAGTGATGTGTTTGGAGAATTTTGACCCAAAACTGTGCCTCAATTATTGTTCCCGCCACTTTTTATTTAAGCAAAGTTATTTAACCAAATAATGGCGTCTGACAAATTTTACTTTTGTGGAGAAATACGTTACATCAAAGTTACATACTGCACACATTTTAAGACCCAGCTATAAAAATTCAAGACTTTTTCAGAGTCTTTTTAAGATTTTATTTCCAAATTCATAAATTCAATGCTTTTAAGATGTTTTAAGACACCGTGGGAACCCTGAATATTACACAAAACTGACCCCTGTGAGCTTTTAGACATGTCATAATGCTGTTACTTCACCAAAAACATACCTGGAGTTGTGTTTTGTTTCATTCACAAATGTTTGAGATCCTTTATTATAAGTCTCCAAAGCTCAAAATGCTCTCTTCCACCTTGTGATGTCATGTAGTGGTAGTTTTCAAGTTAACACCTCCTTTTACTTTTAGTTCAGTAGAGATCAGAAATTCCATGGCTGAAATGATCTATATGATTCTAATTATTCTGAAGGTGTGTGAAGTTTAAAAACACAGTGGAGCACTTGCAGTATTACCACATGACATCACAAGGTGGAACAGAGTTTGAGAAAAGAACTCAGTATGCAGGGTGTGTGTTTTAAACAGGTGTGAATAAAACAAAACACAACTCTAGGTCTGTTTTTGATGAGGAAAAACATAACATAGATCAGAGAATAGAGTAATTTGGGCCCTTAAAAGGAAGTATATTTAAGATTTTGATTAAATTTGACCTACCTGTGTCCCCACAAAGTCAAATATAGCTTTTACTGCTTACAATTCTAATATTAGACATAAGGAAACATTTATTTAGTTAACTTATAATTTAGTAATTTGATTCTCAAGACACTTATCCAATCAGAAAGCCTCACACGAGTCTCTCATTTGGGTCTGTCCAGTTGGTTTAAACCTAAAATGCCTCTCTATGATCTGAATGGTCACTACCTAAAAACCCCAGCATTTTCAGCGAATCATTACTCAGTGCTAGTGCAGCCTTTGCAGCTCAGTGAGGGAATTCTGGAGGTTCTGAGCTTCCACATGATGTGTGATCTGTCCATTTATCGAGAATGAGAAAGTTTGTTTGTCTCCTCTATCTGCAGGTTAAGGCTCTGGTAACCCAGGCTGAGTTGTGATTGTAATAGACTTTGTAAACAGTAACAAGAGCGCAGCCTATACATCGTTCCTTTAAAGCTTTCAGTGGTAAAGACGAGTTAAACAAAATAGCGTACTTAAAAACAGACAGCGCACAAACTTGCCCTTTATCAATCCAAAGCAGTTTAAATCAGGCTCCTTTTAATGAAAAATAGATGCTTCCTTTAAAAGTGAATAGTTTATACACGAATGTTAATTTGTTAATATTGTTATTTATTCTAACCCATAGACTGTATAAAAGAAACAGACTAAGAGAGTGTGACATCACCTATAGTGTTCAGCGTCGCTCAAATGAGGCTCGTGAAGCTCATGGTTACGGGGCGAATCTGGAATCAGGCTCTATGTTATGAAGAGGATTTTTTTGACAGACAAAATAATGATCCTGAAAAAATTTAGGATCATGTAGAGCGGGTTAATACGAACATTTTAAGACCAAAATGACGAGCCTCACAGCAGCAGTTACAGAGAGACAAGATCCCACTGTAAGTTAGTGTATGTCCACTCATATACTGTATTTTCCGGGCTATTAGGTGTTCTGGATTATAAGACGCACTGTCATTAAATGGTCTATTTTTGAACTTTTTTCACAAATAAACTGCGCCGGACTTTAAACGAAACAGTTGGATGGGTCAGTGGGACTTTGTTTGTGGCGTTCACGGTGACTCTGGGCTTTGTTCAGTTGTGGCGTGTAGGGAGGGTGCTGTCTGGGACCAACGGATTGTCGGCGTGTTCGCAGTGACTCAGTTGTTCAGTTGTGTCTAGAAGTGGCACATTGCACTCGCTTTTTCGGTTCGTTCCTCGTCGGCGTGGAGTGATGAGTGTGGTTGTGGGTGTTTTTTGTTGCGCGGTCGCCGTCTGCTCCGTGCATGTTTGTAGTTTACTGAAGTCGTGCTGGGACACCCGAGTGGATTCGTGTATAGGGCGCTCTGGATTGTGGCGCGCAGTTGTTTTTTGACGGGGTTGGAGGAAAATACAGTAACCGGTCTATGTTGTGCCGTCACTGTTGAAGCAGACACAGCTATGCAGATAGATAAACTCCACGACAACTGACAGGCGTATTGTCTACTTTAATAACGTCACTTTTAATTATCGATGGAGTGAAAGTACAACAGAAAAGAAAGAAACAGTATTTAGACTGTGTAGTAACGCAATTTCACACAAAGTTCCAACAAAGGTATTCTTTTTAAGTCCACGTATGCACAAATCTCTAAGACTCTCATTTAACGTAAAATACTTACAAGGAATGCTTTCTGTAAAACAATAAAAAGGAATGAACGTAGATTACATCAGACAACTTGCTGTGTTGGCCATTTTACTTTTTTTTTTTCACACTGCATTTGTCGGACAGTTGAGTGGCTGCTGATGGCACAGAGGGGCCACAACAGTCAAAGACCATCCAATGTTCTTGCATGCACTTGGAGAACCAGCACTACAATCAAGCACAGGTCCTTAGGATAGCAAGCCTGTGTTGGCCATTTTACAAAGTGTGCTGCATCTCTAACTCTACAGCAAATAAGAAGTGATGTGTCGTTCATGTTGAGGCTTTGAAGCGTGTGCCAAGTAATCAGGGAACGCTTTGGTGAAGTGCGTATCGAGGCTTGTATTGGTGACGTTCGAAGCCTCGCAAACCGCTCCTACCATGTGACTGGTTCAGCAAGTGGTTTGCGGATTTGGCGCGATTCGAAACATAAGGGCCAAAGAAACGCAACGGATTCCCCCAAAACATTCTGTGGTGTTGGGTTATTGTGAGTTTGGTACATTCTATTTGAGATTCATTTTGCGATGGAACCAGCAAAAAAAGAATATTTTCCCCTGTTTGGGAACATTTTGAGCTGATATCTCCTAATAAAGTATATAGTAATAATTATGTCATTAAATAAACAATATTACTAAATACACAAATTTGACAACACACTGTTTTCCCTGGTCTAATATATTTCTTGTAAAAAAAAAAAAGGCGAAGCGTCTACTTTTTCTTTTAACCCGACCATTATATCATGAATACAGACTCCATGTTAATAAATTCCAAATTTATGTTGAAATCACAAACATTCAGATATTTAATCGTTCATTTGTTCAGTATAAATCTATCAATCAGAACCTCGATGATCATGTTGATTGTTCTATTATCACTCTGCCTGTTATACATTTTTTGGAGCAAATGAAGCACCTTGAAGCATCGGCTCAAGAGTCGAGCAAATGGTGAGATGAAGCCCCATGAAGCACTGAAGCGTTCCATCCATCACTACAAATAACGTGAACATGAGCATTAAACAAACACAGTGCCTCCTGCTAGTGCACAGTATGTAATTAGAATTTTGTATACATCTTTGGCACATAATTACATTTGTAGCCTTGCACTTTAGAGTTGCTTTACAATTCTGTGCATTATTAATTCATTCCACCCACTCTGATATAGTCGTTTACTTTCTGCCCTGGAGTAAACTAAAAGAAGCGAGGCTGCCAATCCGCAATCTCAGACTCCACATTCACACGCTGGCAAGAAGTATGCACTGGGTTTACGGTTCGCGGGCCAGTGCTCTAACCACAGCTGTCCCTATACTGCAAATTCAGATTCAGTGTAACAGTAATATTCGTAAGCAAATCCTTGAATGTGCATTGTGGTTTTCTGGCAGCGGGTCGGTCAAATAACATCATAATATCACCAAAGAGCACTTGGACTCAGACACCTCCTGATTCCCTCCAAAAAAGTCTTATCCCTGCCCATCACCTGTTGCCCTCAGGAAGAAGGTACAGGTCCAAAGACGCCAGAACATCTAGACTGGCCCACAGCTTGTACCCTTGGGCACCCACTACAATAACTGAACTGGACCCTACATTGACGCAACAAGACATTTAAACACACATCTGACCGGCTGCCCCCCATGTCCTTGATGTCCCAGTTCCTTTGGTTCTTTTGATTTGATTTGTTGATCTGCCCCTTTGCTGCTGCTCTGATATTATTACCAGTACTGTGTTCTAATGTTTACATAGTGGGTGTAATGTTTAGGTGGTGGGTGCTCTACGCTAGCCTGATTCATCAGCCGGTTTCTACGAAGTAAAACGAAGTCATCTTGCAGTGTTAGAATTTGTTCGCTCGACGGTAGGCGGGTACTTTTTATCGTTTAACCAGTCGCTGCTATTTGGTCGTGATGTATGTAATGCGATATATTAAGCTTTTCCCAAATCCCGTAGGAAGAAGGACAATAACGTCTTTCCTCTTGATGAAATTCACCAAACATTCTCTTTGTTCCGGCTTTAAATCCTTGATCTCGGGAATCGTTGACAACACTAAATATATCGTTCTTTGCTGATTGGCTGGTGCCCGAACTTGCATTTCCGGGGTTTTTGCGAACCATCTATTGTATTTTGATTCCTGACCTAGTCGATGGAGAGAAATGAAATCGAACGGAGGCATTATTATATGCCTATATCTACATTATTATATGCTTTAAAAATACTATGCAGTCTGTATGATGCTCTATTTTATAAGGCAATGACAATAAAGGCATTAAATCTTGAATCTTACACTTTTTTTTTTTTTGCACTTTTGAACTATTTACAATTTTCTATTTATTTATTACGCATGGGATCGAGAGAAACACAATTTTGATTATTTGTATGAAGAACTGACTGACTGAATAAACTTTGAACTTGAAATGCTTTTCTCCATGGAAATATGAGTCCATGGAAATGTAGACTCATGGACACCACACCAGACCAAGTTACGGGTCAAATCTGTGGAGAGGCGACCCCACTCACAGTCAGTAGGAATGTAACGATATCCAAATCTCTAGGTACGATATTATCACGATATGCATCTCACGGTACGATATTTATTGCGATATTTTGGAGAGATAATTGTAGATAGGACACTTTTTTTGCTTTTAAAATACCCTGACAAGATTTTGGTGTGAATTATTACTGTCATAATCCCAAGAATTCAAGTAGAAAACATATAACTTCATGGTGTCTGCGCTGAAATGAATCATGGGACATGTAGTTCCTGATGTTAATAAGCTGCTGCTACTACAAAAAAATGCATTTTAGCAAAGGAACTTGTAATTTGATATATTGTGATGCCCCACGATATTATTGGGAGACTTTTGACAATATGATTTTGGTTATTGTTACATCCCTAACAGTCAGAATGTTGTTTTTCTCTGTATTTTTGAGCTATAAAACCATCTGTAATTGAGTAAACACAAAGTAGAGCTGTTTAATGTCATACTGGGAAACATTCTAGGCAGAGCAATGATTTATCCATAAAAACAAGCAGACGACAGACCCCTAATTAAAAAGTTACATAGTGCACCTTTAAGGCTAATTGGAGTGTAGTGGTATTGTCATTCGTACAGATGTTTTTCAGTATTTGTGTTTATTATTCCGGTGGCGTTCGGCGGTGGGATGCTGCGTAATGCGTAGTGTGAATAGCAAAGTGCTCCGGTTGACCCTTTTCTCCGAATAAATGCTGGTCATGACAGCGCAGGGTCAGGAGCGAAAGGAGCGACAGGAGCGACAGGGGAGAGCGTTGTCATGGAAACAGAGAGGTTGCTCCGAGCGGGGCTGGGGCGTGAGGGGGAGAGGGAGGGAGGGGAGTCTGATACGGCTGTGTGAATATGCCTCCTCTGCTCAACAGCTGCATGGTCAGAGGAAAGAAGCAAGAACACAAGTCGATACTTCTCAAGAAATGCCACACACTTTGTCAATCGGCAATTTTGTACATTTCTAACTCTCAAGGGAGCTGTGTATAAGATTTAGATTGTAAGTTCCATAAACATGACCTAACTGTGCCCACAGATATGAGGTAAATGTCAGCATGGTGGTCCCGGGTTTGATCTCCAGGTCGCCCAGGTCTTTCTTTTATTGTTACACATGTTACGATGAGTTTTGAACTTAAGCCGAACAAAAGTTTTGCTACGTTTTTTTTTTCAAAGACTAATAAATATTCAAATCCTTGTGAACCTGATGCAGATCTAAATGGCATTATTGTAGAATAGAACCTCTTTTTACTCTAACTTGTGCATATAAGTAACATTGACTTAATCAATTCAAGGCAATCGATTTCCATGGTTTTACCAAATAAGATGCTTGTTTAATAAGGGTGCAAGGTCGCGGCCCTTCCTAAAATTTTGAGAGATGAAAATCTCCATCAACATAATAACAATAATAAGAAACCGTATGATTTACTCCTGAAATAAACCTCAAACAGTCAAAACTCTGATCAAGCATTTTTTTTTTTTTTTAATCAGCCAGCAAGGTAAATGCTCACATTTTTCTATAGCGCTTTTCCACCTTCAAGGCACTCAAACACTCAAGCACTTTACAACAAGGAACCACTCACCCATTCACACACACACACACCAGTGTACACAGACACTGTGGGCAAGGTGGGTTAAGTGTCTTGCCCAAGGACACAACAACAGCATTCATCTGAGGGAGCTGGAATCACACCAGCCAACCTGTGGGTCAGTGGATCTGACAGCTCAACCTGTGATGTTTATGTCGAGAACTGGAATTGAACCGCCAACCTGCAGACCAGTGGACGAACGCTCTACCAACTGCCGCCCACTGGTCTGAAGGTTGGCAGTTCGAATGCCGCTCTTGAGTGGTCAGATCCACTGACCCACAGGTTGGCTGCTCCCACAGATGAATGCTGTCGTTGTGTCCTTGGGCAAGACACTTAACCCACTTCGCCCCAGTGTCTGTGTACACTGGTGTGTGAATGTGTGAATGGGTGAGTGGTTCCTTGTTGTAAAGCACTTTGGAGTGCCTTAAAGGTGGTAAAGCGCTACAGAAAAATGTGACCATTTACCAAGGTGCACTGTGTGACTTTTCTAGAGGATCATTTGCCACTGGCTTGTCTCCATGATGTTATAGTTTTGTCTAGATTATTATGGTTATACATCTAACTGATTACACTCATGGGTTATGATTTTATATTTTGAACAGGGATGTAACAATAACTGAAATATTGTGATCGTGTTCGTCAAAAATCTCAAAATAATATATTGTCCCATCACAATATATCAAATCACGGGTTTATTTGCTTGCATTCAAAAAAACAAACAGAGGGAACTACATAGACCATGATCCTTTGCGCAGTTTCAGTCCAATCTACATGTTGAAATAAAGGTTATTAAGCACTTTTAAATCTTAATTATTTGGATTATGAGGAGACAAAAGTAGCATAATTATTCACAATTTTGTTTGCCTACATAAAATATCGCAATAAACATCGTACCGTGAGATCTTGAAAATAACGTATCAAGAGAATACACGCATCGAGAATCTCGGATTTCCAGTCATTGCATAATACATACTGGGAAGGATTTTCCGAAAAAGTGAGCATCAAACTGTCACGTTTGTTTTCCCAGTGGGATGAGTCTATTGACAAAGCCGATATTTTCAAGTCTTTTGAACCATATCACTTTTGTTTCTGGTTCTGATATTGTCATATTTTAGTTTTGGGATTCGGACATCATAACTGTGTGGTTGTTGGATCCTAACAGCGGAAAACGGCTTGAGAAATTTGTTTGCGAACTCCATAAATGCAAAAGGGAATCAGATGTGTGTGACTCAAACCTCTGTTCAAACTGTTTCTCTTCCCAACGGAATTGAAAAATAGTGAAAGGTGAAGTCGATGGGCAATACTGATGCACAGGAAGGACCAAAAAGGAAACCTTTGGCTGCTTAAGAAATCATCCCGAGTTTGCAGCGAACATTTTATATGTGGAGCGACAACAAAGTGGGATCCCGTTTGTTAAGCGAGAGGTGCAGAAGACAAACAGGCTGAGCTGCACTTTCTTGTTCTTGTGGTTTTACAGCAACATTAAGTCTTGGTCTCTTTGCAGTGGAAGGTGTTTCTTGGTGAACAGCTGGTGTCTTTTGCTTTGGCGTTGACTTTTTAAATTCGTAACCGAGGTTGAGCGAGGGATCGGGATTTTGCTTTGATGGCGCTCCACAAACAAAATGTTCGCTGCAAACTCGGGATGATTTAGGCAGTCAAAGATTACCTTTTTCGTCCATCACCTTCGCCTTTCACTATTTTTCAATTCCGTTGGGAAGGGAAACAGTTTGAACGGAGGTTTGCAGTCACACAGATAATGACTCACACTGATTCCCTTTTGCATTTATGGAGTTCGCAAACAAATTTCTCAAGCCGTTTTCCACGGTTAGGATCCAACAACCACACAATTACGATGTCCGAATCCCAAAACTAAAATATGGCAATATCAGAACCAGAAACAAAAGCGATGTGGTTCAAAAGACTTGAAAAGATCGGCTTTGACAATAGACTCATCCCACTGGGAAAACAAACATGGCGGTTTGATGCTCCCTTTTTCTAAAAATCCTTCTCAGTATGCATTGCGCAGTGACCGGAAGTCTGAGATTCTTGATGCGTGTATTGAATATTGTTACAGTCCTAATTTTGAACATTTTAAATCACTAAAAGATCAAATTAAAGAGATAAGTCTGCTGTCTTCCGGATAAATATTACTCAGACATGCATGAATCTCGGTAAATAGAGCTTTGAGTGTTTCAATAAGAGGGTAACACAACTCTTCAAGGAAACCTAGTATGATACAAAATAGATTTTTATATCTTGTAACCATGTTGCAGTTGTTCCTTTCTCATTTGGAGGTTGCATTTACAGTGATTCATTCATATTTGACTCATCTTTATTCTCCTGTGTTCAATGACGTCACCGCTACACTGGACTCTGCAATTTTCCAAACACAGAAATCAGCGTCCGCTTTTCATTTATTAGGTCGTTTTTGATGAATAATGTGATTTAAAATGTCCAAAACACTACTCAATCATCACTTGTGTCATAGAACATAAAAATACATCAGACACAAGCACAATATGTCGTGTTTAAAAGTAATTTGCGTAAAACGTCTCCTTTAAAATCATAATCACGGTACCACGGTAGATAATATTGCCAGAATCAGCCTTCCAGTCACTGTTAAATGTTAATCACAGCCCAGTCGTTGTAATATTGGAGGTTGTTGATGAGAGATGGACCCGTGCTTGGTGCTTTGCCAGTCCTCTGCTGTGGCACTGTGATCACTGTGAGGGCCTTCATTGCTTTAGATGCTGTGCAAATCAATACAAGCTCCAATATCAAAGAGAGGCCTCCGCTTGACTACTCAGAAAAGAGACCATTTCAAAGTTGGGTTTTGAAAGCCTGTCTCGTACAAAGATCTGTAATAGTTATGCACAACTTTCAAATATTTGATTTAAGTGTGTGTTTTTTTTTACTAAAACTATTCAAAAATTGGTCAATTCACACTGAATAAAGGTCTGAAGCAGGCTGCATTTGAAGTTTGTTCTGTTTATTTTCTGTAATAAAGTTAAATCTGTCATGCCTCTGTACACATGGATTTAAATTGTGACATTTTGTGATCTATACAGTGTGTTATCATGTTTCCTCCTCAAAAACAGACCTCGAGTTGTGTTTGTTTGTTTCATTCACACGTTTAACACACAAATCCTGCATATTTAGGCTGAGTTCTTCTTTCAGTCTCAAAGAAAATACTCTGTTCCACCCTGTGATGTCATGTGGTACGACAAGAAGCACTCCTGTGTTTTTAAACTTCATACTCATGTTTTAGTCAAGATCGCACTCATCGAGACCAAGACCAGTCCGAGACCACAGGGTCCCAAGACCAAGACAAGGCCAAGACCTCTGAGGGCGGAGACCGAGACAAGACCGAGATTTATAAAGGTTGAGACTGAGACAAGACCAAGACCAAATCAAGACCATCATTGTAGTATTCAACATTTACTTGTATTTTGCAATTATTTTGCCTCAACCAGGTCTAAACCAGGTCTAAATCAGGTCTAAACCATAAACCAGGTCTAAACCAGGTCTAAACCAGGTCTAAACCAGGTCTAAACCAGGACTAAACCAGGTCTAAATCAGGACTAAACCAAGACTAAACCAGGTTTAAACCAGGTTTAAACCAGGATCTAAACCAGATCTAAACCAGGACTAAACCATGACTATATCAATGTTTTTTTATAAATCTATCTCCATTTTATCACTTGTCAAGTGTCAGACCTCAAGACTGAGACCCGACACCATGACAAGACCGACACTTTTAAAGGTTGAGACCGAGACAAGACCGAGACAAGACCAAGACCACAGCCTATCGGGACCAAATCCAGGCCATCTTTGTCATTTTCGACATTTATTTGTATTCCACTGTTATTTTGGTACATATATATCGACATTTTTATAAATCTATCTCTATTTTACCACTGGTCAAGTGTCACACCTCAAAACCGAGAGAAGACGGAGTCCGAGCGTGGTTGAGTCCAAGACCAAGACCGTAAAAAATGGTCTTGAGGCTAAGACCGGTCTTGAGTACTACAACACTACTTCACTCAGCTTCACTAGAATCATTTGGACAATTTCAGCCCTGGAATTGCAAATCTCTACTGAACTGAAGGTAAAAGGAGCTGTTAACATGAAAACTACCGATTCATGAGATCACAAGGTGGAACAGATCATTCTGAGCTTTGAAAATGTAGACAGACTAATAATAAAGAATTATTCAAACATGCGTGAATGAAACAAAACAACTCCAGGTCTGTTTTAGAGGAGGGAACAGTATTCTAACACGCCTTAAAGCTCACAAGAGGCAATTTTGCGTAATGTAAAACCTTTAAAATCAGCTTTTAGGGGCAAAATGAGACTTATATGTACAGTCTGCATATAATGATAAAGTGTTTTTTTATCTCTTGTAAACCAGGATGTAAAACCGGTGAGCTGTTAGCATGTGAGCTGTTGTTAACATTCAAGGTCTCTGAGCTTTGAGAGTTGTGAAAAGCGCTCATGAATAATTAGGATGTGATGAAAGTGAGAAAAACTTTGGATCTGTGCGAACATTTCAAAATCGACTAGCTCTGTATTTGCATGATTTTAAGATTTAAGTCAAAATAATAAATAAATAAGGCACAGTTTTTATTTAAAAAGAGGATATTGGACTTATGAGGGTAATTACTTGTTAATACATAACATTTAGCTTGCCATGTCACCTTTAACTGTTCTGAAAATGCTGTATTTGTTTCCGTTTTGACTCCGTTGTTCTACTCGGGCACTTCAGAGACTAAATAGGGCTAAATATGAAATGTTAACTCTTTCCACTCATGTTATGGTTTGGTATTATAGTTTTTTAACATTCAAAATACTTGTCAATGCATTTATTGTCGTCTCTCTTAAACAAAAGGCGCATATGTTCGGAAATAATCACAATAGTCTAATGAGAACTTAACAGAACGCTGTAGCTGCCTGAAAGAGATATTAAAATTCCATGACTTTTCCAAAACGTTCATTGAATTTACAAATTTCCATCACTTTTCAAGGATTTCCATGACCGTGGGAACCCTGAACATGTTTTAACTCTTTCCCCCTTGGACGCCGACTAGGAACAACCCAGACATACATGACTAGAGCTCCGAATAGAGCATAACTGCATAAAAGAAAACACATTTCCACGAGTGATTATAAATGATTTTCACACTCATGAACTTGATTGAACCACAGATATATTTAGTATCTCTGGAAACCTTAGACTCTGAACTCTTCATTTATGGATGTTTAAATGTGATTTAACTCATTTACAGGTTTATAACAGCTCACTGAAAAAGAGAGTTTACCTGGTCAGGTGCAAAATCGAAAACAAAAAACTACATTCAGCATCTGGTATATGCATGTTTTGAGTACTATATTGATAAAAACAAAATAAAAATATACTTTGTCAAAGTATTTAAATAGATTTCATATCACCAGATACAGTATAGCCAAGTGTTCACCTGTTTTTACCTGTTGTTCACCTGTGTGGACCTAATTTGTTTTTTTCCATTTAACTTATTCAACTCATTTAGCTTATTCTAATATAATAATATAATAATAAAATAATATAATAATATAATAATATAACTCTTCCTCATCAGTGGGCGCCCAATATTTGTCATCTTGTTTACTTTCTCATGCGCAGAGCTCCGCATAAGCATTTGTTGCTGTAGCAATTCGGTCATACATCGCACCTTGGAAAAAAAGACTGAAATATTTTAAAGGACTCGCCTGAGCAACATCCAGATTTCAGGGCAATTTTGGTTCATAATCGAGTATAAAGTCCCAGATAGTTTGTGTGGATATCGCAAGACTTCATACAGACGCATCACCGACATTCTCGCCTTCGTAAGTTTCACTCTCCGAAAGTGGCTATCGCTGTTTTCCACTTTATAATCAAATTCATCATCACTTTGAAATCCATAAAAGTCACTTTCTCTACACTTATCCATAAAACACGCCCGCTCCTCATTATTTCTAAAACTGTACGCCGCAATCTTTCCATTGCTCGTGTTTCGTGTTTTGTTTTTTCCAGAAACTACAATCGTCACTACTTCGATTATCTTCGGAAAAATCGGGGAAAACACGTCCTGGAATCCTACTGGTCAGCCTAATATGGGTTGTTGGGTTGTAGTGTCCCCCACCTATCACAGCCTCTGTTTACATGTGAAAAACCGAGCCGTTTCTATTGGTCGTCAAATCACGTCTTTAGTGATGCAGCAGAGGTGTCAAAACACATCATTAAGGAAACAAGGGGAGTCGTCAAATGTCGTCTTCATGGGGGAAAGAATTAACATGTGCCACTTAGTGAAAATCTTTGGACACCGCTGGTCTGAATGGCGTTTGTGTTCATCTAGTATTTACAATAACCAACACAAAGCTCAAATTTGCTACGTAATTGGCCAATAGCTTAAAGCAGAAGTTTTATACTCACATCGCACTTCCAGGCTCACGGTCTGGCTGTCCTCGCCGATGGAGTTGCTGGCGGTGCACAGGTACTGACCAGCGTAGGTGAACTGAACGTTCTTCAGGGTGAGGGAGGAGACGCGGGCATGGCTCCTCACCACGATGTTACGATCCAAACTCTACCCGAAAAAACAAAACCACAAAAACATTCACAATTACACACATAGAAGACATTTTTGTAACATTATTAGTATCTGTGTTAGCCTCCTTCAGCTATTTGGAACAAGGATAAATACCGATGAAAGGTTATTTGTGAAGGACTGAAGAAAACGTTATGTTGGTGATTTTGGTTGACTGACGGGCGATTGACCTGCGGAACAATGAGTAATTTTCTGAATATGAGATTTAGGAAGGCACAATGGCTGGAAAAGGACAAAAAAGCAGAAACAATACGCTTTGAAGGTTATTTGGGTTATTGTGATGAAAATTCAGACGCTATTGTGGTGTTAAAAGGGGTTTAATCTGCAATAATACAGTATGCAAGACACACGACTCTGTTCAGCACATAATTAAGGCTTACACATTTGATGGTGGCGATGGAGAAAGAAACTGTTTTTGTTCAACAAATTTCGAATGCATCTTATTGGCTACAAGAGCTATGGTCCACTGAAGAAACTGTAGATCATGTCCTGCACGTTGACTAATTAACTAAAAGGAGTTATGGCACCGTAAAAAAGCTCAAAATTATATTATTAACTCTCCATTCACTCCCAAAACTCCGACTCACTCAAGCTAAGCATTTTTCTTTTTCTTGTGGTCCACAATTTATTCTCATAATCTTAATAATGCAACTGTCAATCAACAATAGTCGGATATTAGAGCCAAAGGAATGACATTTCCATGAAAACAAGCCAAAGCAGGCACTCCTGCAGGCAAAGTAATTGTCAGGTTTGTGGAAATGTAAGTCTTGTAATTTCAGTTTCACAATCTTCAACTCCATCTCCACCACAGCAGCAGACCGAGCCTCCTCCTCAGCCTATTCTTCAGTACACCATTCACAGCAGAGATCTAAGGCTATGTTCAGACGGCAGGGCTTAATGCTCAATTCGGATTTTTTTGGTGGTCCTTCAAATTTCCAATTAAATGTGACTTGTATGTGATCTCCAGTGTGAACATTAAATGCTCCAAAAGTGTCCCGCATGCAGCGAGCGTGCTTAGTGTTTACAGAAAATGCCTAAACGCTGGGCTCCCAAAATAC
Organism: Boleophthalmus pectinirostris; assembly: GCF_026225935.1. Lineage (NCBI taxonomy): Eukaryota > Metazoa > Chordata > Actinopteri > Gobiiformes > Gobiidae > Boleophthalmus > Boleophthalmus pectinirostris. The sequence goes on along the minus strand of NW_026571018.1, from coordinate 6,405,710 downwards.
AGTCCAGTTCTTTATAAAATGGACAGGTTACACATCCACGGCTGCTTTGTTTGTTTGAGTCTTTAGCCTCCTTGTATTTGGCTTGCAGGCTCTTTATTTTTCGTTGACACTGGAGCCAGGACCGCCTGTAGCTGCGCTCGGCCATTTCTTTGGCAATCATTTCAAAAACTGTCCAGTTCTGATAAGACCCCTCCAATTTAAGCCTCAAACCCCATGAAAAAACGAAAAAAGCGCCACAATCCAGAGCGCCCTATACACAAATCTACTCGGGTGTCCCAGCACGACTTCAGTAAATTACAAAGCCGCACCACCCACAGCACACGCAAACCTGCACGGAGCAGACAGCGACCGAACCAAAAAAGCGAGTGCAATGTGCCACTTTTAGACACAACTGAACAACTGAGTCACTGTGAACACGCCGACAATCCAGCGGTTCCAGACAGCACCCTCCCTACACGCCACAACTGAACAAAGCCCAGAGTCACCAGTGAATGCCACAAACAAACAAACCACTCACCCATCCAACTGTTTAAAGTCCGGCGCGGTTTATTTGTGAAAAAAAAAATTGAAAATAGACCATTTAATGACAGTGCGCCTTATAATCCAGAGTGTCCTATAGTGTGGAAAATACGGTAAATACAGCGATCCTTCCAAATATTAATGAACTCACTAACCTCGCTTTGACTAGACTCCGATTCTGACGTGTAGGTGGGATGAATATGACCTGACCGTTCAAACTGAAGTCGCATGTCAAAAAATTGGATATGTATCGGTTTTAGGAGCACATATCCAATTGGACTGGGTCACATTTGAAAAAAATTTGATCTGTGTCATTCAGACTGTTATTAAAAGATCAGATACAGGAGCACAGGGGTGAAATAATCTGATTTGGGTCACTTCAGGGTGTAGTCTGAACGCCTGAACTAATGACTGCCTCTTCCTAGTCATGGTTAAACGAAGAAGCCTCATAAACTAACACTAAGTGAAATAGTAGTTGCCTGATCGATGAAGAATTATCTTCCTGCAGCTCTCACACACTTTCAGTCTCTTTATTACACTTACACTCATTTTGAATTCTAAGTTTACACACAAATGAACCCAGCACACAGCTTTAACACGTGGAATAGCAGCCACGGTATGAATATGCATTTTCCACTGTGTTCTTCTCTGCGCCTCGGTAAAGATGTACGCTTTTAAATATTCATCAGGAACAGGTGCAAAAACCTACTTCACTTGTTTGTGAGAAGGTAACTTCCTGTTCTCACCTTTGCAAGTTTGAAAAATGCAAATGATACATCAGGTTTTTTTTTACTGCCTATCTCTGTTCACATGATCGAAATAGATGTTGTAGATGTGTTAACTGTTAAAGCTACAGTATAGAACTTTCTAGAGGAGGTATGGCATGATTTAATGAGTGTGTTTACATGCACATCAGTATCCCGGTTATGATCGGGTTTTTTGAGGATCCAGGTTTCAGTATCCTAGTTATCAGAAACCAGGATACTGTAGCTGATATATTCTGATAGTAACCGGGATACTGTGGCATGTAGACGCAGTATTCCGGTTACTGCAGCATGAAGTTGAGTGCACACGTGTCCAAAAAACAAACACTTTTCAGTCTTTTCATCACAACAGTAGCCAAAATAAATTAAGTGACCAACATAAATAAAGTGACCATCATAAATAAAGTGTGTGAAGTGACTGTTAAATAAAGAACTGCACTAAACTTGCACACGTACAAACTCGGGGTGACGTGTGCTTTCAGGCTGTGGCTCCCAAATTATGGAATGCCTCGCCCCTAGCCCTACGTGAGGCAGACTCTATAGACTCTTTTAAAAAGCATCTCAAGACGCTGTTATTTAGACAGGCTTTTAGTTGACTGTGTCTGTAATTCCTCTGTTCTGCACTTGTATGACCTGCATACGTCTGATCTCCGAAAAGTTAAACATGAACCATCTCCAACGCGATATACACACAGAACAGACTCACTATCATCAGCACCTCCTGTCACAGTAAGAACACTCATATTCCACTGAGTCGTGTCCTTTAGTCCGACAGAAGCTGAACCGCATCAGCGCACAAGGAGCGAGCTGTTTTTTTCAGTGCTTATAGTTTATGGAAATGAGCCATGTGGTTTTAAGTTTTGATTCTGTAAAACGTAAACAAATGTGTCAAAGCTGCATTAAACACATTATAATCTCAAATGGGCTGATGTGGCTCTATAGTGGTTTTGGTTTATATGTTGTAAAGTTGAGTTTATTTATGCAGGAGATTTTAATGAAGAATCTGCTGCAGTGTAGAACTTGTACAATAGTGTTTGGAAACATTCGGTTTGATCTGTGCAGTGGATCATAGCTCCTTATCGCCGGTTAGGAATGTCCCGAGCTTCCTATGCCTAAAGGAGCTGATGGTTGTTTGTATTTTTTCTGGTTTATTAAGTATATTATTTTTGCACTTGTGCATTTTCAGACTGTGTCAAGAAACCGGGATACTCCATTTGATCATGTACACAGGGATTTGAGCGTCCTGGCTTCTCAGTACGCATGTATACGCAGTATCCAGAATACTGCCATAACCAGGATACTGATGTGCCATACTTTGAGACATTCTACATGAAGATAAATATGTTTTGTGCCATGTTGAGGAAGACTGTAGTCAAAGGAACATTTCCATGGAAACAACCAGTAAGAGACCCTCCTCCAGGTCAAATAAGAGTCAGAATTGTTGAGATGCAAGTCCACTCACGGCAAGGATGCGTGTTTTTCTATGTTCTTCAGCACAATAAAAACATCCAAAAAGTAAAAACAAAAAAATATGCTTTTGTCCAAGTCTAAAAAGTTACAAATAGTCACTTCAATTACAATGGAAGACTAAAGATTTTCCACTTTTGATCGTCTTTCCTCAGACGTATCCATTCCAAAAGCTCATTAAATTCCAGATACAGTTTGCAGAGGTTAGTTTAATTTCAGCAGAATTATGTAGAAAATTAAAAAGAGAAAAATATAAAATTCATTTGTTTATTACCCATCAGCACCTTGAGATTCATTTAGCAGTGGTCATTCATTACACAGGGAGAGGAGATGAAAGTGATTAAACAGCACTCCAAACGACGAGTGGCTGTCCAATGCCATTATTTGTGCAGAGAAATCAGTGACAGTTAATATTAAAGTTAATTGTGAAAATACCAAAGGGGTTGGGTGTCAAAATTTCCAAGGCTGTTTGCTTTTCGAAACTAAAAAGGCATAAAGAAAGAGAAATATAATGTTTTTCTCTCAGAAGTTGGAAACGTGGGGTTGTTTTTAATGATTGTAAAGCACTTTTTATTTTGTTTTCTTCTTTTTTAATATGAAACATGGTTTATAAATGAAGTTAGACTGATTGATTCTTAGTAATAATCTATAACATACAGAGATACGGAGCTGGGGACGACAGTGGTCTAGTGTTTAGAGTAGTGCACCCCCTCGTTGTGTCCTTAGGCAAGACACTTCACATTCCACCTTGCTATAGTATGACTTTTGCATGCGAGTGTTAATGGTGATGCAGATTGGCTCCCTCGCTTCTGTCAGCCTGTCCCAGGGCAGCTGTGACTACAATAGCAGTTTACCAAAACCAGGTGTCTCAGGCTCAAGTACATTTTAGTAACATATATAGTACATATATAGGCCGCACCTGAATATAAGCTGCAGGTGTCCACGTCTTCAAGAACGTTTTCAAGTTTGCGCCGTTTGCTTTCATCACCTCTTTTGTCACCTTTTTGCATTTAGTCAGTTCGTCACGCTGCTGTCGCCAAAGTCTCACTCTCGACTCACTGATGCCGAGCTCAAGTGCAGCGACTCTTTTAGTTTAGAACTGTCACTTGTTGTTTTTTTTCATTGTTAAATTTGTGGTGTCACCTGCCTGGGGACTACAGATGGAAATGAGCATTCTTGCTGTAATCTGGCACATTTGCACTGCAGTGTTGTAGATATTCATTAATATGCACTGCCCCTATTAAATAAATAAAAATAAATAAACTATTATTAATAAACAATTGTTTTGTATCATGTTTTTGCAAATTTACAGAGAATTGTAGTGTGGGAGCATGGATGACGTAGGTTTGCGGGCTGAGGATTGGACAGAATCTTAAATCTAACCATAAGGAGGGTTTGAATGGTACCAGGGAGAGATCACTATATTACTCAAACATGCATGGGTGATATCTAAAACCTCTTCAGATATGTTTTTTGATGAGGGAAACAATATTTATTAGACTAAAACGTAATAAAAGTTGATTTTGTAATACATGTCTGGGAATTTTGCCTTGAAATTGAACCATAGCAACCCAGAAAACATTTTGTTGACTTGCTATCATCCAATCTTTCTGGCCTTACATCTACTATGACTCAAAGTTTTCCTTCTGTGCCCACTTTTGTTTAGCATTCCTTCGCCCTTCACAAAAGCTAAACTGATCAGATGAGGTGAAAGACAGAGGCGAAGGTGTAGAGGCTAAGTCGATTAGCGTGTCTCGGCAGCGGCTCCGCAGACGGGCTAATAGCTGCTGGAACGAATTGTGCGTTGAAACTTGTTTACATTTGCGCCATACATTCCCTTTATTAGCCTGTCTGCTGGCATTAGCGTCATTGCAGCGCCGGCTACGCGGAGAATTCCTGAGGCATCGTGAGACTTTAAACTAAAACTCAGAGGTGAAACTGTTCTTGCTTTACCTGTAGATTTTTAATGTCTTCAAGGTGAACTGTGTAACTTTTCACCTGCTTCTTTCTATGGAGATGTCGTTGCTCTGCCTGGAATGTTCCACGGTATGACATTAAACAGCTCTACGTTTACATTTATTCAATTACAGGTAGATTTAGAGCTGAAAAATACATAGAAAAACAGACATTCTGACTGTGAGCGGGGTTGTCTCTCCACAGATCTGACCTGTAACTTGGTCTGTTTTTTGTCTCCATGAAGATAGAAAGGTTTAATGCCATACTGCAAAACATTCCAGATGAAGCAGTAATACTTCCTAGCCAGACTGGCGCCACCTAGTGCCTCTGCTCAATTTCATTTCTCTCCAGCTACTAGATCAGGAATCGGAATACACTAGATGGTTCGCAAAAACCCGGAAGTGCAAGTTCGGGCACCAGCTAATCAGACATACATTCTGTGTTGGCAACAATTCCCGAGATCAAGAATTTAAAGCCAGAATAAAGAAAATGTTTGGTGAATTTTATCAAGGGGAAAGACATTATTGCCCTTCTTCCTGCAAGATTTGGTGTATTACATACGTCACGACCAAATAGCAGTGTTTGGTTAAATTAAAAAAAGTACTCGCCGACCGTCGAGTGAACAGATTCTAACACTGCGAAGTCAGGCGGTTTCTACGAAGTGAAACTAAGTAAAACCGGCTGATGAATCAGGGTAAATAATTCCACCAGAGAAGTAAAAAAATTCTAGCAAGGCTGGCGCCACCTAGTGCCTCCGCTCAAATTAATTTCTTTCCAGCGGCTAGGTCAGGAATCAAAATACACTAGACGGTGTGCAAGAACCCCGGAAGTTGTAGACCACACACCGGCCAATCAGTGAAGAGCTGTGAAGACATGACGTCAAACTCAAGCGCCTGTCCGGGTCCCTTTTGTGGTTCAGCACAACAGTAAACAAAGCGTCGAGATGGATGTAGATGAAGGCAGACATTCTGTGTGAAGTGCAAGTTCGGGCACCAGCCAATCAGCGAAGAGCGATACATTCTGTGTTGTCAACGATTCCCGAGATCGAGGATTTAAAGAAGGAACAAAGAGAATGTTTGGTGAATTTTATAAAGAGGAAATACATTACTGAACTTCTTCCGACAGGATTTGGCACATTACATACGTCACGACCAAATAGCAGTGATTGGTTAAATAAAAAAAGTACCCGCCTACCGTCGAGCAAACGAATCCCAATGCTGTGAGGTCAGACGGTTTCCACAAAGTGAACCTGGCTCATGAATCAGGCTAACAAAATGCACCTTGAAAAATAATGTAAAATGTACATATCGTTAGTTATGCCGTCATGTCACCTAAAAAGTAAACGTGAAAACTGGCCAAAATCCATTATAAACTAAAACTAAATGTTAAAATATTGTATAAAGTCAAAGGTACTGAAAATGTGATACTAATGGATACCATTTGAGCAGGTATTGATACTAAAAAGTCACATTCACAGGACAGAAATTGATCTTGAGCTGTATCAGAACAAGTATAAGAGCACATACTCGTATACGCCCATGGACCACGATGAACACTTTTTGAAATGCATAATCATATTCTCGCTCATTTCCCGTAATACACCTTCTGCGAGCTCGACAGATCTTGCGGGTACGACGGGCCAACATTAATAATAGATGGTACCTATGTCGCACAAGTTAGATCTGCACTACCAACTCTGTCCCCCACCAGGAAGCAGGAAGTCATCAGCTTTTTCTCTTAGCTGCCACCGGTTTTTATGAATATTTTAGTTGCCAAGGTGCTCCAGCGTTTATGTCCCATGAATAATTGAGCGGTATTTGTTGTATTGTGATTGTGTAAGACCGTCTCTGCCTCCACAGACCTGCAATACCTGACAAAGAACATCCCGGAACCAGTCGGCGCAGCATTAATCATAGCGTTGGCCAATGACACTGCACTATGCTATAGGGAGGTAAACAGAGATTAATATAGCAATATGACAGCGCTGAAAAACAAAGGGACAGCTGGAGGGATGCGGCGCGCTTAAAGGAGGAGTTCACTGTGCTTCCTTATGCCGTTATGAATTATTTTAGACACTTAAAATGGCATACTTTTCTTTTGCTGTCAGCGCACTATCTGTATTATTTTGAGCGGGTGTTTTTGATGATGCCCTCTGCTGGTTGCACGGGGGAGTGAGGCATTTTGAAATGACAGATTAGCAGCATGGTAAATAACAACTTAAAGGTTGTATGGAGGATTTTTTTGTTTGTTTCAAATGGTCAATGATAGATTATAGAGATGCAGTAGGCTTGTAATTATGATGACCAAAAAAAAGAGAATAAAAATTCATCAACTCTGGACGTGGTGGGGCTAAACATTTGCCAATAGATAACGACACTGCCTCGTTATCTGTTAGCTGATAGGCTCAGTCAATCTCCCTACGTTTCTAGCGTAACTGACTTGCCTGCGCGCTGCCGTTACGTGGTGCATTTACATACACCTGTCACGCAGTCCACAGACGCACAGACGCTGTTTACTCCACCAACACAACAGTTCTTAGCGGCTTTTTTTACCTATATCTTCCTCGCAGTTAGCACAAAGTTTGTTGCAATGGCAGACAAGAATCCAGGAGCAGTTCGAGGTAAAAGAAAGTCTGTTTTTGAGGTTGTTGAAAGAAGAAGACAAGGCTAAAAGCAGCGAAGCCAAACTAAGGTGATTCTTGGAGATTCATTCCAGCGATGGCGCAACTGAAGCAGACGCAGGGTCTAAAGACTGACGCACTGGTCGCCAAATTACTCCTGGACAGGTCACTTCTGCTTATTATGAAAACGTACTTTATTTCCAAGAGCTAGACAAACGTTTTTCAGGACACGAAAGCGATATCCTATGTCTGAAAACGTAATTTTCAATGCAAAGAAAGAGTCCGCTTGCAACTGCGTGTTGTAGCTAGTACATTCGCACTGAATCTCCGCGCACCCTTCTCTGCATCCCTTTCCTGCTCCTCTCCCCACCCCCCGTTCCGAAATGTCTGCTCTTCCCCCCGCTCCTCACTTCTCCGCCTGGCCTATCCAACACTGTAGTTGTTTACAAGTCATGTGCAGAGATGAGTACTTGTTTTCTAGAAACAAACCTGTTTCTGGCGTAAGGAGGAGGCGGGAGGAGGCGTTTGTACGTAGGGAGCTGTAGGGGAGGGGGGGTGATTTCACGCATGCGCAACATTTGAAAAAGGACAATTTCGTTCCTTGGAAAATCCTCTATACAACCTTTAATGCTGTTCTGATGTTTTGAAGGAAATTTAAACTAGAAAATTATTAAAATATAGCATTTCTTGCCAATTTGATAGTTTTTTTTCCAAATCTGTGAAGATTTTTAAAAAAGCTATAAAATTTTTGTATTTATTTTTACAATTTCGTGGTATTATCTCAGTGGTTAGTATTGTTATCTTGAAGTCCAAAGCCACAGGAGACCCTCATCCCATCAGCTTTGAAACTGAAATAATTGATAGGCCGTCAGTTTATGGGGTCCTTTGTTGTTATAGCAATTACAGTACTTTAAAATCATAATATTATATGTTTTGTTCATAGACTATATAAACTAGCTCTGCATTACAAATAGGAAGTGAGCGTGGGCGAGACATGGCTCCGTTAACTGTGGCTCCAATTCACTTTCTATTGATAAACCGTCCCTCCTCTCTCTGTAAGTGCTGCTTTAAGTCTCAACGTTTGAGTCTTAAAATGTTCGTATTAACCCCTCTTTACTAGTTCCAGGTGTTTTTATTTTGCTAGTTTGTCCGAAAATCGAGATATGAACAAGAATAAAAGTCCAATTAGGTGATTTTTTTCCTTGAGATCCGCTCTTACTAGCATTAGCAACAGGTTTTTATTGACAGCGTTGCTATCAGCCCGCATCATTTTGATTACTAAACTTTCTTTCATAAGAATGAACAAAATGTGAAATGTTAGATGGAGATGGAAACATCCACATCTTTATCTGGTGCAGCTTTGAGCACTGCGCTTTCTCTGCTCTGAATCACCATTTTCTTCAAGGAATTAATATCTTTATATCTTTAGTATCTCCATACACACTGTATAAAGATAATAAAGATATAAAGACAATGTAAGAGATAACTAAAGTCAACTGTTGTTCCTGAATTTCATTGTGATTGCTTAATTCTAGGGTTGTCCTGATCCGATCGCATGATCGGAAATCGGTGCCAATCACGTGACTGCGGACTTGATCCGGACTCGGCGGTTACATTTTGATCAGATAGCGGATAAATAATATACACATATAACACACAGCGCACACAGGATTTGTTCAGGGACGTCCAGTCAGCCCGACTGGGACTTCTGGGCCGTGCCGAGCTCGAGCGCTGTTACCTGTGGTTCTGTGGTCTGTGTACACACCTGTGCGGCCGATGGCGTCGTTGCACGGTGCTGTTTGTTTGCATGTTGCGCAATGGAGTTGGCATTTTTGGCTGGGAGGGTGGAAAAAGGGGCATGGAGCGTCTATTGAGCGGTGAGACTGATGTTGCGGTGCGTGGTCTGCTGTGGGTTTGTGGATGTGGTGGCGGTGCAGGGGGAGAGGCTGTGGAGCTTCTGTAATCTCGTTTTCATTTGGTAAGATTTTGTATTATTTGGATTTCATAGACAAGCCTAAATGTTTCAAATGTAAAGCACAGGCTTCCGTATAATATCAAATATACAAAGTGTAGATTGTGCAGAGTCGAGTCTCAGGTCTGATCTGATTCTGGTCTGGTTCCTGTTTTGTCCAGTTCATGAAGTTTACTAAGTTACACATTCCGAGACCAGACTGTGGTAAAAGTCAAGATTTTCAACAATAATGGTGAACGGACAGAAAAGTTAATAAAATTTAAAGCTTTGAACATTTAATTTTTCACACTCAGTTTAGCCCAAATACTACACATGAAATCAACACAATCTGATCCCCTCATACATCCTGGATCTTATTCTTTGCTCTTAGTCCATCTCATAATGTTTTATAGAAGTATCGGATCGGGACTCGGTATCGGCAGATACTCAAAATCAAAGGACTTGGACTCGGGGGCAAAAAAATGTGATTGGGACATCCCTACTTAAATCCACCTGCCACTTACTCAGAGCACAACCTTAAGGAACAGACTTGATGATCACACCACAATAATAACCAAAAATAAACCTCTTTATTTGAATCGTCGCGCTTCCTTTGATCAATTTTGAACATAATTGAAACCGTAACTGACCGCGATTTACCCGCTGCCTGTTGCGTTGCGTTTCTATATATAAACACACACACAGTTTTACTCTTCATATACGGCGTGGCCTCTTGTAGTCTTCAGTGCTACATCTCAGTTATCCTTTTGCTGCCAGGGACATAAGCAAATTAATTAGGGCTGTCATGTCCGCCATACCAATCATATTTCACCAGCGCTGCGCCGCCGGGCTTTGAAGGGCACGCGGTTACATAAGCTGTCAATATGTGGCATTCATACGCTCCCTAATTGAAACGAACAGTGTAGAATGTCATTACGTCCATTCAGTCAAGACATAAGTACTGCTTTTCATAATTGTACTTGAAGTTTTCGCAGTAATTCGGCTGCAGGATCCATACTGAAGCGTAATGGTAAGTGATTTAGCACTACTCGCGCCGTTAATGGTATTCAGAAAAGAGGGTAATGCGTTGGCGCTGGCGAACGTTTAAGTGCATCTTGAAAGTGCGTCTCAAAATTGTGAATAATTGGAAATCTGAAAAGGTCTTATTTTGTGCCACTGTGAGTCATGCAAATGTACATTTTCCAAACAGGATTTTTTTTAATTATATACACAACGTGACAGTCAAAAGTTTGGACACGACATCTCGTCTCATTCGATGTTTTGTTTCTTTTTACACTTTGACAAACTGTATTGATCCACAAGGGAAATGATTTGGACACAGTAACTTGCATCACAATATATTATAATAAAAAGCAAACATGTAAATAGTAGTAATAAATAAAAAAAATAAAAATAAAAAAATGCAAAAAAAATTGTAAAAAAAAAAAAAAATTGCAAAAAAAAAAGTAAAAAAAAAAAAAAAAATTGAAAAAAAAAAAAAAAATGTAAAAAAAAAAAAAAACAAAAAAAAACAAAAAAAACACGAGACTGATATCAAATAAGGCAGTGTTTCCCAAACTTTTTTTTTTAGGGGCCGATATTTTAAAAGTCACAAACCTTCGAGACCCAAGTCAAAAGACATTCGTAAATCAGAAAATAAATTTGTGACCATTATTGAACATTAATGAGTAAGGGTGTGCAAAAATACTGAAATATCGATATATTGTGTCATTTAATGTAATGATACAGTATCGATATTGTGGCCTGCTGTATCAAGAGTAGTTTTTGGTGTATTTTACTAAATCATTTTGTTACGGCGCTACAGTTTTGTTGTTTGTTTAGAGGAAGGAAACTTGTTCATGTGACACATTTGACATTTTCACTCTTCTGATGATTTTCACGTGATTTTGATGATTCTCTCAGGTGCTTATGTTATCTTTAGGTTTAGTCCTGGTTTAGTCTTGATTTTACTCCTGGTTTAGACCTGGTTAAGACCTGGTTTAGTCCTGGTTTAGACCTGGTTAAAATCTGCTTTTAATCCTGGTTTAGTCCTAGTTTAGTCCTGGTTTTAGTCCTGGTTTAGTCCGGGTTTATACCTGGTTCAAATCTGCTTTTATCCTGGTTTAGTCCTAGTTTAGTCCTGGTTTAGTCCTGGTTTTAGTCCTGGTTTTAGTCCTGGTTTAGTCCTGATTTAGTCCTGGTTTAGTCCTGGTTTTAGTCCTGGTTTAGTCCTGATTTAGACCTGGTTTTACTTCTGATTTTAGTCCTGCTTTGGTCCTGGTTTAGTCCTGATTTAGTCCTAGTTTAGTCCTGGTTTTAATAATGTTTTAGTCTTGGTTTAGTCCTGATTTTAGTCCTGGTTTAGTTCTGGACTAGTCCTGGTTTAGTCCTGGTTTTAATCCTGGTTTTAGTCTTGGTTTAGTCCTGATTTTAGTCCTGGTTTAGTCCTGGTTTTAATCCTGGTTTTAGTCTTGGTTTAGTCCTGATTTTAGGCCTGGTTTAGTCCTGGCATAGTTCTGGTCTAGTCCTGGTTTAAGTTCTGGTTTAAGTTCTGGTTTAGTCCTGGTTTAGTCCTGGTTTTAGTCCTGGTTTAGTCCTGGTTTAGTCCTGATTTTAGTCCTGGTTTAGACCTGATTTAGTCCTGATTTAGTCCTGGTTTAGTCCTGGTTTAGTCCTGGTTTAGACCTGGTTTAGACCAATTCACTTCTGTCATTTAAATGTGATTTTTTTTTAGTTTTGACATTTGCTCAAACGAGTCTAGACTTTTGTTTCTAGTTCAAGTCTGGATCAGTATCAGATTTCCAGCGCTTTAGAAACATATTTTGACCCTCGCTCGCCTCGTGCCTTTTTATTTTTAGCACAGCGACGGAGGATGAATGAATGATTTGTTCGTAGTTGAGTCGGAATTTTTCTCAAACTCCGGAGACGTCAGAGTGTCCCAGAGCAGAGAGCGGAGAGCCTTCATTAATCATCGCGCACGCCGATGACACTGCACTACGCCGCGGGACTGTCAACGCGCCGGGCGACAGCGAGAAACCAGCACCGCCGAACTGTGCAGCCATAGCAGAGAGGTAGCAACCCCCCATCACGGTGACAAGCGTGAGGAACAGGGAGGTGGGGCTCGCGTGTTTGGGTTACGTGGATCATCGAGGAGCGATCGCAGTTTGAGTTGATGCACTTGTCAAATCGGAAAAACTAAAATTAGAATGCGTGTGTGTGTATGTAGTAAAATGATTTCTGCAAATCAAATTTAAATAATCATAGTAATATTACATAAATAAAAAATAAAAAAGTTCTAAAATGCATTCTCGATTCTTGGATTAGTTTATCAGTTTTATTAGTTTACTCCTGGTTTGAGTCCTGGTTTACTCCTGGTTTTAGTTCTGATTTAGTCCTGGTTTAGACCTGGTTTAGTTCTGGTCTAGTCCTGGTCTAGTCCTGGTTTAAAATCTGGTTTAGTCCTGGTTTAGTCCTAATGTTGTCCTGGTTTAATACTGGTCTAGTCCTGGTTTAATCCTGGTTTAGTCCTGGTTTTAGACCTGGTTAAAGACGTGGTTTTAGTCCTGATTTTAGTCCTGGTTTAGTTCTGGTTTTAGGTTCTGGTTTAAGTTCTGGTTTAGTCCTGATTTTAGTCCGGGTTTAGACCTGGTTTCAGTCCTGTCTTTAGTCCTGGTTTACTCCTGATTTTAGTCCTGATTCAGTCCTGGTTTAGACCTGGTTTTAGTCCTAGTTTAGTCCTGGTTTACTCATGGTTTAAGTTCTGGTTTAGTCCTGATTTTAGACCTGGTTTAGACCTGGTTTAGTTCTGGTTTAGTCCTGGTTTAGACCTAGTTTAATTCTGGTTTAGTCCTGGTTTAGACCTGGTTTAGTTCTGGTTTAGTCCTGGTTTAGACCTGGTTTAGTTCTGGTTTATTTCTGGTTTAGACCTGGCTTAGTTCTGGTTAGTCCTGGTTTAGAAGTAGTTTTAGTCCAGATTTTAATCCTCATTTCAGTCCTGGTTTAGTCCAGGTTTAGTCCTGGTTTACTTCTTGTTTTAGTTCTGGTTTAGTCCTGGTTCTAGTCCTGGTTTAGTCCTGGTTTAAACTCAGTTTAGACCTGGTTTAGATGTGGGTTTCAGTCCTGTTTTAGATCTGGTTTAGGCCTGATTTTAGTCCTGGTTTACTCCTGGTTTAAATCTGATTTTAGTCCTGGTTTAGTTCTGGACTGTCCCTTTAAACCTAAAATACCTCTCTCTGATCTTAACGTTCAACCAATCATTTATTTCTCAGTGCTAGTGCAGCCTGTGCAACTCAGTGAGTGAACTCTGGACTTTAACTACACACTTTCCCTTCTACGTTATAACTATTTACTTTCAATTGAAAAAAAAAAGAAAGAAAAAGAAAGAAAGGTAACTTAAGAATTTCATGAATAAAAGACTCCAGAGCCGTCACAAGGACATATTCTCAGTTCTCACATACTTTCCTCTCCAACAATAGAACTGGTTGATTGGTAACCTGAATAAAGCCTTGAATAAAGCGAACGGCGCCCACTAAACTAAATTCACATACTGTATTTTATAGAGTGCCGTGGAAAAATCTCGGAGCACTTCCTTTCACCGTCAGTGCAAATACAGGTTATTAGAGTTCCCATCTCCGGGTTAAGGACCGGTCTCATTGCTCCCGAGTCTTTTTATTCGCCCGAATGTATAGAAAAACGTGCTCTCCGCTTCCTTTCAGCACCTAGTTAATGATATAATAGCCGTTATTATTATTCTCGTCGCTGTTTCAACGGCAGATTTCAATCAGCTTTTCAATCAACTTATATCACTGACGCAAAAGAATAAGAAGGAAGGGTTGAGGGTTTAAAGAGCCTCTATAGATTTTTTTATTTTTCAAAAGTTGTTTACAGAGCCTACATTGTGCTATTTTCTGGTCTATGTTATAATGGTTCCTCGTCAGAAACAAACCTGGAGTTGTGTTTTGTTTGTTTCAATCCCCAGGTTTGACTACCCCAAATTTAAGACTTTTTAAAGACTGTTTAAAGACCACTTCGGTGAAAATTAAGACCAACATTAGGTCTGGTGGTTTTTCGCCCGCAAAAACACCAGATCCAGTTCTAATACTGACCATTACACACTGCTTTAAATAACAAAAAATACTTTTTTAGTACTGATTTTAGTTTTGTTTTTAGTGGTTTACTCCTGGTTTTAGTCCTGGTTTGGTCCTGATTTAGTCTTGGTTTACTGCTGGTTTAAGTCCTGGTTTAGACCTGGTTTAGGCCTGGTTTAGACCTGATTTAGTCCTGGTTTAGACCTGGTTTAGACCTGATTTAGTCCTGGTTTAGACCTGATTTAGACCTGGTTTAGGCCTGGTTTAGACCTGATTTAGTCCTTTTTTAGACCTGGTTTAGTCCTGGTTTGGTCCTGGTTTAGGCCTGGTTTAGACCTGATTTAGTCCTGGTTTAGACCTGGTTTAGACCTGATTTAGTCCTGGTTTAGACCTGATTTAGACCTGGTTTAGGCCTGGTTTAGACCAGATTTAGTCCTGGTGTAGACCTGGTTTAGTCCTGGTTTGGTCCTGATATAGTTTTGGTTTCGACCTGGTTTTAGTCCTAATTTTAGCGTAACCTTTTCTTATTAAAATAAATGTTTAATAATAGTTTTGCTTAAACACTGAATCCAGAACAAGCAGAATATAAAATAATAACAACATTGTAAATAAATAATGTCTCTAGAACCTATCTGTAGCCGGCGGACCATCTCACGGGCCAAATATAATTATATCACAGGCCGCATTTGGCCCCCGAGCCTGAGTGTGACATGTCTGATGTAGACAGATTAATAACGTAGGATTACTCAAACGTGTGAGCGAAACAAAACACATTTTCAAGTACAGTATGTTTTTGAGGATAACAGCATTATCATGTGGCGCCTTGTCACGATCTGCATGTCGCTCTGAAATATACAGGTCTGACACATGAGAGAGCAAGTGAGTCAGTGAATCCTATCTGCCCTGAAAGAGTGTGACTGCAGCTAAAGTTGAGAAATGCAGCTTGGTTGTTCAAAAAGACGACAGATGAAGAAGGTGATAAATCAGCAAAGGTTAGTGCACTTCAGGATACGTGTGGATGGATCCCTTTTATTGCTGGTTCAATGACTGAGTAATACTAGTTGTTCAGAGAGAAGTCAACAATAAAATATCCTCATTAATGTTCAATAATGATCAAATCGAAATGTATTTTATGATTTATGAATAATGTCTCTTGACTTGGGTCATGAAGGTTTGTGACTTTTAAACTGTGGATCCACAAAAAAGTTTGGGAAACGCTGATCTAGGTCCTTTAAGCAGCTCTTTGAGGTCAAAATCTCAAAAAACTGTATACCGTCTTTATCTAATTAAGAAGCATTTTGTTGTTTGAAATTCAGGAAGTGCACATTAGCATGCTAGTTGTTATTAGAATTACCCAATTTTTTCAGCATATGTGAAATTTGGCTTGCCACGGGACAGATATATTGTGCAAGCAGCTCTTGATGTCAAACTAAAAATCATGTTATTGTCTGATAATCAGGAGGTGCACCCTTAGCATGCTGATTGTTGTTTACATTACACAGTTTTTTTCCACATATGTGAAATTTGTCTTGCCCCACCCTCAAATATATTGCACAAGCTGCTCTTAAAAGTCAAATTGAAAAGCATGCTATTGTCTGATAATCAGGAAGTGCACAGTTAGCATGCTAGTTGTCAGTGACGGCAAAACTACACTCCGAAAACTGCTTATAAACTCTGGCAGTAATGAGGATGCTCAAAAGGTAAGTGAAGAATAACTCTGGATCACTGCAAACTTTTTAAAATGATCTAGATCTGTTTTTGAGTTTTTAAGACGGTAAAAATCAGACACGACGCCTTTAAAAAATGGCCTCGGTTCACCCAAGTGTTTTTAATTCACCCAAATCTACGTCCTCTCAACACCTGGCCTAATCATATAATAACGGTTATTACTTTCACTGTTTATGTGGCCGCGTTCAATCAGCGTAATCAATAGAGCCACATCCATGCAGGGCTTTAAATTGGACCAACACAAAAGAGCGCGGCTGTAGGACCGGCTTTTCTAAGGTGCGTGCGATGTTGCTGTTCTGGTCGAGGGCACCTGCTTGTTTTCGTCACTGCTTTTTCATTCAGCGTTTCACAGTGTGGCAATAAAGGTGCTGGGCCAGATTGTGAAAAGAAATGGTTTAAAATGGTCCAAAGTTATTCCTCATGTACCTTCGTAATTATTCACCGCAATGAGTTTAAAAGCGCTTTTTGCAACTCGAATTTACACCAGGAGCGTCAGCAGCATGTAACGTAAGCAGAGCTGCATACAGATTAGGGTGCATCATTTTCCATAATGTCAGAAATTCAACGTGTACACAGTTTAAAATGTGAATGTGACAATACCAATTAAAAGAAAATCTGTGGAATATTTGCTCCATTGAAGAATATCTACGGGGTCCACCAAGCCTCTTAATTTCCATCCTAACGGCGTTCATAAGGCTCTGAAGAAAAATCTGTTTTTCTCAAATAACTTTAAAAATAATGTGGTTTTGTTTGTTTTTTTACTTATTTTTTGAAGGTCCATGAAGTCCCAAAGAAATTACACTTTTGCCATATCTCAGAAACTAATGATGATAGCAGGGGTGGGCAAACTTTTTGACTCATGGGCCACAAAGGGTTCTAAAAACTGTCAAAAGGGCCGAACCAGGAGCAGATGGATGGAGTTTTTTGGTAATCCACCTCATAAGAGAAAAAAATAACATGGGACATGTAGAAAACACATCCCATGTTATTCAAATATCCCATAATTGAAAATCATTACAAAGCATAACAACAAAATATCTGTCTTTCAAGGCCCATGGTATTTACTATTTATTGAAATGATTTTAAAGCACTGAAAATTATTATTATCCAAGTTTGGCGAGGTGGGCCACATATGCATACTACCGCATACTATGACTGTAGTTTATAGAGACATAAATCTGGTACCAAATGAACCGCAATGTCCATATTTATATTCAACTTCCATTTATACTATTGGGCTAAATTAATTATTTTTGATGTTATTCAAGAAAAACAGATTTTTGAGCTCAAATTTAAGGCTTCTGCAGACACAAAATTTCAGAGGCTTGGTAGACCCAGTCGACATCGATAGAATTTCATGAAATTTCTCTTGGAAGTTTACTTTGGCAAGTTTAAAAAATGTATACTATGGACAGATAGATTTTCAAAAGGTTTTCAAAAAGTTGGGCAAATGATGCACCCTAATACACATGTGCTTTTAAAAGACTTCAACACCAGAGCTGCTCCTGTGACACTTACGCTTTTTCCATTGTTTATGTATTCATTGTTCATTGGATAAATTATGTTTAAATCACAATACAAACGTTGACAACACGACAGACGATGTTTTGCAGCGATAACGAGCCGGATCTGCGGTGCTGCATTAATTAAGATACTCGTTATTTCACTTTGGTCGTCTGCTCCACGTGTCTTTTCTTTCATAAGTTGTTCTTGTAAAGTTGCCGTCTGATGTCATGAAGTGTTTTATATTCATCCTCTGCAGCTGTAAACTTTCTACAGTCCATCACAAGTCATTCCCAACGCACAGTGTTTACGCGACTGTAGTAGTTTTAGGGAATGTATTTTGAAAAGACATCGTGAGTTTATTTTGACATCGCGTGCTTATTTCCTGTGTTTCCTCTGCTAAAAAGCCTGGAGATGCTCTACTGATGCTACAAAATTAGAACTCCAACCTATTTTGAGCAGCGTGTAGCGTCATGACGGCCGTTGTACTTCTGTTTGACCCTGCTGGTGTAGACTGTCTGACCGGTAAAAATGGAAAGTCAAACCTGTGCGTGTGCTGCTTTTGTGCTGTGCTGCTCCACTTTGGTGTAAATAGGGCGTCAGGCGTCAGAGCGAAGTTTGCCTTCATGGTAAACCTGAGTACAACGAACATGCTAAATTGAACTTCCAGTAGTAGACGTATTTTCACCTCATACAATTTATCTGCTCCATACACCTTCACTAGAATCATTTGGATAATTTCAGTCCTGGAATTACCAATTTCTTCTGAACTAAAGACAAAAGTTTAGCTTGATTCATCAGCCGGTTTCACTTCGTGGAAACCGTCCGACCTCGCAGCATTAGGATTTGTTCGCTCCACGGTAGGCGGGTACTTTTTTATTTAACCAATCGCTGCTATTTGGTCGTGACGTTTGTAATGCGCCGCTAACAGGACTAACTGGTATATTAAGCTTTTCCCAAATCCCGTAGGAAGAAGGACAATAACGTCTTTCCCCTCGATAAAATTCACCAAACATTCTCTTTGTTTCGGCTTTAAATCCTCGATCTCGTGAATTGTTGCCAACACAGAATGTCTGGCTCTTTGCTGACTGGATGGTGCCCGAACTCGCACTTCCGGGGTTTTTTGCGAACGGTCTAGTTTATTCCGAATCCTGAAATAGTCGCTGGAGAGAAATTAAATTGAGTCACGGCAGCCTCGCTAGTTAAAGGTAGCCACTGATTTGAAAACTATCGCTTTATGACATCACAACCTAGGACCAGAGCATTTTGAGCTTTGGAGATGTAGAGAAACCAATAAAAGGGTTACTCAATTATGTATAAATGCAACAAAACACTCCAGGTTTGTTTTTGATGACGCAACAGTATTATAACGATACTAAAAACTCTTTGATGTCACTTGGTCAGAGTTAAAAAATAATGTAGCAGGAAAAGAGCCTTATGGGAAAATCCGAGGCTGTGACTAACACCACACAAATGTTTTACCGGATTATCGTACTAATCACAGTTTCAACAAATCACATTTACCTTTCAAATTTCTCAAGCGGGAAGTCCAGTTTCTCAAATAAATCGTCCTACTGTAGCTTAATTCTGCTCTGGTCAGATCTGTTCTGGAACAGCCTGTATGTTTTTTTGAGTTAGACACTGTTTTTGTACCTGACCTTCTGCTCTCTCAGCACTTTGTATGATAAATATGAACTGTGAAACTACACGGACGGAGAATTTTAAAGGCTCTGTACCAGATTTCTCCCACGTATTTGCGCAAATATGTCTTGCAATACAGATATATTGTATTCTATGAGCAGGTCTTGAGGTCAAAATAAGTCTGCGGTGACCTGTCTGCATCTAATTGTAAAGTGTTTAATTGTCAGAGAATGAGTATGTGTGCAGTTAGCATCCTAGTCGTTGTTGACAGAAATCCGCTCTGGTCTCTTAAAGTTGTGAAAAGCGCTTAGAAACTCATCGTGGTGAATAATTAGGATGCTCAGAATGCATAAGGTACGCTGTTTCCTGATCAAAAACATGCTTAAAGAGGTTGTAGGTGTCATCCATGAATGTTTGAGTAATCTAGTGATCTCTCCTTGGGGCCTAATTTGAATCCTCTTTACGGTTAACAGTATGGTCACATTTTTATACAAAGCTTTTCCACCTTCAAGGCACTCAAAGCTCTTTACAACAACGAGCACACACGCATTCACTCACACAATGTTTCGAGAGACTGTCCGCTACTGTCGCCCACAACTTTCACTTTGATGATCCAGTCCAAAGCTCAGATCAAGCCGCGGGGTTTCAGAATGGCCGCCCGTTCAAGTCAATGGGCCGAGCTCAATGGCGCATGACTCCAGATTCGCCTTTAGCCCGACGAGGTACAGCCGGTGACTCTGGACAAGGGTGACCAAATGTCATGTATCGACACATGCGGCTTAGAGACAAGAGCGGCCTATATATGTACAATTTTATTTTTATTTTTTAAATTTGGTTGATGCGACTTATATTCCGGTGCGCTCAATACTCCAGAAATTACCTAAAGTTTCAGGGAGCAAAGGAAGACAAAAACAAAACTGAAACTTATTAAACATGTCAATACACGCCTCAAGAATCTCGGACTTCCGGTCAGTGCGCAGTGCATACTGGGAAGGATTTTCCGAAAAAGTGAGCATCAAACCGCCACGTTTGATTTTACAATGGGATGCCTCAATTGCCAAAGTCGGTCTTTTCAAGTCTTTTGAACCATATCACTTTTGTTTTTGGTTCTGATATTGTTATATTTTAGTTTTGGGATTTGGACGTTCGTTAATTGTGTAGTTGTTGGATCCTAACAGCAGAAAACAGCTTGAGAAATTTGTTTGCGAACTCCAGAGATGCAAAAGGGAATCAGACGTGTGTGACTGCAAACCTCCGTTCAAACTGTTTCTCTTCCCAATGGAATTGAAAATTAGTGCAAGGCAAAGGCGATGGGCAGGATTGATCCACGAGAAGAACAAAAAAGGAAACCTTTGACTGCTTAAATCATCCAGAGTTTACAGCAAACATTTTGTATGTGGAGCGCCAACAAAGCAAAATATGATAATATCAGAACCAGAAACAAAAGCGATATGGATCAAAAGACTTGAAAAGATCGGCTTTGTCAATAGACTCATCCCACTGGGAAATCAAACATGGCGGTTTGATGCTCACTTTTTCGGAAAATCCTTCCCAGTATGTATTACGCAATGACCGGAAGTCCGAGATTCTTGAGGCGTGTATACGTTGTTTGTTTCGGCAAATATCACATTTTCAAAACAATAAAAGTCAAAACGGCAATGTAAATGTCGTGTGTTTGAAGTAAACATCACTTAGAAGTTCAGTCCCGCCTCTTTAAAGTTAGTTTGGGAGATCTGAAGTGTGACTGACAACAATGATGGAGTGAACCGTCGCTCTTTGAAATGAAATCTAAACGCTGAGAACAGATTCGAGCGCTAACCCCTTTGGTGCGATTTATAGAGCGAAGTAAACATGCTAATTACAGCGAGGGTAAACAAAAGGATGTATTTGAATGAGCTAATATATCATCCGCTGCATATGCAAAACCATAGGGAGTGATTACATTACAGCCAATGTGAAGAACTACGGGGAATATTTAGAAGAGCGTGAGATCGGAGCGGGAAGTTAAATACAACAAAGTCAAAAAACAATAGGGTCCGTGTACCATTTGTTCTTTTGGATTTCAATTAAGAACGGAAAACAATAAAATGGGACAGTTTATTGAATTTTTCCGTTTTAGTGTCAAACAAAAGCACAGATTTCGAACTCCATTTCCAATATTTAATTTAAAGTTTATTTCCAATAACACCAAACAAAAAACAGTCTCGCTGCCTGTTTCAATTTTAATATTTTATTCTCTTTGGTTTAGCCCCGGAAGTTCTGCTGCGAGAAGGAGTTTACGGGGGCCAAACGCGTGTCTCAGAGTTTGAGACACGAAAAACGAAGTACAAACAAAGAACAAAGAAGAAACAAAGACAAATGTATCATGATCAAATCTGCCGCAAATAGAGAAGCGACACAAAGCACAAAACGATGAAAACCAAGAAAAAACCTGCAAACGAAAAACGACGCATAAAGTGTCACTACAACGGAAGTGCTCCAAACCTGCAGGGGGCGCTCTCAGTGTAACAGCTCAATGGAAAGACACACGAAAGGCTCGGCTAATGAGGAAGACAGAAAACGTCCGACTGACGATAAACTACAGCGTGAACAAATTATTGTGATGGTAATGTGCATCTTGAACTCCATGACGCGAAACAGGCCATACGAGAAAACACAATGACGTCATGTCCGGGGCGGCAGTAATTTTGGCAGGGAAAAAGAGTCGGTATCAACAAGGCAACATCAACAATCGTCATACAAGAGTACAACATCAACATCGACAAGTATCGGCGAGTTTTAACTTTTCAGAGAACGTTTTTGATCCTCAACATTCAGTGACTTAGAGTAAGATTATGAAGTCATGTCAAAACAATTAAATTCGAAGTTTAAAAAGTTAAAACTAATCTCACTGAAATCACAAGCATTAGCCAGTTTTTTCAATACTCTTAGCTTTTTGTTGAAAATCAAACACCTAAACGGGACCAGGAACACTTCACTCGAGAAAAAACAAAAAAACAAAACAATATCTAGGTAAGTTAAAGTGACTTAAATTAAAGAACATTTCACTTTATTTGAGTCGATTCAACTTGACAAGTAAAAGTATCTCCCAAAGGAATAAGTGTGTTTTTTTTATTCAAGCAACACTCGATTTTGTTTCTTATTTTAAGTGCAAAAAGTTGTTGTTTTTCATATTTTAAGTACAAAAACTCTTATTCCACTGGCGCTTGTCAAGTGAAATGACTCAAATCATGATAAAACTTTCTAAATTCAAGTCTCTTAACTTGGCTAGATTTTGTTTTTTTGCAGTGTTGTGTTGATCCTGAAAATGTGTTGTTCAATTTGAGATTTTAGACAAACTTTATTCAGCCACGAGGGAAATTATTTGGACGCAGTAGCTCACACATCACAATATAATATAATAATAACAAAAAGTAAAAAAATAGAAGTGGTAATAATAAATTCTTAAATAAGTGACAAACAAGATAAAAGTTGATGTACAAGTCAAAATAAAAATAGAAAAATAAGTAATAAAATATAAAATCTCAGCGTTATACAAGAGGTCATAGGAAAACTGCCACAACAGTATGATGATTGACAGTTTTGTATATTTTCTTTTTTCTTTTCAGACTTCTTTTCAGTGTTTGGTAATGTGTGACCTGCTGAACATTCCACCAGAGATATATATGCACTACACCCAGTGTTGGGGAGTAACAGATTACATGTACCAGAGTTACGTAATCAGAGTACAAGAGTTGGATTATATCCCCTCTTTTTTTTCTGTAATTCCACTCATTGCCGGACAGTAAACCAAGTCTAAAACCAGGTCTAAACCAAGTCTAAACCCAGGTCCAAACCAGGTCTAAACTAGGTCTAAACCAGGTCTAAAACCAGGTCTAAACCAGGTCTAAACTAGGTCTAAACCAGGTCTAAACCAGGTCTAAAACCAGGTCTAAACCAGGTCTAAACCAGGTCTAAAACCAGGTCTAAACCAGGTCTAAAACCAGGTCTAAAACCAGGTCTAAACCAGGTCTAAACCAGGTCTAAACCAGGTCTAAAACCAGATCTAAAACCAGATCTAAAACCAGGTCTTAAACCAGGTCTAAACCAGATCTAAACCAGGACTAAACCAAGTCTAAACCCAGGTCCAAACCAGAACTAAAACCAGGTCTAAAACTAGGTCTAAACCAGGTTTGAAACCAGGTCTAAAACCAGGTCTAAACCAGGTCTAAAACCAGGTCTAAACCAGATCTAAAACCAGGTTTAACTAGGTCTAAACTAGGACTAAACCAAGACTAAACCACATCTAAACCAGAACTAAACCAGGACTAAACCAGGTCTAAACCAGGTCTAAACCAGGACTAAACCAGGACACCACCAGCGCGATGTCTTTCCAAAGTCACTGCAAAGTTCTCAGGCAAAATTAAAATTATCTACTTATGAAGGAATATTTTTTTTGTAATATGAGCAAAATAAGACTTGATCTTATTTTAATTTAAAAAAGTGGAAGGAGTTATTTCTTTTTTAGTACACAACATTTTGTTCTAGTGATAGATCATTTAAAGTGCGTATGACAGTTTTAACTTCTAATTTTTGTACTTTTCCTCTCAACTTTTCTCCCTAAACTAAACAAAAAAACTGATAAATATTGAGCACATGTACAATTCCACAAAACCAAGTCAGAATTAGAAAAAAAATGAGTATAAATAGTCAGAGATCATGTTGTAGAAAGCGATGTCATAATCTCAGACGGTGAGAAAGGTTTGTATATATAACACTTGTCTTAGTGAGTGTTTTTGAAAGAAATTGCCAAAATAGAAGCTTTGAACCTGATCATTATTTGTTAGGGAAGGGGTCCACTTAAAAATTAATCTCAAGGCTTCCAAGTCTTTTCAGCCAACAACAAGAACGTCTTTGGGGTTGGATAATGGCACCACTTTTCACTACTTCAACAACTTCACTGTTGTTAACAAAAGGCACTTCTCCAGATATGTCATTTGCACTTGATAAATGCATTTACTACGGCTGTAACGATGTCCAAATCTCATGCTACGATATGATTATGATATTTTGAAGAACCTAATAGAACTGAACTGTAGACTTACTGCTTTTAAAATACCTTGACAAGACTTTGACCTTCAAAATCCCAAGAATTCAAGTAAAAAAACATGTTTCTTCATGTTTTCTGTGCTGAAATGAATCATGGGATATGTAGTTATGTTGTTTATAAGCTGTTGTTACTATAAAACCATGCAGTCAAGCAAAGGAACTGCGCAATTTGATATATTTTCACAGCCCACGATACTATTGTGAGACTTTTGATGGTACGATATCACAACATTTTGGTTATTAATACATCCCTCCGCATTTACCGTATTTTTCAAACTATAAGGCGCACTTAAAATCCTTAAATTTTTTTACAAATCGACTGTGCGCCTTATGTATTAATTCTGGTTGTGCTTACTGTACGAACCGATTTTATGTAGAACACGGCACTCAAAAATCTGTCAAAATGTTTTAGTACGACTTTGGTAAACTACAGTGGGAACAAATTATTGTGACGGTAATGTGGCTTTTATTTGATTATATTCATATACTTTGTCATACTTTTATAGCGCCAAGTTTACTTTCGCACCTTAGAAAGTCATTGTTGAACTCCATGACGAGAAACACAATGAGGTAATGTCTGGGGTGGCAGCCATTTTGGTAGGCAAAAAGCGTCCGTATCAACAAGTCAGCGTCAACATCGTCAACAGTAATCTGCGTAAAACATCAACAGTCGTCAATGGTTATTGGCGTACAACATCAACAATCGTAAACAGTTATCGGCGTACAACATCAAGAATCATACAACAGCACAACATCAACATTGTCAAGTATCGGCGAGTTTTAACTTTTCAAAGTAATGTTTTTGATCCTCAACATTCAGTGACTTTGAGTAAGATGATGAAGTCGTTTCAAAACAATTAAATACAAAACCTACTTCAGAATAAGACGAGTTATCATATCTCTCAAAAATCTGTCAAAATGTTTAAATACGACTTTGGTAAGCTACGAAGCCACACCGCTTGATGGACTGTTGGAGCATTACGGCTACTGTAGTCAGGAGCCTCGCGGAGTTAGTGCGACAGAAGTTGAACCACATCAGCGCACAAGGAGTGAGCAGTTTTTTCAGCGCTTATAATTTATGCAAATGAGCCATGTGGTTTTAAGTTTCATTTCTGTAAAATGTAAACAAATGTGCGCAAAGCTGCATTAAACACATTATTACTCAATGTATATCCTTGTGGGAGACCAAGAAAAAAATGTGTATTGCAATTTTTATAATTTTTTTGTGATTTTCTATCTATTTGGAGGTAAATGAACACCTTAGCATTTAGATTTTGTTCATTTTATTTTTATTTATAATTTTGTAACATGTCCTCAGTAATGGACGCCAGGGACGTTTTGGTGTTAAATCCATGTGAAGTTAAAAACCGAACAAAAACAACTTTTCTGATGACCAACACCTCTGACAAGCTTCTACAGTTGCCTCAAAAAGTTTTTAGACTCCATTTTAATTTCATCATAGTGCAGCCACAAACAACATATTTTTAGCCAATGAGTTAATTTTTTTTTACACTTAAAAGACTTAACTCTATGTCCACTACAGAGGACACGAATGAATGGGTCGGGTTTCAGGAGGACATATGAGTCGTCCTCGTAGGAAATAAAAAAGCAAACTAAATTAAATTATCCACCCACATTCACATTCATACTACACATTCACCAAGACAGGGAGGCAACGCACGATCTGCCAATGGATCGTGGACGCCTGGGGTAAGGGATCAGTCTCAAGTCTCGTCCGATTGTTTCGTTTATAACGCCTTAAAATCCAGTGCGACTTATAGTCCAAAAAATACGACATTGGTTTAGAACTTTAAGGTACTGTGTCCAATTTTTTCAAGTTTTCCATTAAGCGTTATATTGAGAAGTGTGTGGTTAGCTTGCTAGTTGTTGTTTGCTTTACAGTGATGACACAACTCCGCACTGGCCTCTGACAGCTGTGAAAAGCGCTCACAAACTCATCATGGTGAATAAACAGGATGCTCAGAACACGGCTCTTTTAAACATCAGATTCAAACTCCAACTTGCTGCAAAAAGTCTTTAAAAGTAATACCAGTTTGTGCCACTCATGTAGACAGTGTGAAATACCCTTGGTAAATTCACCAAACTGTGGACACATGCCTGGAAAAGACATGCTGTTTTGAACCCCCCATGTGCTGATGAATTTGTATTCCAACAACAAGCAACCACAGAAGCAATTGCACTGTTCCAAAACTACAGCTAAGAGTTTTATCAACTCGTCACTGGTGATCCTACTGTGCTTAAGTCCAATTAAAAGTGCACTAAGTAGTTTTTCTGGTGGAGGGTAGACCACCTGCTTGTATCCATCGAGTAAAAGCACGGTGGAGAGTAAGATTACAGTATTAAACAGTGAGGTAACGGATTTTTACTGTTGTTAAAGTGTGACAAACAGTACCAGTTCATTTTAACCATTCCAGCCTGACAAATATGGGAATATGTTTTATATAATCACACATAACTTTACAACCATAAAAGACAGAAACTGACTTGACTCCGTTGAAAAGTTGGGACTTACTAGCCTGATTCATCAGCCAATTTCACTTTATGGAAACCGTCTGACCTACCAGCATTAGGATTAGTTCGCTCGACAGTAGGTGGAAACTTTTTTTAAAATTAAACCAATCGCTGCTATTTTGTCGTGATGTGTGTAATGCGCCACTAACTGGGCCAACTGGTATATTAAGCTTTTCTCAAATCCCGTAGTAGGAAGGGCAATAACGTCTTTCCCCTTGATAAAATTCACCAAACATTCTCTTTGTTCCGGCTTTAAATCCTCGATCTCGGGAATCGTGGACAACACGGAATGTATCACTCTTCACTGATTGGCTGGTGGCTGAACTTGCACTTCTGGGGTTCTTGCAAACCGTCTAGTGTATTCTGATTTCTGACCTAGTCCATCCATTTTGTTAGACCCCAACTTTGCCAAAGAGTGTAGTGAGTCAAAACGGTTGACTGCTCTGAGCGTCTGTGTTCGTAACTATTGAAAAAGCCGCTCTAAATGCAGTTATTTCTCAAATAAATTACATATTACACATTTCATTCTGAGAAATTGCGCATCCCTTGCTATTTTTATTTGAAAATGTGCATATATGTACATAAATATACAAATACAAATGTGGTAATGTAGGAAGTGATGTGGCTCTGTGCCCTGGACCTGACACGAGCTGCTTTCATGACGGGCACCAGAAAATAAATAGGGTGATACTTTGTTTTGACGGCAATAAGGATATGTTTTGTTTACTTACAGACTTGATATTTTGCTCTTTTGTAGCTAAGGCCCTATTTCTGGTCCTAGAGCTTTTATTATAGCCACATGACACAACTACAGCATGCAGACTGTGAAATAATAGGTTGTACTGAAAAAAATGAAGGGGTAAAAGTGGGAGTTTTAATAGCTTTTTTTTCTTTTTTTTTTTAATCCAGGCGAGGACAAATGTACTAAAATTGTCCTTACTGTGGACCGCAAATGCATTCATCTCTTACCTAATGCTTTTGTTTCTAAACACTTTTCACAACTCTCAGAGATCTACCATGCTAACACGCACTTCCTGATACTTGAACAATAAAAAACTTCATGAATATATCTGTACTAGGTCAAGACACATTTTTGCTCAAATGCGTGGGGAAAAAATGGGGTATGGGGCCTTTAAACTTTTGCATCGCCACGGAGTCAAGGACGTCATGCCATCAGGCTAAGTTAGGAAGAGCCAGATCTGTGGAATGGCGGGTCCACTCACGTAAAAAAGCACATTTTTCAAGTTATCGTAGACACATAAAAAACAAAAAACAAATTAAACCTGTAATTTAATAAAAACAAGATAAATGCCATACTGTGGAACATTCTAGACAAAGCAATAGGTGACAGACACTCCGCCAAAAAAGTTACGAAGTAGGGGTGTAACAATAACCAAAATATCGTGATATTGTATCGTCAAAAGTCTCACAATAATGTCGTGGGTCATCACAATATATCGAATTACAAGTTTATTTGCTTAAATTCATTATTATGGTGCAGCAAAAGCTAAAAAAGCAGTCAGAACTACACAGACCATGATCCTTTGCTCCGTTTTGGTGCAAATTACATGAAGAAACAGCAATTCTAAGCACTTTTAAGTCTTGTCAAGGCATTTAAAGAGGAAAAAGAAGCATATTCACTATTTTACCAGCCTCCACAAACAAAAATAAATATCGTACCATGAGATTTGGATATTGTTACGTCCCTTTTACCTTTATGTTTATTTAGTTGAAACTTCCAAACCCACAAACCAGTCGTGACAATTAAAAAACTCAAGCAGTGAATGAATCTGTTGAACATTTATCAGTGAGCCGGTAATAGCAGCACTGCAAAAGTAACTCCGTAAGCTATAATTACCTGAATTAAGAACATTTGATTTTGATTGAAGGAGACTTGTCAGACAAAATTATCTACCCATGAAACGAGACTTTTTTTTATTTTTTATTAATATGAGCAAAATAAGACTTGTTCTTATTTTAAGAGCAGAGAATAGCTCATTTCCTTACTTAAAGTGGAACCAATTATTTCTTTTTAGTAGAAAACGCTTTGTTCTAGTGATAGATCATTTAAAGCGCATATGACAGTTCTGACTACTAATTTAATTAAAAAATGTTAACAAACTCATATTGAAGATTTTACTGGTAACTTTTTTTTTTAATATAGTTTCATTTTATTTTTGTGAAGTTTACATTTTTACAGCAGAGAGGTAATTCCATAACTGTTTCCTAACCAAGCACTTTTTTTTTTTTTTTTTTTAACCATAATGTAAAAAAGTGTTCACATTAGTTATTGTCAGGCAAAATAAATAAATAAATAAATTAAAATAAAATAAGTAAAAATTAATAACACCTTTATTTGTCTCTACATTCTGAATTTTTGGTATTCTGTTTTAGAAATATTGTACTGTCGTTTTTGTACTTTTCTTTCAACTTTTCTGCCAAACAAACTCCCATTAACTAAAACTATGACAAAAATTGACCACATGTACTATCCCACCAAACCAAGTCAGAGTAAGGCTACGTTCAGACTGCAGCCTGAAGTGACCCAAATCCGATTTTTTGGCCTCTATGTGACCTGTATCTGATCTTTTAATGACAGTCTGAACGACAGAGATCCGATTTTTTCAAATGCAACCCAGGCCACTTGGATATGTGCTCCTGAAACTGATACATATCTGATCTTTTGACATGCGACTTCAGTCTGAACGGTCAGGTCGCATTCATCCGCCTACACGTCAGGCTCTGAGTCTCGTCAACGGAGGGAAAGCGAGGTTAATGAGCTTATTAATATTTGGGGGATCGTTGTATTCAGACCAGATTGGAGGAGTGTTATCGGAACCACGTGGTTTCACAAATGATTGCCAAAGAAATGCTAAAACATACGGTCCTGGCTCCAGTGTCAACGAAAAATAAAGATCCTGCGACCTGAATAGAAGGAAGCTAAAGACTCAAACAAACGAAGCGGCTGTGGACGTGTTACCTGTCCATTTTACCAAGAACTGTGTGTGACGTCGTTGTGTCCTCCAATGCACATGCAGGACACTTTAGGGGCGTTTAAAGTTCACACTGGAGATCACATACAAGTTGCATTTACCGTATTTTCCCGGGCTATTAGATGCGCACTTAAGCCTCCAACCCCATCAAAAAACGACTGCGTGCCCTGCAATCCAGAGCGCCCTATACAAGAATCCACTCAGGTGTCCCAGCACGACTTCAGTAAACTGCAAAGCCGCACCACCCACAGAACACGCAAACACACACGAAGCAGACAGCGACCGCACAGTGAAACACACCCACAGACACACTCATCACTCCACGCCGACGAGGAACGGAACGAAGGAACGAACCGAAAAAGCGAGTGCAATGTGCCACTTCTAGACACAACTGAACAACTGAGTCACTGCGAACACGCCGACAATCCAGCGGTCCCAGACAGCACCCTCCCTACACGCCACAACTGAACAAAGTCGCGACAAACAAACAAAACCACTGACCCATCCAACTGTTGTGTTTCGTTTAAAGTTCGGGGCGGTTTATTTGTGAAAAAAGTTAGAAAATAGATCATTTAATGACAGTGCGCCTTATAATCCGGAGTGCCTAATAGCCCGGAAAATACGATAATTGGAAATGTGAACGACCTCGCAATAAAATCGGATTTCACAAAAAAAAAAAAATCAGAATTGAGCATTAAGCCCTGCAGTCTGAACGTAGCCTTAGAAAAAACTGTCACATGCGCTTTAAACTGCAAGTCAAATCTACTCAAATCCAGATAAAATATTCTTCATTCAAGCCATTTTTAACTTATACAGATATTATTTTTGCAGTGGAGCTAATGTAAACACAATCATGTACAGAAACACTGCAAAAACGACTAAATAGTGGAAGTAAAAGGATTAGTAACTGCACTACAGATGTGGTCTAGACTAGATGCTCTGTGCAAGATTAGAGAAGAAAAACTGGATTCTACGATGGTGCTAGTGGGGCTACGGTTTTTAGTAGCCATACCTCGTATTTGTCAGGGCGCGTCCAAGAAGCCTAGAGAGGACAAAGGGAGGAAAGAGACAGTTTAATGTGCAGGACAATACGAGACAGGAGACACACATGAAAGCTCCGCGGGAATCCACCGGAGAGGACTGTAAAAGCAAGAAGCGATTAGTGACAAGAAAAACAAACTCTTTTTTAAGGAAAATGTATTGCTTTTAAATGCGGGTGTCATTCGTTCATTCGTTTTTCAAAATAAAACCAAAAATAAGAAAATGAAAACAACAATTTTCTTCATTATTTGTCTCCAAAACCAAAATGAACAAATGGATAATGATTTGTTTTTTTCATTTTTCGATTTTGTGTTTAAATGAATGATGGAAAAAACCTGTTTCCGTGACTTTTGCGCTGCATACGGACTAAACCAAGACTAAACAAGGTCTAAACCAGGACTGAACCAGGACTGAACCAGGACTGAACCAGAACTAAACCAGAACTGAACTAGGACTGAGTGTCGAGACGGTCCCGGAGGTGCACCCATGTAGACTGTCGGGTGACCACAGGCGAAAGAACCGGCCAAGGAGATGAGTCCAAGATTAGACCTGGTTTAGACCTGGTTCAGTCCTGGTTTAGACCTGGTTTAGTCCTGGTGTAGTCCTGTTTTAGTCCTGGGATCAGTTCTGGTTTAGACCTGGTTTAGTCCTGGTTTAGACCTGGTTCAGTTCTGGTTCAGTTCTGGTTCAGACCTGGTTTAGTCCTGGTTTAGTAATGTTTTAGTCCTGTTTTAGACCTCATTTAGTCCTGGGATCAGTCCTGGGATCAATCCTGTTTTAGTCCTGATTTAGTCCTAGTTTAGTCCCAGGATCAATCCGGGATCAGTCCTGTTTTAGTCCTATTTTAGTCTTGTGTTAGTCCTGGTTTAGTCCTGGTTTAGTCCTAGTTTGTCCTGGGATCAGTCTCGGGATCAGTCCTGGGATCAATCCTGAATTAGTCCTGGTTTAGTCCTGGTTTAGTCCAGTCCTGGTTTAGTCCTGGTTCAGCCCATACGCGACGCAAAAGTCCTTCACTTTAGTCTATCCAAAAAAGCGAACTCATTGTTGAGTTTCACTTTAACGCCTTGTCACTTCTTGTAACAAACTTTTAAACATAATTTTTTTTTTTTTTTTACTTTACTCTGTGTTAGTAACAAAGTGCCGCATCAGCACGGGGGGGAAATCAGTTGTGACTATATCATAAGAGGATTTACAAAATAATTAGCGACACCGGGGGAGCGAGCTTATCGGCGCCTTCTGTATTCTGATTACGCCTTTATGTAAGAGACCGTTATCTGACTTGGAGCCTGCGCGTGTAGATTAGTCCAACCAAAATATAATATTAGCGCTCGCGTCACTTTGGGCTCCACAATGAGAGATAAAGTCTGATAACATCGGGTTTGTTCTGTATGAAATAATAGAACAAGATTAGAGTGAGGATCGATGACTTCTTTGACATTGGACTATTTTGGATGAGAAGAGTGAGTGATAATGGAGATGTGATACGACTTTAAGGGGTTTATATTCACTGGGATTAGGATCTTGCAAAAAAAAATAAAAATAAAAAAAATGGCTCCTGACTCTCTCTCTCTGGCTCCTGTCTCTCTCTGGATCCTGGCTCTCTCTGGAGTGGCTCCTGTCTCTCTCTGTGGCTCCTGTCTCTCTCTCTCTGTCTCTCTCTGGCTCCTGTCTCTCTGGAGTGGCTCCTGCTCTCTCTCTCTGGCTCCTGTCTCTCTCTGGAGTGGGCTCTCCTGTCTTTCTCTCTCTGGCTCCTGTCTCTCTCTGGAGTGGCTCCTGTCTTTCTCTCTCTGGCTCCTGTCTCTCTCTGGAGTGGCTCTCTGCTCCTGTCTCTCTCTCTCTCTCTCTGGCTCCTGTCTCTCTCTGGAGTGGCTCCTGTCTCTCTTCTCTCTCTCTGGCTCCTGTCTCTCTCTGGTCTCTCTCTGGCTCCTGCTCTCTGGAGTGGCTCCTGTCTCTCTCTCTGGCTCCTGTCTCTCTCTCTGGCTCTGTCTCTCTCTGAGTGGCTCCTGTCTCTCTCTGCTCCTGCTCTCCTCTGGATTCTGGCTCCTGTCTCTCTCTCTCTCTGGCTCTCTCTCTTCTCTCTCTGGCTCCTGTCTCTCTCTGAAGTGGCTCCTGTCTCTCTCTCTCTGGCTCCTGTCTCTCTCTGGAGCGGCTCCTGTCTCTCTCTGGCTCCTGTCTCTCTCTGAAGTGGCCCCTGTCTCTCTCTGGAGTGGCTCTTGTCTCTCTGGCTCCCGTCTTTCTGGCTCTTGTCTCTCTGGCTCCTGTCTCTCTCTGGCTCCTGTCTCTCTCTTGCTCCTGTCTCTCTGGCTCTTGTCTCTGTGGCTCGGGGCCAGTGTGGTGTAAAAGTACCTGACCTTGAGCCGACCTACACAGTCTGTGGTGAAAGTAAAGAAAAATGTAATTAAAATAAAAAATGAATGAATAAATAAATAAATATATAAATAAATAAATAAAAGTTAAGTTTGAATTGAGCTGATGATCTTGAAAATAAAAATGTTAAATGTTAAATATTGATTGAGGCAGAGGACACGTAGAACAGAAGTCTCCAACCTGCAGCTCTCCTCCCTCGTCCAAGCAGCTCACCCAGGGATTTCAGAATTTTACCATTGTCCTGAATAACAAAAATTTAGATAATTCCACGACTATTACTACTGAAATTGTATCATTTTGAAGCCCATCTTTCTGCACTAATAAATGGACGATGGTTTATGTTTTATCGGCGTCTAACTGCACCCAAAGGCTCGCCCTCTTTCTCATAATCGTCTCAATTTCTTGCAACGGCTAAAAGCGAGGAGCACTCTGACATTTTCGTTTTGTAAAGGTTGATACGCGATACGGGAGAGATACGTTTTATGTCATATTCCAGGCCGGATAAGAGTCAGGTTTGTGGAGATGCGAGCCTGCTCACACTAAGGACAGAGTAATGTGTTTCAGAGCAATAACACGTCTCTACTTTTTCATGTTCATGTCTTTTTAATGCCTTTCATTCTCACTGATTGCTTTACTAACGGATTTTCAGACCCTTACGATGAATTCTTACACCTTTTTATTTATTTAATCATGTTGTAACACACACTCGCACACGGTAAACACATTCACTGTCAGATAATTAACGCTTAAGGGCTCTTACGCTGTTTTTTCATCTATGTTTTGATTTGTTTCCTCATCATAAACATACCTGGAGTCGTGTTTTGTTTATTCACGCGTTTAACACATAAACCCAGCGCGTTTAGAGTTCTTTTCTCGAACGGAAAACATTTTATTCCACCTGGTTATGTCATGTGGTGATACAGCAAGTGTGTTTTTAAACTCTGTACATCTTCACTTGGATCATTTCCGCTCTTGAATTCTGTCCACTGAACAAGAAATAAAAGGTTGCTGTTAACTAGTGTTGCAGTCGAGGCTGATCTAATCCAGACCAAGACCTGTCCGAGACCACAGGCTCCCGAGACCAAGACAAGACCAAGACCTCTGAGGGTCGAGACCGAGGCAAGACCAAGACTTTGAAAGGTCGAGACCAAGACCACGGCTCATCGAGAACAAATCAAGACCATCTTTGTCCTTTTCTACATTTATTTGTATTTTACAGTTATTTTGGCACATTTATATAAATGCGTTTTTATCTCCATTTGATCTGATTAATGTTCATTTAGGCATAAAATAAGCCAATAAACTGTACTGCACTTAAACAATCTGTGCCCCTTTTTGGGACCCTCACCTACAGTTTGAGAACTTCCACTGGCACTTTACAGAAAACTGTGAAGAAAGTGAAGAAAGTGGGTAGGATTTTTAGGCCTGTTTCAAATTGGAGTTACAACTGGAGTTACAGTCTGTTACTGGTTTTCGCAGTGGGGTTTAGCCTCTACACATTTACCAAACGCATGTCGTGACAAATACAAATGCATTTGTGCACTTTTATTTGGCAAACTTCTACCATGTCGCGGTAAGAAGTTAATTACCGACCGTAATGAAATATGATCGCACTTGACGAGTGTCAGACCTCGAGTCCGAGACAAGACCAACTTCAAACTGCTTCAAGTCCGAGACAAGACCAAATCCAAGCGCCTTCAAGTTCAAGACAAAACCGAGTCCAAACGTCTTCAAGACCGAGACAAGACCGAGTCCAAACACCTTCAAGACTGAGACAAGACCAAGTCCAAGCGCCTTGAAGGCCAAGACAAAACCGAGTCCAAACGTCTTCAAGACCGAGACAATTCCGAGTCCAAACGCCTTTAAGTCTGAGACAAGGCCGAGTCCAAGCGCCTACAAGATCGAGACATGACCGAGTTCAAATGCCTTCAAGTTCGAGACAAGACCAAGTCCAAATGCTTCAAGTCCAAGACAAAACCGAGTCCAAACGCCTTCAAGTCCAAGACAAAACCGAGTCCAAACGCCTTCAAGTCCAAGACAAAACCGAGTCCAAACGTCTTCAAGACCAAGACAAGACCTGAGTCCAAACACCTTCAAGTCCAAGACAAGACCAAGTCCAAACGTGGTCAAGTCCGAGATGAGACGAGACCGAGACCGTAAAAAAAAGGTCTCGAGGCCGGTTTTGCGTACTACAACACTGTACCGTTAACTACATGACATCACGAGGTGGAACAGAGCATTTTAACCTTTGGAGATGAAGACTGACTAATAAAACTTTAAAGGGACACTCAAAACAGCACCAAAACTCAACTCCAGGTCCGTTTCTGACGAGATAACAGCATTATAACATGTCTCACAGGACTCACGAGACCTTTAACAAATTACATCTTATGCTATTTTTACCCATTTGCATTGAACTCATTACAACATGTCTGCGGTGCCGAATTAACACAGGCTCCATAACGATCCATGACACATTTCCCGGGCTGCTTTCCGCTTGCTTCGCACAAATACTTAAATTGGCTAATCCTTCGTCTCCTGCCCAACGTGTCAGGATGTACACGATCTTTGGCGTTCCTGCTTTAAATGGGCGCTGATAATGACTAACCCAAATTGTATCAACAGCACGCCCGGACTCAAAAGGAAACTAATTCATCCCCAAATTGGATTAAAAAAAAAAAACTCGTGCGTATGATTTATAGCGGCCTGAAAGTAAATGACTCAGCAAATTACACATAAGCCATTTGTTCACACGGCGGTGGGTTTTCGCCGACCGAATCCGATACATAACTGTCCAAAGTCTTTTATTTAAGTTACTAATAGAACGGGAGAAAGAATTATGTAGTTTTAAAGGATGATCCAGACGCATCCACTGTCCGCGGCATTTATCACGGAAGACGTCGGACGCACGCGGGGATGGTGAGGAATTAAAATCGTTTGCAGGTGAAGTTTTAGTTGAATGTTCTTCCTTAAAGTTCATGACAAATGCAGTATAATAAATATATGAAGTATTATAATAGTTATGTAAGTTTGAAGGTGATTTGTGATTTTAAAAGTATGTGGTTGTTAGTATTTGTGCTGGTTTTGGCGGTAATTGTGCGGATCAGGGCGAAGTGGCTCCTGGCTCTCTTTCTGGCTCATGTCTCTATATCTGACTCATCTCTCTCTGGCTCTTTGCTCTCTCTGGGATGGCTCCTGTCTCTGTCTGACTCCTCTCTCTCTCTCTCTCTCTCTCTGGCTCCTGTTCCTCTCTGGCTTCTGCATTTTTCTCTGGCTTCTGTCTCTATCTCTGGAGTGGCTCCTGTCTCTTTCTGGCTCCTGTTTCGCTCTTTGGCTCCTGTCTCTCTCTGGAGTGGCTCCTGTCTCTCTTTGGCTCCTGTCTCTCCCTCACTGGATTCTGTTTCTCTCTCTGGCTCCTATCTCTCTCACTGGCTCTTGACTCTCTCTATGGTTCCTGTCTCTCTTTCTGGCTCCTATTTCTCTCTCTGGTGTGGCTCCTGTCTCTTTCTGGCTCCTGTTTCGCTCTTTGGCTCCTATCTCTCTCTGGTGTGGCTCATGTCTCTCTCTCTCTGGCTCTTGTCTCTCTGGCTCCTGTCTCTCTCTCTCTGGCTCTTGTTTCTCTGGCTCGTGTCTCTCTCTCTGGCTCTCTGGCTCGTCTCTCTGGCTCTGTCTCTCTGGCTCTGTCTCTCTCTCTGGCTCCTGTTCTCTTGGCTCCTGTCTCTCTTTGGAGTGGCTCCTGTCTCTCTCTGCTCTCTCTCTCTCTCTCTGTCTCTGGCTCCTGTTTCTCTCTGCTCTTTCTCTCTCTGGCTCTGTCCTTCTGGAGTGCTCCTGTCTCTCTCTGGCTCCTGTCTCTCTCTGGAGTGCTCCTGTCTCTCTCTGGCTTCTGTTTCTCTGGCTCCTGTCTCTCTGGAGTGGCTCCTGCTCTGGTCTCTCTGGACTGGCTCCTGTCTCTCTCTGGCTCTTTTCTCTCTCTGGCTCTGTTCTCTGGAGTGGCTCCTGTCTCTCTTCTGTCTCTCTGGCTCCTATCTCTCTCTGGATGCTCCTGCTCTCTGTCTGTCTCTCTGGAGTGGCTCCTGTCTCTCTCTGGCTCTTTTCTCTCTCTGCTCCTGTCTCTCTGGAGTGGCTCCTGTCTCTCTCTGCTCCTGTCTCTCTCTCTCTGTCTCTCTCTGGAGTGGCTCCTGTCTCTCTCTGGAGTGCTCCTGTCTCTCTCTGGCTCCTGTCTCTCTCTGGTCCTGTCTCTCTCTCTGGCTCCTGTCTCTCTGGAGTGGCTCCTGTCTCTCTCTGGCTCTGCTCCTGTCTCTCTCTGGAGTGGCTCCTGTCTCTCTCTCTCCTGGTTTCTCTGGCTCCTGTCTCTCTCTGGAGTGGCTCCTGTCTCTCTCTGGCTCCTGTCTTTCTCTGGCTCCTGTCTCTCTCTGGAGTGGCTCCTGTCTCTCTCTGGAGTGGCTCCTGTCTCTCTCTGGCTCCTCTCTGGCTCCTGCTCTCTCTCTCTCTCTCTCTGGAGTGGCTCCTGCTCTCTGGAGTGTCTCTCTGTCTGTCTCTCCTGCTCCTGTCTCTCTGGAGTGGCTCCTGTCTCTCTCTGGCTCCTGTCTCTCTGGATCTGGCTCTCTCTCTGGCTCCTGTCTCTCCTGCTCCTGTCTCTCTGGAGTGGCTCCTGTCTCTCTCTGCTCTGTTTCTCTGGCTCCTGTCTCTCTCTCTGGCTCTGTCTCTCTGGAGTGGCTCCTGTCTCTCTCTGGCTCCTGTCTCTGTGGCTCGGGGCCACTGTGGTGTAAAGTAGCTGACCTTGGGCTGACATACACAGTCTGTGGTGAAAGTAAAAGTGCTTGGAATTGGATCAAAATCCAATTGGATCAGATGCAGCCTGAGTCTGACGAGGAGAATTCAATCAACTTAATATTAGAGACACTTGTGCCTCTGTCTGTGCGCTCAACCCGGGTCTGTGCGCTCAACCCGGGTCTGTCTGTGCAGTGAACTCGGGTCTGTCTGTGCAGT
The DNA here is from genome assembly GCF_026225935.1 of Boleophthalmus pectinirostris. NCBI lineage: Eukaryota > Metazoa > Chordata > Actinopteri > Gobiiformes > Gobiidae > Boleophthalmus > Boleophthalmus pectinirostris. Next base: position 6,367,464 of record NW_026571018.1, on the reverse strand, counting down.
GAACCCGGGTCTGTCTGTGCAGTGAACCCGGGTTTGTCTGTGCAGTGAACCCGGGTCTGTGTGTGCAGTGAGGCCGGGTCTGTGCGGTGAACCTGGGTTTGCGCGGTGAACCCGGGTCGGTCTGTGCAGTGAATCTGAGTCTGTCTTTGCAGTGAGCCCGAGTCTGTGCGGTGAGCCCGGATCTATACAGTGAACCCGGGTCTGTCTGTGCAGTGAACCCGGGTCTGTCTGTGCAGTGAACCCGGGTCTGTCTGTGCAGTGAGCCCGGGTCTGTGCAGTGAACCCGGGTTTGTCCCACTCAGAGAGACTTCTTCTCTGCTCGCACCACTGCTCATGACTCTTGATAAATTTAACCACAGGTAAAAGAAAAGTCTCCTGCACAAAGCCTCGTGTTAGTGGTTCATGAAGGCACCAGGGACGTGAGTCTGAGCGCCCGGATCCCCATCACTCTCTCTCTCTCTCCGCCTGAAGTGTGTTGTCATGGAGATAAGTTGTATGAGTTTGGTCTGAACCTTGTCAGATGATGCTCTTCACGGTGTGTGTGTGTTTGGGGTGAGTGATGAGTGGATGGTGTGTGTGTGTGTGTTTGGGGTGAGTGATGAGTGGAGTGGTGCATGTGAACATGACCGACCAAACAGAAGGAAACAGAACTAAATCCACTCCACAGAGCGCAGAAACCTGTGAAGATGACCTCAGATGATAGTGTCAGAAGTAACATGGATCACAGTGCGTATGGGAAATGCCCAAACTAAATAGAACATTCTGGAAACGTTATTGACTCGGTTACAGAGTGTAACTAAGGTTCTCTGAGTGTGAACAAATGAAAGAAATCCTGAAATTGTGTTTTAATACCAGAGCAAACTTAACAAAACGGTGCGGCACATTACCTGCTCTCCCTCAGTGAAGACTCTTTGGTCGTAGCTCCACTGGATGCTGGGGGTGGGGTCTCCTGAGGCCTCACAGGTCAGGGTCACATGATCATCAAACTCTGACGCGCTCTGGTTGTTCAGGAACGTGATCTTTGGTGGCACTGAAACAAAGCAAGTCAAGAAAATACACTTTTTACAACATTATCATCTCGAGCAGTAGCATTTTGAAGTTTAAATTTGAGACTAAACAGTCGTCCCTCGCTGTATCACGGTTCACCTTTCAAGATGTCGCTGTTTCGCAGATTTTTTTTTGTGTGCAATTTTTTTTTTACAGTGTATGAACGTGCAGTGTGTTCCTCCTCCTAAGGGACTGTAGGCTATTGTCAATCAATCCCCTCCGTGACTCCTGAACAGTACAGACTGTGTTCCGTTTGCCAAATTTACATAAATGTTCGATCACAAGCCGTGAGACTCTGAAGAAGTTTTCTCCCCGACAAAACCCACATGTTGATGAAACTTTCTGCTCCTGCAGTCGCACCCAAAAGGCAGAGGAAGATGCAAACCATCGCACAAGAAGTTGGACTCCTGGACACGCTGAAGGAATGTAGAAGCACTGTAGCAGAGTCCTGCACCGGGTCGGGTACCCACGGGTAAATAGTTGCTGAAACAGGCGCGTTTTAACGTTCTGGAATTTTACGGGCGGATATGCGGGCGGGTAGTGCTGGGTAGATCTCTACACTGGAACGACGATCTTTTCTCCTGCGGTCACCCCCGAGCCCGTCCCGACAAAGAGTCCTGGTTCAGTTCTGGTTTAGTCCTGGTTTAGACCTGATTTACTCCTATTTTAGTCATGTTTTATTCCTAGTTCAGTCCTGGTTTAGTCCTTCTCTTCAGTCCTGGAATCAGTCCTAGGTTAGTCCTGGGTTAGTCCTAGTTCAGTCTTGGTTCAGTCTGTGGTGTAGGCAGTGCAAAAGTTTGATATAATCTCGGGTTAACGGGTGGGTGCGGTCCTGTAGCCTACTCTGCGGGTGCAGGTCTCCAAAAATGGACCTGTGCAGGACTCTGCACTGTTGGGCTCCATTACGGAATAAATTAATCTTCGGTTCGTTACATAAAGAAGGAGGAAAATAACAAAAGGATGACAGCAGAAGGATGCAAAAAGGGTGGTAAGTGTCCTGTGTGAGAAAAGTGTATAAAGTGTGTGGTGAGGGGTTTTACAGACTTAAAACAGATAGAATAATTGTAAAATATAAAGTTGACTACTATCGCGGGTTATTTTTAGAACGTAACCCCCGTGAAAAAACGAGGGACCATTGTATACAGTATTGTTTTGTCTTTCCACGACTTTGTTTGTCGCATTTCTCTTCACTTCAGCTGCAGCGACGCTATTTGAAGAGGGTGACACTGTGTGAAAGTCCTCCTCTCTCGCCCTGACTCAAAAAGACTCATTCTGAGTAAAGAAATTAAGTCTGATTTTATTGACCCAGAGTTCTTTTGGAGGGTAATTGAAAAGTTGGCACGTATTTGAGCTCCTAAGAGGTTTTACAGGACAGGGCCAGACCTCAGATGGAATGGGAAAAAGATGGAGAGTGCTTTCTGGAGAGCAGGGACTTGATTTACTTATTTATTTCATTTGGCCTTTTTAATGAATAGCACAGCCTGGTCATTCTGTCCATGGCAACACACGGCACTGTATGAATTTCTCAACGCAGCGCTATTCAACCTGATGTCCATCTTATAAATCTAAAAATAAAATGACATAAAATAAAGGTAACAACATTCTAGCATGGTTTAAAGCTCACAAAAATCTGGTTTAGCCCTGGTGTAGCTCTGGTTTAGTCCTGGTTTAGTCTTGGTTTAGTCCTGGTTTAGTCCTGGTTTAGTCTTGGTTTAGTTCTAATTCACCCTGGGTTTAGTCTTGATTTAGTCCTGGTTTCAGTCCTGGTTTAGTCTTGGTTAAGTTCTGGTTTAGCCCTGGTTTAGTCCTAGTTTAGTCTTGGTTTAGTCCTGGTGTAGCTCTGATTTAGTCTTGATTTAGTCCTGGTTTAGTGTTGGTTTAGTCTTGGTTTAGTCCTGGTTTAGATTTGGTTTAGTCTGGGTTTAGCCCTCGTTTAGTCCTGGTTTAGTCCTGGTTTGGACCTGGTTTAGTCTTGATTTAGTCCTGGTTTAGTCTTGGTTTAGTCCTGGTGTAGCTCTGATTTAGTCTTGATTTAGTCCTGGTTTAGTATCGGTTTAGTCCTGGTTTAGCCCTGGTTTAATCTTGGTTTTGTCTTGCCTTAGCCCTGGTTTAGCCCTGATGTAGTCCTAGTTTAGTTTTGGTTTAGTCCTGGTTTAGTCTTGGTTTAGTTCTGGTCCAGTCCTGGTTTAGTCCTGGTTTGGTTCTGCTTTAGACCTAGTGTAGCCCTGGTTTAGTTCTGGTTTAGTTGTGGTTTAGTCCTGGTTTAATCCAGGTTTAGTCTTGGTTTAGTCCTGGTTTAGTCCTTGGTTTAGTCCTGGTTTAGTCTTGGTTTAGTCCTGGTTTAGTCCTGGTTTAGTCTTGGTTTAGTCCTGGTTTAGTCTTAATTTAGTTCTGGTTTAGACCTGGTTTAGTCCTGGTTTAGTCCTGGTTAAGCCCTAGTTTAGTCTAGTTTAGTCCTGGTTTAGGTATGATATAGTCTTGGTTTAGTCCTGGTTTAATCCTGGTTTAGTCCTGGTTAAGCCCTGGTTTTAGTCCTGGTTAAGTCCTGGTTTAGTCCTGTTTTAGTCCTGGTTTTGCAGTTTGTCAGAGCAATGTGGGCAAAGCCTTTAGAATTTTAATTTTGAAGAAAAATCAGTTGAAACAGATCGAATTATTTTGTGTGACCCAAAGTTGTGTTTCATTTTGCAGTGCAGATTTGTTCTGGTCCCTCAAAACAATGAAGCCGAGTAGCTCTGGTCTAATGGAATTTGTGGAGGGTAGAGTCGCCACTGGCACAGACGCCCTTTACCTTTTTTACTTCTTCTAGTTCAGATAAGATCAATACCATTATATCGATACTCATACTGACTGAAAATACAGAAAAGTATTGATCATCATGGAAAACGAACAATCCCTAAAAGTCCAGTGAGGTTCATTTGGACTTCCGATAGTTTATGTTATTAGGTTCTTTTTTTCTGTCAGGTATGAAAACAAACTCTTGGTCTGATATTTTGGGGCAGAAAGACCACCTGAAATTGACCAAATGTAAGGTAGAGCTGTTTAATGTCATACTGCGGAACAGAAACAAGAAGGTGCAAAACCCTTACCTGCACCGGGTCGGGTACCGACAAATAGTTGCTGAAATGGGCAGGTTTTAACGGGGAATTATCCAGGTGGTCCAGGCGAATCAAATGAATGAACAGGAGAAAAATACTTGACGTGTGTCCGTGGAAACAAGTGTCATTTCTCAGTCTTTTCCAGGAATGATGGCAGATCAGGCTGAGAGAGACTTTAGTGTATTTATTAAATAAAACCATCACCTGGAGCGGAGGCTGAATGCGCTCGGCGGCTAGTAGCGCCGGTCATCTGTCCTGGTCCTATGAGTTGTCCTGGTTTAGTCCAGTTCTGGTCTAGTCCTGGTCTGTTATCCAGTCTCTGGGTCAGTCTGTGTTCTAGTCTGGTCCTGGTTCATTCTCAGGGTGTAGTCCTTGGTTCAGTCTTGGTCAGTCCCTAGACCTGGTCTTTGGTGGTCTCCTTGGTTTCAGTTCCTGGTTGTAGTTTGGTGTCCTGGTTTGTCAGTTTGTGGTCATCTGTGGTGTAGTCCTGTGGTCCTGGTCAGAGCTGTCGTTTGGTACTGGTTCCTGCTTGAGGTGGTCATCTCTGGTTTTTTTTTCAGCTTTAGTCCCCTGGTTTTAGTCCTGGTTTAGTCCTGGTTCAGTCCTTTTAGCTCTGGTTCAAGTCCTCCGGTTCAGTCCTGGTGTGTCCTTGGTGATTGGCTCTGCAGTTTGCAGCGTGTAATCTGCTTTAATCCTAGAGTAGGTCAGTGGTTGTAGTCCTGGTTAGTCCTTGGGTAGTCCTGGTTTAGTCCTGTCCAGTCCTGGTTTTAGTCCTTTTCTGTAGTCCTGGTTGTAGTCTTGGTCCAGTCCAGTAGCCTCCTGTGTCCAGTCCTGGTGTAGTTCCTCGGTTTAGTTATAGTCCTGGCTCCAGTCCTGGTCCTTCAGTCCCTGGTAGTCCAGTCCTTGTTAGCTCGGCTAACCTGTGTAGTCCTGGTTTTAGTCCTGGTCCAGTCTGGTCCTTGTCCCAGTCCTTGGTGCATCCTGGTAGTTGTCGGTGGTTTAGTCCCTGGTCCTTTGTCCTGGTTCAGTCCTGGTTCAGTTTCCTGGGTAGTCCTCGTGGTAGTGTGGTTCAGACCTGGTTTCAGACCTGGTTCAGACCTGGTTCAAGACCTGGTTTTTAGATTCCTGGTCCAGTGCTGTGTGTTTAGTCCTGGTTATCCTGGTGGGCTCTGCTCGGTTTCTTTGTAGTGTGCATATTATTTTTTATCCGCTAATTGCACAGTAGATTTTTTTTGTTCCTAAGTTTAGTCCTGGTTCAGTCCTGGTTCAGTCCTGGTTCAGTCTGGTTTCAGTCCTGGTTCAGTCCTGGCAATTGGCTGTACAGTTTGTGGCATCATAAGTTACTGACACGACGTAGGCTTAGTCTTGGTTTAGTCCTGGACTACTGAGCTTTTGGACTAATTGGCAAACCCTAAAAAACATGTCCGCCATGTACTGTCCGTTTTATTGTCCGAGACATCACAGAGAGGTTGGTAGCATTGTCTAGCGTCATTATCATTACGTGGCGAGACTGCGCTCTTTCGCATTATTTACACGTGTTCTGCCAATAGCTGTTTACAGAAAGAAGAAGGATTTGTTTGGGGGTCAGCGTTGGCTTTCTGCGTCGAGCCTTTTCGATAACAACAAAGCACTGTAAACAATTTCACACAATGCTATTAGCGCAGAGCTGATAAAAGGCGTAGCGTTAATAACAGGGCACTTCCTAAGGGCCGACTTAATTACTTTTCAATGGGGGACACTTTCTTCTAAACGGTCGGTTGCCTCACACAGCGGAGTGTGGAGTTCTCACAGAGGACCGCTCCGAAAATGTCATGAAATTACCAAAGAAAAGGCCACTGCACACGAGGGCTATAGAAACACACGGGAGGCAACGGAAATGTATGTAAGTGCGGATTATTAGGGATGATAAAATAGAAAATGAAACAATACTGTCATAATAAACATATATACACACATACTTAAAAAAAAAAAAAAATGATAAAGGTCCCATTTTGATTGGATTTTAGATTCAAATTCCTCGAAGTCGACACTGCAAACCTTTGGCCTTCTCTTTTCAAAATTTAAAATCTAGAGCAAGTTTGGAATTATTTAGAGTTTATTTAGTTATATGTAAATCATCATGGAGATAAAGAAGAAACATAAATGAAAAAGTGTGTTCAAACTTTGGCTTGTAGTGTGTGTTATTTGTTTATAATGTTGTTTCCTCGTCACAAACAAACCTGGAGTTGTGTTTTGTTTCAGTCACACATGTTTAACACACAAACCCTTCCCTCAAACAGAAGACACTCTGTTCCCCCTTGTGATGTCATGTGGTAGCCATGTGGTGTTGGGTGTACGAGAATAAAGTGTAATGTCACATCCACTGCAGTAGTTGGCAGTGACACTCTCATGCGCAGGGAGTATTTGCACTGTAGTGTCAGGTTTTTTGCACTGAGCAAACGCACAAACCGCACAGAGCAGGAGATATGAAGTGCAGAGAACAAACTGTATGCAAAGCGTCCATCTTTTCATCTTTCCCTTACGGTACTTGTCGACTATCGGTCTCGTGCCAGTATTTAGCCTTCGATGGAGTTTACCACTAGACTGATTCATCAGCTGGTTTCACTTTGTGGGAACTGTCTGACCTCGCAGCATTAAGATTCATTCGCACGACAGTAGGCAGGTACTTTTTTATTTAACCAATCTCTGATATTTGGTCTTGACGTATGTAATGTGCCAAATCCCTTGGAAGAAGGGCAATAACGTCTTTCCCCTTCATAAAATTCACCAAACATTCTCTTTGTTCCAGCTTTAAATCCTCGCCAACACAGAATGTTTTTCTTCGTCTACATCCATCTCGACCACTTTGTTTACTCTTGTGCTGTTCCACAAAAGGGACTCAGACAGACACTTGAGTCTGATGTACAAATTCCGGGGCTTTTGCAAACTGTCAAGTGTATTTTGATTCCTGACCAAGTCGCGGGAGAGAAATGAAATTGAACGGAGGCACTAACGGGCTAAGGTGGTGCCAAACCAGCCTGGTGGTATTTCCAGCCTGGACGGGTTTAAGTAAAAGTAAGTTACAACTAACAGACTAGGTAACTTAACGCTAGCTCAAAAGTTTTTCAGGCTAGTAATTCAGGGCTTTGCTAACGTTCAGCTGTCCAGGCTTAACGCTCAATTCAATTTTTTTGGTGAAATCCGATGTTTTGCGAGGTCGTTCACATTTCCAATTAAATGTGACTTGTATTGTGACCTCATAGTGCCAGCTAAACAGTTGAACATTACAACCCGAAAGTGTCCCCACATGTGACACTGGAGACATGATGACGTCAACCGCTACCGCAGTGAGTGTGTGCTCTGTGTTTACGGAAGTTGTCCAAACATGGACGCAGCATTGAGCACCTGGAGATTTTTAAGTTTCCTCTTCGTACCCGGAGTCAGAACATTCAACTTACTTGTTGTTTTAAGGAGGAGATTGAGAAGGAGAAGGACGAGGTTCTTGGTCGTGGTGTTTGTGTGGGGGCAGCAGCGACGCGACGTCCGTTAAAAGGAACGTGTGGATGTGGAGACGTCGCCAAGAGTGGTGAGTGGTGATGTGCTTCACTTCAGTGACACGGAGTTCATTAACAATTTTCGCCGACTTCAGTGCAGAATAGTGACATTTGTGGCTTGTTGATAACGTGTAGGACGGATTAATGAGCTTTGGCTGAAGTCACACTGAAGTCGCATGTCAAAAGATCAGATATGTATCGGTTTCAGGATCACATATCCAAGTGTCCTGGGTCACATTTGAAAAAATCGGATCTGTGTCGTTCAGACTGTGATTAAAAGATCAGATACAGGAACATAGAGGTGAAAAAATCAGATTTGGGTCACTTCAGGCTGCAGTCTGGACACAGCCTAAGTAAAGTAGGGATTACTTTTTAAATCAGTAACGAACAAAGACTACTGTTTAAAAGTAACTTCCACAACACTGGTGGTGATACAGGAAGTGCTCCACTGTGTTTTTACACTCCATACACCTTCACTAGAATCATTTGGATCAATTTGGATCAGGCCTTGAATTTCCAATCACTACTGAACAAAAGGTAAAAGGATCTGTTCACATGAAATCTATTGTTTCAGCAGAAAGTGAAACAGCAGCAAACAACAGACTCATAAAAAAGGATTACTCAAACACGTGTGAATGAAACTAAAAACAACTCCGGGTCTGTTTGTGAGGAGGTAACAACATTATAACACAATCTAAGCTCACAAGAGTCAATTTTGTGTAATATAGGATCTTTAATCCTGCATAAAACACAGAGGAGATACTGGAAACTTTCTCTTACCGAACACTTTGAGGCTGACTTCCTGGGCGGTCTCTCCGGCCTTGTTGCGGGCCACACACGTGTACTCCCCCTCGTCCACCTTCTTCACGTCTCGTATGAGCAGCTCGGAACCGTCCTCGTTCACACTGTACTTATCTCCGCTCACAAGGACGACGCCGTTACTGGACAAACAGAGACAGGGACAGGGGTTCAATGTGGTTACATGTGATATTGAGGGACAGTTACCAAAGGTGGATGAAGTAGTAATCGAAAAGAAATTGACGTAAGTACCGCAAAATAATATTACTCAAGTAGAAGGGTCCATATACTATTTGTTCTTTAGGATTTCAATTAAGAAAGAAAAACAATAAAATGTGAAAACAGTTTGTTATTTCATTATTTTGTTCTAGTGTCAAACAAAAAACAGATTTCGACCTCTATTTCCAATACTTAATTTAAAGTTTATTTCAGATAACACCAATCAAAAAACAGTCTCGGTGCCTGTTTCAATTTTGATATTTTATTCTCTCTGGTTTATTTGCCCGAGAAGTTCTGCTGCTTAGTGCGCCGTGGGTGAATTCAGTGTCAACCGTGGATCTATAATAAAAAATAACTTTTATTCTAGTTCTTTGGTGTCTGAACAAAGGAAAGTTTATCGCTGCTTCCCATTTGTCGTCATAGTGTTCAACAATTACTTTCTAAGATGTGAAAGTAAATGTATCACTGAAAAATGGCAATGATTTTTCAGGTAAGTTCAGGTAAGTTCATCTAGCAGCAACATTTATTTTTTTTCCTTTTTAATTGAAATTCAAAAGAACGAATGGTACACGGACCTAGAAGAAGTAGTCAAAGAAAAATAAGCGTAAAAATGTCAAAACTAAACTGAACTGTCATGACGCTACATATGATTTATAATTTGAAGCTAATGTAACTGGAAAGCTCAAGAAAAAATACACGATTTAAACAACACATTTGATACCAGTGAAGGATGTTTGGAGTTGGAATAACATTACTTAAAAATAATATTATTCAATTAGAAGGTAAAAGTAGTTGTCTAAGAAATTACTCAAGTCAGAGTCCTGCACTGGGTCGGGTACCCACAGATAGTTACTGAAACAGGCGGGTTTTAACATTCTGGAATTTTACGGGCGGGAATCATCTGAACAACAAACGGGGGAAAAATACGTGAAGTGTTTCCAAGACGTCTGTTGCCCTGGAAACAAGTGACATTTCCTGGTCTTTTTCCAGAACGATGGACCAGGCTGAGAGAGACTTTAGTGTTTTTATTACATAAAACCATCAGCAGAGGTGATCGGCTCGGCGGCTGCGCTCCTGGTTTAGTCCTGGTTTAGACCTGGTTTAGTGCTTGTTTAGTCATCGTTTAGTTCTCGTTTAGTCCTCATTTAGTCCTCATTTATTCCTCGTTTAGACCTGGTTTAGTCCTCGTTTAGACCTGGTTTAGACCTGGTTTAGTCCTGGTTTAGTTCTGGTTTAGTCCTCCTTTAGTCCTTGTTTAGTCCTCGTTTAGTCCTTGTTTAGACCTCATTTGGACCTGGTTTAGACCTGGTTAAGTCCTTGTTAAGTCCTGGTTTAAGTCCTGGTTTAGACCTGGTTTAAACCTGGTTTAGTCCTGGTATAGTCCTGGTGTAGTCCTGATGATCGGCTCTGCAGTTTGCGGCGTGTATACATTTATAATCCGCTAATGACACGGCGTAGGTTTAGTCCTGGACTGGTGGGCTGTCGGACAAATGGGCTGACCCTGCTTTATCACAGGTGGGTAACGGGTAGAATGTTAACGGGTCCAGGTGTGAGAGGATTCAACTTTGATTGTACTGCGCGGGTCTCCAAAAATTGACCCGTGCAGGACTCTGACTCAAAGAAGCATAAACATGTAAAAACTGAAGTAAGAGTAACGTAAAGGTGCATTGTGTAGCTTCTGGTGGAGGGTTCGTCAACTGTTTTTCTCCATGGAGATGCAATTGCGTTATCTGGAATGTTTCAAAATATGGCATTAAACCTTTATATCTTCATGGAGACCAAACCAGACCAAGTTACAGGTCAGATTATTTGGTATTTTTGAGCTATAAAACCACTTGTGATTGAATAAATGTAAGATAAAGTTGTTTCACATCAAGTCGGTGACAGACCCCCAACCAAAAAGTTACATATTGCACTTTAAACTGTCAGGAGATCAGATTAAAGTAACTTGAGTAATAGAGCTTCAAACAGAGTAGAGCCCCCAGTTAGCTCTGCTCAAATTCATGGGACAAAATGGGGTACAGGCAGTGTTGGGGAGTAACAGATTACATGTACCGCCGTTACGTAATCAGAGTACAAATTATGAGTAACTGTATTCAGTTACAGTTACTGTTTCAATGAGAGTAACCTGACAACCCGCAGACCACGTCTCCTTCCGTAGTTACAGCGCGGACGTCTCGTGCGCCGCATGTGGAACGTGTTTTCTCGCGTAAACCGCGCTTCCTCCTGTGCACCTCTAAACCAGAACTAACACCAGGACTAAACCAGGACTAACCCAGGTCTAAAACCAGAACTAACACCAGGACTAAACCAGGACTAACCCAGGTCTAAAACCAGAACTAACACCAGGACTAAACCAGGACTAACCCAGGTCTAAAACCAGAACTAACACCAGGACTAAACCAGGACTAACCCAGGACTAAAACCAGGACTAACCCAGGACTAAAACCAGAACTAACACCAGGACTAAACCAGGACTAACCCAGGACTAAAACCAGGACTAACCCAGGACTAAAACCAGGACTAACCCAGGACTAAAACCAGAACTAACCCAGGACTAAACTAGGACTAAAGCAGGACTGAACCAGGTTTAAACTAGGACAAAACCACGACTAAACCAGAACTAAAGACCTGGTCTAAACAGGTCTAAAATCAGGAGTAAACCAGGTCTAAAAATCAGGACTAAACCAGGACTAAACCAGGTCTAAACAACATGACACCTAACAGTAGGTTGACATAATTTAAGGTGATCTCATATAAAAAATAATTTCTCTATCAATAATATGTTTTAATCTGGTTAAGGAAAGGCTGATCTTGTTACTGTCTTTTAACAGACAAAACCTCTTATATTAAGATGTCGTGGTCTTTGTTTCTCTACAGCAACAGTTGCTTATTCATGGAGACTTGGGCTCAGACAATTTGAAGACAACAAACAAGAATTTTCAGGATGTGGTTGCTACATTCATGTCGTTTAAAAAAACATGACAATATCAAGTAATCCAAAGTAATCAGATTACGTTACTCACTTTAAGTAATTTAATGGATTACGTTACAAACTACATTTTGGGGTATGTAATCTGTAATCTGTAGGGGATTACATTTTAAAAGTAACCTTCCCAACACTGGGTACAGGGCCTTTAAACTCTAGAGCGAGCAGATGGGGACGTAAAAAGCAGCAGGCCCTAAAGGAAAGGCCTCAAACGGGGAGCCAGGTACACGTCTGACATTTCCAGAGTCTTTGAGAGATCACCGCCGCCTTCACCTGCTCCATCTGCGGGCCACGCCACCGCCACAACAGATGTTTCAGGTTTATGAGCTATTTTAGGCCCAGTGGGAGTGATTTCACAAAGGAAAGTGCCGGCTGCTTATTTTAGACGTGATACAGGAAGAGACGTGTAAAAATAATAATGGCCATTAGCAGTGCAACGAAAGTCAAGCGAGGATACAGTTTGGTGAGAATATTGTAGATAAATTCAACACTCTAAAGCACTGTCGGGTTTGCCTTTCAAATATCTGATATTTATCCAAAGCAGATTCTATTCAAAATCTTTAATATTTATATTTAAACTGATTTTGTGATTGTGACTGACTAGTTTCTTGCCAAAATCATAACCTATCACTTGTTGGAAGAAAGATTTCAGAGTTTCTCCTTGTTTACAGCTAACCTCATTATATTTCAGTATGTTCTTGTTGATACTTTGCAGAGACGACGTTCATGGTCTTATTTAGGTGTTTGATTTTCAACAAAAAGGTGTGATTCTGGGTCTGTAAAAACAACAAAATATTTCATTGGAAGTGCCTTTTGTTTAGAAGGTGACGGCATTTTTGGGGCTTAAAAACACAAACATCTGAAACCACCCTCCAGAGTGGAAAAGTTGAATCACGCCGTCCACCGTAGCGCTTCCGTTTACACTGCCCAAGACGCAAAACTCTGGTCAGATCTGCTTAAGTCGTGTACATGTTTACGTCAAATACGTCACCACCTAACCGCCCTGGCATGCATACCCAATTGAATTCCAACACACTTTTGCCTCACCGTATGTACGCAGATTTCATCCCGAAAAAGCTCGTCTAAATGCGGAATAAAAAGTGAAGATGCGACGCCACTTTTGCGTCTTCTGTTCAGACCGTCACCATATAAACATAGCCTGAGTAACTGAAAAACTGAAACGATAGCTTGTGACTGTAATGTTATTTGAAAATGACTTGTTTAACAGCAGCAATCAGCTCACGAATTGTCCGTAAATCAAGATATGAGTATTAATAGCAGACAAATCAGACTCCTCGATTTGCAGAAGTTGCTCTCTCCTAGTGTTAGCAACAGGTCTGATTGACAGCGTTGTGAAGCAGCCACTCGTGGTCAGCATTCCAAATATGGAACTCTCCAAACTCCACACCATCGAGCTTTTTCACAACAACCAAAAGTGCCCCGCTGTAGGTTTGCGGAACTTTCGGTTATTGGTTTTCTATGGCAAACTATCTGTGGAAATGTCTGGCATATTTTCCACCAGCTTCATAAATCTGCCCCATCACCAAATCTTCATCCAAGTAAACATGAAGAGTTTATTCACAACTATCAAGGTAAGAAAGACGAAAACATAAAGGTGAACAACGACGACGCATTAGTGAACTACTGAGCAAAACTAAGGTGATGGTTATGAATAAAACATAAGTAACTTGGTAACTCAGACTGATTCAACAATTAAAAATAAAAATCGATTTCATGATGTTGATATTAGCATAGATAGATTTGTGCAGTTTGAATATAGATATCTGTAACATCAAATGACACAGGAAACATACACCAAGGTTATTGTAGAAGTGCAAATGTAAGGAAGAGTAAAATAAATGTGGAAAAATGCATAGGACACTCAGATGGCTGATGTCCCAAAGCTTTATTTTAATCATTACATAACATTTCAACAAAAAAGCCTTCATCAGAAATTTTTTCTTGCTTTGGACCACTTTTATTATATGTCATGACATCTGACCATAACGTTAGTTTTGCTCAGTAGTTCAATAATCTTAGTCGTTGTTGTTCGCCTTTAAGTTTTCATCTTTCTTACCTTGATAGTTGTGGATACATTCTTCATATTTATCCTTTGTGGGCCTTGTTGGTTGAAGCTTTAGTGATGGGGCAGAAGCTGCTGGATAATATGCCAGATATTTTCAAAGACATTTTGCCACAGAAAAGCATTACTGTATTTTCCGCACCATAGCCTCCAACCCCATCAAAAAATGACTGCACCCCACAATCCAGAGCGCCCTTATACACGAATCCACTCGGGTGTCCCAGCACGACTTCAGTAAACTACAAAGCCACACCATCCGCAGAACACACAAACACACACGGAGCAGACAACGACCGAACAGCGAAAAACACCCACAGACACACTCATCACTCCACGCTGACGAGGAACGGAACGGAGGAACGAACCGAAAAAGCGAGTGCAACTGAGTTACTGCGAACACGCCGACAATCCGTTGGTCCCAGACAGCACCCTCCCTACACACCACAACTGAACAAAGCCCAGAGTCACCGTGAACGCAACAAACAAAGTTCCACTGACCCATCCAACTGTTGTGTTTCCTTTAAAGTCCGGTGCGGTTTATTTGTGAAAAAAGTAAAAAAAATAGACCATTTAATGACAGAGCGTCTTATAATCCAGAGCGCCTAATAGTGTGGAAAATACGGTAACTAGAAGTTCCACAAACCTACAGTAGTGCACTTCCGGACATTGTAAAAACGGCCTATTACTGCTATTCTCCGTGAACTTTATTTAGTCCCTTTCTTTGTAGAGTCTATGGCAAAAACAGTGGTCCAGAAAACTACCTCTGAAACCTTTTGTACATTGGACCAGTCCTGGACAAATGAAGAATTACACGGTGTCTTTTCTATTACTTGTTATGTTCCATTTGACACCTCTGTAGATGTTTGAGTCACTGTCATAACACTAAACGCCGGACTCTTCTGCCTGCTGTGTTTTCCACTGGTGGCGTTTATACTCATGTCTGGAGGAAGGAGGGGGGCAGATGGGCCAAAAGCCACCCCACCGCCGGCTCAAGCGCCATTTGTCGAGCCTAACTCCCAGCTCTAAGCACGGCTGTCGCTCACAACAAAACCACACGCTCCCAGAATGCAAATGTGTAGCAACAAGCGACTCCAGGAGCAGACTGTGAACAGCTCAGGAGGGGGAAGCTAGAACAGCGCCGTGGGATTTCAGACGTGAAGAAAAGCCACCGAAAAAGACTTTCATTTTGCTGCAAGTTGGATGGTTTCAAACATTTAAAATCCCACCAGCATCGCACACTAGGGTTGGCAAAAGTGTTGAAAATCACGTACTAATCAATACTGTATTTCTTGGACTATAAGTTCCTTTTTTTTTTTAATGGTTTGGGTGGTTTGGAGACTTATACATTAAAATTTTCACACTGACAGCCATGAGAGGGCGCTCTAGGCTTGTGTACCAGTATCTGCTTCTACTATTACTCCTGTACCACTGTCACTTCACTCTACTGCGCATGTCTCCTGCAGAAAGAGCCTCTGTTCTGTCTGTATCATGTCAGTCGATCACACCATTACTTCTGTACCACTGAAAATGTAACATTTAAACAAACTTATAAAGACGACTGAGAAGATTGAACACAAATGCCCCCAAAAAGAAAATCATATTTTGCAGATTACAAGCTGCAAGTAGCAAAATCTGCAGCTGAAAATGTTAATTGAGCAGCAGAAAGAAAGTTTGGAGTGAGCAAGAAACTTGTGACTCCGGGAGGATGCACCATGAAACTTTCCTGAAGTCACTGAATGGATGGACAAAGCCTGGACTTCAGTGAAACCATCCTGTCGGGATTCAAAAAGGCCGGAATAATTCTAACTGGAAGTGATACTGAGTCTGACAACAGCGGCACAGAAGAGGAAGCGGCACTCTGTTTACCTCCAGAAGTCACGGAGTTGTTCAGAAGTGACACCGAGGATGTAGAATTGAATGGATTTAGTGATTTGGAGTGAGATGGAGAGTTTGTTAAACTTGTTCTGTTCTGTTGTTTATGTTATAGTTTATCTGAAGAACTGTTCATATGTGACGTTAACAGTCTGTTGTTCTCTCTTCTATTGTTATTACTAGAACTTGACTTTAAAGATGAAATGTCAGTTCCTAGTCTCTGATTTTATCAAATAAATTTCCCAAAAAAAGTGGGTCTGGTGCGGTTTCATTATATCTTTTTTGGCTGATGCGACTTATACTCCGAAGCAACTTATAGTTCGAAAAATAGGGTACTTAAGCTAGTTAGTAAATACTAATTTTGAGCAGATACAGGGTAGCCGCAGGGTCTTAAAAGTCTTAAAAAGGTCTTAAATTTCATGTTCCTAAATTCAGGTCTTTAAAAATCTAAATTATGTTGTCCAAGTCTTATGTTTTTCACAAAGCTCTTAAATTTCATTGGCCTATTTTTTTGTCTACTCAGTTGGGCTGCAGTGTGATGTTAAACGGAGGGAGCAAAAAAAAAAACAACAACAATGTGAAATTGCGTAACGTGAATGAACATTTCATTTGGAGTATGCGCAAACAATACTTTGGTTTCTGGCGCCGACGGCAATGAGTAAACAATTAGTAGATTGGAGCAAGACGTTGGATGGATCACAGGGAAGTGTCGGTTTAATCCACAGAGGCTCTTAGATTCTAAATATAGTAGTTGGTTGGTCATTATTAGAAATGGATCTGGTGTTTTTCACCCACATAATGGGTGCGATGTTGGTCTTAATTTTTATTTATGTGATCTTAAAAAGGTCTTTAAAAAGTCTTATATTTGGGGTAGTCAAACCTGGGGATACCCTGACATATTGTCTAAAGATATAAGTCCAAAATGTGTGTAGACTGCACATTTGTTATGATTACACCAATAAAAATGATTAATTTAGCTAAATCAATGTTTGAAACTGCCAGAAAAAAAAAAAAAAACGCCTTCCTTTTGCGTAAATTGCAAATTTTCCTGTTGATGACATAGATAGAGGTATTCAGGTTTAAAACTAACCACTGCTTCTTGTATTTGTGTACTTTTCTTCTCCTATTTCTCCATAAACTGCCACCGAACTGATAAAACTATGATAAATATTAGTACTTTATATGTAGTACTATCCTACCAAACCAAGTCATAAATTTAAAAAAGCTAATCACATGCACTCTGAGAAATCTGGATACATATTTTCAGATTTATACGACTAGTAAAGCTGGAAATACTGCCACGATAGTATAAAACACATCTGCTGCAATGATGAGGCTTTCAGTGGTGTAAAATACTCCCGGATATCTATTTCGCTACACTGTGGAAAATACAGAAACCTGGGTTAAACTTTGGGCAGGAAGTTGGATGTCACTATAGCTACGATCAGTCTATGTTACACACAACTTCTCAAGACAGGCTGGGTTCAGGTTGGGTTCAGTTCGGGACATTTAGTCAAAAGAAATGAAAGACAAACTGCTTGAGAATACTTTAACTTCTGTTTTCTAAATATTTATGCTTACAAAGGCAAACTCCACAAGCAGATATTCGATAGTGCTTAAGTTGATTAGTGGTGTATCGACGGCACTTGCCCAATTTGCGTCGCTTACCGAATTTGGGTCAATCACGCTACAAAGTGTTTTCTGTTAGTTTTAGATTTAGTTTGACATTAATTTGAGTTAAATAGAGTTTGCACAGAAGTTCAAGTGTATTACAGAGAATTAAACATTTATTTTTAGAAAGCGACTTGCCGTAATCTCCAAACACATTACAATTTAGGCCCCACTCACACATACACTACGAGTGAAAAGTTTGGACACACTTTTAATTTATTTTTCTTTTTTATTTCCATGATTATTCACATTGAGTCTCACTGAAGACATTAAAACGATGAATGGACACTAAGGATGTAACAATATCCAAATCTCTCGGTACGATATTATCACGATATGCATCTCACGGTACGATATTTATTGCGATATTTTGAAGATCCTGATATAATTGTAGATTTGGACACTTTTTTGCTTTTAAAAGACCTTGACGAGACTGTGGAGTGAATTATTTCTATCATAATCCTAAGAATTCAAGTAAAAAACATATTTCTTTACGTTGTCTGCACTGAAATGAATCATGGGATATGTAGTTTCCAATGTTCATAAGCTGTTGCTACTCTAAAACCATGCATTTAAGTAAAGGAACTTGTAATTCGATATATTACGCCAGCCCACGATATTATTGTGAGACTTTTGACGATGCGATATCACAATATTTTGGTTATTGGTACATCCCTAATGCACAAATATCGGATGTTAGGGATGGGCATTCGATGAAATTTTCTTAATCGATCGTCGGAAGAATTAACGATCGATTATCGATTAATCATTAACGTTTTTATATTAAAATGATCATCATTATTATTACCATCTGCACTACTAATCTGCATAAATAAATTCAACTTTACCACATATAAACCGTAACGACTCTAGAGCCACATCTATCCGTTTGACATTATAATGTGTTTAATTCAGTTTTGCACAACTCTCACAGAAACAAAACTTAAAACCGCATTACTCATGTGCATAAACTCAGCGAAGATAAAAATACAGCTCTTGTGTCGCTGATGTGGTCAATTTCTGTCAGATTAAAAGACATGACTCAGTAGAATACAGGTTAGTGTGACCATATTTGCGTTTGTCAAAACCAGGACACCGTATGGGGGGAGGGAGGTGGGGACTCGTCATCCACATTGAGCGACTCTCACCTGGTAAAGCTTTTTCCCACTGGACACCGAAACATATGTGCTGCTTTATACACTGTGCACATGGACTCACACTTGTCCCGAACGCAACAGAAAGCGTGGAATTTCTTGTACAAATCATCGTTAAATACACATTTGTGCTTCGGTACGCTGCAGACTGACCTACTGTTTGTGTCTCGCTCCTTCTGAGTGCAGAGACACATGTACGGACCCCTGTTTGGTCACACTACGCACAGCAACCTACATTCGGTTTGTCGATTAAAATTAACGTAATCGATGACATTCTTAATGATCAATTATCAATTAATCGATTAATTATGCCCATCCCTATCGGATGTAACAAAAACTAAACTCAAAACTTAGATTGAAAAAGTTAAAATAGCTAATAAATTTTGGTTTGAACCCTGGTTTGCACTTTTGGCATTTCTTGACCCTGATGAGGCACAGTGAAGTGAAAACCATTTCAGGTAAGGTCGCGCAATTAATACCAGTTTGATCATGATTTGTGTGTCAAACGAACTCCAAACTCATATAATAGAGGTGAAATGATTGTTACGCCGGTGAAAGTGAGGACCGGGACATGACGACCGTAGTTTTGTGAGGATTCACGTGGTGCCCCCCACAAGCTCTTTGTGCCCTACGTGCTGTGAATAATGTCCATAATGGGAGCTATGGTACTGATTACATCTATAAACTCATGGAGGAGCATATTGCCGCAAGACTCAGATCTGTCTCACTATTTGATAGATTTTTTCTGCTGCTGGACATATTTCTCTGCTAAAAGCTTTAGCTCTGCTGCCACATAAACAAACAGCGCTGTGTGCTGACGTCATCGGCCGTGGCTCGGTTTGGTTGTGCAGGTCTGAGTGCAGAACATAAAACCCAAAGCAATCGTGCTTGAGTCCCAGTGTGAGTGCGCCCTAAAGCTTAACAAAGTTTATTTTGGGAGATTTTTATATCAATAAGTATATTTATTTTATTTTTAAACATAGAGATTGTAGAACAGCTGGATATATCATGTTCAAAGTATATTTTATTCATTTTGTTTTATACATTGCAAAGCTGCTCTAACGTGCATAGTTGTAGCCCAGGGGTGACCAGTCTTTTTCCTCCGGTGAGCTACTTTTACAAAATGAAAACACCAAAGAGCTCCTCCTCATTTTACCGGTCACAAGAAACTGAGTAAATCTAAGAGCCACGGCCTTAGATTGGGTACACTTAGATGTTTATACGTTTATTTAGTGATTAAAATTATACATTTACAGCAGTAATAGCTTTTTAATCAATCCAATTTTAGTTATTCAGCACATTTTGTATAATTAAGAAATCTCTTGGTGAGCTACTTGGAAGAGGGTTGCAGGTTGGAGACCCCTGATGTAGTCTATATTAACTTTCAATTTGAAAGTTTTGCATAAATTCTCAATAACAAAGTGGTGTTTTTTTGAGAGATAACTTTTGAATAAATGCATCATGTATTAAAAAAAATGTTGTTTGAATAATCGTGATTTCAGTATTGACCAAAATAACTATGATAATGATTTTTTACCATGATCGAGAAGCCCTAATTTCAGGAGACTTTATCAAGAAGCTCATTAAGAGAAGGCCAAGGGGTCGCAGTGCTGTCCACAAAGCAAAACATGGATAATATGAGGATTTGAATGTAAAATCTACAAAATATTGAGTTAACATTTTTTCTTTGTGGGTATATAAAATGTAGAAAGTAGTAAACAAAAACAAAAAAAAACACTGAATGAGAAGTTGTGTCCAAACTTTTGACCGGTAGTCGCTGTAGTTCCCATTAATCTAACTTTTTATAACTCAAGTGTAGCGCTACCTAAACTTTAATATGTCCCCTTTAACAATACAGCCACTCGATCTGCAATATAAAGAAAGTCTCTGCTACTTCACAGCACATTTTAATATAGAAGCTCTGATCACACCTCCAGGTAAAGGTCATTCCCTTTCATTAGACAGTTACACAATACTCTGGGTAGTAGTTTGCCTGTCTGTACTGAGCTAACACAGCGCAACCCGGACCTGCACGGCCATATGCTGCTGCTATATAAAGTACACTGTGTGCTTAGTGCCATCGCTTCTGGAGAGGGACAAAGATAACCCCGGAACACACCGTCCAATAAGATAAGACCGGATCCAGATAGAGGCTGCTGGTACACTTTGAGAACGGTGAAGTGTGTTGGAAAACTTGAGAGTATATTTTCAAACTTGTTCTTGTTTTGTTGCTGTCAGCCAATCACAGCCTGCTTCTCTTTTTTTTTTTTTTTTTGTCTGTAAACCAATCAGCTTTCGAGTCCACAACAGAAGTTTTGCATGCGACGGTTGATAATGTCTATAACAAATCCACTACGACTATGTTCTCCCTTCTGAGGTAATTTTCTACGAGCCTGATTCATCAGCCGGTTTCACTTCGTGGAAACCGTCTGACCTCGCAGCATTGGGATTCATTTGCTCGACGGTAGGCGGGTACTTTTTTATTTAACCAATCACTGCTATTTGGTCGTGACGTATGTAATGTGCCAAATCCCGTAGGAAGAAGGGCAATAACGTCTTTCTCCTTGATAAAATTCACCAAACATTCTCTTTATTTCAGCTTTAAATCCTCGATCTCGGGAATCGTCACCAACACAGAATGTCTGTCTTCATCTACATCCATCTTGACAGTTTGTTTACTGTTGTGCTGTTCCACAAAAGGGACCCGGACAGACGCTTGAGTTTGACGTCATGGCTTCACAGCTCTTCGATGATTGGCCAGTGTGCGGTCTACAACTTCCAGAGTTCTAGCAAATCATCTACTGTATTCCAATTCCTGACCTAGATGCTGGAGCAAAATTAAATTGAGTGGAGCGCCAGCCTGGCTAATTTTCTGCTAGTTAGATAAAAAAAGTAGTTGTTTGGAATAAATTATCTTAAGACATTTTTAGGCTTGTCGTAGGGGATAATTTGCCAGATATGTAGATATCCATAAATAAGAAAAAGAACAATAAAAATGCTTCAGGTTGCATTTACACTGAAATCAATCATCATATCAGAAACATTTGTGGTGTTTTTGTGTCCGCAAGCCTTCCCTATTCACACAGCTTTGCGCGTACTTGTTTACGTTTTACAGAAACGAAACTTAAAACCGCATGGCTAATTTGCATAAACTAACAGCTTGCTCCTTGTGCAGGGTCAGCTTCTGTTGGACTTTAAAAGGAATATGTGTTCTTTCTGTGACAGAGGGGTGTTCTCTTAACCATGTCTGAAGTTTGAGCAGCTGATTTCGAGCTGAGGAAAATGGCAAGCATGAAAACAGTCTTTTCGTGGACCGTGTACCAGCAAGTAGTTCTAGCTACGTAGTTTCCCGTTTGTCTCTGGTTTGTTTAAACTGTTTAACGCAATAGCGGCTCATAACCAATGTCACAAACCCAGCGAATCAGGAAGGCACAAGTTACAGTGACATGGTCCAATAAGGACGCAACTAGAGCTCCTACGTCAGCGTATCAGCATTTCCAGGTGTCCACACAGTGCCGGATCAGATCTGTACTCAGATGAATTCGTGGGAGGTGGCGGCACCAGATCATTCTGTCTCTGGAGCCGTTTTCCATCAGATTAATGTGGACGAACACTATATCCACAACGAAAACGACTCAAATACATACTAGTGTGGATGGGGCCTCAGACTAACTACTTAATGATAAATTTTTTGACAAATACAGTAAGTGCATGTAGTTTTAACATCAAATGTCAGCTGATGTAGGATTAGCCTTACTGTGCCCAGGTGACGGTGGGTTCAGGGAAGCCGTCGGCATCACAGGCGAGCATAGCAGTGCTCAACTCTCCTGCTGTGGCGTTCACCTCAGACTGACGAGGACGGATGCTGGGCAGGACTGGAAAGATACAAGAAACACAAGAAGAAATCATATTAGCTTGACCTCATGGGTTAAACACAAACAAATGAAAAAAGAAAGAATTTAGTGTATAAGGTCTAGTATTGTAGAGGTCACTGTGATTGTAAAGGACATAGAGCATGATCACCTTTTTAAAACTTATCTCTGTACAGTATTGGCAATGCCCCAAGAGAACGTAAACCTTGTCAACATTAATTTATATTACACTTTAAGAAGTTCAGGGTTGCAGACAGGATTGTCCATTATCCCCACTTCTTTTATTGCCTTCCTTCCAAGGCTTTAAATTATTAGTATACAGTATGAAAAGTGGTCTGTGTGTATGTGAGTGTTGGTGGTCATCGTATGGGGTCGATGGTGCAGAATGGCAGCCTTGTTTCTGTCAGTCTGCCCAGGGCAACTGGGCTATAATAGTAGCTTACCACCTCTGAGTGTGGAGTAAATGAATAATGATCTGTAAAGCGTCTCTGAGTGTCCAGAAAAGTGCTATATAAAACTTATGCATTATTATTGTTATTATTATGATTATTATTATTATGCTTTTCTCAAATACATGGAAAAATCACGGGGGATATGAGGCTTTTAATGCTATGAATCAGAACTACTTTAAAAAAAACTTTATTATTTCACTACCTTAAATGTATAGACATAACTTGCATATGTTTCAAAAATCATATCCAATTTGGTTATTGCACAAATGTATGTGAACCAGAATCTAATCACAATCCATATCACCAGTTCTATTTATCTAATCTTCTATTTACCGTATTTTCCACACTATAGGGCACACTTTAAGGCCTTTAATTTAATTCAAAAAAATGATTATTATTATTATTATTATTATTTATTGGGGTGTCTTAGTACGACTTTAGTAAACTACAAAGCCGCACCATTTGCAGCGTTATGGCTCCAGTAGTCAGGAGCATCGTGGAGTAATACATACTGTGATTCCTTTTAATATCAAAATTCCACCTGTCAAGAGACACGCTTACAACGCCCACTTTAAACTCAAGGCTATAAGTCACGCAGTAAAACATGGGAATAGAGCAGCTGCGAGAGAATTCAACATCTGCCAACGGATCGTGGACGCCCGGGTTAAGGGATCAGTATCAACTGTGGTCCGAGCTTTCACCAAGACCAGAATCATCACTGAACTGCCAGGGAACAGTAACCACACTGACTCGGATAATGACGAGAGGGATGAGGGTGTGCTGGACGCCGTACTCGCCCAACTGTTTAATCTTTACAAACTGTAACGAGAAGTAATGGGAAGAAAGAGCTTTTTATTTTTTTTTTAAACCAACAGATGTCTAATTCTGGGAACCTGGGGCATGGGGGAATGTCAAAACAGTGAACTTTCGAACTCTGTCATCAATGTCCCATAAAAAAAAATACACACAACCATGGTCTGTACAGTTTCACAGTTTCAAAATTCAATAAAACTTCAATTTTCCTTCAATTGACCCACACTGATAAATCGAAAATCCATCTCAATAGGTACGATAACATTTTAAAATATTTTCATTCTTGTGTATTTTGGCCAAGTTTAGAAAAAGTCATCGCATTTCAGGATAAAAGAATGACACATGGGGTATTTTTACTACTGATGAATGTCAAAACGGGTCAAATTTGTCCCGAATAGAAGGTAAGGGTTAAATGGGACACTGAAGATGAAGAATTCGAGGGATTTGTGGACGAGGAATGAACTGAAAAAGTGAGTGTAATGTGTTATTTTTAGGTATAACTGAACAACTATGAGTTATTGTGAATACGTGAACAATTTAGCTTTTCAGACAGTATTTTTTTTTACGTGTTAAAATTGAACAAAGTTGAGAGTTATTGTGAATGTGTTTGACTGACTCATCTAACTTGTGTTTCGTTTAATGCGCCTTATAGTCCGGTGCGGTTTATATGTGAAAAAAGTTCGAAAATAGACCGTTGATTGAGTGCGCCTTATAATCCAGAGCGCCCTATAGTGTGGAAAATACGGTATTTATTTACTTTGGTATAAACTGTACACTTGAAATACATTGTGTGGGTGCTTTGACATTGTACAGTTGTCTTTGTGTCCATTGTCCGTGTGGAGACAGATTCAGGGCTTACCGTTGATGACCACTTTGATGGGCCTGAAGTCGAGCTCCCCTCTGGCGATGACCCGGGCCTCGCAGCTGTACATGCCCTCGTCCGCCTTCTTTATGCCGCGGATCAGCAGGTGTCCATTGTCCAGTACTTTGAATCTCACTGAAATGTGGAAAACAGAGCAAACGCAAAGTCAATAAAAGGAAAAAAAAAAAACCATTGTAAATTTAGATTTTTTCACCAAAAAGTAACACAAAAGTTTAAATTTGTGACAAAAAGTTGAGAACTATGCTGTATTGATCCACACCAACATTTAACCTATAAAACTTATAAGAAAATGAGCTTTTCTAAAGCTGTACATAATCCTAAAAATACATACAGTACATGTGAATACTAGCGAAGGGTTTGTGAGAGCGAGAAAATATAAATTTAAATGTGCACTGTGCAACTTTTCTGGTGGAGGGCATGACATTAAACACTAGCATTTAGTCTTTACGGATGTTTCTATTGCTTAAAAATACAATAATTCCTGCCTAGGGGTGATTCTCCACAGATCTGACTTGTAATGTATTGCAGTGCTGTAACCTGCTTGTCTTCCTTGTGATAGATTTACTGTGGAACATTCTAGACAAAGCAAAAACATTTCCATGGAGATAAGAAAGTGTCGAATCTTTGTATCATTCGTTCATTCGCTTTTCAAAAAACCAAAACCAAAAATAAGAAAACAATTTTCTTCATTATTTGTCTCCAAAACCAAAATGAAAAAATGGATAATTATTGTTTTTTTCAGTTTTTGATTTTGTGTTTAAATGAAGAATGGAAAAAAATAAAAAATGGATAACAGCCGTTTCACATTTCCGTGACTTAAACTGCAATGCTGGACTTTTGCGCCACATATGGACTGAACCAGGACTAAACCAGGTCTAAACCAGGACTAAACCAGGACTAAACCAGGACTCTCCTGGTCTCGGTCCTGGTCTCAGTCTCAGTCCTGGTCTGGTCCCGGTCTCAGTCCTAGTCTGATTCCGGTCTCAGTCCTGGTCTGGTTCTGGTCTCAGTCCTCATCTGGTCCCCGTCTGGTCCCGGTCTCAGTCCTGGTCTTGTCCTGGTCTAAGCCCTAGTCTCAGTCCAAGTCTCAGTCCCTGTCTCAGTCCTGTTCTCAGTCCCGGTACTGGTCCCGGTCTCAGTCCTGATCACCCAACAGTCTACGCAGGCACACCTCCGGGCCCGTCCTGACACTCAGTCCTGTTTTAGTCCTGGTTCAGTCCTGGTTCAGTCCTGGGATCAGTCCTGGTTTAGTCCTGTTTTAGTCTTGGTTCAGTCGAGTTCAACACTAAATCAAAAACTGAATAAACAAATCATTACCCATTTTTTCATTTTGGTTTTGAAGACAATGAAGAAAACAGTTGTTTTTTTTTCTTATTTTTGGTTTTACTTTGAAAAACTAATGAACGACTTGTGGTGGACCTCTCCACAACAAATGTTACACAGTGCACCTTTAATAAATGTTTAGGTCCTTCTTTCCTAATTTAAAAATTAGGCACCCAAACTTTAATTAAGCTTGTATTGATTTTTTATTTATGCATTTTTTGTGTTACTGCAAGACAGTTCCATAATAATACAAGCTCCAGTCCCGAGGGGTCAGCAAAGACTAAGAAGCTAAATATTTTCCATTCACTTTACTCTATAAATCTCCCATATTTTCCGCTATATTTTCAGTTCAGTTCAGCAGATAATTGTTGGCCTAGCTGTCAACAGATGTTATTTTTCTTGCCATATGTATTTTCAAATTCCTACGCTTTAAAAGTTCCTTGAAACTGTTGGAATCCTTCTCGCTGACAAGTGCATCAGTGAATACTCGAGTGTAGAAAACTTTATCTGTGGACTTTTATATTGCTTCCATATGTCATTTAAACTATCTCACCGAAATGAAATATTCAGAGCGCGGAGTTGTGCGTTTAAGAATTCTCCGCATTGTTATCGCGCCATTTGGAAAAAGGCTTCCTCGTGCTTTCACACTATTTTTATCGAACCACGCGGCGTATGGTTAGGTGTTGGTCTGAGGACGTAAGTAAGCCAAAAGTGTTTGTGTTACAATTAGTGGTTTTTGGAGTGAAAAGTGCATTCTGGATTGTTTTCATTTGCGGTTGGGTGACACACACAGAGGTCGTGCTGAGGTGAAGGCTGTGTGAAAGCTTTATCTCGACACAGACAGGCAGAGACGAGACCACAGGCGAAAAGAGAAAGCTGGTTTGAAGTGAAACGAGGGCCTATACTGTTGGATTTCAGATGACGCAATGGCATTTTGTACGTCTATAACATTTAGTCTTGTTTACTTTTTAACGAAATCTGAATCATTATCATTAGGGGTGTGCAAAAATATCAAGATATCAATATATTGTATCGCTTAGTGTGATGATACAGTATCAATATATCGCAAAGAGTATTTTTTGGTGTATTTTACTAAATTATTTTGTTACAGCGCAACAGTTTTGCTGCTTGTTCAGAGGAAGGAAACTCATTTATGCGACACATTTACCATTTTCACAGTTTTTATGATTAAATGTTTGTGTTTCATATTAACTTTTGCACAAGAAGTGGTTTAACAGACTTTTAATATCACAGCCATGATTTAGCCTTTATTTTTACTGAACCGTATCAAAATTTGGCCTACTGAAAAGTTTTTAAAATGCTTTATAAATAAAGTTGGTATGGCATGGCATGGAATCAATTTGAAACTATCATATTGAACCAAAAGTGCACTGTATCAAGATATGTATCGTATCATGGCCTAAGTATCGAGGTTTGTATTGTATCGGCAACTTCTTAATGATACTCAGCCCTAATTATCTTAAATCGCAGTATCTTATGAGCCTGATTCATCAGGCTCACGCAGGCGTCACTTTGTGGAAACCGTCTGACCTCACAGCAATAGGATTTGTTCGCTCGACGGTAGGTGGGTACTTTTTTAATTTAACCAATCACTGCTATTTGGTCGTGACGTATGTAATGCACCAAATCCCGTAGGAAGAAGGGCAATAACGTCTTTCCCCTTGATAAAATTCACCAAACATTATCTTTGTTCCAGCTTTAATCCTCGATCTCGGGAATCATTGCCAACACCGAATGTATGTTTTCGTCTACATTCATCTCGACCGCTTTGTTACTGTTTACTGATGTGTTGTACCACAAAAGGGACCCAGACAGGTGTTGAGTTTGACGTCATGGCTTTACTGCTCTTCACTGATTGGCCGGTGCGCAGCCAATCTTCCAAACTTCCAGGGTTTTTGCGAACGGTGTATTGTATTCTGATTCCTGACCTAGTCGTTGGAGAGAAATGAAATTGAGCGGAGGAACTAGGTGGCGCCAACCTGGCTAGTATCTTACAGTCTTCAAATTCAAGAGTTCATTTGCAATAACCAGATATTTGTAAAAAAAATTTAGTAAAGGATCATGGTCTATGTAGTTCCCTCTGTTTTTTTTTGTTTTTTTTTAGCTATTTCTGCACCATAACTCTTAATTTAAGCAAAGACACTTGTAATTCGATATATTGTAATGGTCCATGATAATATTATGAGAACTTTGACGATACGATATCACGATATTTCCGTTATTGTTACATTCGAGTACAAATATATCGCACAAGCAGCTCTTCAGGTCAAAATAAGTCCACTGTGTACTGCGTGTGTTTAATTATAAAGCATTTTCTTGCCTGATAAGTGCTTATAAAGTCATTGTGGTGAATAATTAGGACGCTCTTTGTGCACAGCTACTTCTTTTTTCGGTTTTTAGGACAGTAAAAATTAAGTACAGCACCTTTTAACTCCATTTAGACAGTGTTAAACTGAAATTAAAAAAACTGAAGAAACAAAACTCTAGCATAATTTCTCATTTGAGTGTGATATTTTAATCAAGTAACCTTCAAAAAGTTAATTGTTGGAATATATTCTGGTGTTCATGATTTTCTAGAAGGCATTGCTTTGCTTTATAATGAGAATCCAGCTCTAAAGGTTTGGCTGATAAATTAACTTTAAACAGATTCGGACAGGAGAAGATAGGCCTGGACAAATTAACTTTTATAATTGGATCGCAGCCTTTGAAATCTCTACACTACACGGGTCATTTTCGGCAGAGGACATTTATTTGTGAAGCATAATTGGTACATAATGTAATACGTTTCTGTGCATTTGGTTTAGACACTACATTTTTTATTCCAGCAGTGTTGTTTTTATGGGAGAAAGTGCTGAGGTTGATGATTTTCTGTGGCTGTTAAAGGAAAAATGTGTGACTTTGGGGTTTTCAAGTATCTATATGCAGATACTAATTGATACGAAAACCAGTATTCGAACTAGATACTCGTTTGAGCAGGTATCAAAACTAAAAAAGTCTCATTCACAGGACAGAAATGAAGCTTTCCTGAAGTTTTAGAATGATCTTGAGTTGTATCAGAAAACGTATAAGAGCACAGAGACTAGAATCTGAGTCGGCAACCCGCGGCTCTCGTGGCTCTTTCATCTTTGTGTTGTGGCTCCCTGTGATTTTGGAAAATAAATCATGAATACAGTCATCTTTCGCATTCTCGCCGTTTCGCAGATTTTATTTTTTTTACAGAGTATGAATGCGTACTGCGTAATACGGGCGGGTAGTAACTACGCACGGGTGGGCCAGGACTAAACCAGGTCTAAACCAGGACTAATCTTGGATTTAAGACAGAGAACCTTGAGCAGAGTGTCTGCAAAGAGCGATCGGGCAATTGCCGTGCTTAAATCTGTGAGGTGCGGAGCTCGTCGTCGGTCTGTTCTCCTGCGGTCAACTCCGAGCCCATCCCGACAGTGAGTCCTGGTTTAGTCCTAGTTCAGTCCTGGTTTAGTCCTCCTTTTCAGTCCTGGAATCAGTCCTGAGTTAGTTCTGGTTTAGTCCTGTTTTACTGCTGTTTTAATCCTTTTTTAGTCCTAGTTCAGTCCTGGTTTAGACCTCCTCTTCAGTCCTGGTTTAGTCTTGGTTCAGTTCGTGATGTATGCAGTGCAAAAGTTTGATATATATACATATATATGTGTATATATTTATATATAATTATATATAATTATATATAATCAGGTTATGTGCGATGTTGTACTGCGTGCGATGTTGTACTGTGCGGGTGTGGGTCTCCAAAAAATGGACCCGTGCGCTGTGAGGCTCCATTACGGAATAAATGAATCTTCTGTTCGTTACATAAATAAGGAGGAAAATAACAAAAGTCGACAGCAGCAATAAGTTTTAAGAAGGATGCAAAAAGGGTTGTAACTGTCCTGTCTGAGAAGAGTGTATAAAGTGTGCTGAGGGGTTTTACAACAGATGTAATAATTGTAAAATATACTATACTACTTCCTGGATTTCACCTGTTGCGGGTTATTTTAAAACGTAACACCCGTGATAAACGAGGGACCACTGTACTTAATTAAAATGTATTTTTATTTTAGTTTGTTCATTTTTAAATGAAATTCCAAATGAGTAGGTAATCGTAATTGTGTAACATTAAAATAAAATGGTTTTAATATTTTTGTTGCTCAAAATATGCGTCACAGGTACCAATGTGCGACACCTGGCACAGATTTGGCAGCCCAGAATTACCGGCACCTACATCAGCAGCATGAGTCAGGCAGGTAAATGATGGATAAATCGAAGAAAAGAAACGTTTCTGCAGAAAACAGAACATTTAATGGTACATGGGCAGATTCGTTTGGTTTCATGGATGATGAAACTGGTTTACAAGAGATAAAATGATGCCGGAACACAAAAGCAGAAGATGCTTGGTTCGCTGCGGTTGGATAATTTATGTTTGGATTTTGGAGGACCTGGAGTATTTCTTTTGAAAGTACACATCAACCAAGTGCCTTTTTTTCGGAGCTCAAAATGTTTTTGTTACATGCAGAACCCTTAAGACCCAATTTTATCCTCTGGCTTTTAACACGGCGTGAGTTGTGTGGTCCTCTGTGTCTTTTATTTATTTTTAATGTGTTTTATTGACTTTATTTATTTATTGCTGTTCTATGAATTTGCTCTTATTTTATTTGATTGGTTTTATTATTTTAAGACTAGTATGATTATTTTAGTAGTTTATTTTATCTTTTTTTTATTATTGTCATTATTATAGTGTATTTGTGCAGCAATTTGGAAACTGTTTGTGAAATGTGCTATAGAAATAAAGTGGATTGGAAATAAAATTCTGTGTTCTCTGTAGATTTTCATTGATTTCATAAATTCCACACTCTGTAGCAGTGGTGCCCAATATGTCAGTCGCGATCTACCAGTCGATCTCCAAGCTCGTGTGGGGAGATCGCAGTGTCGGACTCGATCGCGTTTGGACTCGGCCTAGTCTCTCACTCCAGGTCTGACATTTGACAAGTGTGATCATATTTCATTATGGCGGCAATAAACTTGTACCGGTGTGCGGGGCTGTGCGGGGCGTCTCTCTGTAGCCTGTGCGTTAATTTGAACCCGTGGATAATGTGCGGCACATCACAAACACACATATTCCCTACGCGTGCCTTGTCCGCAACAGCGTGTGTCTTCGTGTGTCTTCGTGTGTCCTCGTGTGTCCTCGTGTGTCCTCGTGTGTCTTCGTGTGTCTTCGTGTGTCCTCGTGTGTCCTCGTGTGTCTTCGTGTGTCCTCGTGTGTCTTCGTGTGTCTTCGTGTGTCCTCGTGTGTCTTCGTGTGTCTTCGTGTGTCCTCGTGTGTCTTCGTGTGTCCTCGTGTGTCTTCGTGTGTCTCTCGTGTGTCTTCGTGTGTCCTCGTGTGTCTTCGTGTGTCTTCGTGTGTCCTCGTGTGTCTTCGTGTGTCTTCGTGTGTCCTCGTGTGTCCTCGTGTGTCTTCGTGTGTCTTCGTGTGTCTTCGTGTGTCTCGTGTGTCTTCGTGTGTCCTCGTGTGTCCTCGTGTGTCTTCGTGTGTCCTCGTGTGTCCTCGTGTGTCCTCGTGTGTCTTCGTGTGTCCTCGTGTGTCTTCGTGTGTCTTCGTGTGTCCTCGTGTGTCCTCGTGTGTCTTCGTGTGTCCTCGTGTGTCTTCGTGTGTCTTCGTGTGTCCTCGTGTGTCTTCGTGTGTCCTCGTGTGTCTTCGTGTGTCTTCGTGTGTCCTCGTGTGTCTTCGTGTGTCCTCGTGTGTCCTCGTGTACCAGCGTGTATCACAGGAGAGGTTCAACTTTTTCAAACATCTTGTCTGTTCATCTACGTCACGTCAGCGCGCCGCTCCTCACCTTTTCACTCTCTCTCTTCTCCCCGTGTACAGCACACAGACTCCTCCTCAATGCGCTGATTAGAACAAGACGAAATGCGAAGCAAAAACTAATCTAAATGTATGTTGCAGTGTTGGCACAGAGGAGCCTACAGCACAGAACAGAACTACTGCGACATGTGGCTGAAGTTTGCCTAATAAAAGTTCACATATGCATCTGTGTTTGTCACGATGTGCATTTGGGTTGATAATGTGCAGAGGTAAATACCACTGCAGAAGCAGTAAGAGAATGTAACTGCAGTTAGACACTTGGAAAAAAAAACAGGTTTAAAAATCCTTCCCACTTCACTTTTTTCACAGTTTTGTGTAAAGTGTCAGTGGAAGTTCTCTTAAAGAAGACCTTCTCAAACTGTGGCTAAGGGTCCAAAAAAGAGGAGCAGAGTGTTCCAGTGCAGAACAGTTTGCTTGTATTAGGTAGATCATCTTGACTTGGTCAGTTTATAAGTGGCTCGCATGCCCTGCTCTGTAGTCTTTTATACATAGCATACAGGTAAAATCTAAATAGATAGACAGATATAGATAGACATAGATATATTTAGATGACAAAATGTGTTTTTTGTGGCTCCGGGTGTTTTCTTTTCTGTGTGAGATGGTCCTAATGGCTCTGTGAGTATTTAAGGTTGCCGACCCCTGGACTAGATGGACCACGATGGAACCTGCCTGAACAACAGGGATTACACAGACACAAGACCACATGGAAATATGAAAGAAAGTAGCATAATTTATTGTTCTTTGTTCTATTTTGTAAAAGAGTGTTTTTTTAATCATCACCGTGGTATTGAGCTTCAAAATGCTTTCTTCGTGTGGAAATTTATTATTTATTTATTTTTTATTTTATTTTATTTTTTACACATATATAACATAACAATAAAAAGAAACACACTAAATCAGGGGTGTCAAACTCAAATTCACTGAGGGCCCAAATTAAACCCTGGGCCAAACTAAATATTTACTGAACAATTTCAACAACATCTGCATGTTTTCTCTTCTTTTGAGATATGTAATGTTAAACCTTTTCTTATTAAAATAAAGGTTTAATAATAGTTTTGCTTAAACATTGAATCCAGAACAAGCAGATATAAAATTATAGCTAAATGTATATGAATAATGTCTCTATCGTCGATCTGCAGCCTGTGGGCAGCTCTCATACATATTTCATATGATCTCGCAGGCCAAATAAAATTATATCGCGAGCCAAAGTTGGCCCCTGGGCTTGAG
Source organism: Boleophthalmus pectinirostris (assembly GCF_026225935.1). Lineage (NCBI taxonomy): Eukaryota > Metazoa > Chordata > Actinopteri > Gobiiformes > Gobiidae > Boleophthalmus > Boleophthalmus pectinirostris. The sequence goes on along the minus strand of NW_026571018.1, from coordinate 6,334,543 downwards.
TTTGACATGTCTGCACTAAATAAAAAAATAGGTGCCAGAAGAGGCAAAAAAACAAAAAGGGCTCATATTAAAGCCTCCACCTTATGAATACACAAAAAATTGAACATTATCGTTCTGCATAAAAATATATAGACAGATACATTGAAACATCGTGAATTGAATGAATATTAAACATTTCCTCAAACTCTTTTTAAACGTTTCTGAGAATGAAAATGACGATTTTGATGAGTATTGTATCTATGAATCTCTACATTGGTTCAGTCTTGAGTCTCACCTGAGTCTAGTTGGATAAAGAAGTGACAATTTAGGATATGGGTTAAATATTGCGTGTTTAGTTTTGTCTAGTGGCGTATTCAAAACAGTAGGGAGGTAAATTGAGTTCCGGGGATGGACCGGTGGAAACAGGAGGCCGCACATGAACAGTACTCCAGTTCAGCTCACCGTCTTTGGCGCTCTTGATGACATTGAACTTGTACTTCCACACGATTTCAGCAGGGGGCGAACTGGCCACATCGCACACCAGGTCGGCGTCGTCTCCTTCGTTGAACTCTTGTGGGCTCGGGGCGTTCTTGAAGGTGATCTTTTCTGCAGAAGACGAAGCACAAATCGGTTACTGACTACAAACACTCTTATGCAACAAATAATACTCCCTACAACTGTACAACAACTCGACCTTATGTAACAGATAATACTCCCTACAACTGTACAACAACTCACCTTTATGTAACAGATAATACTCCCTACAACTGTACAACAACTCACCCTTATGTAACAGACAATACTCCCTACAACTGTACAACAACTCACCTTTATGTAACAGATAATACTCCCTACAACTGTACAACAACTCACCCTTATGTAACAGACAATACTCCCTACAACTGTACAACAACTCACCTTTATGTAACAGATAATACTCCCTACAACTGTACAACAACTCACCCTTATGTAAGAGATAATACTCCCTACAACTCTGCAACAACTCACCCTTATGTAAGAGATAATACTCCCTACAACTGTACAACAACTCACCCTTATGTAACAGATAATACTCCCTGTTTAGAGTTTACTTACTGTTATGTTTACTTTTTTTATTATTACCATTTTTTTTGACTCTTTGTTTTTATATTATGTTGTGATGTGTGAGCTGCTGCGTCAAAATTCCCTTGTGGATCAATAAAGTTTGTGTAAGTCTAAATCTAAGTATAGAGCAAGTTACAGGTCGGATCTGTGGGGACGCAACCCCACTCACAGTCAGAATGCCTGTTTCTCTAGGTATTTTTGAGCTCTAAAACCACCTGTAATTGAATAAATGTAAAGTAGTAGACCTGCTTAATGTCAAACTGTGGAACATTTCAAGCAGAGCAATGACATCTTTATATTAACAAGTTGGTGCTGGACAAACACTCCAGAAAAGTTACACAATGCACTTTTAAAGAAGACATATGTTTTTTTCAGGTAGTAAGCATTAAACTACAGCATACATAGATTGTTATTTTACATTTTGTTCATTAATAATATTGAATATTGATCTAAAACATAATAATTGTTCAAAACTATTCAAAATAACAGACCCCACCGCTTCCATGTATTTGAGCAAAATACCGCATTTTTTGGATTATAAGACGCAATATCAATAATGTTGAATTCTCTCATCTATTTTCATACATAAATCACACCAGATTATAAGGAGCATTAAGTGAAACAAACGGACGACACTTGAGGCTGATCCTTTAGCCCAGGCGTCCATGATCCATCGGCAGATCGTGACGTAACTCGCCCGGTGTTTCCTCCCTGTCTTGGTGAATGTGGATTATGAACGTGAATGTGGGCAGATCATTGTTTTTCTTATTTCCTACGAGGACAACTCAAATGTACATTGAGTAATAATGTGTTTCATGCAGCTTTGCGCACATTTGTTTACATTTTACAGAAACAAAACTTAAAACCATATGGTTAATTTGCATAAACTATAAAAACTGATTTGTAAAAACTGCTCACTGCTTCTTGTGCGCTGATGCGGTTCAGCTTCTGACGGACTTCGCGAGGCTCCTGACTACAGTAGCCGCAATGCTCCGACAATCCATCAAGAGGCGCGGCTTCGTAGTTTACCAAAGTCATACTAAAACATTTTGACAGATTTCTGAGCGCCATGTACTACATAAAATGGGTTCAAGGTCAGTAAACACAACCAGAATTAATACATAAGGTGCACTGTCAATTTTTGAGAAAATTTTAGGATTTTAAGTGCGCCTTATAGTCTGAAATATACAGTATTGTATAAGCAGCTCTTGAGCTTAAAATAATTGAGGTTTGTACTGTCTATATCTAATCAGAAAGCACTTTATTGAATGCTAGTTATTGTTCACATTACTGTAACAGGAGACTCCACTCTGACCTCTGAATTTTTCGCTTATAAACTCACCGCTGTAAATAATTTGGATGCCCAGAACGCAATGCAGGTAAGCGAGGAATAACTTTGACTCACTGCAAACCATTTAAAATTACTAGTTCTGTTTTTCATTTCAATTTTGTAAAGAGTTTCGAGCCACAACGAAGGTCACGCAGCATTCAGCGTGTATTTATTAATTTCTTTAGAATATCCAAACCGTCACTGGAATTTATTTAAACACATTTTTGCTCGAGTTCATGTGAGCCTTGCAAATAAGTGAATTACGTCAAAAATACCATTGGCCTTTATTAACGACCGCTTCAATGCTGTGTTAGAACGATCAAATTATTTTTCATTCACACGCTGGGCCGACATTCTAGTCTGAGCTATTTAAATCACCGAGAGTCAAATGTACTGTGTATGTAACACCAAAAGAAAACACAATACTGGACTTTATTATTCATTTATATCATTGTCTGGCTGGTTCTGCTTCTGGCTCGTATATGTTTAGTCCTGGTTTAGTTCTTGTTCAGTCTTAGTGTGGTTGTGGTTCATTCCTGGTTCAGTCCTGGTTTAGATGTGGTTTAGTCCTAGTTTAGTCCTGTTTTAGTTTGGGTTTAGTTCTGGTTTAGTCCTGGTTTAGTCCTGGTGTAGTTCTTGTTCAATCCTGGTTTAGTCCTGGTTCAGTTCTGGTTTAATCCAGGTTTAGTTTGGGTTTAGTCCTGGTTTAGTCCTCATTTAGTCCAAGTTTAGCCCTGGTTTAGTCCTCATTTAGTCCTGGTTTAGTCCTGGTTTAGTCCTGGCTTAGTCTTGGTTTAGTCCTGGTTCAGACCTGGTTCAGACCTGGTTTAGTCCTGGTTTAATCCTGGTTCAGGCCTGGTTCAGACCTGGTTTAGTCCTGGTTTAGTCCTGGTTTAGTCCTGGTTCAGTCCTGGTTCAGACCTGGTTTAGTCCTGGTTCAGTCCTGGTTCAGTACTGGTTTAGTCCTGGTTCAGTTCTGGTTCAGTACTGGTTTAGTCCTGGTTCAGTCCTGGTTTAGTCCTGGTTCAGTCCTGGTTCAGTCCTGGTTCAGTCCTGGTTCAGACCTGGTTTAGTCCTGGTTCAGTCCTGGTTCAGTACTGGTTTAGTCCTGGTTCAGTCTTGGTTTAGCTCTGGTTTAGTCCTGGTTCAGTCCTGGTTTAGTCCTGGTTCAGTCCGGGTTCAGACCTGTTTTACTCGAGCTAAACAAGTCCAGACTGAACACAAACTGAACTGAGTCACTTACGGAAGATCTTGACTTGCACGGTGGCCTCGGCCTCCTGCCCCGGGGCCTTGGCCATGCACTTGTAGATTCCGGCGTTTTCCATCTTGGCGTGGTAGATGGTGAGCGTGGACGTGACCTCATCGTTCCTGCTCACGAAGATGTTTGGGTTGTCTGGAACGATCTTCTCTCCCTGAGGATTGAACCAGTCGATGTCTTTAGCGTCTCCCACCACTGTGAAAAACACAAACAAATCAATTAATAAAATGTTTTAGAAAGAAACATACTTACTTAAACCACTCATATGACACAATTTTATGATCTGTAATAATGTTATTTCTTCATAAAAAAACATAGCTGGAGTTGAGTTTTGTTTTATTCACACATGTTTAACACACAAAACCTGCATATTTAGGTTGAGTTTTTGCCTCAAACTGAAAATGCGCTGTTCCACCTTGTGATGTTATTTCCATCCATCCATTTTCTTCCACTTATCTGGGGCCGGGTCATGGGGGCAGCAGTCTAAGCAGGGCCTCGCAGACTTCCTTCAGCGCTGACACTTCTTCCAGCTTTTTCGGGGGGAGTCTGAGGTGTTCCTAGACCAGCTGAAAGACATAGTCCCTCCAGCGAGTCTTGGATCTCCCCTGGGGCCTTTTCCCGGTGGGACATGCCCGGAACACCTCTTGAGGAAAACGCCCAGGAGGCATCCGGAATAGATGCCCGAGCCACCTCAGCTGGCTGCTCTCGACGTAGAGGAGCAGCGGCTCTACTCTGAGCTCCTCCGGTGTGACTGAGCTCCTCACCCTATCTCTAAGGGAACACCCAGACAGGAATCTCATCTCGAGCGCTTGTATCCACGATCCTGTCCTTTTGAGGGTAGGAATGTAGACTGAATGGTAAATCGAGAGCTTCGCCTTTCGACTCAGCTCCCTCTTCACCACAACAGTTCGATACAGCGACCACATCACTGCCGACGCTGCGCTGATCCACCTGCCAATCTCCCTCACTCGTGACCAAGAGCCTGAGATACTTGAACTCCTCCACTTGAGGCAGAGACTTCACCCACCCGGGGAGGGCAAGCCACCTTTTTCCGGTCGAGAACCATGGCCTCGGACTTGGAGGAGCTGATCTTCATCCCAGCAGCTTCACACTCGGCTGCAAACTGCCCCAGTGCACATTGCTGGTCCTGGATTGATGAAGCCAACAGGACAACATCATCTACCAACAGCAGAGATGAAATCCTATGGTCCCCAAACTGAACCTCCTCCGGCCCCTGACTGCACCTAGAAATTCTGTCCATAAAACAATGAACAGAACTGGTGACAAAGGGCAGCCCTGGTGGAGTCCAACATGCACCGGGAACAGGTCGTGTGTGTGTCATGTGATACAAGAAATGCTCCACTGTGTTTTTAAACTCCATGTACCTTCACTAGAATTATTTGGATGATTTCAGCTCAGGTATTGACAGTTTTTACTGACCTAAAGGTAAAATGTAGCTGTTAACTTGAAAACCACAGCTTCGTGACATCACAAGTTGGAACATTTTGAGCTTTGGAGATGTAGATAAACAGATAATTAAGTGTTACTCTAATGTGTGTGAATGAAACAAAACACAAGTCCAGGTTTGTTTTTGAGGAGATAACAGCATTTTGACACAGATTAAAGCTCACAAGAGTCAATTTTGTGTAATTATAGGATGTTTAAAAGAACTTATTGTTCACTCAATTCAAAGTACCTCCTTCCAGGTGCTAGTCTACACCTAACTGTCCATGCACCACCGGTTGGTAAACACTGGCGTAGGGTGCAGTGAGTAAATCACATTACATCATTGTGCGAGTTCAAAATGAAGAGATAGGAATAAATTGGTTCCATGGCAGCAGCTGGATGCCAAATTCTTCTGAAAATCCACTTTCACAGTTTTGCAGGGAAATTATGCTCTGGGAGATTTGTGTGCGGTGTAATTAAATTGGATATCTTTCTCATTTTGTGGTGCATTGATTGAAGCTGCATTACTGTGGAATGGGAGAGATCCATGATATTTTGAAGGAGAGTGAATGCAAAAGGAGAGAGACACTGAGTTCGGAATTCTATAGGGATAATGTTAAGCCTTGATGTTCCAGTTTGGGGATAAAAGTGTTAAAGTTATACAAAAAAGTACTGAGTATTCTTAAGCACAATTGGACAGGGATGTGATTTGTCTTGCCCCAGTACGGATAAATTGCATAAGCAGCTCTTGAGGAATAACTTTGAACCAATTTGGCGAAGTTCTAGTTCTGTTTTTCTACGGAAGCCAAGAGGGGTCACAGCAAACAACAAAAAGCCACAACACACCAAAAAAGCCACAATGGAAATGACCGCAGGACTCTATTTTAATGCAAATGCCGCAACAAATACAAATGCCACAACACAAACGCAAATGCCGCAACACATTAAAAAGCCACAACACATTAAAAAGCCACAACGGAAGTGACTCTTGTTTTCCGACGGACTGATCAAGCGGCAAGTGAAGAAGAAGAACTACAAAGTGAAAAGTAAAGGAACGGAGAAGTTGGAAACGTAAGTAAAAGTAATTTATTGTTTTATCATTATTCGTTTCAGGTTGTAGTTCTTCTTCTTCACTTGCGGCTTGATCGGTCCGTCGGAAAACAAGAGTCCCGCGGTCACTTCCGTTGGGTGTTGTTTTTAAATGTGTTGCGGCATTTGCGTTTGTGTTGTGGCGTTTGTATTTGTGTTGTGGCGTTTGTATTTGTTGAGGCGTTTGTATTAAAATAGAGTCCCGCGGTCATTTCCGTTGTGGCTTTTTTTGGTTCGTTGTGTTTTTTTGTTGTGTTGTCGCATTTGTATTTGTTGCGGCATCTGCGTTTGTTGTGACCCCTCTCGGCTTTCGTAGAAAAACTGAACTAGAGCTTCTTTTTTCACAAATAAATTGCACCGGACTCTAAACGAAACACAACAGTTCGATGGCTCAGTCGGTCTTTGTTTGTGGCGTTCACGGTGACTCTGGGCTTTGTTCAGTTGTGGCGTGTAGGGAGGGTGCTGTCTGGGATCGTTGGATTGTCGGCGTGTTCGCAGTGACTCAGTTGTTCAGTTGTGTCTAGAAGTGGAACATTGCACTCGCTTTTTCCGGTTCGTTATTCCGTTCCGTTCCTCGTCGGCGTGGAGTGATGAGTGTGTCTGTGGGTGTTTTTCTGTGCGGTCGCTGTCTGCTCCGTGTGTGTTTGTGTGTTCTGCGGGTGGTGCGGCTTTGTAGTTTACTGAAGTCGTGCTGGGACACCCAAGTGGATTCATGTATAGGGCGCTCTGGATTACGGGGTGCGCGGTCATTTTTTGATGGGGTTAGAGGCTTAAGAGTGCGCCTGATAGCCCAGAAAACACGGTAATAGATTAGTTTTGCGTGTTTTGTGCGGTTTTAGTTAGTTTAGTTTTACCTCTGCAAATACAAGGACTGGATGGGATATTTTAAAAAGTGTCTCCACACATCTCCAACACTCTGGCTCACTAGGAAATGAGGTCCTATGTCCAAAATTCTGGACTGTCCCTTTAAGACGTAAAACTGAACTTGTGTTACCACTCACGTGTAACCTGCAGAGTAATTACACAGGCCTGGCCTCATGTGAAAGCACAGAACCTCCAGAAATCCCTCTGGCTGCACGAGCACTGATTCATAACTAGTGCCGGTGTTTGGGTTTAAAATACCGTGATATTGTATCGTCAGAAGTCTCACGATAATATGGAGAGCTGTCACAGTATATCCAATAATAATTTCCTTTGATTAAATGCATCGTTCTTTAGTAGGAACAGCTTATAAACATCGGGAACTACATATCCCATGATTCGTTTCAGCACAGACAACATGAAGAAATATGTTTTTTACTTGAATTCTTGAGCTTCCGACAGTAAAGCATCCTATCTATAATTATATTTGCCACTCCAAAATATCGCAATAAATATCGTACCTTAAGATGCATATCGAGATAATATCATACCAAGAAATTTGGATATCGTGACATCCCTACTTTTGTAATTAAGAAGGAATCAGAACCAGAATTGTTATCAGAAAGAGTGACATTTGATTTGGACATATTTACTTCATATCAGGGGACACAGTTTGGTCTTGTTTATAATATTTAACATAAAAATCTTACATATAGTTCCTTTAACAGACACTTTCATTACTCTTACTTGATTATTTAGAAGTAACTTAAATACCAACTATAAATTGTGTTGCTAGTATTAGTTATAATAGTAGTACAGTAGTAACTTTTGACTACAACTGTCACCTCAGCATGGATTTCTGACGATAGTAGCGTGATCTACAATTCCAATATTTTCAAAGAGAATGTTTTACCTTCACAGATGAAGAACTTGGAGTCTCCCAGGCTGATCTCGCCCTGTGCTGGGATGATCTGCACCTGCAGGGCCGCTGTAAAGACAGAAACAGAACATACGTGAGTCCAGGAGGAAGGAGGCCGAAGGGGGAACAAGCACACAGCTACAGCTACATCCAATCGCCTCCTCCGACCAAACGTGCAACAATCTCCCCGGAAACTCTCTACAAACCAAAGCTCGGCGCTCGGTACAAGGAGAAGTGCAGCACGGTGAGCATATGTCGAGAAATAAGGCAGGAAATTCAACCAAACTGTGCTAGAAAACTGCACTGATACTTTGCAGCAACATCACACTAGGGCGGACACAGCATGTATGTCTGTGGAGGAATGTTCAGCAGTTTCCATGGTGACGCAATCCACACATTAGCAAACAGCCTGATAACAACTGATGACTGAGGGATTACACAGACAGCCTGGTAAGTTTTTCGACTGCCTGAAAAAATGAAAAACAAAATGGATTTAAACAACAGCTCTTCAGAAGCCTGTGATCAATACAAAATTCATGGTCCTGGCTTGGTCCCTGGTTTTTAACGAAAAAGTGAAAGTGAATACTGTGTATATAAGTTGCACTTTATTCATGGTTTGGGTGTTTCCTGCGACTTATGTTAAAATTTTCACGCTGACGGCCTCAAGAGGGCGCTCTAGTCTTGTGTGTCAGTATCTGCTCATCCTGTTCCTCCTGTACCACTGTCGCTTCACTCTACTGCGCATGTCTCCTGCAGAAAGAGCCGCTGTCCTGTCTGTATCACGTCAGTTGATCGCACCATTACTTCTGTACTACTGAAAATTTAAACAAACTTATAAAGATGAGTGAGAAGACTGAACACAAATGCCCCGAAAAAGAAAATCTGATTTTGAGGATTACAAGCTGCAAGTAGTGAAATATTCAGCTGAAAACTGTAATCGAGCAGCAGAAAGAAAGTTTGGAGTGAGTGAGAAACTTGTAACAACAGGAGGATGCACTATGCAACTTTTCTGGAGGTCACTGGATGGACAAAGTCTGGACTTCAGTGACACTGACACCATCCTGTTGGGATTCAGAAAGACCAGAATAATTCTAACTGGAAGTGATGCTGAGTCTGAAGACAGCGACACAGAAGAGGAAGCGGCGCTCTGTTTACCTCCAGAGGTCATGGAGTTGCTCAGAAGTGACACTGAGAAATGAAGAATCAATTTAGTGATTTGGAGTGAGATGGAGAGTTTGTTAAACTTGTTCTGTTGTTTATGTTCTAGTTTATCTGAAGAACTGTTCATATGTGACGTTAACAATCTGTTGTTCTCTGTTCTATTGTTATTACTAGAACTTGACTTTCAAGATGAAATGTTGGTTCCTGGTCTCTGATTTTATAAAACAAATTTCCCCCAAAAAGTGCCACTTATATATGTTTTTTTCTTCTTCATTGTGCCTTTTTTGGCTGGTGAGACTTATACTCCGGAGTGACTTATAGTCTGAAAAACACAGTACTTTCTTTTATATTCCCATGTGGGCTTATATCTGTGTAATCCCTCAGTCATAATCATCCAGGTTCCATAATGGTCCACGGGTGTGTACTAGTCTATGTGCTCTTACACTTCTTCTGATACAGCTCAAAATCATTCTAAAGTTATTCAGGAAAGGTTCATTCTGTCCTGGGAATGTGACTTGTTCAGTATCAATAACTGCTCAAATAAGTCTCCGGTCTGGATACTAGTTTTAGTATTGATTAGTATCTGATTTTACTTTTGACAACCCCATATATCGCCTGTCCCTAGTCACATCGCCCCCTCTTGTTCTTTATTACTCACAATGACAGCAATCAGCACAGTGTAAGTCAGTGACAAAAGCAATCTCCCTCCGAGCACAAGTCTGGACGTGTAATGATGATACGCTTATTGAAATAGATGGAGATTCATCGGAGCTCTGAGCAGATAGAATAATGCTTCTCCAGAGCGCTTTGGATAAGAGAGGGAGGAGCGTGGAGGGGTTGGTGGCGTTTGCAGTACTGATGTAATAATAACTGAAAAATCATGATATCGTATCGTCAAAAGTCTCAGTAATATCGTGGGCCATCACAATATATCGAATTGCAAATCTCTTGACTAGATTTAGTTTTTTGCAGTGCATTTTTGTGTCATTATATTTTATGATCTGTTATAACGTTGTTTCCTCATCAAAAACATTCCAGGAGTTGCTTTGTTTTATTCTCTCAAACAGAAAACACTCTATTCCACCTTGTGATGTCATGTGGTAATACAGAAAGTGCTCCACTGTGTTTTTAATCTCCATACACCTTCACTAGAATCATTTGGATGATTTCAGATCTGGGATTGTCAATCTCTACCGAAAAAAAACTTGAAAACTACCACTTCAATAACATCACAAAGTAGAACTAATAATAAAAGGTTACTCAAATGTGTGTGTAAATGAAACAAAACAACTCCGAGGCTGTTTTAGAGGAGATAAGAGCATTACGACATGACTTAAAGCTCACAAGCAGGGCTGTAACAAAATAATTTAAGAAAACACACCAAAAAGATACTTTTGGCGATATCGATAGAGCAGCCCCTGACATCAATACTGCATCATCACATTAAAGGCTATGATATATTGATATATCATATCATATCACCCCTACTCATAAGAGTCAATTTTAGGACTTTAGGAATATAGGAGTATAGATATAAAAAAAAATGTACTTTGTTACTTTCTACCATTACTAGGGCTGGGTATAATTCAGAAGTTGCCGATACGATACATACCTCGATACACAGGCCTCGATACAGTGCATTTTTGATTCAATATGATATATTTCAAATCGACTTGATACGATTCAATAAAAAAATTATGTCTAAATCATGGCCGTGATACTAAAAGTCTTTGTTAAACCACTTCTTGTGCAAAGTTCAAATGAAAAAACTATTTAATCATCAAAAAAGTGAATATATCAAATAAAAGAGTTTCCTTCCTCTAAACAAGCAACAAAACTGTAGCTCTGTAACAAAATAATTTAAGAAAATATAACAAAAAATACTTTTGGCGATGTATCGATACAGCAGCCCCCAATATCGATACTGTATCATCACATTAAGCGGTACGATATATCGATATAAAAATATAATCGATATAAATTAATATATAACATTTTGCATAATATAGGACTTTTATGTTAAGTATAGAAACCAAAAAAATGTACTTTTGTACTACTTTCTACCACTACTAGGGCTGGGTATTATTCAGAAGTTGCCGATACGATACATACCTCGATACAGGGATCTTACGATTCAATACGATACAATAAGGTATATTTCAAATTGATTCAATATGGTTCAATAATAAATAAAGGCTAAATCATGGCTGTGATACTAAAAGTCTTTGTTAAATCACTTCTTGTGCAAAGTTCATATGAAACACAAACATTTTAATCATCAAAACAGTGAAAATGTCAAATGTGTCACATAAATGAGTTTCCTTCCACTAAACAAGTAACAAAACTTTAGCACTGTAACAAAATAATTTAGCAAAATATACCAAAAAATACTCTTGCCGATACGTCAGATGAAGGAAAAGAGGTAGAGTGCTTCACTGGGTCATGAAAGAGTAAAAAATTGCAGTGCAGGTGCTCTACGAGGGTTAAAACAGTGGTCTTTAAACAGAAAGCTACCCTTACTGGAAAATGTAAAAGTGGGCAAGGTACAAACCCTTCGTCAGGGCAAAGTCTTGACTTTACCATCTTGCTGGTCGAAACACGTTGGTATCTCTTCATGAAATAAAGGACTTTTAATATACCGTATTTTCCAGGGCTATTATTTGCTCAGGATTATAAGGCGCACTGTCATAGAATGGTCTATTTTCAAACTTTTTTTCACAAATAAACTGCACCGGACTTCAGATTCAGATTCAGAAAACTTTACTGATCCCATAAGGCAATTCATTAGCAGCATCTCAGAGCACACCCAAACACAAACAAACACAAAGTGTGTCAGTCCATTGCCGTCCACCAGTGGAACTCAAAATAAAATACAAATTACAGTGTAAAACTTTCATTTAAAAAAACACAGTTGGAAAACAGTTGGCTGGGTGAGTGGTTTTGTTTGTTTGTGGCGTTCACGGTGACTCTGGGCTTTGTTCAGTTGTGGCGTGTAGGGAGGGTGCTGTCTGGGACCGCTGGATTGTCGGCGTGTTCACAGTGACTCAGTTGTTCAGTTGTGTCTAGAAGTGGCACATTGCACTCGCTTTTTCGCTGCGCTGCGGGTGGTGCGGCTTTGTAGTTTACTGAAGTTGTGCTGGGACACCTGAGTGGATTCGTGTACAGGGCGCTCTAGATTGTGGGGCGCACGGTCGTTTTTTGATGGGGTTGGAGGCTTAAGAGCGCGTCTAATAGCCCGGAAAATACGGTATTCAGTCGGAGTGCCTTGGGTTTGTACCTTGCCCACATTTACACTTTTCGTAAGGGTAACTTTCTGTTTAAAAAATACTCTTGCCGATATTTCGATAGAGCAGCCCACGATATCGATACTGTTTCAGCACGTTAAACAATACGATTACTCGATATTTCAATATTTTTGCATGTCCCTAACCACGACCATTTTTTCACTGACAATCCGCATTCTTACTTACGAGGCCACTGAAACGTTAAAAGCCTGTACTTTACGCGTACTCGTAGCGATATACAAAACTACGCCCGATGCACTCACTTCTCTTGCAGAATGAAAAACTAGTCAAGGCTCGAAGGGCAAGATTTATTCTGACAAGTGTTTTTAAAGGCACTCTATGACTCATCCCCTCTCCCCTTCCTTCGCTCCGCTCCTCTCGGCAGGCGATGAAGTCTAATACGTTTTACCAGCAAATATCCCACACCCATCGCTAATGCTAGTCATCTCTCAGGATCAGTCTAAGCGCCGGTGACACATGCCTCTATCTCTGTGTGGTGTTAGGGGCAGGGAGACGCTTGAAAGATTGGCTCCACACTGAGGACAATGATGAGATGATTAATAAGGGAGATGGAAAAGTTGTAATTTTGTTCCTGGGGGGAAAATGGGTAAAAATAATGTTATGGTTTTCAATATAAAAGCTCATTTTGAAGATTATGTGGGTTCTTTCGGTATTGCTGGGTGGAATGAGGTAATAGATTGTATGAATAAGATGGAAATATGTTCATAATGTGCCGTGGATTTGAGGCAAAGGAGAAATTCAATTTGTCAACTGGACGTTTTGTAGCCGGAGAAAAGAATTGGTTTAAGACGGGCGTTAAAGAGGCTATTTTTGTTACGTAAGACAATCTATCTTTAAATAGAAATGGAGGCCTCAGACATCATCTGTCTCCCATTTACAACTCCATCCTCAAAGCTAAAACAAAGAAAACAGTAGGGATAGTTAGGTCAGGTCCAGAGGTGTGAAAACACTCATTATGGGCCTGAAAGATGATCAAGAAGAGTGTAAAATCCTTCAGTCGTCCAGGTAGAATCTAACCTGATTCATCAGCCAGTTTCACTTCATAGAAACTGTCTGACCTCACAGCATTAGAATTTGTTCGCTCGACATTAAACTTTTATTTTTTTATTTACCCAATCGCTGCTATTTGGTCGTGATGTATGTAATGCACCAAATCCTGTAGGAGGAAGGGCAATAACGTCTTTCCCCTTGATAAAATTCACCAAACATTCTCTTTGTTCCAGCTTTAAATCCTCGATCTCGGGAATCGTTGCCAACACAGAATGTCTGGCTTCGTCAACATCCATCTCGACGCTTTGTTTACTGTTGTGCTGTTCCACAAAAGGGACCCAGACAGACGACGAGTTTGACGTCATGGCTTCACAGCTCTTCACTAATTGGTCGGTGTATGGTCTGCAACTTCCGGGGTTCTTGCAAAACCGTCTACTGTAGTGTATTTCGATTCCACTAGGTGGTGCCAGCCTGACTAGGTAGAATCCATGACAAAAGGAGAAATTCAATTTGTCAACTAGACAAGAGAAGTTTATTTGATGGAATATGTTTCACAGCTCATCAAAGCTGCTTCTTCAGTTCTGGTCAAAATACTGGTGGACACTTCCTTATATCTGTCTGCAGGGAGGAGCTAAATACAATGAAAGTACTCTGAAACTAACACATCTACTACTACTTGTCCTATTGATCTTGCACTAAGTGTGGGGTCTTACTAGCAGAATCATTCAGGGCCATAATGGAGCTTTCACACCTCTGGACCTGACCTGACTACCCCTATTGTTCTCTTTGCTTGTTTTGTTTTAGGGTTGAGGATGGAGCTGTAAATAGGAGACAGATGGTGTCTGAGTCGCCCATTTCTGTTCAAAGACGGATTGTCATTCTTAACAAAAATAGTTTCTTTAACTCCCCTCTCAAACCAATTCTATTCTCTGGGTAAGATCTGTACCTCATATCCTCAAAGAAGGGGTCCGAGGCTTTTAGATGGAGATGTACAGCAGACTGAGGTCCTGTGTTGCTCTCTCATCTGTGTTGGTGAATCCTATTGTGAAGTGGCTGTTTCTTTTCTCGAGTGTAGCGCTCACTGCAGTCTTCACTACACTGAATGAATGATCTGCAAAACGTATTCAACCAAATAAACTTTTGTCCAGTTGACAAATTGAATGTCTCCTTTTGCCTGAATGATTCTGCTAATATAATCCCACTCTCAGTGCAGTTCAATAGGCCAAGCTAACAAACAAAAACAAGTAGGTGTGTTAGTTCCAGAGTAGTTTCAGTGTAGTTAGTGCTTCCCTTCAGGCAGATATAAGGAAGTGTCCATTAGCCTTTGACCAGAACTGAAGAAGCAGCTTGGATGAGCTGCGAAACGTTTTCAACAAAATAAACTCTGTCCAGTTGACAAATTGAGGAATTGTACAAAGCAATACTGAGCAAAAATGTTCTTGCCCCAGTCCAGTTATATTGTAAAAGTAGCTCTTGAGGTCAAACTAAGTCCTCATAGAAAGTGTTTTAGTGTGAAGTTTAGACCAACGAGACCAAGTTACAGGCCAGATCTGAGCAGAGGTGACCCCGCTCACAGTCAGAATGCCAGTTTATCAAGTTATTTTTGAGCTTTAAATCCACCTGTAATTGAGTAAATGTCAAGTGGAGCTATTTAATGTCATACCGTGGAACATTCCAGGCAGAGCGATGACATCGCCATGGAAAAAAGCAGGTGAAGTTACACAGTGCACCTTTAAGATAACACTTGGATCAAAGGACAGATCAGATTTTCAGACACAATTGAATTTACCCGTAGCTTCCACCAGCCATAACCATTGCGTCATAACATTTCCAGACTTTACTTTCATTTTCCAGGCATCTTTAGCGATACATTTAAGAGCTCTTCTTCTTCTCCGTGGAACGCCTTCCCACTGTGAAGTATTTTTACCACCCTGATCTAATTTTAGGGGATTGACAGACACCGGAGAGACGCGCAAGGTTCTATTGATGTTCCACTTGAGAGGGAGAGATCCAACCGCGACAGACAGCAGCACGTCGTCTCGGCTTCACACGAGCGCCCGCCAGCTCGCCCTGTGCACGGCCCTGCCCACACATATCACCTCAGGAAAAAAGGAGGGCAAGAAAAGCATCATGGGTAGACGCTGCATGTTCAAACGCCCAAGTGTCAGCTCACAATTAGATGGCTGTTTTATAATGTGAACAGTTCAACACCAGAGCAGAGTTGAATAAAGAAAATACAGAATATCTTGGACTTTATAGATATAAGGTATATTGTCAGTTAAAAGGTTATGATTCAACAGAAATGGTGTTTAAGGAGATATTGGTACAAGGTTTTCTTTTTATTTAGTTGTATCGTTATTCGTTATATCAACATTGTAACCAGAATTTATTCGAGACTTTCGTTAAATATCGCTATGTAAGTTTTCTCAGGTGGCTTTATCCATCCGACTTGAAGGTCCGAGGATGTTGCACACCCCTTTTCCTCGGACGGCAGAACTTTGAAGAACTCAGAAGAAACTGAGCAAAGATTCCGAGACAGAATCCAAAAGTGTCACTTTTAGGGCCTGTTCACGCGAGAACGCTTGCAGGTAAAAACGACAAAATATTTTATCAGAAGTGCTTTTCGTTTAGACGGTGACGGCGTTTTTGGGGCTTAAAAATGCAAAAATCTGAAACCACCCTCCAGAGTGGAAAGTTGAATACGCTCCGCCGTAGCGTTTCCGTCTACGCTGCCCAAGACGCAAAACTCTGGTCAGATCTGCTCACGTTGCGTACACGTTTACTTCACATACATCACCACCTAGTGTCACCACCGAGCCGCCTGGCATGCATACCCAATCGAATTCCGCACACTTTTGCGTCACCGTGTGCACGCAGATTTCCTCTGAAAAATAGTCTGTGAAATGCAGAATAAAAAGTAAAGATGCAACGCCACTTTTGCGTCTTCTGACCATCATCATATAAACGTAGCCTTAGTATGAACTGTTTTCAATGAGTTTGCACGCTTTGGTGGTTTAAATGACAATTTTGGCCACTCGTATCACTGCAATACCGTACTGTGTCGGTATTACTGCAGTACTTTACTGCGTCCGTATCACTGCCTGTGGGTTTGGTCGTCGTGTCGTCCATGTTTTTAGCCCATTTCCTGCTGGCTAACGTGCCAAAATAATCGACTATCATGCGACACCAACACTTTCACTTCACTAATATACTGAGTCATACTCTTTACACTGAATATACTATTTATACTGAACACTTCATTCATGCATTTTGAGCTTTGGGGATGTAAACAGACTAATAATAAAGGATTACGCAAACATGAGTGAAAGAATCAAAACACAACTCCAGGTCTGTTTTGGAGGCGGTAACAGCACAACATGTCCTAAATCCTTAGAATTAAAATATTCGTATTAACCCGCTCTACATGATTCCGGTGTTTGTTTGTTATTTTCCCTATTTTCTCTGTCAAAAAAAAAAAAAAAAAAATCCTATTCCTAATATAGAGCCTGGCACCAAATTCTCCTTCATTTGAGTGGAGCTGAACGTTGTGGATGACGTCGTACTCCACTTTTTAGTACAGGCTGTGCTTAAATCTCACAAGAGTCAAAGTTGCGTAATATAAACCCTTTAAATCAGTAGTTACTAAGCCTGGATAATTAAAAGTGCTGTTACTGGAAAGTGGTTTCAAAAACAGTTGTCCTACTTCACCATAGCTGATATTGGTCTGTTGGCATGGTGTCTATGTACTTTTTAACATAATGACATTTTTTTCTTCCAAGTTCCAAAAAAAAAAAAAAAAAAAGCTGAAGGAGAAAGTAGCGAGCTGGCTTTTTTCGTCATTGCGCTGCAGTATCTGGGGGTATGTCACAGAATATTTATATATGGAGAAGGCTGCCAGGGTTCACTGTGCCCGGAAACGCTCGTGCGCCCGTGACAAGTGTGCCATCCACTTTAAAGCCGCAGTATTTCCAGGAAGCGTGAAGTTGACATTTTGTGTGCGTATATGTGTATGTGTGTGTGTACGGTGCCTTAAAGCTCTTTCTGTGACATTGGTAGTTGGGAGTTGTGAGAGTTGTGAGAAACACTATTAATACTTTGCAGCTGAAATCATCAACATTCTCTCGGGGTGTGATGCTAACTGTAGGCTCTGCTCTGTCTGAGGTTTGTTAGACTTTAATCTGAGGTTTATTTTAACAAAATCTGACCAAAAAGAGCTGATTTTTTTGCTGTTAAACATGTCATATTAAAGGGACAGTTCAGAATTTTGGACATAGGGCCACATTTGCTAGTGAGCCAGAGTGTTGGAGACACTTTTTTAAATATTCCATCCAGTCCTTGTATTTGCAGAGGTCGCCGGTTGGATGTCAATGGTCATAGTTATCCTGCCGCTAAAAACAGTCTTACCCACTCCACAAAACACCCGAAGCAAATCTATTATTACACCAGACTGTTGATGTGAATGTCTGTGTCGATAGAATCATTTTAGAAGTAAAACCAACCTTGCATTTGAAGGATTTATGTCTGAGCAGCAGCAGCAAATTTTATTTCCTGATTGAAAGCTTGGCAGCGGCGGACTGATATATGAGAAAATAGTCCCTCAACATGCGACGATTCATGCGATGCAAGGTTAGTTTTATTTCCAACATTATGAGATTCTATGTAAAAATTCCGAACTGTCCCTTTAAATCTGTATTGTTTAAATCAATTTTGTATTATTTTCTTCTTAAAACTTTTTTGACAGTGTTTGCTAATGTGTGCGTTGTGTTTCTCCCAAGTAACTGCTGAACAACTGAGACGCATGTAGAAAACCCCCAAAGTGATGTCACTGTAAAGTATCAACAGATCTGCTGCATTTAGACTTTTAAAAGAAAAATTAAAGACGAGGGTATTACTTAACACACACACATATTGTTCTGAAATAAACATATTCAAATGTTTAATTAGTTTAACTTTAATTTTTGACAGGAGTCCACTCTCCCTTTGCTCTTTGCGCTAAGTCACTCCCCTTTCAGACTCAGTGTGCATCCCATGAATGAAATTTTATTGTACATTGCATCAGGTTTGTGAAGTTGTAGTGTATTTGTAAATTTATGGAAAACGGCTGTGGAAGTAGTAGTAGTAGTAGTAGTAGTAGTAGTAGTAGTAGTAGTAGTAGTAGTAGTAGTATAAAAGTGATAGTAGTAGTAGTAGTAGTAGTGTAGTAGTAGTAGTAGTAGTATAAAAGTGATAGTAGTAGTAGTAGTAGTAGAAAAGTGATAGTAGTAGTAGTAGTAGTAGTAGTAGTAAAGTGTAGTAGTAGTAGTAGTAGTAGTAGTAGTAGTAGTAGTAGTATAAAAGTGATAGTAGTAGTAGTAGTAGTAGTGGTAGTAGTAGCAGTAGTAGCATAAAAGTGATAGTAGTAGTAGTAGTAGTAGTAGTATGAAAGTGATGGTAGTAGTAGTAGTAGTATAAAAGTGATAGTAGTAGTAGTAGTAGTAGTATAAAAGTGATAGTAGTAGTAGTATAAAAGTGATAGTAGTAGTAGTAGTATAAAAGTGATAGTAGTAGTAGTATAAAAGTGATAGTAGTAGTAGTAGTAGTAGTAGTATAAAAGTGATAGTAGTAGTAGTAGTATAAAAGTGGTAGTAGTAGTAGTAGTAGTATAAAAGTGATAGTAGTAGTAGTAGTATAAAAGTGAGTAGTAGTAGTGGTAGTAGTAGTAGTAGTATAAAAGTGATAGTAGTAGTAGTATAAAAGTGATAGTAGTAGTAGTATAAAAGTGATAGTAGTAGTAGTAGTAGTATAAAAGTGATAGTAGTAGTAGTGGTATAAAAGTGATAGTAGTAGTAGTAGTATAAAAGTGTGGTAGTAGTAGTAGTAGTATAAAAGTGATAGTAGTAGTAGTATAAAAGTGATAGTAGTAGTAGTATAAAAGTGATAGTAGTAGTATAAAAGTGATAGTAGTAGTCGTGTTATTGTAGTAGTATGATTAAAGCGTAATATTTGAAACAGTCTCTATTGTTCTCTTGTACTCTGATAACCACTAGCTGTGCTCTTGATTAAAGTATTTCACTTTCAAAACACACAAGTACCAGCTGCAGGTACGACCAGACTGACCCGTCTTCCTTCCATTGTCCCATTAATGGGTTTGTATAATACCCCCCCGCCTCTTCCTTTAAACAACTAAACACAACTCACCCTTTCAACTCAGATCAGCCTCCACCCAAACATGCCTAAAAACCCTGGCACATTTCAAAACAACACTTCATTCTAATTAGGAGACACGGGTCAAAGCTCAAGTCAAGACACCAAAATAAAGATGTGATTCGTAGTAGAAAAGAAAAACACATTCATGCTCAGATTTATAGATTCCAAATACTGTAAGTAGAAGTGTAAATCTTCAAATATATTTTCAGTTATGGTTGTTGTAAATTCCCTGATATCCCTGTTTATTCATGGTGCGTTCGATGATCCGTCCGAATACGAGAGGTACGAGAACGCTGCCGGGCACTGACACGTCCCTTTTCCTCGGACGACGTAACTCGGAAACTTAAAGGAGAACGAGCAAGGATTCCGAGAAAGAATCCGAGATGAGTGCGCTCAGTAGGGATGGGCATGATTAGTCGATTAATCGATAATTGATCATTAAGAATTTAATTGATTACGTTCATTTTAATCGACAAACCGGATGTGGTTTGCTGTGCGTAGCGTGACCAAACAGGGGTCCGAAGAAATTACACGCTTTCCGTTCCGGTCGGGACAAGTGTGAGTCCATGTGCACAGTGAACAAAGCAGCACATATGTTTCTGTGTCCAGTGGGAAAAACTTTTGCCAGGTGAGAGTCGCTCAATGTCGATGACGAGTCCCCGCCTCCCTCCCCCGTACGGTGTCCTGGTTTTGACAAACACAAATCTGGTCACGCTAACCTGTATTCCACTGAGTCGTGTCTTTTAATCCGACAGAAATTGAACCACATCAGCGACACAAGAGCTGTAGTTTTATCTTCGCTTAGTTTATGCAAATTAGCAAAGTTTTGTTTCTGTGAGAGTTGCGCAAAACTGAATTAAACACATTATAATGTCAAACGGGCTGATGTGGCTCTAGAGTTGTTACAGTTTATATGTCGCAAAGTTGAATTTATTTATGCAGATTAGTAGTGCAGATAGTAATAATATAAAAAGGTTAATGATTAATCGATAATCGACTTCTGGTTGGTTTGACACTGCCTTTTGCCCAAACCACAGATCTGCCCCGTGACTGTTCGGCCTGGGACCCATCAAAAACAAACGCTTCAGTGGGAGCCTTACGAGACGGTTCCCTTGTGGACATGGAGCCCTGTGCATTATCTACTTGTAGTTCTCCCAAGAAACATCCCTGAACGTCATTACCAAACTACCAATCTTTATATTGCTTTATAGAGCTCATACAAACGCTATCTGCCGCCATGGAAACCCCCCGAGTGCACGGTATCTCGCCACACAAACACTCCCGCGGCAACGTATCTATTTCCTCACAGATAGCGCCGCTCAAATCGTGCTATAGACCGCTGTAAGACAAAGACCAGCGGCCGCTAATAAACTGATGCTATCGCCAAAACAACAGCGCGCCACCACGGCAACAGCGGCTCTTCCCGGACGGTTATGGACGATATATACGCGCTTAAGTGTCGGGTAAATGTCATATATCAGGGGAAGTTGTGCTCTGCTAAAAAAAATCAAGTAATATGGACTCAAATGTCAGCAGGATCAGCCGGTGAATACAAATAGTGAAGAGGGAACGCAGGATGAAAAGGAAGCGCTGATATCTTGGTTAAAGCCGTACGGTGTAACTTTTCTGGTGACCCAAAGCTTGAGGTGTTATTGCTTTGCCGTGAAAGTTCTACAGAATGGCATTAAAGTTGTCAGCACTGTTGGGCAAGTGACTTTAAAACTGTAATGTGTTATTTTTGACTTGTTACTGTCATTTCAGATGTGTTACATTATAATAATACTGTGTTTAAAATGTACCAGAACTAAACCAGGACTAAGCCAAAACTGAACCAGAGCTGAGCCAGAGCTGAACCCGGACTGAACCAGGACTAAACCAGAACTGAAACAGGACTAAACCAGGTCTAAACCCACACTAAACTGGGACTAAACCAGGACTGAACCAGGACTAAACCAGAACTAAACCAGGACTAAACCAGGTCTAAACCAGGATTGAACCAAGGACTAAAACAGGACTAAACTAGGTCTAAACCAGGCCTGAACCAGGTCTAAACTAGGTCTAAAGCAGGTCTAAACCAGGACTGAAATAGGACTAAACCAGGACTGAACCAGGACTAAACCAGAACTGAACCGAGGACTAAACTAGGACTAAACTAGGTCTAAACTAGGTCTAAACCAGGACTAAATTAGGACTAAACCAGAGCTGAAACAGGACTGAACCAGGTCTAAACCAGGACTAAACCAGGTCTAAACCAGGTCTAAACCAGGACTAAACCAGAGCTGAACCAGGACTAAACCAGGTCTAAACCAGGACTGAACCAGGACTGAACCAGGTCTAATCTTGGACTAGAACTTGGAATCTAGGACCGCCCCTGAGAGAACCCCGAGTCCATGGAGCAGAGTGTCTGCAAGGCGCGATCAGACGTCAGCTGCAGCTAGTGCTAGTGAGTTTTGCGCCGGTCTTTTGGCTCGCGGTCACCCGACAAGTCTACGTGGGTGCGTCTCCGGCGTTTCACCGCTGCTGATATCACGGTGATTTTAGCGAATTTGTATGAAGAAAAAACCCACCACTTCATTCCAGGTTAAAAAAGCATTTTAACGCACGTTACTGACATTTGTACTGAGTAAAATATTAAATTTGTTTTCCTTGTAATGCTGAACATCACTGCGTTACAGCAAAAAGCAACGCATTACAGTAATTTGTTACTTTTATAACGCGTTACTCCCAACACTGATCAAATGTTTGTCGCCGTGGAGATGGAAAAGCTAATGCTGTACTGCGGAACATTCCAGGGAAAGCAATAGCATCAATAGCGTTAACATCCATGAAAATGCACGCGTGGTGCTGTAGTGGTCCAAAGTTAAGGACTGAGAGGAGTGTTGCGGTCCTAACAACAACCAGCATGTTAACCACACACCTCCTCTTTACTGAACAATAAAACATGTTAGAATTAGATGCAGGCAGTGCACAGTGATCTTATTTTGACCTCAAGAGCCGCTTATATAATACAGTGGTCTCTTGTTTATCATGGGGGTGAAACGAGAAAATCCGCGAAGTCATCAGCTTTATATTTTACAATTATTAGAAATGTTTAAAGGCTGTAAAACCCCTCACCACACACTTTATACACTTTTCTCAGACAGGACAGTTCCAACTCTTTTTGTATCCTTCTGCTGTCGTCCTTTTGTTATTTTCCTCCTTCTTAACGTAACGAACCAAAGACTAATTTATTCCATAATAGCGCCTACAGCCATGTAACTTCTACCTTCCTTCAGCGTGTTCAAAACTTTTTGTGCGATGGTTTGCAGCTTCCTCTGCCTTTTGGGTGCGACCGCAGCAGCCTTTGTCGGTGCAGAACGTTTCGTCGACATTGTGGGTTTTGTCAGGGAGAAAACTTGCAAACATACAGCACTTCAGAATCAGATCGAACATTTATATAAATTTGACAAGCTGAACGCATTTTGTACAATGGATGGAGGAGATTGATTGACAGTGGTCTACAGTCCCTCAGCCAATCAGGATGCAGGGGGAGGAACACAATGCGCATTTACACTCTACTACAAAAAAAAATTTAAAAAATCTGCGAAACAGTAAGGCCACGAAAGGTGAACCATGTTATAGTGAGGGACGACTGTACATCTACACGGGGTCAACACAAAGTTTGTCTAAAAACATGGAAAAAAATCAAACGCTGTCAGTAAAATCGTTACTGAACTCGAGGTCCAGATCCGGACATCAGAAATTCTTGTTAGTGCAATGTTTTTTTGAAAAGTCCTCGCCATTATCGTTCACTTTTGCACTTGACTGCTTCACTGATGATTTGCTTATTTGCAATTTGGAAAGCAATTCGACTGCAGCTCATTTACTGCGTCTGAAAAATGGTCACAAACATGTAAAAGTTCCCCAACTTCCTCTCCAGCAGTCACCTCCGTGTCACCTTGCTCTGAGTTTGGGGAGCGGATTAGCAGGCAGCAGGGTGAGTGATGTTCCACAGTGAGCGCAGATAAACAGGCCGGATCTATCTTCTGTGTGACAAGCTCAAAGTCAGGACACAGCTCCAGACTCCTCCTCTCAGGCTCGAGTCTCTGCTTAAAGACTGTTCCAAAAACAAACAAGTGTCCCTTCATTCAGTGAACAGGCTGAGCTCATGTTCGAGAATCTGAGGGAGTCATAATCTCAGGCCGAAACAACTTCATGGGAGATTTATTCTTTTAGGGGAAAAAAAAGTCCCCCAAAATAAAGCACAACTGAAAAAAATACCGTATTTTCCGGACTATTAGTTGCTCTGGATTATAAGGCGCACTGTCATTAAATGGTCTATTTTCGAACTTTTTTCACAAATAAACCGCACCGGACTTTAAACGAAACACAACAGTTGGATGGGTGAGTGGGACTTTGTTTGTGGCGTTCACGGTGACTCTGGGCTTTGTTCAGTTGTGGCGTGTAGGGAGGGTGTGTCTGGGACCAACGGATTGTCGGCGTGTTCGCAGTGACTCAGTTGTTCAGTCGTGTCTAGAAGTGGCACGTTGCGCTCTCTTTTTTGGTTCGTTCCTCCGTTCCGTTCCTCGTCGGCGTTGGAGTGATGAGTGTGGCTGCGGGTGTTTTTCTCTGCGTGGTTGTTGTCTGCTCCGTGCGTGTTTGCGTTGTAGTTTGCTGAAGTCGTGCTGAGACTCTCTGGATTGCAGGGCGCGCGGTCGTTTTTTGATGGGGTTGGAGGCCTAAGAGCGCTTCTAATAGCCCGGAAAATACGGTACATAAATACTTAGTACACAGCCTCTTAAAATAAAGTTAAACTTAAAATAACAGAGCCTTTACTAGACGGCAGTTACACACGGCTGATACTTCACAGCCGTACTGAACAAACTCATTTGATTAGTCATTTTCTTCGCATAACTAAAATAATCTTAATTCATTAATCATTAAACATTCAAGACACCCAAAGCCTTTTACAGAGCATTCTTCATTCACTCCACACTGGGGGTAACTTACTCTTGTAGTCACATCAGCCCTGAAACAGACTGGTGGACAGTGTTGGGAGTAATGTATTATAAAAGTAATGTATTACAGTAATGCGTTGATTTTTGCTGTAACGCAGTAATGTAAGGCATTACAGGGGAAAAATTGTAATATTTTACTCGGTACAAATGTGAGTAACGCGCGTTACAATGCTTTTTTAACCTGGATTGAAGTGGTGGGTTTTTCTTCATAGAAATTCGCTAAAATCACCGTGAAATCAGCAGCGGTGAAACGCCGGAGACGCGGCCGGATAGACCTTCAGTTAACCGCGGGTGAAAGGACCGACCCAGAACTCTACGCTGTTTAGACCTGGTTTAGACCTGGGTCACTTCTGGTTTAGACCTGGCTTACAGTCGTCCGTCGCTCTAACGCAATTCACTTTTCGTGGTCTCGCTGTTTCGCTGATTTTTTGAAATTTTTTTTTTGTGCAATTTTGCATGCCTTTTGTTTTTAGTGTATGAACACGTATTGCGTTCCTCCCGCTGTGTCCTGATCGGTTAAGGGACTCCTGTCTCCTGAACAGTACAGTACAGAATATGTTCAGCTGCCAAATTTAAATAAATGTTCAATCTGTATCAGTGTGATTCTGAAGTGCTGTATGTCTGCAAGTTTTCTCTCCGACAAAATCCACAACGTCGATGAAACGTTCTGCACCGACAAAGGCTCCTGCGCTCACACCCAAAAGACAGAGGACGATGCAAACCATCGCACAAAAAGTTGGACTTCTGGACACGTTGAAGGAAGGTAGAAGTTACGCGCTGTAGCAGAGTCTTGCACCGGGTCTTGTACCCGCAAATAGTTGCTGAAATCAGGACCGTGAGCCCGAGCAGCAGGGTCCATAAAGCGCGATCGGGCGACAGCAGCTCTAACCTCCATGAGGTGCGGAGCAAAGCCGCTCCTTTCTCCTGCGGTCACCTTCGAGCCCGTCCTGACAGTGAGTCCTGTTTTAGTCCTAGTTCAGTCCTGGTTTAGTTCTCCTCTTCAGTCCTGGAATCAGTCTGAGGTTAGTCCTGTTATAGTCCTGGTTTAGTCCTGGTTCAGCTCTGGTTTAGTCCTGGTTTAGACCTTGTTTAGTCCTGGTTCAGTCCATATACGGCTCAAAAGTTCAGCTTTTTCGCAGTTATTTTGGTGAGAGTAACTTAAAGTAATGCAATAGTAATGTAATGCCCTTACATTTTAAATGCAGTAATATTTGAATGTAACGAATTACTTTGAAATGACAGTAATAAGTAATAAATAACGCATTACAGTTTTAAAGTAACTTGCCCAACAGTGCTGGTGGAATTGAGGCTGCACATCTGCTCCATCGGCCCCTCCGATCAACAAAAACACATCACATTCATACTAGGCAAGGCGGTGCACAGACTTGCTTAAGGACACAACTACACTTGCTCCCCATTGTGGCAGTAATTTATAATATTTCAAAGTTCATTCTGACGTGAGATTGTGAAAAGGGCTTAGGCTTTGTTCAGACTGCAGGGCTTAAAGCTCAATTCAGATTTTTTTGTGAAATACGATGTTTTTGCGAGGTCGTTCATGTTTCCAATTAAATGAGACTTGTATGTGATCTCCAGTGTGAACTTTAAATGCTCCAAAAGTGTTCCACATGTGCCTTGGAGGACATGGCGACGTCACACACAGCAAGCGTGCTCAGTGTTTACAGAAGTCGCCTAAACGTTGGGCTTGTCTCCCAAAATACGGTCCAGTTCTTCATAAAATGGACAGATTACACGTCCACGGCCGCTTCGGTTGTTTGAGTCTTTAGCCTCCTTGTATTTGGTTCGCAGGATCTTTATTTTTCGTTGACGTTGGAGTTAGGACCGTCTGTAGTCGCGCTCGGACATTTCTTTGGCAATCATTTCAAAAACCCCTCCAATTTCGCCTGAATACAGAGATCCCCCCAAATATTAATAAACTCATTAACTTCGCTTTCCCTTCATTGACGAGACTCCGAGCCTGACGTGCAGGTGTGATGAATGTGACCTGACCGTTCAGACTGAAGTCGCATGTCAAAAGATCAGATATGTATCGGTTTCAGGACCATATATCCAAGTGGCCTGGGTCGCATTTGAAAAAAAAAGATCAAACACATGACGGATCTGTGAAAAAAATCAGATTTGGGTCACTTCAGGCTGCAGAAACTCATTGTGGCGAATAATTAGGACGCTCAGAATGCATAAGGCAAGTGAGGAATAACTTTGGACCCCTGCAAACTGTTTAAATTAAGCAAGTTCTCTCATTTATTTTTATTTTTTTTAAGACAGTATGGTACAGCGCCCTAAATGCCACGGGGAAATGTAATAGTCAAAATCTAAATTATGTTCCAAATGATGCAACCGAAGCAATATGCGCTGGCTGTGGTTCAATTAAAAAAAGGCATTTCTCTCTAAAAAGTTTTCGGACTAAAAAAAAACCCCAAAAAAAACAAAAAAAACCTGATTGTCCCGTCCAATGTTCTTTTGGTAACACAATTATAAAAACAATCTTTGCAAAAATCCACCATCAGTTACAAGTCAAACTTCCAATAATCACAACAGAATGGCTCGTCTGACCGGAATCGCCGTCGCTTCGCTCCTAAACTTTGAACACAAACCCGAGCTAGATCCTAATTTCCCGTCTCCCATTGACTTTGTACGGTCTAATGCCTTCCAGTAGACACTTTGAACTTAGCATACAAATCGCAAGCTGTTACTTAACGTCGCATTAAGTCCGAGACGCTGAGTGCCTGGTAAAAACCTTTTAATCTACTCACCAGAGAATACACCATCTCCTGCATTCCTTTGGTCAATAGCACTAAAAGCTCGCAGCCATATTTGTGAGGGAATTATCAGTAAATGAAAGGCCGGGGCGCGTATGCTTCGCCGCACCAAAGTCTGTCTGAAGACTGGCGAGTTTTGAATAATTAGACTAATCGCCAAACGCAGCGAGCTGTGCCAGAGGATTTGTCGACATCTAAAGAACAAGTAGCATAGAATTAATTATGCAAAGATGACATTGCTTATTGAAGACTAAATTAATAACTTGATTAGGAAGTTTAGAGAAATGGTTTAAAGAGGCGGGCTTTTCGGAGCTTCCTGTCATGTTATAAAGATGTCCCTTCATCAGAAACAAGCTTGAAGTGGTTTTATATGTACGTCATCAATGCATGTTTGAGTAATCAAGTGATTTCTCCTGCCATTAATCAAATGGCGGCTGAATGATCTATCTTTAGTCCTGTTTTAGTCCTGATTCAGTCCTGGTTTAGTCCTCCTGGTTCAGTCCTGGGGTCACTCTTGGTTTAGTCCTGGTTCAGTCCTGGTTTAGTCTTGTTTTAGTCCTGTTTTAGTCCTGTTTTAGTCCTGTTTTAGTCCTGGTTTAGTCCTGGTTTAGTCCTGGATTAGTCCTCCTGCTTCAGTTCTGGGATCATTCTTGGTTTAGTCCTGGTTTGGTCCGGGTTTAGTCCTGAATTCAGTTCTGGTTCAGTTCTGGTTTAGTCCTGGTTTAGTCCTGTTTTAGTTCTGGTTCAGTTCTGGTTTAGTCTTGGTTTTGTCTTGTTTTAGTCCTGATTCAGTCCTGGTTTAGTCCTCCTGGTTCAGTCCTGAGGTCACTCTTGGTTTAGTCCTGGTTCAGTCCTGGTTTAGTCTTGTTTTAGTCCTGTTTTAGTCCTGGTTTAGTCCTGGATTAGTCCTCCTGCTTCAGTTCTGGGATCATTCTTGGTTTAGTCCTGGTTCAGTCCTGGTTTAGTCCTCCTGGTTCAGTCCTGGAATCACTCTTGGTTTAGTCCTGGTTTGGTCCGGGTTTAGTCCTGAATTCAGTTCTGGTTCAGTTCTGATTTAGTCCTGGTTTAGTCCTGTTTTAGTTCTGGTTCAGTTCTGGTTTAGTCTTGGTTTTGTCTTGTTTTAGTCCTGGTTCAGTTCTAGTTTAGTCCTCCTGGTTCAGTCCTGGGATCTCTTTTGGTTTATCCTAGTTCTGTCCTGTTTTAGTCCTGGTTCAGTCTTGTTTTAGTCCTGTTTTAATCCTGGTTTAGATCTGATTTAGTCTTGGTTCAGTCTGGCGAGCTGTGCCAGAGGATTTGTCGACATCTAAAGAACAAGTAGCATAGAATTAATTATGCAAAGATGAAATTGCTTATTGAAGACTAAATTAATAACTTGATTAGGAAGTTTAGAGAAATGGTTTAAAGAGGCGGGCTTTTCGGAGCTTTCTGTCATGTTATAAAGATGTCCGTTCATCAGAAACAAGCTTGAAGTGGTTTTATATGTACGTCATCAATGCATGTTTGAGTAATCAAGTGATTTCTCCTGCCATTAATCAAATGGCGGCTGAATGATCTATATTTAGTCCTGGTTCAGTCCTGCTTCAGTCCTGGTTTAGTCCTCCTGCTTCAGTTCTGGGGTCACTCTTGGTTTAGTCCTGGTTCAGTCCTGGTTTAGTCCTGTTTTAGTCCTGGTTTAGTCCTGTTTTAATCCTGGTTTAGTCCTCCTGCTTCAGTTCTGGGATCATTCTTGGTTTAGTCCTGGTTTGGTCCGGGTTTAGTCCTGAATTCAGTTCTAGTTCAGTTCTGGTTTAGTCTTGGTTTAGTCCTGAATTCAGTCCTGGTCCAGTTCTAGTTTAGTCCTCCTGGTTCAGTCCTGGTTCAGTTTTCATTTAGTCCTGGTTCAGTCCTGGTCCAGTCCTGTTTTAGTCCTGGTTTAGTCTTGGTTAATCCTGTTTTAGTCCTGGTTCAGTCCTGGTTTAGTCCTGGTTCAGTCCTGGTTTAGTCCTGGTTTAGTCCTGGGATCACTCTTGGTTTAGTCCCAGTTCAGTTCTGGTTTAGTCCTGGTTCAACCCTGGTTTGGTTGTTCTGGTTAAGTCCTGGTTTAGTCCTTGTGGTTTGGTCCTTTTTTAGTCCTGGTTCAGTTCTGGTTTAGTCCTTGTGGTTTAGTCCTGGTTCAGTATTAGTTTAGTCCTGGTTTATTCCTGGTTAAGTTCTGGTTCAGTCCTGATTTAGTCCTGGTTTAATCCTCCTGGTTCAATCCTGGGATCACTCTTGGTTTAGTCCTAGTTCAGTCCTGGTTGAGTTTTCGTTTAGTCCTGGTTTAGTCCTGGTTCAGTCCTGGAATCTCTCTTGATTTTGTCCTGGTTTAGTCCTGGTTCCATCCTGTTTTAATCCTGGTTTAGTCCTGGGATCACTTTTGGTTTAGTCTTGGTTTAGTCCTGGTTCAGTCCTGGTTTAGTCTTAAAACTGAACCGAGTACTGAAACTGGATTTGATAAAAATCGTGGATGAAATCAAAATCGCAACATCTGCCAGAAAAATCACATTTAAATTTTTCTTTAAAATCATTCAGCCTTAACTCAAACCCTCTTTATAGTCAGAAGTTTAATCTTGTCCAATGTTCAGCCTGCACCATAAACATACAAGATACAAAATAATACACTACAACTTCACAAACCTGGTGCGATGTGCAGTAGTTTCAAGAAGTCATGTTAAATTATGTGTAATAGCCTGAACAAGAACTCTTACAAACTAATAGAGCGCTGCACATTTTCATTCTAATTTTCTCTTTAAATCCTTCCAGACCTAAGGGCACTTTTAATACATTTTTCCTCGCCTGGATTTTTATCTTAATTTTACTATTAAAACTCTCCCTTTTACCTCCTAATGAAGAGTTATACATCTTTATTTTCAGTTCAACCTGTTATTTCACAATCTGCTGCTGTAGTTGTGTCATATGGATGGAGTAAAAGATATAAGACCAGAAATACAAATGAAAAAGACAAACAAAACATAAAACACTCAGCAAACAGTGTTGGGGAGTAACAGATTCACATGTTCTGGAGTTACAAATTATGAGTAACTGTATTCAGTTACAGTTACTGTTTCAGTGAGTGGTAATTGGATTACAGTTACTTTGTTGAAATAAATGGATTACACGGCGGGATTTTCCTCTTTTCACATTTTGGGCTAAATCCGTTTTTTTGTTGTTGTTGTTTTTTTTGGTAATTCCACTCATTTCTGGAAACTAAACCAGGTCTAAACTAGATCTAAACCAGGACTAAAACCAGGACTAAACCAGGACTAAAACAGGACTAAAAGCAGGTCTAAACTAGATCTAAACTAGATCTAAAACAGGTCTAAACCAGGACTAAAACTAGGTCTAAACTAAATCTGAACCAGGTCTAAACCAGGACTAAAATCAGGACTAAACTAGATCTAAACTAGACCTAAACCAGGTCTAATACAGGTCTAAACCAGGACTAAAACTAGGTCTAAACTAGATCTAAACCAGGTCTAAAATAGTTGTAAAACCAGGACTTAAACCAGGACTTAAACCAGGACTAAACCAGGACTAAACCATGCTGGGCGGACCATGTCTCCTCCTCTTCTATCAATAATATTTTTAATACGGTTCAGGAAAGTCTGGTCTTTTTTATTTCCTTTTATCAGACAAAACATCTTATGTTACGATATCCTCATCTTTACTCCTCTACAGCAAATCAAGTAATACAAAGTATTCAGATTACATTACTCACTTTAAGTAATTTAATGGATTACGTTACAAACTACATTTTGGTGTATGTAATCTGTAATCTGTAGGGGAATACATTTGAAAAGTCACTTTCCCAACACTGTAAGCAAACATGTATAAACAAATTTTTGGACTTAAAAATGCTTAATTTAGGGTTTTTTCTACAAAAATGCAAAATATCAAGTCTGTAAGTAAACTAAAAATATACTTATTGCCTCAAAACAAAACAAAGTGCAATCGCCTCTTAAATTTCCTGGTGCCAGTCATAAAAAAAGATGTTGTCAGGTCCAGGGCACTTCCTGCATTTCCATGGTGTTTATTACATCTGTATTTGTACGTTTGCAGTGAAATAAACCTTTCAGATAAAAATAGCAAGGGATGTGCAGTTACGCAGACCAAGTTGTGTAATTTGCCAAGTTTCTATCTTTTATGGTTGGAAAGTTACGCGTGGTTATATAACATATTCCCAGGTTTGGTATACGATACCGTCGGGCTGGAAGAGTTATTAATACTTGGGCTTTTCGGTATTTATACTTCACATGGTCCAAAATTATTCCCCACTCACCTTATGCACAGTGGCGAAGTTAGAAATTTGGGGGCCCAAGGCGAATTTGAGTTTGGGGCACACACTATAAAGTTTTTTTCTTTTGGTTTGTTTTGTTTTGTTGATTTAATAAATTTATTGTCTGTTTTTCCGTTGTCCTTGAGACATTTCTATTTATTTGAATTATGGTGGATTGGAAACTTGTTTGATTAGTTAGAAAGCCTACTAGATAACCAGAGCTGAAAGTAGTTTTATTTTTCTGCTCGTACAGTTACATTTTTGTTTACATCCATTATAATATATGATTATTATGATTCTTCTTATTATTGTTTAAAATTAAACTACTCTCATTTAATGTCCTATTGAGAGAAAATTTGCTCTGAGGCCTCAACCATTAGTGGCACTGAAGACAGTTGGGGGCCCCTCCAGGTCTGGGGGCCCTAGCCAGCTGTCTACTTTTGCCTTAAGGGAGCTCCGCCTCTGCTTATGCATTCTGACCATTCTGATTATTCACCACAAGTGCTTTTCACAATGTTCAGACACTCAGAGTTTTGCTGTGGGAGTAAAGCTAACAACAATCTAGCAGGCTAACTGTGCACCTCCTGATTTTTGGACAATGAAACGCAGGCCTGATAATAATGACATACAGACAGCACGTGCCAGACTTACTCCGAACTTGAAAGCTGCTTATCGACACTTTGCTGCAGATGTCATCCACATTCCCAGGGAGCGTGATGCTAACTGGAAGCACTACTCTGTTAGAAGCATGGATCTATAATAAAGACTGGATAAGGCAGTCCCAGTCTATCCTGGCTCGAGACAGACTAGTGGCCGCTCTAGGTACTGCAGCTCCCAGGAGCTTGGGCCAGAAAGAATTCTCACAAAGAAGCGCAGTGCATTCTTCAGGAATTCAAACTGCCCGTGTTTGGCTGACAGAGCATCGAGAGTTTTCACAAAGGTTGGATTTTGTAGGATTCTTTTCTATTTTCACAACATAAACTTTAAAACATTTTTAAACCCCCAAAGCACCTACAAGTGATCATTGTAAGACTTATCCTGGCCGCGCTCGCTCCGCTCTAGCAGCTCTCGCTCTGATTGGTCCAAATGGCAAGGCAAGTTTATTTGTACAGCACAATTCGTACACAAAGTAATTCAAAGTGCTTTACAGAATTAGAAATACATTAAAATCATAATAAAAACAAATCAAAACATAAATAATCATGAAGATTAAAAAATTTTAAAAAAGAGACATAAATTGGAGAGAAGAGTGCGGAATGAAAACCTTTCAGTTATTTGCACAGTTAAACAGAAATGTTTTGAGTCTGGATTTAAACAGCGTCACAGAAGAGTCTGTCTCACATGTTCAGACTGTTCCAGGTTTTAGCTGCATGAACCTGAAACTCTGACTCCCCTTGTTTAGTCGTGACTCTGGGCACCAGCAGGAGTTGGTCCCTGAGCTCCTCAGAGTGTGAGATGGTTCATATGACACTAACATGTCACAGATGGACTTTGGTGCTCGGCCATGGAGAGACTTGTACACAAGCAGAGCTGCTTTAAAGTCTATTCTCTGAGGCACAGGAGCCAGTACAGAGACCTGAGCACAGGACTTATGTGCTCGTTCTTGATGCTCCACGTCGTGCAAGTTACAGACGTCACACGGCTGGCAGGAGCTCACCCGTATTGAGGAAGTAAATGTGGAAGAGAAAATTATTTTCGGGCCCATGCGCCAGTGAGCTAGTCAGGCTGGCGCCACCTAGTGCCTCCGCTCAATTTCATTTCTCTTCAGCAACTAGGTCAGGAATCGGAATACACGAGACAGTTTGCAAGAACCCTGGAGACCGCGCATCAGCCACTTAGTGAAGAGCTGTGAAGCCATGACGTCAAACTCAAGCATCTGTCTCGGTCCCTTTTGTGGAACAGCACAACAGTAAACAAAGTGGTCCAAGTGGATGTAGATGAAGCCAGACATTCTGTGTTGGCAACGATTCCTGAGATCAAGGATATAAAGCCGGAACAAAGAGAATGTTTGGTGAATTTTATCAAGGGGAAAGATGTTATTGTCCTTCTTCCTACGGGATTTGGGAAAAGCTTAATATACCAGTTAACCCCATCAGCGATGCGTTACATACGTCATGACCAAATAGCAGTGATTGGTTAAATTAAAGAAAGTACCTGCCTACCGTCGAGAGAATGAATCCTAATGCTGTGATGAATCAAGCTACCAATGAGCACAGACCACTGAAAACAACACAACGTCATCTTGGATTCACCTTCCAGACGTTATTAAAGTTCTGTGGTTAGAAGCTCAACTTGTTCCTCAAGTTAGACTTTAACCTGAGCTTTATTTTAACACAATTTGACCAGAAAGAGCTGATTTGGTTGGAACTACAAGAGTTTGTGAGTTAATCCCTTTCACCTTTTTATGTAAACACCTAAACGTGACCATTCATTATTTATCATTTATCTTAGGCTTTTGGAAATGAATTAAATCCATTTTGTATTGAGTTTTATCTTAAAAAAAAAAAAAAATTCGACAGTGTTTACTAGTGTGTGCACTGTGTCACCATGGTAACTGCTGAACATTCCGCCAACAGAGATACACATAGAAAACCCCCAGAGTGATATTCAATTTAAAGTATCAGTACAATATATCTGTATCTGTATTTATACTGTGGCACGAACAAGTAATTTCTCTTGTGGATAAATAAAGTTTAAGTCTAAGACAAATTTTGCTCAGATACATGAGGGAAAGGAATCGTGTACGGCTCCTTTAATCCTTACATTTCTCTTTAAAACAGGAGCTTTTTCTTTCCGTGTTGCAGGGGGTGTTTAACATGCACGTCAGGCCGGCCCCATAACACACATTCCGAGTGAGACAGCTCCAGCGCCCCGACAGAGGCTGAGGAGGAGGGAGGGGCCACTGGGGAGCGCTACAGCCAGACGCCGATGTCCCACTCAAAGAAGCAGATGCAGCCCCCGTCTGAGGATGGCGGTATTTAAAGGGAAAGTCGTGTTGGCCTACATAAAAGTTGGCTCCGCGGGGACTGCACAGAGGAGCGCTGGACAGTCTGTGCATAAGGATTAGTCTGTGGAGGTGAATGCGCTGGTACTTTGACTTTGGGGGCACTGAGACAAAATGGCTGAATACTGTATTAAAAAATGCACAAGAGAAATGACAAATGTACCTTTGCGCTTTTAATATTTTTGTGTTGTTCACTTAAAGGTCCCATGTTACGCAAAATGGACTCTTGTGAGGTTTAAGTGTTGTGTTATGATGTTGTTGCCTCATCAAAACCTTATTTGGAGTTTTGTTTAGTTTCATTTAAGTTTCAGTAATTCTACAATATTAGTCTGCCCACATCTCCAAAGCTCAAAATGCTCTGTGTGGTAGTTTTCAAGTTAACCAGGACATTTTATCTTTAATTCAATTAGAGATCGGCAATTCCAGAGCTGATATGGACTTTAAAAACACAGTGGAGTCCTTCCTGTATTATCACATAACATCACAAGGTGGAACAGAATGATTTCAGTTTGAGAGAAGATGACGAACTCAAACTGTGATGTGAATTTTGTATTTGTTTATTTCATTCGTAAAGTATAAAAAGACATCGACAGTGTCACATCAGACATACTTTCCCTTTTCAAGACAATACATCAACACCAATGGTACTAATCATTCCAAATCAGTTCAGGCACAATTACTGATCAATTGCAAACAGAAATCTTCACTATTATGCACAACAACTTAGTTTTCTTTTTCATACATTCACATTGCATTTGATTTTATGTGTTTTTTAAAATGTCATTGTACTTGTTTCTTTTATTTCTTTGTCAAGATAATAAAATATCGGTAACTATTATCCAGTGCTGGGTTTAACGTGTTACAGTAACGGAACTATTTTTGTCGGGTAAAGATATTGTAACGCGCTATGACTGAAAATTTGGTAGTGGAATGTAGTTTCTTTTTCAATTCGGTGCAACGTTACTTTTCTGTATACGCGGGCGGTCCATGCAGTTAGAGAGGACAGTCTGCTCCCATCGATAGTCTCATAGGGAGCAGGGGGGCCCGGGGGGGAGAGGGCACAGAGGGCACCCAAGGCTCCGAGAAGCAATGAGGTCCAGGCAGGAGGAGCTGTAAAGCCTCAAGCCTTTCTTGGCCAACCCAGAGCTGGTCGGGGGCACTGCCTCGGATGAAGCGGGGGCCAGCGACATCTGGGAAGAGGTCCCTCGAGGGGGTCCTGCCGTACTGAGCGGCCGACTTTTGCTCGTTGAATCCCCTGAGCAGACTGCACGAACCCCACCCCTTTACCTCTTAAAGGTCCTCCTGAACTCTCTCTTCAAAGTTCTTTTCAACTTTCCCTTACAGTACTTGTCGACTATCAGTCTCATGCCAGTATTTATCCTTAGATGGAGTTTACCACGAAAAAGTTGCGAGTAACATAAGAAGTTACTTTCCATATAGGTTAACTAAGTAAAATAAGAAATTACTTTTTAAGGAAGTAACGAGAAAACATTACTTTTAAAAGCAACTTCCTCAACACCGTTATCACCTAATGCCACAGCGTCGTGGATTCTTGTGGTCCTTGGCAGTCAGGGCAGTAAGTGGAGATGTCATGGTGGCAAACTGGGGAACAAAACCTTCCTTCTTGGTTTAGGGTCTTGGGCAGTTTCCGATTGCCTCCACCTTGTCCACTTGAGGTCGCACTTCTCCATGGCTGAGTTGGTAGCCCAAGTAGCGCACCTCCTCCTGGGCCCACTTGCACTTCTTTGGATTGAGAGCGAGTCCTGCTCTTTGAATTTTTAATTCATTATTGCTCTGGAGGTGCTTCTTTGTGTTTTAAAAGTCCATACCACCTTCCCTTGACTCTTAAAGGATCTCCATGTACGATTTTAATTTGTGTTCCAAGATATAAGGTAAACAAATCAAATAGCTTTTACTGATAACAACTCTAATGCTGATTTATTCTTAATTACAAAAAAACATGTTATAATTTGCTGTTTTGGTTCAAGATTATTATCCAATCAGAAAGCAGAATGGGTTGCCAGTTTCAATGCTGAACTCCAGCTGGTTTACACATTTAACCCAGACTCTATATCGTAAAAAAAGAACGACTGCCTTTTCCATCTTTTACATATTATGAAACCTCACTTTTAGCTATATTAAAGTCTCAGCTTTACGACCTAAATCTGATCTCTTTAGGAAACCCCTCTCCCTCCTCGTCTCGGTACAAATTGGCTACACAGGTGCTCTCTGAATCTCCCGAGGCGGTACACCACGGAGGAGAGAGAAATGTACTTTTCAAATCTAATGACAAAAATGTGCTCGTATCCAGACGCTCCTTCATTCCATATAGCATTCATGAGCGCCTTTATTGCTTTCATTTGATCATGGAGAGCCCGAGTGGAGAGTTTAAAGGATTTGGAGGGAGAATAGAAAGTGGAATTGAATCAAGGTTAGACAAACTGGTCTAGACTTTCCTTAGATATTGGTGGTAAAAATGCAACTGCCAAGAGTATGAAGTTTGACTCATTGTAACTGAGTAGATATGACCTTCTCTTACAGCGTTGAAGTGGACTGGATAGTTTTATTTTTTGTCCAGAATTGTAATTGCTTCTTCCATTCAAAAGCTAGATTTAGTTTTAATTGTTAATAGTTTTTTTTTTTATTATTATTTTTTAGCGATCTCTCTGAAGTTCGTCTCGGGAGCAAAGGGCGGGGGTACTCGAAACTGAAACTAATTACACATTTCAATGCGTTTTCTTTTTTTCTTTTTACAGGGTTCATGGTTCAGTTTAGGAGTTTGATTTTCAACCAAAAGGTGAGTGTGACTAATTGAAAGCTGAAGCTATTTTATGACCAAGGATGGAAAGTAACAAATTACATTTACTCACATTATTTATTTATTTTTTCTTTTAATTGAGGACATTTTGACCCGAGTATTTTACGTCATTACACTGGAACCGAGCCTCGTTACTGACTAAAATCAGATTGATAGAGAAAAAAAAAAAAGGTTTGTTGTTAACAGCGAAGAGAGCACAGATTACAAACTTTGAAAATCAGCTCCTGCTCAAACCGAACAAGAGTTTTACAGTCTAATGCTGTAGTGTCCAGTGAGCAGAATATTCTGGAGGCCATGGCACTTTTTCATACAGTTTCTTATATCAGCAGTCAGTGTGTGTGCAGCATTTTTGTTTTGCATAATTTGATTTTGGTTTAATTTTCTTTCTTTTTTATTGTAGTGCTGTGAGTTGGTAGCCTGATTCACCAGCCGGTTTTACTTCGTGGAAACCGTCTGACGTCTGGCATTAGGATTTGTTCGCTTGAAGGTAGGCGAGTACTTTTTTTATTTAGCCAATCGCTGCCATTTGTTCGTGACGTAATGCGGCAAATCCTGTAGGAAAAAGGACAATAACGTCTTTCCCCTTGATAAAATTCACCAAACATTCTCTTTGTTCCAGCTTTAAATCCATCGTTGCCAACACAGAATGTCTGTCTTCGTCTACATCCATCTTAACGCTTTGTTTACTGTTGTGCTGTTCCACAAAAGGGCCCCAGACAGGTGCTTGAGTTTGACGTCATGGCTTCACAGCTCTTCTCTGATTGGCCGGTGCGCGGTCTACAACTTCCGGGGTTTTTGCGAACTGTCTAGTGTATTCTGATTCCTGACCTAGTCGCTGGAGAGAAATTAAATTGACCAGAGGAACTAGGTGACGCCAACCTGGCTAGTGAGTTGGACCATATACTTCAGAATTGGTTAAATTTGTTATGCAGTTAAAGTTCTAAGTTTTATAAAAAAGAAAGAAGAGCTCAGTGTTGGTAAGTGTTTAGCTCAGTTGTCTTTAAAATGTACAAAGTTTGCATTGTATCACCTAAAAGTCGATTAAAAGAACTTGTGCTGTATTAGATTTATGACCCATCCTTTTTTATGTCAAATAATTGACAGTAACTAAGTCACTTTTATTCAAATTACATTTTAAAGTAGTTTGAAGTACTTTTTTTTACTTTTACGTCAAATAGATTTTTAGATGGTTACTTTTATTTGAAAAGGAATAAAGCAAAATAAATATACTTTTACTTAATTACCAATTTGCAGTACTTTTTCCACCTGCTTGTGACTGTATTTTATGTGATCAGACTTGTAGTTCCAACCATGTCAGCTCTCCCAGGTCTGATTATATGTTCAGATTAAAGTCTAACTTGTGTAACAGAGCTTCAGACAGAGCAGGGCCTACAGTTAGCTCCACCCTCCCAGGGAATGTTGATGACATCCGCTGCAAAGTATCACTACGTGTGAAACCCTAATCCGGCGTTTATTCCCATTTCCAAAACCAACCAGGTTTGTTTTTTTCCAATTTGTCTCCGGGAAGTGGATAAAGGAGCGCTTCAGAAGCCCATCGCCAACTGTCTCCTGGAGTTAACATGGACCTGCTGCAGATCAGACAGGACAGTGTGCCGAGTGAGAAGGCTCAGATCTGATTTCCAACCATATGAAATCAGTAAAGCAGTGTTAATGAGGCTAAAAACAATAACTGTCAAAGTGGAGATCTAAGTTAGTGAAGGCAGTGGGTGTTAAAATCAACAGAATTTCATTTGAGGTTCATTTGAATTTTAAAAACAAGGCAAGATATTCCAGAGATAAACACAAATGACCAATATTTTAGTTAGAAAGTGACAACACCAGGAGACGCAAGGCCACTCACAGTAAGAATGAGATAGAGAGTAAAAGTTTCTGACAATAAATAAATACATACACACAATATATTCAGTCAAACGCAGCTCATGATAATAACTGTAATGCCGATTTATTTACAAAAACATTGAACATGACAGACAAGTGGTTTATGTTATTATTTGGTGTTATGGTTCTCAAGACAATTATCCAGTCAGAATCTCACGAGTCTCTCTTTGGGTTGCCAGTTTCAATGCTGAAATCCAGCTGGTTTAAATCTAAAAAGCCTCTCTGATCTGAATGGTTACAACCTGAATCCCAGCACTTGCAGCCATCATGACTTAGTGTTAGTGCAGTCTTCTTCTGAGCTTTCACATGAAGCCCGTCCATACACTGAGGTTACGTTTACACTGAAACAAATCACCATATCACCATATCGGAAACGATTTGCATCCAGACACGTCGTTTCTGTGTCCAAAATGGCCTGAAACGCTAGTCACATGACTAGGCTGGCGTCACATCGTCACGACGTCACATACGTGGTAAAAACCTGTAAGTGGAGCACCATGTCTGAAGTTGCAGCAGCCAATTTCAAGCTGAGGAACATGGCAAGTGTGAAAACTGTCTTTTTCGTGGACCGACAACGAGGTTCAGCTGTTACTGAATGTAACACTGGATTTTAAAACGAGCTTGGCTACGTGGTTTCACATTTGTCTCTAGTTTGTTTAAACAGTTTTCCACAATAGTGTCACATGACCGATGTCACAAACCCAGCGAATCAGGAAGACGCAAGTCACAGT
Source organism: Boleophthalmus pectinirostris (assembly GCF_026225935.1). NCBI lineage: Eukaryota > Metazoa > Chordata > Actinopteri > Gobiiformes > Gobiidae > Boleophthalmus > Boleophthalmus pectinirostris. Next base: position 6,294,395 of record NW_026571018.1, on the reverse strand, counting down.
GACATGGTCCAATAAGAATGCAACTAGAGCTCTCACGTCAATCAATATTTTCAGGCATCCACACAGTGCCAGATCAGATCTGTACTCAGATGAACTCATGGGAGCTGACAGCACAAGATCATTCCATCTCTGGAACCATTTTTGATTGGATTAGTTTAGACGAAAACTGCATCCGCAATGAAAATGACTCAAATACTAGTGTGGATGGGGCCTGAGAGTGAGACACTTGTATCTGTCCTCTATCTGCAGGTTTAGACACTGGCAAGTCAGATTCAGTTTTTGATTGTAATTACCTTTAAAAGCAAAAGGTACATACAGTTCTTTTAACCCTGACTCTAAGTACACCAAAAAGTCAGTCTCTATATAACTTGTGTTCAGCATTTTGCTAAAATCCCAAAGAGTGCAGTGTGCAATAACTTAGGCCATTACCTAATTTGACTTCAGCACATTTCCAATCTAATACAAATAAGTAGCTTGTTGGCAGTGAGTTCGGGAAAGGGAAGGAAATATTTAGTGCTCTGAATCCATACACATTTGTGGAGGCCTTTGGAGATCTGAGCGAAAACTAATTAAAACAAATGACTTCCCTTATTCTCATGCAATTATGCACTTCCCTCACACCCCTGATCCCCTCTAAATGAAAACAAAACCAATTTCTGATACCAGCCACAGCAGGACCCAAAATTAACTATTCTAATGATGTCCGGTCAGCCAGTCACTTTACAGAACTCCATCTACAAGCAAGAGGAAGCCACTGGTGAACATATTGACTGAAAGGGAGTGTGTCTGATTTATACACAAGGCCGCAACTAGTTCATTTTTCAGGAGTCCAGAATTATTCCTCAGTTACCTTAAACATCCCGAGCATCCTAATTATTCACTAGGATGAGTTTATAAAGGCTTTTCACAACTCCCATAGACCAGAGCCGAGTTATTTTGACCTCAAGAGCTGCTAATACAATATATCTGCACTGAGGCAAGACGATTTTGGCTCCAAAGCTCAAAATGTCATGTTCCACTTCATGACGTCATGTAGTGTAATGTTAACACCTACTTTAGAGTGACCAGACGTCCCTATTTACACGGGACAGTTCCAGTTTTGAGCCTCATGTCCCCTGCCCCAGCAGATTTATCCAAAAACAGTGATTCGTCCCAGTTTTATACAAGAAATGTCCCAGGTGTCCCTATTTAATCTGATCCCTACCAACAGTAAAGAGAGGCATAAACTGACATTTTTTTACTTGATAAAACTCACCAAACGTTGTCTTTGTTCCGGCTTTAAATCCTCGATCTCGGGAATCGTTGCCAACACAGAATGTCTGTCTTCGTCTACATTCATCTCAACGCTTTGTTTACTGTTGTGCTGTTCCACAAAAGGGACCCAGACAGGTGCTTGAGTTTGACGTCATGACTTCACAGCTCTTCTCTGATTGGCCGTTGCGCGATCTACAACTTCCGGGGTTTTTGCGAACTGTCTAGTGTTTTCTGATTCCTGACCTAGTTGATGGGGAGAAATTAAATTGACCAGAGGAACTAGGTGATGCCAACGTGGCTAGTGAGTTGGACCATATACTTCAGAATTGGTTAAATTTGTTATGCAGTTAAAGTTCTAAGTTTTATAAAAAAGAAGGAAGAGCTCAGTGTTGGTAAGTGTTTAGCTCAGTTGTCTTTAAAATGTACAAAGTTTGCATTGTGTCACCTAAAAGTCGATTAAAAGCAACTTGTGCTGTATTAGATTTATGACCCATCCTTTTTTACGTCAAATAATTAACAGTAACTATGTGAATATGAATGTGAATGTGGGTGGATCATTTAAGTTTGTTTTTTATATTTCCTACGAGGACTCTAATATACATTGAGTAATAATGTGTTTATTGCAGCTTTGCGCACATTTGTTTATGTTTTACAGAAACAAAACTTAAAACCACATGGTTCATTTGCATAAACTATAAGCGCTGAAAAACAGCTCGCTCCTTGTGCGCTGATGTGGTTCAGCTTCTGTCGGACTAAAGGACACGACTCAGTGGAATATGAGTGTTCTCTCTGTGACAGAAGGATGTTCTGCTGATGCTGAGTCTGTTCTGTGCTTTTGTCACGTTGGAGATGGTTCATGTTAAACGTTTCAGAGATTATAAGTCTGCAGGTCGTACACATAGACCATATATAGGAATGAACATATATTCTCTGTAGCATTTAACTTATGTCATAAACTAAAAAACTAAACTTCGGCCTTTACTCCACGAGGCTCCTGACTACAGTAGCCGCAATGCTTCTACAATCCATCAAGCGGTGCGGCTTCATAGTTTACCAAAGTCGTACTAAAACATTTTCACAGATTTTGAGCGCCGTGTACTACATAAAATTGGTCTGAGGTCAGTAAACACAACCAGAATTAATACATAAGGTGCACTGTCGAAAAGAGGATTTTAAGTGTGCCTGATAGTCCAAAAACTGCAGTCCAAACAATTCCAGAGCTAAAATCATCCAAATGATTCTTGTGAAGGTGTATAGAGTTTGAAAACACAGTGGAGCTCTTCCTGTATTATCACAAGGCATGACAAGGTGGAAAAGAATTTGTTTGAGAAAATAACTCTATAAGCCTAAATGCAAGGTTTGTGCGTTTAACATGTGTGAATGAAACAAAACACAACTCCAGATCTGTTTTTGATGAAGAAATAAGATAACATAGATCAGAAAATAGTCTAAAATTAATGGGTCCTTTAATATAGTACCTTTAAATATAAGTCCAGCTTTTACTCCAACAAGTGAACCAGCCTAAGTTGCATGGGAGCCTTCTCTTCTGAGCGCGTGCGGATCTGTGTATAATTAAAATGCCACTTTCGCCCCGTTAACTATTGATCAGCGCTTTCTGCCGAGTTTCCCGCTGATTTCTTCATTACGGCAGAGTCCATAAAACGCAATTCTACTGTGCACCGCGATGACCTGAATATGAGAGAGCTCCAACCAATTAACCGCAGCAGTCCCCCGGTCCATAATAATTAACACTCAGCCTATCAATTCTGCTTCAAATACCAGCAAAGTTATTTCTGTCGCACTATTTACTGATGGTAGTGTGCGTTTTGTGTGTGTGAGGTGAAGCAGAGGACTGTTTTTGGTTATTTTTTTTATTGCAGTGCTGAGTCAAAACACTGAAAATATAGATGTCCAGAGTTAGCCTGTGGTGACTGGCTTGGTACTTTGTCCGGTTTACTATGAATAGTTTCAGATTTTTTTAGACCTCACGTAGTCTTAAAGGAACTGTGTGTGAACTAAGCGCTTTCTTAAAACTTTAGTTCAGTTGGTAGACTGTTTTGCCCAGGGACCCACAGGTTGGCGGTGCGATTCCAGCTCCCCCAGAAGAACAATAATCATAATAATAATACATCAGTTTTATCTAGTGTTTTTCTGGACACTCAAAGACGCTTTACAGAGGCGAGGCAGCAAATCTGCGCCATCAACCATTCCGACCACCACCATCACTCATGTACACACCACTTTCATACTTGGCAATGTGGGTGAAGTGTCTTGCCTAAGGACACAATGACAGTTTTTTTGACTGGCGCCCCACTGTGGTATTGATTTTCCCTTCGGTCTCCCATCCAAGTACTGACCAGGCCCGGCACTGCTGAGCTTCTGAGATCTGACGGGATCAGGCTTTGAGAAGTCAGCATGGCCACATTTTTTTGTTGTTGTATCCTTGGGCAAGACACTTCCCCCCTCACCTCAGTGTCTGTGTGCACTAATGTATGAATGTGTGTTTGAATGAAGGTGGAGTTTTATAAAAATGTGAGGATTTACATTTACCGGCAGCTGAACCTGGACAGGACCCGATGCAAAACAGTGAGACGCAGGACACATTTTGAAAGATCACTGGAGGCGTGGGCAGGAGGGATGATAAACTGCTGTCCCACAAACTAAATATGAGTGTAAAGTAAAATAGGAAAACATTAATCATTTATATATCATACATCATTTGCACTGGATATTTTATTTGGTATTAATAAAAACATTTTAAGCAGCCTAAACTTGCTGCAGTGGTCTAATCTCACGCACATTTTAGACAATTCCTTTCAGCTTCTTTGTGTTTGATAGAGTTTAAGAAAGCAAATGTCTCCATCTTGCGGGATTTGCAGGCAGGAGCAGGACAAAATATCACAGATGTGGGTGAAAGCGGGAATGAAAATTACAATTCTTTGCGAGCACGGGCGGGAACGGGACTGAAAATTCTGTCCCGCACGGACCTGTAGTTGCCAGTGTTTTAAAGGTTGTATGGAGGATTTTTTTTTAGTTTCAAATTGTCAATGAAAGTTTAAAATACCATTACAGAGACGCAGCAGTCTTGTAATTATGATGACCAAAAAAAAAAAAAAAGAATGAAAATCTATCAACTGTGGATGTAGTGAGGCCAGATAAACATCAGCCAGTAGATAACGAGGCTATCTCTTTATCTATTGACTGTTAGGTTGTCAATCAAACTCCCTACGTTTCTAGTGTAACTGACTTGCCAGCGTGCGGGGATTACGTGGTTTATGCAGTGATTCTTAGAGACTTTTTCAAACTGTACCTTCCTCGCAATTCGCACAAAGTTTGTTGCGATGGCGGACGAGAATCCACGACCAGTTCACCGCAAAAGAAAGTCCAATTTTTGAGGTCGCTGAAAGAAGAAAAGTGGAAAAAGAGCAAAGCCAAACTGAGGTGATTCTTGGAGATTCCTTCCAGCGAACTGAACTGGTGCGACTGAAGCAGACAAAAGGTCTAAGAACTGACGCGTTGGTCGCTAAATGACTTCTAGACAGGTCACAGTAATTCTGAACGCGCACCAGCTGTAAACAAGCGTGATTTCTAGAGTAAGGAAACGAGGTGGGAGGAGATGTTTCTACTGAGGGAACTGTGGAGGAGGGAGGTGGTGTCATGCATGCACAACATTTGAAAAAGGACTGTCGCTGTATTTCTCTTCCCTTAAAAAACTCCTCTATACAACCTTTAACCCTCACGGTCTCCTCAGGGTCACATAGACCCGAAGAAACTTTTTTTTTCCTTCCTGCTCTCTTGGGGCAGGTCAATCAGACCCAAAAATTTATTTTCATTTATTTTCTCGCCAGGCAAGAGTTTAATCTGCAGATAAGAAACACTTACAATTTATTCTCGCTCGATACATGAACCTCCAGAATTCCCTCATTGAGCTGCAGAGGCTGCACTAGCACTGAGTCATGACTCGCTGCAAGTTTTGAGATTTAGGCAGTGACCGTTCAGATCAGAGAGAGGCATTTTAGGTCTAAACCAACTGGATTTCAGCGTTGGAACTGGCAACCCAAATGAGAGATGCATACGAGGCTCATTCTGCTTTCTGATTGGATAATCGTCTTGAGAACCAAAACACCAAATTCAAGGAAGAGAAAGAAATAAATGGGCCATCATCGTTTTTTTTTTTTTTATAAATCAACATTACAATTGCTACCAGTAGACTTAGACAAACTTTATTGACCCACAAGGGAAATTATTTGGCCACAGCAGCTCACACATCACAACATAATATAATAACAAAGAGTAAAAAATATAAATGGTCGTAATAAAGGAAAAATATATATTGGAGTTGAACAAGTTGACCTCGTATCCAGGGACACAGCTCGCACAAATTACTAAAAACTAAATCTCGTGTTTTCTTCATAAAGTCCGGCCTGAGTCTTGTAACACTCTGTACCATAATTAACTAATGAGTTCAAAGTTCACCGGCGCATTTGACCCGGCGCTGTCCCCGATCCGACCCGGTTGATAATCCGAGCTGCGGCCCTTCATCTCAGGCATACTAATGTACGCGCCGAGGCAGGGGCCAGATCCGCCGACCCCACCTTTAATCACTGCTCTATTTATAATCAGCTGTTTACCATACAGCCTCGGCCCGTCAGCTCTCCGGAGGAAAAGTTTAAACCGCTTCGCCAAGTCGACAGGCACGTCCGCTAGGAAATGTAACGCGACGTTCTGCGGCTACAAATGTTTTCTTACATGTGAAAGTTTATAATGAAAACCCACTTCTTTGAAACTGAACAAAAGTAATAAATAAAGACGTGAATACTGTTAAAATCTATGCATTACAATACAAGAATTACTCATATGTATTTACTGACTCTGAAATCTGACACTCTAGTCATGCGTACCAAAATATCGTAATATCGTCAAAAGTCTCTCAGTAATATCGTGGACCATCACAATTTATCAAATCACAAGTTTCTTTGCTTAAATTCAATGTTATGGTGCAGCAATAGCTAAAAAAAAAAAAAAAACAGAGGGAACTACATAGACCATGATCCTTTGCTCCGTTTTGGCACAAACTATATGAAGAAATAGCAGTTCTAAGCACTTTTAAATCTTAGTTCTTCAGATTAAGTCTTGTCAAGGCTTTTTAAGAGAAAAAGAAGCATATTCACAATTTTGTTAGACTCCACAAAATATCACAATAAATATTGAACCGTGAAATGTATATCATGAAAATATTGTGCCATGAGGTTTGGATAATACGTACACGTTTGTATTGTATTATTTCATATTGTACTTATTTTGTCCTGTCTTGTCTAGTAACTGTATACTTGTATATTGCACATTAAAAAACAAAAAAAATCAGTATATTAATGAAGTTGGTGCCGTGTGATAGTTGATCATTTTGGCACATTAGCAGCAGTAAAGTACTGCAGTCATACAGACACACTAAGGTACTGCAGTAGTACAGATGCAGTAAAGTACTGCAGTAGTACGGACCCATTAAAGTACTGCAGTAATACAGATGCAGGAAAGTATTGCAGTAGTACAGTGCAGTAAAGTATTGCAGTAATACAGACGCAGTAAGGTATTGCAGTAATACAGACGCAGTAAAGTATTGCAGTAATACAGACGCAGTAAAGTATTGCAGTAGTACAAACGCAGTAAGGTATTGCAGTAGTACAGACGCAGTAAAGTATTGCAGTAGTACAGTGCAGTAAGGTATTGCAGTAGTACAGATGCAGTAAAGTATTGCAGTAATACAGACGCAGTAAAGCATTGCAGTAGTACAAACGCAGTAAGGTATTGCAGTAGTACAGATGCAGTAAAGTATTGCAGTAGTACAAACGCAGTAAGGTATTGCAGTTATACAGACAGTAAAGTATCGCAGTAATACAGATGCAGTAAAGTATCGCAGTAATACAGATGCAGTAAAGTATCGCAGTAATACAGACGCAGTAAAGTATCGCAGTAATACAGACACAGTAAGGTATCGCAGTAATACAGACGCAGTAAAGTATCGCAGTAATACAGATGCAGTAAAGTATCGCAGTAATAGAGACACATTAAGGTACTGCAGTAGTTAAGACACAGTAAAGTATCGCAGTAATACAGACTCAGTAAAGTATCGCAGTAATACAGACACAGTAATATACTGCAGTAATACTACCATCCCCATAGGCAGTAATACTACCAAACCCATAGACAGTGACACGGACGCAGTATTGTACTGTAGTAATACGAGTGACTGAAATAAACCACCAAAACTGTTCATACAAGTGACACTGGGCACAGCCTTTTGGATTCTATCTCGGAAACCTTTCTCAGTCTCTTCCGAAATCCGACTTCCCTGGATAAACGACACATCCGTAAACGACTGGATGAATAAACAAACGCACCATTAATTTACACAAAGAAATGGAATGGTTTTAAAAGACAATTTCCTAATATTTTTCCACTTGTCCACTCTAATGGGGGATGTTTAGAAGTTACCATGGTGACACAACACACACACGAGCAAACGCTGCCTGAAAACATTTTAAGAGTATCTGAAAAGTCAAGTAAAAATGCTAAATTGATTTAAAGGGCTCTTATTACTTATTTTCTGTTGTTATAATGTTGTTTCCTCCTCAAAAACAGACCTGGAGTTGTGTTTTGTTTCATTCACACATGCTTAACACACAAACCCTGCACATTTAGAGTGAGTTCTTCTCTAACTACTATGTTTTTAAACTCCATGCACCTTCCGCTAGAATCATTTGGATGATTTGTTAGTTAGTTGTTCTACTTTTGCTTAATATAGGAATACATTTCCAGTGATTGCTTACATACACACTGAAAAATCTGCTGTATACCCAACTTTCCGCAACCATCTCGGACCGGCCCCTCCCTTTTCTCCGCTTCCTGCTTCCTCCTCTGAGTCCATGGACGTCTCCTCCTTCATGGACCAGCGGCCTCATCTGAATACTTGACAGCGGTAAATGACCCGAGCTGCGTTGTGACAGCCAAGCTCTTCAGATAAACCTCGCTAAAATGGATCCTCCCCAGGCCAGCGACTGTCCCTATCACCCAGCCTGCCTCCTCCTTCACTTCAGGGTCCAGTGCTTATCGCCAGAGTCCTCAAGTTCTGAACCTAAATATTCCTCCTCGGTTTACACTCCAGCTCCGACGCCCCAGGTCCCGCAGTATGGAAATCACAACTAAATGGAGAACAGCAGATTATGTGTCAGTTAATATTGGCGAGACTTTTTGGGCTTGTACTTGACTTTTTTTTTTTTTTTCATGTGCTTGAAGAAAATTTGTCTTGGCCTTGTACAGATATCGTAGCTCTTGCGTATCGACTGCTTGTGATTAGAAAGCGTTTTATTTAGTGCTGTCAAAAATATCGCACTTAATTTTTTTTTAATTGCAAGATTAACACTCTTTGTGACCTAGTAAACTAGTTTTTTTCATAAAATCTGGCCACTGTTAGTAACGTTAGAAAAAACTACAGGATCCGACTGTAAAAAAAAAGGAAAACAATTTGTAAGAAACTGAGAAGTCCCGGCTGGAGGAGGTGGCCAATGCACGAAAGCCCATGCAAGTGCGCCGATTTCACCCATACAAAGAAAACACCAAACAATGTCCGCTCCAAAACATACGGCAAATCCGCACCCACCCCCGACAAGGACCGCGGACAGTGACAGAAGCCACCCCCACTCCCCTGTGCCGCCACCACTTCCACAAACCCACAGAGGAGCGCGTACCACAGCAGGACCCACATCGATCCCACCACTTAAGAGACACCCAATGCCGCTGGACCCACCCTCTTCGCCAAAACCGCCAGCTCCATCGTGTGACAAACGTGGAAACAAGCAGTGCCATGCGACAACGCCATCAGCTGGGCCACAAAACCCCGGACAACCTCACCCAAGCACGGCACGACCCAAAAGTCCAGCGCAAGTGCACCTCTAGTTCTGCAGCGTTGGTGCAGATAAACACAGTCACGCTAACAGGAGATTAATAAACGTCCCTCGGTAATGAGAACTACCTCGGGTCACAGCACATTATTTCTCCCACGGAGGAACTTCAGTGACTTTGACTGTTCTGAAAAAACAAGAGGCACTTCGCTCACACTGTCAGAGCACTTCATGAAAGTGGAACATGAGAGTGGAACATCGAACAAAGTTGTCTCACTGACTCGCTGAATTGTTGGTTTGCAATAGAAAAAAATAAAAATATTGGCACCAAACAAGCCTATCCACTTTTCTGTGTTGTTATAAGAAGAATAAAATTATGTTTCAAGAGACAAAAATGTGCAATTAATTTACGATTAATCACAAATTAACCATTACATTCACAAGATTAATCGCTCAATCAATCAATCAATCAATCGACAACACTAGTTTTATTGTTCGGGAATCAGGAGAAGCACACTTAACATGCTAGTTGTTGAGTTCTTCTCTCTAAGTTCCACCTTGTGATGTCCTATAGTAATACAGGAAGTGCTTCACTGTGTAAACTCCAAACACCTTCACTAGAATCATTTCAGCCATTCCCAGTCTCTACCAAACCGAAAGTAAAATGTAGTTCTTAACTTTCAAACTCCTGCTTCATGACATCACAAGGTGGAACAGAGCATTTTGAGAATTGGAGATGTAGCCAGACTAACAAAAGTTTTACTCAAATGTGTTAAAAAAAACCTAAACACAACTTCAGGTCTGTTTTTGAGGAGGTAACAACATTTAATATAGATATTGTTCCTCTTTGGGTAAAATATGTCCACAGTGTACTAACTACATGCGATTAGAAAGCATTTTATTAGTGTTCGGGAATGAGGAGGTGCGTGGTTAGCATGTTGGTTGTTGTTGGGTTTAATAACTCTGAACCACTGCACTGCAAACCAACAGATTTTGATAAAACCCAACATAATTATTCACTGCGATGAAAGTTTTATAAGCACTTTTTGCAACTTTCAGAGACCACAGCGGAGTATTTTCATCACATTAAAGGGTTTATTTCATGCAAAACCAACTTTTCAGAGCTTTCTACCTTCTAAGACTGATGTGTGGGCCTTGTATATTAGGGTGACCATATTTCCATTTGTGAAAACCCGGACACCTTACCAAGGGTGGGAGGTGGGGCCTCGACATTGAGCTACAGTTGTCCCTCGCTATATTGCGGTTCACCTTTCGCGGATCTTTTGGCATGTTTTTGTTTTTTGTTATTTTGGGGTATTTTTAAACACAGGTGGGTCAGGACTAAACCAGGTCTAAACCAGGACTAATCTTGGACTTCAGAGACAGAAAACTTCGAGCAGTTTGTCCGCAAAGCGCGATCGGGCAATTGCAGCGTTTACCTCCGTGAGGTGCGGAGCTCTCCATCGGCCCTTTCTCCTGCGGTCACCTTCAAACCCAGTTCTGGTTTAGTCCTGGTTTAGTCCTGTTTTAGTCCTAGTTCAGTCCTGGTTTAATCCTCCTCTTCTGTCCTGGAATCAGTCCTAGATTACTCGTGGGTTATTGTATACGTGCATAAGATACAATGTGAAAAAGAGTTATTTTGCATGAGATGGGTCCTTTAAAGCTAAAAACAACTACCATGCTAATCACGTACTTCCTCATTATCGGACAATAAATGCTTTATCATCAGATGCACAGTTATTTTGACCTCAAGAGCTGCTATACAATAAATCTGTACAGGGGCAAGACAAAGTTAAGTCACCTCGAGTACGAAGCGAAGTCCAAAATTCACATTAACAATTCATACTTTGTCGTTTGAGCCCGTCCTAATATTAGCGTCAGTGGTGCAACTAACGTGAGGTGAGGACAGAGCTGTGACCTCTCTAAAGGGGAGGACTGTTCTCATCAGCTCGGGCCCGTTTTGCCCTTTGGATGAGTGGCCGTCTGCTAATCAGTCCCAGGGCTCACATTACGGGGATGAAGCCGCTGTTTAACCAGGACCGCTACACGAAAAAGAGAACGGGAAAGTCTCATAATAAATGCAGATTGATTAATGAGTGTTATTCGCAGACGGAATGTTTTTACTTAGAGCTGTACTTAGAGGTCGTGATGTGCCGACGTTTCATTACAGTTTTCTTAGTACGTATATAAATCAAAATGAAAGACACATCTCTATTACTCATGAATAATTAATGGAAACGCCGGCCAAGACGCAATTCACAATCATAAAAACGAAAATAAAAACACTTCCACCGCTGTGTTTTTAAACTCCGTGCACCTTCATTAGAGTTATTTGGATGATTTCAGCGACAGAATTGAAGATAAAATGAGTTGTTTACTTGACATCACAAGGTGGAACGGAGCATTTTGAGCTTCGGAGATGTCAAAGATAACAAAGGAAAAGGAAAAGGTACTCAAGAGCGTGTTAACAATGCAAAATATGTGTTCTTTAAAAGCTGCGCAAAGGTCTTTCCAGGAAAAAAATCATTTCTATTTCAGAAGAGACGGCCTTGTAAACAGATGAATGATACAAACGTGAATGAAGAGAAATAAAACTCCACGTATGTTTCTCAAGAGAGGACGACAATAGAACAACAACAGAACTGAAGCCACCTGCGTCTGAAAGATCACGCCAAATACAGTCTTGGTTTGTCAAAAGTGTCTGTTTTACATGCAAGGTCTGTGGAGACATGTATGTTAGTCCAGGGGTTTTCCACCCGGGTGTGAATGTGAGCCTCCCCTTAGAGCAGGTAAAGACAGTCGAGTCACCCCGGTGCTTTCGCCTGCAGTCACCCGACGGTCTACACGGGCGTACCTCCGGGCCCGTCCCAAAACTCAGTCCTGGTTCAGTCGTAGTTTTGTCCTGGTTTAATCCTCCTGGTTCACTCCTGGGATCAGTCCTGGTTTAGTCCATCTTTGTCGCGCCTCACCTATTGAAAACTTGCTTGTCCAATGTTGGGTTGTCAAAACTATTAACAAAATCGATACTAAAACAAGTACTGATACTGCATGTGACAGAGACAGTCCGTCTATGAGTCTAGGCGGCGTTTGTCCCCCACTATTAACACCTTTTCCCCTCTCTCTCCTCAGCTACTAATTTGCCAAGGGTGCACGCTTGACTCCGTTAGAATACTTTACTTCCTACATGCCAGCTTTTACCTGTTCGCTGATGTATCTCTGACCTCCGACGTTGCACGACTCAGCCAAACCGAGCCACTACTTCCTGATAGTTGAAACAGACGCTGTTCTCGCTGTTGTGCTCTTATTTTTGTAATTTAATGTACATTATTACTGTTTGGCAAATGAAGAATATACAGGTTTATAATGAAACTGTTTATTTCTACAATGATTTCTGTATGTTGCTCAGTGGGAGGAGCAAGTGGGGTATTGTAATAGCCCGGATAGCAACCTTAGCAGTCTAAGAGGAACAGAGTTGAGTTGAGCCGATTTTTTGTGCAGACCCAAAGTAGATTTATTCCACAACCAAGATTTTTTTTTAAATATTTACAAAAAAAAGACACCTGCACCCACACACAGCACCTCCTCTTGAAACAGGTGAGGCTGGCTCCTTTTATAGGACACCTCCCTTAATTGGGTGAGCTCATCTCAACTACAGGTAAGTACATATAATTTCAGTTCAGTGTTTAAAAGTTAGCTGTATCAAAAACAGTGCTCAAATCTTCAATTACGCCTAAAAAAAAAAAAAAAATAAATCACATTAACAGGGCAAAATCTGAGCTTTCCTGAAAAGTCTCTTTTTTTTTTGTTTTGTTTTTTTTTAACTCTGAATTTACCTTTGGCTTAGACAAAATGAAGAGTTAAGAGCCAGTGATTTATTTAATTTGAGAAGCTCTAGTTGGAAAAAGCAGTACAACAGACTTAATTATGGCATCAAATAAATAAAAATAGTACAGCGGCCCTTTAATCTTTTTAATCCGGACCACTGAACTTGAAAAACAATAGTAGTAATAATAATTTTCAGTGTTTTAAAGTCAGAGTAAATACTGTGGGACTTGAAAGACAGATATTTTGTTGTAATGCATTTTCAATTAGAGGATATTTCAGTAACATGGGGTATATTTTCTTCATATCCCGTGTTATTTTGTTCTCTTATGAGGTGGATTACCAATAAAACTGCATCCATCTGCTCTTCGTCTGGCCCTTCCGCCAAATTTTAGAGCCCTTTTTGGTCTACAAGTCAAAAAGTTTCGCCAAAATTATGAAACGGATTGCACGACCTGTTTATCACAAATTATCTACAAATCTCGTCTTGTCTCGTCTCGTACTGAAATAGCTTCATTTAGTTGAAAACACTGCACTCGGAGTCCATTTCTATCTACATACACAGTCTCTGGTTTTATCCCGGCGAGTTTCGAGTTAAAGTCTCATTCAAGCACATTCTATCACCGGGTCCCATCTGGTTCTTTGTGGATCTCTGACCTGTTTTGACCCGTTTGCTGAGAGGAGGGAGTCATTTGCGGTGTGCTCGTTTGAGAAGGCTCCTCTTACTGTACACAGCCTCTATAAATCAGGGCGAGAGTGGAGATTGAGTATGACAGGACAGAGGCTAACCACGATTCAATTGGATATAAAGCAATTACAGTGTGGCCTCGGGATGTTTGGAGCAGACGCCGCGAACCACAGCTCTGAGATAACAAAAACCTGAGTTAGAACAATAGGCAGGGAAAATGAGTAAAACCAACATTTGAATTCAGTAAAGACGTCTTTTACTTATTTTTGTTTTCGTCAGTTGAAATGAATAGACTTTAAATCACTCCATAAAAAAAATAAAATAAATAAATAAAATTACCCTTAAAATTATCCGGTGTAATGAGTGAGTTGTTGTACAGTTGTTGTACAGTTGTAGGGAGTATTATCTGTCTCTCTATAGTCCAGTGCAGTGGGTGAGTTGTTGTACAGTTGTAGGGAGTATTATCTGTTACATAAAGGTGAGTTGTTGTACAGTTGTAGGGAGTATTATCTGTTACATAAGGGTGAGTTGTTGTACAGTTGTAGGGAGTATTATCTGTTACATAAGGGTGAGTTGTTGTACAGTTGTAGGGAGTATTATCTGTTACATAAAGGTGACTTGTTGTACAGTTGTAGGGAGTATTATCTGTTACATAAGGGTGATTGTTGTACAGTTGTAGGGAGTATTATCTGTTACGTAAGGGTGAGTTGTTGTACAGTTGTAGGGTATTAGTATTATGTACAGTTGTGATATTATCTGTTACATAAAGGTGACTTGTTGTACAGTTGTAGGGAGTATTATCTGTCTCTCTATAGTCCAGTGCAGTGGGTGAGTTGTTGTACAGTTGTAGGGAGTATTATCTGTTACATAAGGGTGAGTTGTTGTACAGTTGTAGGGAGTATTATCTGTTACATAAGGGTGAGTTGTTGTACAGTTGTAGGGAGTATTATCTGTTACATAAGGGTGAGTTGTTGTACAGTTGTAGGGAGTATTATCTGTTACATAAGGGTGAGTTGTTGTACAGTTGTAGGGAGTATTATCTGTTACATAAGGGTGAGTTGTTGTACAGTTGTAGGGAGTATTATCTGTTACGTAAGGGTGAGTTGTTGTGCAGATGTAGGAAGTATTATAGTTCTCTCTATAGTCTGGTGCAGTGGGTGAGTTGTTATGTAGTTGTAGGGAGTATTATCTGTCCGTCTATAGTCCGGTGCAGTGGGTGAGTTGTACAGTTGTAGGGAGTATTATAGTTCTCTCTATAGTCTGGTGCAGTGGGTGAGTTGTTGTACAGTTGTAGGGAGTATTATAGTTCTCTCTATAGTCCGGTGCAGTGGGTGAGTTGTTGTACAGTTGTAGGGAGTATTATAGCGCTCTATATAGTTTGGTGCAGTGTGGGTGGCAGTGATAATAAAGTAAGTCCACCTAACAAGGTAACACCTATTTTCTTATTTACAGCTGTTATTTATGTCGCTCTTTACATATTATTTTAAATCATCATTATTATTGTTGTTGTTGGTACGGTGTCGCTCTACACACAAGTATTGTCTTACACTAACAATACGTCATCGATGCTGAGACACCTGAGTGACAATGGTTAAATTTGTCCACTAGAGGTCAGTGTTTCTCCGAGGCCTCAGACACGTCCAACCATTTGAGACAATATTGCGACTGAGGTGTCAATGCTTCACAAGGCTCCAGTCACCCGTCACTACAGAAACCAACCAAGCAAAGCGGCGAAATCAGAATTAAATATAAGCCTTATATCGATATGTCAGAATCCATTTCGTGTTTCAAAAATATCGAGATATATTTTAAATATCGAGATATCGCCCACCCTTATGTGTAGTTATATAAAACATATTCGCTGTTGGTTTGGAAGGGTTAAACGCAGACAGTACAGAGTTATTTTGACCTCAAGACCTGCTTATACAACATATCTGTACTGAGGAAAGATAGATTACCCACAGAAAAATCAAGTACAGACCCTTAAACGTTGAAAGTCAAGCAACGTTGTTTTTATCTGCTTGCTGATACACTGAAAAATAAAATATAAAGTAAAAATATATATAAAATCAGTACCCCTCGTCTATTCTCATCCGCTATATCTACCAACGCAAGACTTACGACACATCCTCCCCGCGTATATCACTCCCAACAGCTGCTGCTCTCTCCCCGCCTGAGCCCAGACCTGTAATCCCGCTCGCTTCTAGAGGGCGAGGAACGCTGAGAGGGGGAGCTACAAATCCCGACGCGCATCCCGAAATCACAATCAAAGACGACGGCAAACACCACGCTAGGCCGAGGTGTTTGTGGAGGTATGGGGGATGCAAATGTGAAAGTTAAGTAAGTGGGATGGCAGGCGTTCAGAGCTAATGGAGGCTAAAAGAGCTCACAGGGCGCACGCCAGGAGAGCTTTTGTGCAGGAAATGGAACAACCAGCAGGTGGGTGCGGAGAGCGCTTTCACAGTCATGGCAGCGGGGTATATGTATATCTGCACAGTCATTGTAATAAAAAGAGACTAAAGAGACAGGGCAGTTGTATTTTTGTTAAATTTGCAAGAGGAGGTACTAGTAATCCTGATACATTGAAATCTCAGGGTACAATATTTTGTGAAAATGATATAACCTTGGCCCATCCACAACTGGGATCAAGACTGGACCAATCACAACGGAGCCAAAACAAAACAAACATGGCCACAGAAGTACCTAGCTATTTTGACTATTTTTTTCTAAATTAAACACAGGCGCTTTAAACCCTTCCAGACCGACCGGCAGACCTGTTTTACATAAATGAAACTTAAACTTCCAAAACCATAAAAGACAGAGACTTACTTTTTTCCCCTTTGTAAAGCTGACAGTTGTTGTTGCCACCTAGTGCCTCCGCTCAATTCCATTTTTCTCCAGCGACTAGATCAGGATTCAAAATACACTAGACGGTTCACAAAAACCCCAGAAGTGCGAGTTCGGGCACCAGCGAAGAGCCAGACATTCTGTGTTGTCAACAATTCCCAAGATCGAGGATTTAAAGTTGGAACAAAGAGAATATTTGGTGAATTTTATCGAGGGGAAAGACGTTATTGTCCTTCTTCCTACGGGATTTGGGAAAAGCTTAATATACGAGTTAGATCCGTTAGCGCCGCATTAAATATGTCACGACCAAATAGCAGCAATTGAACAAAATCTAAGGCTGCGAGGTCAGACGGTTTTTACGAAGTGAAACGAAGTAAAACGCGCTGATGAATCACACTAGACAGTTGTGGCTTTCCGAGCATATTTCCGGCATTATTCTACGTCAGATACATTCTGCGTGATGATGAGATAAACGAGTGTCCAATAGGAACTTTGTTTTCCACCAAACTCATGTGCTCTGTCCATTTTGTTTGGCCTAAACTTTGCCAAAGAGTGTAGTGAGTCAAAATGGTCGACTGCTCTGAGCGTCTGTGTTCGTAACTATTGGAAAAGCCGCTCTATGTGCAGTTATTTCTCAAATAAATGGTAAATATATCTTTTGCTTAATCCTTTCCCCACCATGGAAATGCAGGAAGTGATATGGTTCTGTGACCTGGACCCGACACCGGCTGTTTCCATGACACCAGGAAAGTCATAGGACAATTTCACTTTTTTTTGTTTTTGTTTTGAGGCAATAAAGATATTTTTAATTTACCTATAGACTTGATATTTTGCACTTTTGTAGCTAAGGCCCTAAATTAAGCATTTTTTATGTTCAAAAATCTTGTTTGCTGTGTGTTTTGTATGAAAGAGTGTGAATTTTATTTTCCATTGTTTTGTTTTTTTCATTTGTATTTCTGGTCCTTTAGCTTTTATTACAGCCACACTTCATTAAAGGGGTAAAAGTGGGAGTTTTAATAGCAAAATTAAGAAAAAAATCCAGGCGAGGACAAATGTACTAAAGTTACCCTTAGATCTGGAAGGGTTAAGTAGAAATATTGTTAAAGTGAACGAGTATTTACTCATTTTAACGTATCCAGAGGAGGAGATGTGTTAGTCTCTCCTTTTAACGATAAAAAAACAAAACAAAACATGTAATTGAATAAATGTTGGTCTACATTGGGACCCCTGACTCGCCAAATACAAAACTACAGTGAGCAATCATCGTAAACCAGCTTCAATCTCTGAACAACTGATTTCCATCTCTCATAATCCTATCACGGACTATCTTCTCCTCACTCCCGCCTCCATCTCCCATTGGCCTTCGCACGCTAATACATTCGTAATCATCCAAGCTGTCACTCCGGTAATTGCCTTGTGCGGTTGTCCCCGTATGGTTCGCGTGTCGGGCGAGGCTTTCCGAGCGCCCGTTGAATCAGAGGAGCAGAACAGAGCTCCCCGTCTCCGCCGTGTCTTTCCGGCCTGGATCCATGTTTCCGCAGAATGAATCGGGCAGGCAGATAATGAGGTCTCGGAACAGCGCGGAGAGGAGACGGTGGAGATGCTGGAGGAATTCTGTTTTTTTCCCCTCGGCCGAAGCAGCGGGACAGTCAGGGAGATGCAGCGGACACTAGTAGAAAGGGATGTATCTGATCTCGCAGCCACCACGAGCGACGCATGAACTTTTAAACTTGCAGATGGTGTTTTTCAGATGAGGGGAAAGGCCGGGAATGCTAATGGCAAATAGCATCAGCATGTAAAGTAGGAGAAGGATCAAGATGTATGAGTAAGAAAAATATATCTGCAGCACGGAAAGATATCAAGTAGATCAGTGCATTGTTGTAGCTTTTATTCTTTTTTAAACATGCTTTTGGTCACCTTGAGATAAGTTAGTGCACGTTTAACTTGAAAAAAGGTCTGCATTTGGAAAATATACTTTACAAACACAAGAATCCGTACTGGTGTGCTCCAGCTAAACTTTTTTTTCTGGGGACCCATATTTTAAAAGTTAGTTTTAAAAGTTACAAACGTTTGCGACCTAAGTCAACGGACATTATTCATAAATCACAAAATAAAGGTGGATTTGACCATTACTGAACATTAATGAGAATATTTTATTGTTGACTGAGTGATCGTGTCTCTGAACAATTAGTATTATTCGAGTTTTAAACAATGAAAAACTGAACCAGAAATAAAAGGATCCATAAGTCGCCTATTTGGACATTTCTTTTTCTTTTCAACATTCAATTGAACCAGCAATATTGGCACAAAATCGTCAATAAAATAATTACAAAAAGATTAGAAATTATGCAAAACATGCCTTAACATTTCTACATGTCTAATGAGATAGATAACCAGGCTGGTGCCACCTAGTGCCTCTGTTCAATTTCATTTCTCTCCAGCAACTAGGTCAGGAATCAAAATACACTAGACAATTTGCAAGAACTCCAGAAGTTGTGGACCGCACACCGTCCAATCAGTGAAGAGCTGTGAAGCCATGACGTCAAACCCAAGCGTCTGTCTGGGTCCCTTTTGTGGAACAGCACAACAGTAAACAAAGAGTCGAGATGGATGTAGACGAAGACAAACATTCTGTATTGGCAACGATTCCCAAGACTGAGAATTTAAAGCCGGAACAAAGAGAATGTTTGGTGAATTTTATCAAGGGGAAAGACGTTATTGCCCTTCTTCCTACGGGATTTGTGAAAAGTTTAATATACCAGTTAGCCCTGTTACTGACGCATTACATACATCAAGACCAAATAGCAGCAGTGGTTAAACAAAAAAAAAGTACCCGCCTATCGTTGAGTGAACGAATCTTAGCCACCGTGTTACAAATAGAAAGTCTGCATGTGGCTCTTCCAGCTCCGACTGACCAATTCATTTACATTGGTATATTGTCGTCCCTCTCTCTGTAAATGCTGCTGTGAGCCTCCTCATTTTAGTCTTAAAAGGTTTCTTTTAACCCGCTCTACATGATCCTGAATTTTTTTTTTCTCTCTCTCTCACTAGTTTGTTTGTCAAAAAAACACTATTCATAATATAGAGTCTGGCTCCAAATTCACTCCTGTAACTGTTTGCTTCAGGAGCTTCATCTGAGTGGAGCTGGACGCTGTGGGTGACGTCACACTCACTGTATTTCACTGAGAAACTAAAATTCGATTGATTACCATTGTAAATGTGTCATTTTGATGCCTGACTTTGTGCACTAATACAGGGATGATGGTTTACATTTTATAGACATTTAACTTTACCCCATCTAAGGCTTGCTATGGCTCTTATATGTACTACATTTCTTGAAAACACTAAAATAAGTAGCTCTCTGGCTTTTTTGATTTGTAAAAGTAGCTCACTGGAGGAAAAAGACTGGAGACCCCTGGTGTACAAACTTCAAGTTACATGTTTTTTTTTACTTAATTAGTACTTAATTAGTTAGGTTCAATGTAATAATGGTAAAATAATGTTAGGAATGACTTCTGGATATCAGTCAAAACCTCTTGGAAAAACATTGCCCTGATGATTACCTATGAAACCTTTTCTACTGATTTTAAATAAACACAATTCAGCTCTTATATCCCTCTTATACGGTAGAAGGGGACAGTTTTTACATATTATTTATTACAGTTTTTTCAATGCAAAGAAATTCTCAAATTTGGATCCTGATCATTTTAATAAGTTGCTTTTCTTTGCAGTTTATTTCGTCGCTTTAACAAGTTCTAAATAAGCCAGCTGTGTTCTGTCTAATAATAAACCATCTTCTGGCCAAGAATAAGGAAGTGCTCGTGCATGTTCAGCTTCACCATGACTGCACACGAATAATTAGGATGCTCCGAGCGCTTAAGGTAAGTGAGGAATAACTCCGGACCACTTCAAATCCAAACTTTTTCACATTTTAAAACTATAAAAATCAGGGTCAGCGCCTTTAACTTACCCCTTTGCTCTACATAAAGAACTGGCATCATCATAAAAGTGCAATCAAATCTCCTATTATTCTAAATGCTAAATTGCTATGATTAAAAGAAGCTGTTACATGACAAGAACACAGTGAAAAAACATTCATTCTGCTTTCAGTGACACGCCACATAACAAAACGCCTCATGTGCCACCAGCTAAAAACAAAGGGAAATGACATGTTGGTACAAGCTAGTTATTAATAAAAACACCAAGAAATTTCAAATGTACTAATTGTAGCATAAAGTGCTTGTCACAATGGCTCCGAACTTCATCAGAGGTTTATTATGGAGATTTAAGTGACTGCATTTCCCAAAGGCATGTCTAATAATACTACAGAGCTACTGCCGTGGAAATACTGATACAATGGTTCATTAAAAGAACACATATTATCACAAATGGACTTTTTTGAGCTTGGGTGTTTAATAATAATATTGTTTCCTCGTCAAAAACGTACCTGAAAGTGCATATAGGCTTGGTTCAGACTGTAGGGCTTAATGCGCAATTTGGATTTTTTTTGTGAAATCAGATTTTTTCCGAGGTCGTTCACATTTGCACTTAAATGTGACTTGTATGTGATCTCCAGTGTGAACTTTAAATGCCCCAAAAGTATCCCACATGTGCATTGGAGTACATGACAACGTCAAACGCAGCAACCGTGCTCAGTGTTTACGGAAGTCGCCTAAACGCTGGGCTTGTCTCCCAAATTACAGTCCAGTTCTTCGTAAAATGGACAGGTTACACGTCCACGGCCGCTTTGTTTGTTTGAGTCTTTATCCTCCTTGTATTTGGCTCGAAGGCTCTTTATTTTTCGTTGACAATGGAGCCAGGATCGTCTTTAGTCAAGCTCGGACATTTCTTTGGCAATCATTTCAAAAACTGCTCAGCAGAGGGGCAGAGGGAGTGGAACCAAGTCATCGTTTTGCAAGTCTCAAGTAAGTAAGTCCGAGTCAAGTTGCAAGTCAAATACAGGCAAGTCCAAGTTGAGTCTCGAGTCTCTGGCCCATAAGTCCAAGTGAAGTCCAAGTCGTCTGCTTTGAGCTTCAAGTCATTTCAAGTATTTAAACCAAAAGTACCAAATATAGCTTTGGTTTTTGCAATGTATATGAATTTTAAGATAAACTGTACTTATAAAGTCATATTATATTTATATATATGAGTATTTATAGAGTATGTAAGAGTTTTAGAAATGCAACTTTTTCCTTTTTAAATGTCTTGACGAGATCTTAGAATGAATCATTACAGTCAAAATAGAACAAATTCAGACTTAAAAGTGATTTAAGTCCCAAGTCTTAGTCCATTTTATCAAGTCAAGTCTCAAGTCCTAAAAATAGTGACTCAAGTCTGACTCGAGTCCAAGTCCCCACCTCTGCCGCTTGGTTCCGGTAAGACTCCTCCAGTTTGACCTGAATACAGCGATCCCCTAAATATTAATAAACTTGCAAATTTCGCTTTCCCTCCATTGACTAGATTCCGAGCCTGACGTGTAGGTGGGATGAAAATGACCACGGCCGTTCAGACTGAAGTCGCATGTCAAAAGATCGAATATGTATCGGTTTTAGGACTACATGTCCAAGTGGCCTGGATCACATTTGAAAAAAATCTGATCTGTGTCATTCAGACTGTCATTAAAAGATCAGATACAGGTCACATAAGGGGGAAAAAATCAGATTTTGGTCACTTCAGGCGCCCCAGAGCCGTAACAAAACTTTGAAATTTCCCAGTATTGTTATGTCAGAGGTAAAGACAGAAATGCTTAAAGTTGTGAAAAGTGCTTATACTCAAATTAGGAAGCTCAAAATGCAAAAAATAAACGTAGAATAACTTCGGACCACTGCAATGCGAACCGTATAAAATGAACTAGTTCTGTTTTTCATGTTTTTTAAGAATAAAAATCAGGTACGGCGCCTTTTATTTTGAAGCCTACTATGAATTCTGCACCTGCTTCCACTGTTTTCTTGTTGATGTGTAATAAAAAATAAAAGCGTAGTGTTTGTGGGACACACATATTTTCCATATGCGTAATAGAAAACATTGTATTTGTAGGATACACACATTTACTATATGCATAATCTATACATGTGTGAATCCATGCTTCTTTCACACTTCTACACGAGTGTGAGAAAACAGCGCGTGGCACCAATGTAACGCTACATTAGAATTAGTCTGTTGCCGAGAGATAAGCCCAAGTCAATTTACTTTATATAAATACATACACGCTGTCATTTATAAAACAATGCCTCCGTCTCCGCTCGGCGCTTGCACAGAGAGGGGGCGGCTCTGCGGTGCCGGTGCGGTGGACACGAGGAGGAGAGCGCCGCTGTACAAACACAGAGACGAGGCTGAGCTCCGACGCAGGTTTTAAAGTATCTAAACAGAGTCAGTGATCACAGAGAAACTGCCCACTTAGATCTGCAAACCAAGAGTGAGCTACATGATTAAATATGTGCATGGAGGATTAGCCATCGATCAGCGCTCATGTTTACTTCGACTAAAGAGATATTAACACTCCACATGTTTGTAACCTGTGAGCTCGTTTGAACTAGGACCACACCAGAACTGAACCAGGACTAAAAAAAAAGGACTAAAGCAAGACTAACCCAGGACTCAACAGGTCTTCGTTTAACAGGATTAGCGTGTAACATGCGATTAATCATAATTATGAGGCCATACGAGCTTGTCAAAGCCTGATCCCATCAGATCTCAGAAGCTCAGTGGGACTGGGCCTGGTTACCACTTGGATGGGAGACCAGTGGGAAAATCAGGTGCCACAGGGGGCGCCAATCACACAATAACAATAATGATGCATCAGTTTTATGTAGCGCTTTTCTGGACACTCAAAGACATTTTACAGATCATTATTTATTCACTCCACACCCAGTTGTGGTAAACTACTACTGTAGCCACAGCTGCTCTGGGGCAGACTGACAGAAGAGAGGCTGCCAATATGCGCCATTGGCTCCTCTGACCACCACCATCACTCAAACACACACCACTTTCATTCTAGTCAATGTGGGTTAAGTGCCTTGTCTAAGGAACACAACAAGAGTTTTTTTTTTTTTTTTTTTTCTTAGTGACTGGCGCCCCCCTGTGGCACCTAATTTTCCCTCTGCTTTCCCATCCAAGTACTAAGCAGGTCCGGCCCTGCTGAACTTCTGAGTTCTGACGGGATCAGGCTTTGAACTGTCATTGTGTCCTTATGAAAGGCACTTCACCCACATTGCCTAGTATGAAAGTGGTCTGCGTGTGAGTGATGGTGGTGGTCAGATGGTGCAGATTGGCAGTGTCGCTTCCATCAGTCTGTTTCAGGGCAGCTGTGGCTACAACAGTAGTTTACCACCACCCGGTATGGAGTGAATGAATAATGCTCTGTAAAGCGTCTTTGAGTGTCCAGAAAAGCACGATATAAAACTGATGCATGATTATTATTATTATTATTAAAATGTGAAATACTGCAGAGCTCTAATATATTATTTTTCAGAAGCTACTTGGACTACAGAAGCTACTTTATGAACTGCAGATGGAAACTGCATCTATTTTCACGAGCTAATGTCTCACAGTTTCCCCTAAAGACTAAACTAAACTTGGATGATCGACTAAACATATTCAATAATGAAAACTTTTTTGCTAAGCCTTGCCATGGTGTCACATATTTTCAGATTTAACAAATCCAAATTTCCATGATGCATTCACAGCATATGCAGCTGTATCCCATTTGTGCATGCATTAAACATAAGTAGCTCTCTGGGTGCTCACGTACACACCCATATGTACACATGAATAGACATGACACTGGCACGAGGGACTCTCAAACCCAACACTAAATGATTCATATTTATACAGCGCAACATTTCCATAAAATACACTCTCTGTTCTCTCTGTGTCCTTCAAATGTATATTTGAAACAATAGGCTGAAATTTCTAAGAATATTATACTGAGGAGGATTCAAAGGAAATGTAATAAGGTCCCAGGTTGGATTCTAAGACAGAGTTGGTTTGCATGTTCTTTCTGTGTCTGAGTTGAAAAAAAAAAAAATTGATAAAATTTAGAAATGTAATGTTTCAATGGCAAAATACATGAACAGCTGGAAGAAAGTATAACAAATACGCAAGACAATTTTTTTCCAAATATTGAGTGCGTATACATGAACATCAGTATCCTGGTTATCAGCCATATCCTGGTTACTGCAGTATTCGGGATACTGTGTATACATGTACACTGAGAAACCGGGGTACTCATATCCCTGTGTACATGATCAAATGGAGTATCCCTGCTTCTTGACACGATCTTAATCTCTCAAAAATTATATACTTAATAAAAAAGGAAAAATAGCATAGGAAGCTCGGGAGATTCCTAACCAACAGTAAGGAGCTATAATCCACTACGCAGATCAAACCAAACTTTCCAAACACACTGCAGCAGATTCTTAATTAAAATCTTCTGCATAAATAAACTCAACTTTACAACATATAAACCACTATAGAGCCACATCAGCCCGTTTGATCATATAATTCAGCTTTGATCACATTTGTTTACGTTTTACCGAAATGAAACTTAAAACCACATGGCTCATTTGCATAAACTATAAGCACTGAAAAATCGTCTCGCTCCTTGTGCGCTGATGTGGTTCAGCTTCTGTCGGACTAAAGGACATGACTCAGTGGAATATGACTGTTCTTTCTGTGACAGAGGGATGTTGATGATGATGGTGAGTCTGTTCTGTGCCTTTATCACATTAGAGATGGTGCATGTTCAACTTTTCAGAGATCCTACGAGTGCAGATTGTACATGTGCAGGTGTAGCGCATTTCACTCATTTATGGTCACTTTATTTATGTTGGTCACTTTATTTATGTCACTACTGTTGCGATGAAAAGACTGAAACGTGTTTGTTTTTTGGACATGTGCACTTAACCCACCCAGACCCATTTTTCTTAAAGGAAAATTATGTGTGATATACCAGACCAAATGGACACAGAAAATTTCTGGTGTTTTTTTCAGGATACTTTTTCATACCAGAGATCTGTTTGTTACATATATGTCACATTGGGCGTTAGTGGTAAACTTATCCTTATTTCAAAATAAGTAAACCTGACAGTTATTACTGCTTGGTAACAGAAAATTACCTTTTTTATTTACATTTTCACAACATATATCAAAGCTGTGACTTTAATAGCAAGGTTTAACATAAAATTCGTCTTCAGTTTTGCTTTGCTTCACAAAATATGCAATTGCAAATATGCATCAAAATAAATAACACTGCCTATTTGGGGGCATTCGCAACAAGCTACATAGGTAGAGAACTGAACAACAACTAAAAACAGAAACTGCAAAAAAAAAAAAAAGCTCAAGAGAAATAGAACCCTTGTATCATCAGTACCATGTGTGAAACATTTTCTCAGTTCTTTTGTCTGTTAGTATCTCTAGCCTTTTAGTCTAAGCCAGATGCTAAGACCTGTTTTTTTTCCTCAGTGAAGCAAAGATGGACATCACCTTTCTCACTGAGAGTGGTGGTTGCATGATTTTGCAGAGTTTGCAGTGGCATGCCTGTCACATTTCACAGGCCAGTGTGCAACTTGTTCAGTACGAACATTATCTGGAAGTCCACCACAAACCCTCTTGGGCAGTGGTGGTGGTGGAGATGTGATGGTGTGCCAGAACAAGTAGATGTACCACCTTTGTGAACTCATGTGGTACTTGCACCTTGCAATGTATGCATAAAGGATGTCTACTCCTCACATGAGCGTGTTGTAGTCCTTCACAATGTGTGGCCTCCTAACACACTGTGAAGGATAAGACACCATGTGTGGTGTTATGAACTTTCTGAAGTACTCCAGAGGACTAAGAAGATTGTCTGGATGTGTGACATGTGGTCCTTTGTGCATTCAGGGGTTTCAAAAGGCTTCTTCCTCTAAGAATTTTTTTTTTTCCCTTGGACAGTTTCTTGTTTTTTTTTTCCTAGGATGGATGTATTTTGGTGCCCTGAATTCACGTTTGGTTGTGTACATCATCTGATGAACTTGATTCACTACTGTCTGAATCATCACACTCACTTGACTCGTCACCCTCCCTGTCTTGGCTATTGGGCTTATAAAGAGTTATCAGGGTTTTCATCTGAGCTATCGTCACATCCCTCAAACTCACTATCATCTCCCACGATGGCCTCTAGTGCATCCTGAAGAATGTTGCACTTGTTCTTTTTGCATACTACAAATTAAATAGAAATAAAAGAATATTTATTATTCATGGGATGGTAAAAATTTGTGAGCACTATGTACAGATTTGCAAAAAAGTGTTTTGTAATCCAAACCAAATACTTATTATATTTATATTTACTTATATTATATTATTATAGTATAGTATAGATAATTTTGTGCTTCTGTTTGTTCAGTACACTTTTAATTGATCAGCAGTACATATTTCAACTTAATATAACTGATACAGCTAAATTAATTGGGTGGATTATTACCGTTTTTGTTATTGTGACAAATAGGTCACATCAATTTTTCATTCTTATTTTAAGGCTAAAAGCCCGATGTGACATATATGCTACAGCAATATTTCCCTACCTGGTTTGATATTACTTTCTTCAATAAATATGGTCAGACCAGGTTGAACGCAATATAGGACATGTTATCAAAGCATGGGAACTGTTGACTGTGTTGAAATTACTGTAGTATCAAAAAACAGCTTTTTGAAATGAGCTGCTTCCTTGAAATTTGCATCCAGACAAAACCAGCATTTTGGAGAGCCCACTTCCTGTTAGTGTCACATGACTGTCACATGGTCATCATACAGGATGTTTAGTATACGTTGCTTAGGGACTTAAAGCTTTATTTCTTACCTTAACTCATTATGAGGAAGAGACTGGGGCATTCAAAGTGTTTGTTACACTGTGTCACCGTGGGTTCTTATGGGTTAACTTTATCTTGCAGTAACTGGGATACTACATCTACATGCCACAGTATCCTAGCCTGATTCATCAGATTCATCAGGTCTGACCTCGCAGTGTTAGAATTCGTTCGCTCGACGTTAAGCGGGTACTTTTTTTCATTTAACCAATCACTGCTATTTGGTCGTGACGTATGTTAATGCGCCGCTAACGGGTTTAAATGGTATATTAAGCTTTTCCCAAATCCCGTAGGAAGAAGGGCAATAATGTCTTTCCCCTTGATAAAATTCACCAAACATTCTCTTTGTTCTGGTTTTAAATCTTCGATCTCGGGAATCATTGACAACACAGAAAATATGGCTCTTTGCTGATTGGCTGGTGCCCAAACTTGCATTTTCGGGATTTTTGCGAACCGTCTAGTGTATTTTGATTCCTGACCTAGTTGCTGGAGAGAAATTAAATTGAGCGGAGGCAATAGGTGGCACCAGCCTGACTAACAGTACCCTGGTTACTATCGGAATATACCAGCTACAGTATCCCAGTTTCTCGTAAACCGGGATTCTGCCTTATTTGGGATACTGAAACCGGGATACTGCGTCTACATGCACCATGACGAAACTGGGATACTCAAAAAACCCAATCATAACTGGGATACTGATGTGCAGGTTGATGGATCAGAATTTTCAATTGTTCTTCTACCTCTAGACCGTCTCCCCCGTCACTCTCACTCAATACTGGTACATTTCAAATTGTGTTTTGTCACAGTTCAGGGGGTGCAGACTGACTGAACAACATTCATCAAACAAGCATCAATGAAGCAAAATACAACTCTGAGTCTGTTTTTTGATGAGGGAACAATGTTATAACATGATTAAAAGTCTATCAGTGAAATTACTTTTTCCGCCCCATTAACGATTTTAACATATAAACTTCCAAGTTACCCAGTGATTTTCTGGCGACCTGTTTTGACTTTTCAATATTGACGACCGTCCCCCTCGCGCTCGTCCCATCCCGCTAAAAGCACTACCTATTCAAATATTTGGTTAAACTCATCACCAAATAGGCCGTGTCCAGCTGTCGAGGTATTGTGTTACCGTGCCTACGTGCCTCCCGCCATGGCGTCCCCAGAGCTAAAATGTCTCCCATTGTACAAACCTGTCTATGCGGTAAATGGCTTTTTGGTGAAGTCAGATGGCCTGGGAGTTTGAATGTGCCCACCTGTTGCTAGGGCCCATAATCGCAACACGAATGAGGAATAATAAGCGCAATTAGCCACTGGGGTTGTAATGACAGAATTTGCAACGTTTAGCATAGCGGTGGATGTGTTTAAGACAGAGTGAACGGGCTCGGTGGGAAAGTATGCATGCTGGCGGGGGTCTCGTAGTTTAGAAAAAGAACATGCTATATTTTTCATGATATTCATGATTATTCTATGTTTTGATTTGTTTTTATTATGATTTTAATGTATTTCTTATTCTGTAAAGCACTTTGAATTACTTTGTGTACGAATTGTGCTATACAAATAAACTTGCCTTGCCTTGCCTATATTTTTTGAATAACATTTGATTGGCTGGTAATGTTGGTAACCATTTCCTATTCTGAGCACTGCCAGCTCAGTCGTTGTTAACTTGATCTAAGACATCAGAGGTATAATACTCCCTACGCAATCATAGCCAGATGGAGACTAGACTGGACTGCACTGTACTGGAACGGACTCCACTATCACAATGTCTTAAGGCTTGTTCAGACTGCAACATCAAAAAATGTCCTGGATTTTTCTCTTTCGTCTACTTCTTCTGTATAATAAAATTGCTACATCACTGGATCGTCCCTGATTGGTTGATGTGGTCCGTCTGATGCGAAATGTTCAGCATTTTCAACTTCTGACGCCAATGCCATGGATGCGCATCTAGAGATTCTCCAGATTCGTGCCGTGTTGATACCCGAAGATGCGCTGCAAAATTGCAGGATGTTCTAGACCAGGCATGTCCAACCTACGGCCCGTGGGCCATAGGTTGCCCGCAGGCAATTTTTCTTGGCCCCCAGGCTTCCACGTGAATTGGCCCAAATTACCTTACATCATTAAAGAATTTACTTTTTACTGCAAGTTTTTTGAAAATCTATTTTGATAAAGCAAATTTTTAATATTTAGTGTGTTGTTTTAAGGATCTTAGCATGAATAAAGACTGATGGCTCATTCTACCGTGTTAAACATGCACATATTTCAGTTATTCACTGTACTGAGAATCAGTCTACGGCCCTCGATCTGCCCTCTGCTTCACCTGTGTTCAGATATGTGGCTCTTGGTGAAAAAAGTTTGAACACCCCTGCTCTAGACGCACGCCCACATAGACTTTACATATAAACTGGACGCCTTGACGCACCGGTCTGAACGGGGCTTTAACAGTTCATCTCTCTGGGTGCTGTGTCCTGTACTGACGGTCAATAAACTTTAAAGGGTCCCCACTATTTTTCACTGACAAAATTTCACAACTTTTCCATGGCCTAAAGTGAATTTTCTATGACTTTATGGCACCTACATGTTCAGAATTGATCAGACTTTTAGAGCTAAATATGAATTGTTAACACTTTCCACTCACCTTATGGTTTGGGATTATAGTTTTTAAACATTCAAAATACTGTCAGTGCATTTATTGCCGTCTCATTTAAACAAAAGGACAGACGTTCGGAAATAATCATAATAGCCCATTGTTTCCCAAAGACAGGGTCGCAAGAGATTTTTTTTGGTCACCTTCTCCCAATCTACATACAGGTACAGTGCAATGTACAGTTAGTGCCTGTGAGTCAGCGAATCCTATCTGCCTGCCCTGAACGAGTGCTCCTGCATCTAAAGCTAAAGTTGAGAAATGCTTGCTTGGTTGTCCAAAAAGGAGGGTAATAAATCAGCAAAGGTCAGTGCACTTCAGGATACTTACGGAGACCTTTTATTGCTGGTTAAATTACTGTTTTTCATTGTTTAAAACTTGAGTAATTCTAGTTGTCCAGAGACACAATCACTCAGTCAACAATAAAATATCCTCATTATTGTTCAATAATGGTCAAATCCATCTCCAATTTGTGATTTACGAATAATGTCTATTGACTTGGGTCGCAAAGGTTTGGGACTTTTAAAATATGGGTCCCTAGAAAAAAGTTTGGGAAACACTGTAATTGCCTCATGAGAACTTAACAGAACGGTGCAGTTACGTGAAAGAGATACTAAAATTCCATGACATTTCCAGGCCTGTAAAATGACATTTTCAATTTCCATGACTGTGGCAACCCTGGTTTTACCTGAATAAGAACTCCAGTCTAATGTCTCTTTTTTCAACTCTCAGGCTACTTCAGTTTATTCTAAAACAGTAACTTTTTGTTTCTGCACCGCTGACCCGTCCGAACACTTCCAGAGCTCTCGCACACAGAACATTCATGCTACAGGCAATGTGGGTGAAGTGCCTTGCCTAAGGACACAACAGTTTCTGCCACGGTCTGGTATGACCACAACAACATATTTTTCTCTGAGTACAAGTTTAAAGATGCACTGCGAGGAGAGTATGAGACCTGATTGTGTCCAGAGAGATATTGCTTTGCCTTGAATGTTTCGCAGTATGGCATTAAACGTACTGTATCTTGTTTTACGGGTCAAGTAAGTGATGCAAGTGAGAGTAGGGACGTGCAAATATACTGAAATATCAATATATCTTATTGTTTAATGTGATGATACAGTATCGACATCGAGGACTGCTGTATCGATATATCGCTAAGAGTACTTTTTGGTGTATTTTATTTAATTACTTTGTTACAGCTACAGTTTTGCTGCTTGTTTAGAGGAAGGAAACTCATTTATGTGACACATTTGACATTTTCACTGTTTTGAGGATTAAAATATTTGTGTTTCATATTCACTTTGCACAAGAAGTGGTTTAACAAAAACTTTTAGAATCACAACCATTTGAAATATATCGTATCGAATTGAAAGTGCACATCTATCATATCGTGGCCTATGTATCGATTTTTTATTTATGTTTATTATGGACATCACAGTTGCATTAGACAAGCCAGATGCATTGCTTTGAGTGTTTTAGCACAAGTGCTAGTTTTCAACACCTGTCCATATAAAAATATAAACTACATGCATAAAAACAGAGAATACAAGACACATAAATTACATACAGATAAAATATATACAGTAGATTTTCAGATTTTGATTGGAAACATACAATAATTTTAATTTCCTTTTAAATTTGTTGTAGTTGGTTTCCAATTTTAAATGAGCTGGTAAACCGTTCCACAGACTGGCCCCTTTAAAAGAGAACGAGGACTGACCAAGAGCTGTCCTGTACCGAGGAACAACACAATTACCACGAGTAGCACCTCTTGTGTTCGCTCTGTGTGAACATTTTATGGTCCTGGCAAATTCTGAGTGTAATCGTGTATCGCGGTTAAGACACTTAAAAAATAATTAAAGATTATTAAAATTGATAAATTTTCAAAGTTAAAGAGTTGATGTTTCTTTGTAATTTCACAGTGGTGCCAGTTTTGGGGCTTTTTGTCAAGGATCTTAAGGGTCAGTTTGTATAATGAACAAAGCTGTTTCAATGTGGTTGAGGAGCCTGGGACCATGAGGTGATACAATAAGACAGATGAGAGAAGATCATTGCGTTCATGAATAGCTTAGAAGTGTGGAGTGATAGATCTTTACGTATGAAACGAAAGCAACTGAGACTAGTCTTAATCTTCTTCACCAGGTATTTTGTGTGACCGGTAAATTTTAAATTTTCATCTAGAATGTATGTATCGTATCAGCAACTTCTTAATGATACCCAGCCCTAGTGAACAGGCAACCCTGCTCACAGTAAACCAGTAATATGTTTGAATACACTGACGTAGGAGCTCTAGTTGGCGTCCTTATTTGGACCACGTCACTGTGACTTGCGCCTTCCTGATTCGCTGGGTCCGTGACATTGGTCATGTGATGCTATTGCGGAAAACACTTTAAACAAACCAGAGAGAAATGGGAAAACGCGGAGCTAGAACTACTTGCACAGAACAGACTCACCATTAGCAGAACACCCCTCTGTCACAGAAAGAACACATATATTCCATTGAGTTGTGTCCTTTTTAAGTCTGACAGAAGCTGAACCGCATCAGCGCACAAGGAGCGAGCTGTTTTTTGAGTGCTCAGTTTATGCAAATGAGCCATGTGGTTTTACATTTCGTTTCTGTAAAACATAAACAAATACGTGGAAAGCTGTGTGGACAGGGAAGGCTCGCAGACACAGAAACGACGTGTCTGGAACCAAATAGTTTCTGATATGGTGATTCGTTTCAGTGTAAACGTAACCTCTGAAAGTACATGAAAATACTCCTCTGTGTTTTTAAAGTCTACATACATTGACCAGCTCTGATTGTTTCAAATCTCAAACTACCTACAAAGTATTTCTTGCATATCAAAAACTTCAAAGCATAGGCAAATTTTCCATTTCCATTCTCCAGACGACCAAGACGCATTTTTATACAGTGCATATGTACCCAGAGTTCATTGCTGCAATTGTGCATATGTTTACCATTACCACCACGACGCTAACATCGTACATTTGTTGAACTGCCTGGAGTAAGACGCGGCCGCCATAACAATAAAACTCGCTTTCTATTTGCATCTGCTGCGGCCTAGTCACGCACGCTCTCCCCAGCCCACGCGCGACATTATACAAAGAATAAACCCTGGCATAGACCATCAATCCCAATGTTGATTTCCCTTTACCTTGACTTAAAGCAGTTTTCCTTACAATGGCCGTACATCTGCGACCATGTGACCCGTCTGGTGAGCGCGATTTCCATTTGAATGCAAACACGATTCAGCTGTTTGGGAGCAGGGGGATGAAGAGAAATCGTTACTAATTTGCTCAAAGGCACGCGGGTAGTCATAGAGTCTGGAGGATAAAGGAGGGCCATGATAAGAATATCTGATTACAGCACGGAAATAGTGGCAGGCGAGGAAGGAATCTATCGGAGAACAACTGGGCACAGCGGCCTAATCGATGCGGTCAGGAGACGGGGCAGGGGTTGGAACGGGGAGAGTTTTGCTTGAGTTTGAAAGAATTATGAGCTTAAAAGTGCACCACCTCGTCTGCATGGATTTAAGGCTGTGCAGTTAATCGAATTTTGGTCGTGATTTCGATTTGTGTGTCAACTGATCTCCAAACTCAACGTTGAAACGATTTAAAGCTTAACAAAGTTTATTTTTGGACATTTTTTTTTATATAAGTAAGTATATTAATTTTATTTATATTTTATTTTGTAGAACAGCTGGATATATAGCTATATTTTTGATACATTTTTGTTTTTCTATGCCTTATTTCATGTTCAAAGTCTATTTTATTCATTTTATGTTTTATACATCGCAAAATTGCTCTCGGTTCATATTTGTAGCCTTCAAAAGTTTTGCGTAAAAATGCTGAATAAATGCAAATTGATCTTTTTTAGTCATTTGTAGCATTTAACTGCTAAAAATACCCTGCAAATGTGCACTTGTACAGTGAACAGGGCCTCCTCATCACAGATCTGACCCACTTGCTTCCCCCACATCAGAAATGCTACACAGTGGACCTTTAACATAATCAAATCAAAAACAAAATATTGAAAATGTTATAATGGAGAATGTATCTAGTCTGTAATTATATATATTTTTTGACTTGTACATTCATTCCAAACCTGGGGTAAGGACCCAAAAATCGGTGACCAAATGATTTTCAGAGAGTCCCCAGAGGTTTAGATTTTAATGAAAAGATGGTACGTTAATTACATCTATGAAGAAGCCTTAGGCTACGTTCAGACTGCAGGGCTTAATGCTCAATTCCGATTTCCGAAATCCGATGTTTTTGTGAGGTCGTTCACATTTCCAATTAAATGCAACTTGTATGTGAACTACAGTGTGAACATTAAACGGCCCGAAAGTGTCCCGCATGTGCACGGGAGACACGATGATGTCAACCGCAGCGAGCGTCTCTGTGTTTACGGAAGTTGTCCAAACATGGACGTGAGCATCGAGCACCTGGAGATTATAAAGTTTCTCTCGTACCCGAGCCAGAACATGAACAACTTACTTGTTTTAAAAGAGGAGATTGAGAAGGAGAAGGACGAGGTTTTTGGTCGTGGTGTTTTGTGGGACAGCGGCAGCGACGTCCGTTGAAAGGAACGTGTGGATGTGGAGACGTAGCCAAGAGTGGTGAGTGGTGATGTGCTTCACTTCAGTGACACGGAGTTCATTAACAATTTTTGCCTACTTCAGCGCAGAATAGTGACATTTGTGGCTTGTTGATAACGTGTAGGTAGATGAATGCGCTTTGGCCGTTCACACTGAAGTCGCATGTCAAAAGATCGGCTATGTATCGGTGTCAGGAGCACATATCCAAGTGTCCTGGGTCACATTTGAAAAAATCTGATCTGTGTCGTTCAGACTGTCATTAAAAGATCAGATACAGGTCACATAGAAGCCAAAAAATCAGATTTGAGTCACTTCAGGCTGCAGTCTGAATGCAGCCTTAGTGTTCTATAACATATCTGTATTAACCCAATTCCAAATCCATATCCACTTTATTTCTATAGCACATTTTACAAACAAAGCAGTTTCCAAGTGCTGCACAGAGATCATAAAATGAAGACAACAAAAAGGTAAATTGCGAAAATTTGGTCATACCGGTCCTAAAACAATAGCAAATAAGTAAAATAAATAAAAGACACAGAAGCCCACACAACTCACGTGTTGTTAAAAGCCAGAGAATAAAAGTGGGTCTTAAGACGAGACTTAAAACTCTCCACTGTGGGGGCTGTTGGGACGTGGGAGGGCAGAATCTTCCAGAGTTTGGGGCCGGCCACAGAGAAAGCCCTGTACCCCCTGGATTTAAGTCTTAAGACCTCAAAGCGTGTGCGGGGGTGTAAATCTGGATGAGATCCAAGACCTACTGTGGGGCCAGTCCATTTAAAGCTTTAAAAACAAACAATAAAATCTTAAAATGAACTCTAAAATAAACTGGAAAACACTAAAATCAAAGTAATGTGCTCATGTTTTTTGTTTCAGTTCAGTTCTTTATTGTCATTGTCATATTCAACCACAATGAAATTATGTTACAGCATCACCTTAACCGCATAGTGTATTAAAAGTGCATAATAATAGTATAACTTTTCAGATATGAGAAAGATGCTGGGGTTGCTAATGTCCGTATCTGCAGGTAAAATAAGGGTCACTGGAAGAAAAAAGGTTGGAAACCACTGGACTACAACCAATGTTGGGGAGTAACAGATTACATGTACCGGAGTTACATAATCAGATTACAAATTATGAGTAACTGTATTCAGTTACAGTTACTGTTTCAGTGAGTGGTAATTGGATTACAGTTACTTTGTTAAAATAAATGGATTTTCCTGTTTTCCTGTTTTCACATTTTGGGCCACTCATTGCTGGAAACTATACCAGGTCAAAAACCAGGTCTAAACTAGATCTAAACCAGGACTAAAACCAGGTCTAAACCAGGACTGAAACCAGGTCTAAACTAGATCGAAACTAGGTCTAAAACAAGGTCTAAACCAGGACTAAAACCAGGTCTAAACCAGGACTAAAACCAGGTCTAAACCAGGACTGAAACCAGGTCTAAACTAGATCGAAACTAGGTCTAAAACAAGGTCTAAACCAGGACTAAACCAGGACTAAACCAGGTCTAACCATGTCTAAAACAGGATTTAACATCTTTTTATGTTCTTTTAGCAGACAAAACATCTTATGTTACGATAATCTAGTCTTCTCTACAGCAAACCAAGTAATCCAAAGTATTCAGATTACGTTACTCACCTAAAGTAATTGAATGGATTCTGAATTTACAAACTACATTTTGGTGTATGTAATCTGTAATCTGTAGGGGAATACATTTTAAAAGTAACCTTCCCAACACTGACTACAATTATTAATGACATTATTATTTGTATTTACGGGTTAATGATTGGCTTCTGGGGTTTAGGTAGTGACCGTTCAGATCAGAGAGAAGCTTTTTAAGTTAGAACGTGCTGGATTTCATCATTGATACTGGCAACCCAGACAAGTGAGGCTCATTCTGCGCCTTGATTGAGAACCAAAAATACCAAATAAATGTGACACGTCCAATATCTTTGTACTGAAATATAAACCAACCTTACAATTGTTATCAGTAAAAGTTATATTTGGTTTGAACATGTCTGTGTCATATCTGGAGGCACAGATAAGCGAAGCAAATCTCACTTACAGTTATTATAAAACACATCTACAGGTATCACTATTTAGCTCGAGGAAAACTTGTCGACATCTCCCGCAATCCCCCCCCCAAGCCCCTCCGCTCTATCCCCTCACATCTCATCCAGAACACCATCCCAATTCTCCCATCTGTCTGCCTGAGAGTGGCTTTTCCAAACGTCACACTTGGCATTCCGACGATTCCTATCCTCCAGATCGCGCCCTTCTGCCACATGCATTATTTAACCAGCTCAACACGGCGACGGCTATTGGTAAAAATAACATGGCAAGGTTCTAGAAACAGTCTATTACAGCTCGATGCGGCGCTGAATAATATATGGACACGTAGGGCGGACTATGGAGGAACACAGGAGGCGGTAAGGCGAAGTGCGGATGGATAGGTAAGTGCACCGGTGTGAAGAGGAGTGTAAGAAAATGGCCTTGGAGATGAGAACGGAGAGAAGTAGAGATGGAAGACCCCAGGTGAAAAGTGCGCGACTCAGAGTAAGGACAGGGAAGGTATAAGTGTGCTGACATGGCTGCATCGCATGGCGGGGTCAAGAGGGGTGTAAGGGAAAATGGGGATGCCAGATCTCATGAGAAGAACGGACAAAAAGCCGGGCTTTAAAGTGGCTAAAGAAATGAACAGGCAATGATGGTAGGGAAGTTCTGGAGTGTGGGAAGTTGCCAGGTGAATCTTATGATCTTTCTGTTCTTACAACTGCAAACTAAAGAGGAGTTATTATGCAAAATTGACTTTTTAGAGCATTCTAAAAAATCCCACACACCGTCTTTCTTGCAAAATGTGAGATTTATTAGGACATACAGTACAGGGTGACCATATTTCCCTTTGTGAAAACACGGACACCTTACCGGGGGTGGAAGTTGGAGCCTCGACATTGAGCTAGTCTCACCTCACCTGTGCACATGGCCTCCCACTTGTCCCGACCGGGCCGGAAAACTGAGAATTTCTTGTTCAAGTCACTGTTAAATACACATTTGTTCTTCGGCGTGTTGCAGACTGACCGACTGTTTGTGTCTGCTCGCTCCTTCTAAGTTGCAGAGAGCTACGAGAGACGCTCAATTTAATGGCCCCAGTGAAAGGAAATGAAAACCCGGACATTTCCATCACTTAAAAAAAAAAAAAAAACGGACGCCCAGGACAGGATGCAAAAAACGGACATGTCTGGGGAAAGACAGATGTTTGGTCACCCTAATACAGTACAACTTTATGCACTAGGCCTTCATCAGACAAATAGAGTGAGAGTTCAGGTAGCCATCTTAGGCCCTATTTACACTAGTACGCATTCAAATCGTTTTCATTGTGGATGCAGTGTTTGTCCACACTAATCTGATGGAATAAGGCTCCAGAGACAGAACGATCTGATGCCACCATCTCCCACGAATTCATCTGAGTACAGACCTGATTGGGCACTGTGTGGACGCCTGAAAACGTTGATACGCTGATGTAGGAGCTCTAGCTGCGTCCTTATTGGACCACGTCACTGTGACTTGCGCCTTCCTGATTCGCCGAGTTTGTGACATCGTTGTGTGACGCTATTGCGGAAAACGGTTTAAACAATCCAATCTTAAAATCCAGTGTTACGTTTAGTAACAGCTGAACCTCGTTGTCAGTCCACGAAAAGACAACAACTGCAACTTCAGACACGGTGCTCTACTTCCTTGTTTTTACCGCCCACGTGACTTCATGACATCTGTGATGTCAGCCTAGTGATGTAACTGCCGTTTCAGGCCGTTTCGCGTTACTGTGTGTATAGGGAAGGGTTTGATTGTGGACACAGAAACGACGTGTCTGGGCGCAAATCCTTTCTGATACGGTGATTTGTTTCAGTGAAAACGTAACTTTAAACGGAGTGTGGGAAGCACCCAATTTATTGCAGGACATGCGGGGTATTTCGTATATGAAGATACATTTATGCTCCGGTTCTATTTGATCTGTTGGGTGGATGAGTAATTGCCTGAGTTTTCTGTTACAGTTTCACTCGTGTGTTGATATTGTGTTTTCTCATTGCCCTCTGCACTTTTTCTTTTTTATACCACTGATGCACGGTAATGTTACCATGCCTGTGCTCTTTTCCTTTTTATTTTTGTCTTTCTGGCTCTGTTTTTCTTTCTCTCTAAGATTAAGAACTGCAGTAGCTCTGTTTCCCATGTTTTTAAGGCTGTAAAAATCTGGTTTAACGCCGTTTCCGATGTTCTATCCTGGAAGATCAGCCCCTCACCCGAGATCCAAGCTCAATTCAATACGGAGCACCCACTTCTCCTGTAAGGTCATCCAGCAATACCACTTGAAGGACGGCTAAAACTCAAGAGTACGCCCTTTCGATTTTCTATCAAGTACAAAAATAAATTCAGCTATTTAAAAACTGCCAAATCTCTCATCATTCCCAAACACGTCATAATTAAACGTGATTTTCCCATCATGGTTTCCCTGAAGGCGGTCTGGATTCTACCGCCTCTATCTCTCCTCGGCGCATCTCCTCATCTCTCCCCGTGCGCCAGCCAAACCCTGTTACTGCCGGCGTATTTGTTGATAAGCGCGGTCAAGGGAGCGGGCCAGGGTTGCTTCTGCAGGCTCCGAACAGCAGATTGAAAAGATGTTAGCTAGCCGAGCGGTTAGCGTCGGGGTGAGGGAGAGGAAACCACTTCTATTTGCAAAAAGCCTCCGCGGAATGCTAAAGACGCCCGCAGTCTCTTAGGGTTGTCAAAAGGATTGAAAAAAAATCTGATAATAATGCGAAAATAAACTACTACATACTAGGGGTGTAACGGTCAACAAAAGTCAACAAAAATCACGGTTCAGTACGTACGTCGGTTTTGAGGTCACGGTTTGGTTCATTTTTGGTACAGTTTGGGAACAAAATGCCGAACCGTTTGCTTGTTGTATTTGTGTTTTTATTAAAGCAACAATTAGTTTTAACATTATACAGACGAGAAAATAAAATATGCTGCTTGGTAATGTTAATAAGT
Source organism: Boleophthalmus pectinirostris (assembly GCF_026225935.1). NCBI lineage: Eukaryota > Metazoa > Chordata > Actinopteri > Gobiiformes > Gobiidae > Boleophthalmus > Boleophthalmus pectinirostris. Next base: position 6,254,751 of record NW_026571018.1, on the reverse strand, counting down.
TACATCAAATATTCTCAAATAAGCAACACATTTATGAAATATTATAAGAAATAAATTCATCAACATTATTTTTCAAGTGTTCCTCTACTTTGACTTTTTTTTTTTTTTTTCCCCCATTGTTGGAGTAGCGGCACTTTACTATTTTTTAAACATTCCGCATACTTACATACTTATGACGTGTTGGAATAGTGATACTAAAAAGTGACGGAAAATCGGCACGTCTAAATAAAGGCGTGTCGTCATGAAGGCATGTCGGCATAGGTGGCGGACCACTTATGATTTCAAACCTATTTGCATGGAGACAAGTACCATGCCAATTTACAGATCTGATTTGTGGAGAGGTATTGTTTTATTGTAAAAAAAAAAAAAAAAAAAAAGACATGCCAAACTGTGGTAGCCTGATTCATCAGCCGGTTTCACTTTGTGGAAACTGTCTGACCTCGCAGCATTAGGCGGGTACTTTTTTTATTTAACCAATCGCTGCTATTTGGTCATGACGTATGTAATGCGCCACTAACGGGGCTAACTGGTATATTAAGCTTTTCCCAAATCCTGCAGGAAGAAGTAATAATGTAATAATAACGTCTTTACCCTTGATAAAATTCACCAAACATTCTCTTTGTTGTAATTGTGTGGTTGTTGGATCCTAACAGCGGAAAACGGCTTGAGAAATGTGTTTGCGAACTCCATAGATGCAAAAGGGAATCAGATGTGTGTGACTGCAAACCTCTGTTCAAACTGTTTCCCTTCCCCACAGAATTGAAAAATAGTGAAAGGTGAAGGCGATGGGCAGTATTGATCCACGAGAAGGACCAAAAAGGAAACCTTTGACTGCTTAAATCATCCCCGAGTTTGCGGCGAACATTTTGTATGTGGAGTTCCATCAAAGAGGGATCCCGTTTGTTAACCGAGAGGTACAGAAGATAAACAGACTGAGGTCGCACTTTCTTGTTCTTGTGGTTTTACAGCCACATCACGTCTTGGTCTCTTTGCAGTGGAATTGTTTCTTGGCAAACATCTGATGGTGGTTGAGTGAGGGATCGGGATTTTTCTTTGTTGGTGCTCCACATAAAAAAGTTCGCTGCAAACTCAGGATGATTTCTTAAGCAGTCAAACGTTTCCTTTTTCGTTCTTCCTGTGGATCACACCTGCCCATCGACTTCACCTTTCACTATTTTTCAATTCCTTTGGGAAGGGAAACAGTTTGAACGGAGGTTTGCAGTTACACAGATCTGATTCCCTTTTGTATTTATGGAGTTCGCAGACAAATTTCTCGAGCCGTTTTCCACTGTTAGGATCCAACAACCACACAATTACGATGTTCGAATCCCAAAACTAAAATATGACAATATCAGAACCAGAAACAAAAGTGATATGGTTCAAAAGACTTGAAAAGTTCGGCTTTGTCAGTAGACGCATCCCACTGGGAAAATAAACATGGAGGTTTGATGCTCACTTTTTCGGAAAATCCTTCCCAGTATGTATTGCGCAATGACCAGAAGTCCGAAATTCTTGATGCATCTATTCCTTCTTGAAACTCAGTGTGACATTTTACTACCATGACAACACTAGTCTCTCTGCATGTATTTTTCTCGCTCGTAGGATCTTGCGACGTCTGCCTCGTTAGCATGGGCCGTGTTCTCTCTCAGCTCAACGGTGTTTAACAGTTGTAGAAGCAGGAACAATGATGTGTATTCTTAGCACGGCTGTTTTGGAGCTGGCAAAGAGCCGAGCAGGTGAATGGAACCGAGCAGTGGGCTATAAGAAGCAAATATATTCATAATACTCACGCAACATTACACACATTTTGGGATGATTTAAGGAACAAATCTGCATTCTTTTGGCTTTAATACTCTTTTACACATGCTTTAAATCATCTTGGGATAAGTATTTCACGCTTTCTGACTAAAATGATGGTCCATTTTTATATTTTACACTACTTTTTATCCATCTTATAATGATAATATTAATCAGAGTTTTGTTTTGTTTCATTCACACATGTTTAACACACAGATCTCGTATTTTTAGTCTGAGTTCTCTCACACAGAAAACACTCGGTTCCAATTTGTGATGTCATGTGGTAACACCGGAAGTGCTTCACTGTTTTTAAACTCCATCATACACATTACTATAATAATTTGGATCATTTTAGACTTGGAATCTCAACTGAACAAAAGGTAAAAGCAGGTCTCTCCAACCTTTTTCCTCCGGTGAGCTCCTTTACAAAACATAAATGCCACAGAGCTAAAAAATTGAGATGATTCTAAGAAAATTGAGATGATTATGAGAAAGAGGGTGAACCTTTGGGTGCAGAAAGACGCCTATAAAACATAAACCACTGTCCATTTATTAGTGCACAAAGTTGGACTTCAGAATTATACATTTACAAAAGTAAAAAATATATACATATGTTTAAAAAAAAAAGGTATTTCCCTCTTTTTTCCCTACATTTATTTACGTATTATTAGGTTTGGGGAATAAAAAATGGCCACATTATATTACTAAAATTGTTTTTCTCTGTGACATCTGCTTTATGTGCACAAAAACATAAATGAAATGTTATTCAGCACAATGTTAGAATTCAGAAATCCCTTGGCGAGCTACTTGGACGGAGACGGAGAGCTCTGGAGACTCCTGGGTAAAAGGTCACTGTTAACTTGAAAACTACCTGTAATGACATCACAAGGTGGAACAGAGCATTCTGAGGTTTGGAGATGTGGACAGACTAATAAAACAGGATTAATCAAACGTGTGTGAATGAAAGAAAATACAACTCCAGGTTTTTGATGAGGTAACAACAATAAAACATGGCTTAAAGGTCACAAGAGATCAACCAATATTATGATCAATGTAAGAGATTCATTTTCTTCCCCATTTTTCCCTCGCCTTATTCATCAGTCAGTTTCACTTCGTGGAAACCGTCTGACCTCGCAGCATTAGAATTCGTTCACTCAATGGTAGGTGGGTACTTTTTTAAAAATTGAACCAATCACTGCTATTTGAAGAAGGGAAATAACGTCTTTCCCCTTGATAAAATTCACCAAACATTCTCTTAGCTCCGGCTTTAAACCCTCGATCTCGGGAATCGTTGCCAACATAGAATGTATGGCTCTTCGCTGATTGGCTGGTGCCCGAACTTGCACTTCCAGGGTTTTTGCAAACCGTCTAGTGCACAGGTGTCAAACATAAGGCCCAGGGGCCAGATCCGGCCCTCCAAGACCTTTAATGTGGCCCTTGGGTGATTTTCTACTAAAATATTTTAATTATATTTTCTATTAAAATATTGTTAATTTTCTGTTAATTTTCAGCAGCGTCTCCAGCGTCTGTGTACGTGGCCCCTCCCACCAAACGCTCTTAAAGGACGATCGTTCTGACTGTTGACCGTGACACCCTCATCAGAAAAATGTCCAACATGAGAAAAGTGGAGACGAGTGCAGGATTTTACAAGAAAAATGGACTTATTCTTATTTGCAAACAAGTTCATGTTAAAACATTGTGTTGAAATTGAATTTTTCTGAAAGTTTCAGGTTGTTCATAATATTATAATATTATAAGAAAGAGTTCATCAATTAAGAAAGATTTCTGTAATAGATTCATTTCTCTGCACAAATATTTGAACTTATTGTTATTTTTGGGGTTTATCTAACATGAGTTTTCTGATCCGGCCCCTTTGGGATCAAAGTAGGTTGGATACGGCCCCTGGACCAAAATGAGATTGACACCCCTGGTCTAGTGTATTCTGATTCCTGATCTAGTCGCTGGAGAGAAATGAAATTGAGCGGAGGCACTAGGTGGCGCCGGCCTGGCAAATATTTCCCTACTCTAGTGTAAAATGTCTTACTCAAGGACACAACAAAATAGACAATGAAGGTAGAATTGATCATCTGACCTTCAGGTTGGTAGACAAGTGCACTAACTGAACTTAGAATATAAAATAAATAAATTACAAAATGAAAACACCTTTTCCCCATTGATTGATTATAACAAACAACTGTTACCTGTACCTATTAATCTACATTTGTAAACAAAGTAAAATTACGTTAGAGTATTACCAACCTTTTGAACTTGTACTCGCACCCCTTTGGTATTGAAAATTGTATTAATAAGAGACACAGTTTTGCTTTTATCAATAACTTGTTAAAACACTTGTAACAATTAAGCAGCAGGGGGAAAAATGTGTTAAAAGCATTTCCTTCTAATCATCAGCCCACGCTATTTTAACTTGAAGGGGGAGGGGTCACCAAATTGCATTCTTTATCCAGCACGAAGTTCAGCCTGATGTTAATAGCCACGCTGTTTTAAGCAGCCCAGGGTTAAACTGATCTTGTAGAGGTTTCACACATGGAAGTGAATGCTGAAAGGTTAGGGCTGCACGGGCTCACCTCCTCGACTGCGTACAGGGAGAACAAGATTAAGATTGGCTTTCAGCGCTTGTTCAAATCAATCTGGGCCAGAACTGGGAGATGCCTGGCACTTTTCACAATCCTCAACAACAACTTGAGGCAAACTGTACAGAATTCTAAACAGGGACATTTTGGAACATTCGCAGCTCGGTACCAGCTCGTAAAATGCACGTTGTGTTTCTGTGAGGTGCCAGTTGTTTGGGAAAACAGAACAGTCACACCAGGTCTAAACTTGGATGAAATTGCACTTAAACCATCGTTTTATTGTTTAAAATGTCCCTATTGAGCTATTTTCTGATCTATGTTATAAACAGTGTTGGGGAGTAACAGATTACATGTACTGGAGTTACATAATCAGAGTACAAATTATGAGTAACTGTATTCAGTTACAGTTGACTGTTTCAGTGAGTGGTATTTGGATTACAGTTACTTTGTTGAAATAAATGGATTACACGGCGGTATTTTCCTCTTTTCACATTTTGGGCTATATCCCCCCCTTTTTTTTTTTTTTTTTTCGGTAATTGCACTCATTTCTGGAAACTAAACCAGGTCTAAACCAGGTCTAAAACCAGGTCTAAACCAGGACTAAAACAGGATTATAACAGGACTACAGCAGGACTAAAATCAGGTCTAAACTAGAACAGTTACTCATAATTTGTACTCTGATTACATAACTCCGGTACATGTAATCTGTTATTCCCCAACACTGGGTACTACGTGATATCACACATGACTGCCCTGATTATAGTCCGGTGTTTCTGAGGCGTTTATACCCGTTAGACCAATCACACTGTTCCTCATATGTCCAGACTCTTCCACGTTCTCTTCTTTAGTCTCTGTGTGCCCAGTTTGATGTGTCTCACTCTGAATTGAGTCCTACACAGTATCAGTCTGGGACAGCTCTCGCCGAAAGCGATTGGAAAAAGCGGACCGTCATGACGATTATTTGACTCTGAATGGTGGAAGTGTCACAACAGTGGAACGAGCTGAAAAATCAAACTTTTGTTATATCCAGTGGAGAGAAAAGCACAGACATCTTCCCTGTCCACAAATGCACAAGGCGATTACTTTCTGCACATTTTTCACAAACAAAATAGTCTGTATTGACGCTAAAATAGTCTAAAGTACGTCTGTCGATGTTGCTGTGTTTGTTCACTGAGAGCTTCACCCTTGAGTTTTTGCACAATCCTCAACTGTGATTGGTCGCCTGCACAATTATCAACGAGCGCATACCAAGATGGACTGTTGTGAGTTTGTAAACCCACAAATATCACAAGAATCCATCTTGTTGTGCAAAGTTACTAGCCTGATTCATCGGCCAGTTTCACTTCGTAGAAACCATCTGACTTCACAGCGTTAGGATTCGTTTGTTCGACAGTAGGCTGGTACTTTTTTAATTTAACCAATCGCTGCTATTTGGGGGATAACTGGTATATTAAACTTTTCCCAAATCCCGTAGGAAAAGGACAATAACGTCTTTTCCCTTGATAAAATTCACCAAACAGTCTCTTTGTTCCGGAGTGAAATAGTATTTTGACCCCCATAGTATACTGACCCTGGGGTGAACATACCACTATAGTAAAGTGACCCCCCCTATAGGATTTTGACTCCCCTTACTTTTTTTTTTAGTAGTTACTTATATGATCATTATTTTTCATGTAATTCACTTTTTAAATATATTGCTACATATTCACTTTCTTTTAAGGTATTATCGCATTAATATTCAAAGTTTTTCTATAAAATTGAAGTTCTTTATTAATAAAATATAGATTTTCGTAGGGGGGGTCAATATTCTATGGAGGGGTCAACATACCATAATAGGATTCTGACCCCGGGGTCAAAATGCTTATATGGTATGTTGACCTCACCGCGGGGTCAAAATCCTACACCACACCGGCTATAAATCCTCTGTCTTGGGAATCGTTGCCAACACAGAATGTATGGCTCTTCGCTGATTGGCTGGTGCCCGAACTCGCACTTTGGGGTTTTTGCGAACTGTCTAGTGCAGGGGTGTCCAAACTTTTTTCATCAAGGACCACATCTCTAAACACAGACGAAGCGAAGGACTGATCAAGGGCCGTAGACTGGTGCTCAATACTGTACAGTGAGTAACTGAAATATGTGCATGTTTAACACGTTAGAATGAGTCATCAGACTTTACTCACGCTAAGATCCTTAAAACAACACACTAAATATTAAATATTAGCTTTATTAAGGTAGATTTAAAAAAAAAAATAAAAAACTTGCAATAAAAACTTAATTTTTCATTGATGCAAGGTCATTTGGGCCAATTCACCTTGAAGCCCGAGGGCCAAGAAAAATCTGTTTGAGGGCCGCATTTGGCCCATGGGCCGTAGTTTGGACATGCCTGGTCTAGTGTAATCTGATTCCTGACCTAGTCGCTGGAGAGACAAAAAATTGAGCGGAGGCACTAGGTGGCATCAGCCTGACTACAAAGTTAGAGTTTAGCAGCTCAATTTTAAAGTGGTTGTGGGCGGAGTTCAGGTTTAATCCCACTTTAATGGATTTACAAAAAAAAAAAAAACGTAAATGAAAAAAATTACAACTACAGGTATGTTTTTGACAAGGGGACAACATTTCTCCCTGAACACAGCCACCAAAGTCATCCATTCAGACTATTGACCACATATTCTGCTTCGTTTTTCCAAGTCTATTTGCCCGTCTAAACCGTTTGCAAAAGACAGATAGCAGCTTCGGTCTAGTTTTTTTTCTCCATTTATAGCCAGAATCCACTAGAAGACATCACTCGAATTCTGAGAGTCTCTCATATCTGCCATGCCAGCGTGCCTCCATTGCCTGTGCTTGTTCCTGTCTTGCTTGTGTTGTTTTTCTGAAGGTGTAAACAGCCCCGCTCTCACTGCAGATCTCCAGCTGTGCCCGAGCAGCTTCAGACCCTTTTAAACGGGACACGAGTGCAATCGCTCCATCTCGCGCCGTCATCGAGAATCAAGCTGTTTTTGAAATAAATGGACGCTAAACTAATTTCCTTTAAAGTGCGTGTGACAGGCTTGAGTACTCATTTTACGAAAAAGTACAGTTAAAGGCGCTGTACCAGAAAACAGAACTAGTTGGTTTTAAACAGTTTGCAGTGGTTTAGAGTTATTCTTTAAGTATCTTATGTATTCTGAGCATCCTGTGCAAGTGCTTTTTACAGCTTTCAAAGGCCAAAGACATAATGTTAACAACAACTACCATGCTTACGTGCACTTAATAATGCCATAGTCTTAGGTTACGTTCAGACTGCAGCCTGAAGTGACCCAAATCTGATTTTTTCGCCCCGATGCGACCTGTATCTGGTCTTTTAATGACAGTCTGAGTGACACAGATCCGATTTTTATCAAATGTGACCCAGGCCACCTGGATACGTGCCCCTAAAACTGATACATATCTGATCTTTTGACATGCAACTTCAGTCTGAATGGTCAGGTCGCATTCGTCCCACCTACACATCATCAACAAGAAGGCCCCAAAAAGATGTGTTTCCTCCTGCGAGAGTGGTACAAGTAGGCGCTCACAAATGTACACAAACGTTCTTCTCGTCATACGAAAATTGTGTCTGTGTGACACTATTTGTGACAGTGAAACAGTGAAGCACATAACAATCCCACCACTCTTGGCTGCGACTCTGGACCCACACGTTCCTTTCTATGGTTGCTGCAACTGCCCAACGAAACGCCATGGGGAAAAAACTTGTCCTTCTCCTTCTCAATCTCCTTAAAACAAAAAGCTGTACATGTTTCTGGCTCCTGGTACGACTGCAACTTTAAAATCTCCAGGTGCTCAATGCTTGCGTCCACGTTTAGGTGACTTCCGTACATCGTCGTGTCCTCCGATGCGCATGCGGGACACTTTTGGGGCGTCTAAAGTTCACGCTGGAGATCACATACAAGTCGCATTTAATTGGAAATGTGAACGACCTCGTGAAAAAATCCGAATTGAGCATTAAGGCCTGGTGCGACTTATACTCCGGAGCGACGTAAAGTCCGAAAAATACGGTAATAACATTCCTTGGAGCCGACGGAGTCCAAGCAAGCAAAGTTCCACAGAGCACCTTTAAGCTCAACTTTGTCCAAGACGATTTTAAGAATTCAAGGGTTCTTCTTCTCCACAGAGACCGTGAAGGTTTTTATTTTAATGCCAATCAAACACAATCTAAAGCAGAGATCTGTCATATGAAAGTACTTTGATGAAATATTACACTGGTGGATTACAGCTTTAAAAAGTATGACAGGCCACGGAGCGAGGTCCACTAATGGCTCTTCTGGACAGTCTGATGTTAAGAATGATAACAGCCATTTAAAAAGAGAGGGACATGATGAAAAAAAAAAAAAAGGATGATGAAAAGATGAAAAAATAATGGCAAGATAAACTTTGAAATGAAATGTTAGCACAGCACATTAAGTTTATTGATAATCTCGCAATGTTCACTTTTGTTTGGGGGGAATTTTAATAGAGCGTTAAAAATATTTTGATTATGTGATAACAACTGGTAATGTTTTTTATTGTGTGCCTCAAACAACTTTCAGAAAATCGCACGACAAATATGTAAGCCTGGACGTTGTTTTAAAGGGAGCATGTTATTTCAGAAAATAAATAAAATCCAATCACAGCAAATTGCAATCAAAATCTATTTACTTCTGAACTGCGAGCACAGAGTATTGGACAAAATGAAGGCGAATTGCTGCAAAAGATCACTATAACTTTTCTTATGGATAGTATAAAACTTATTTTTCTTCTTGAATATGTTACTACTATGGTTAAACATGTACAGTAAGCATGTGATGCCTCATGGTCAAGAGAAATCTGAAGAAACAAAACTAATACCAATGTACTCGGCCTTTCCTGTCGCGCCTAAAGTAAAGGAAACACATTATGAAATTATGAATAACATATCCATCCAAAGAATTACTTGAATTGCACTTTAAAATTCAAGAAAATATATGCACTTTTTGTGAAAAGGAGATTGACAGTATCGATCATCTTTTTTTTTTTTCTTTTGTGCTACAATCCAATAGTCTGATTCATCAACCGTCTGACCTCGCAGCTTTAGGATTCGTTCGCTTGACGGTTGGCGGGTACTTTTTTTCATTTAAACAATCGCTGCTATTTGGTCGTGACGTATGTAATGCGCCATTAACGGGGATAACTGGTATATTAAGCTTTTCCAAAATCCTGTAAGAAGAAGGGCAATAACGCCTTTCCCCTTGATAAAATTCATCAAACATCCTCTTTGTTTCGGCTTTAAATCCTCGATCTCGGGAATCGTTGCCAACACAGAATGTCTGTCTCTTCTCTGATTGTCCGGTGTGTGGTCTACAACTTCTGGGGTTCTTGCAAACCGTCTAGTGTATTCCGATTCCTGACTTAGGCTACGTTCAGACTGCAGGGCTTAATGCTCAATTCCGATTTTTTTGTTGTTTTTGTTTTTATTTTTTTATTTTTTTGTGAGGTCGTTCTCATTTCCAATTAAATGTGACTTGTATGTGACTCCAGTGTGAACAGTAAACGGCCCGAAAGTGTCCCGCATTTGCACTGGACACACGATGACGTCAACCACAGTGAGCGTGCTCTGTGTTTATTGAAGTTGTCCAAACATGGACGCGAGTATTGAGCACCTGGAGATTTTAAAGTTCCTCTCGTACCGGAGCCAGAACATGAACAACTTACTTGTTTTAAAGAGGAGAAGGAGAAGGACGAGGTTTTTGGTTGTGGTGTTTTGTGGGACAGCGGCAGCAACGTCCGTTGAAAGGAACGTGTGGATGTGGAGACGTAACCAAGAGTGGTGAGTGGTGATGTGCTTCACTTCAGTGACATGGAGTTCATTAACAATTTTCACCTACTTCAGCGCAGAATAGTGACGTTTGTGGCTTGTTGATAACGTGTAGGTCGGATTCATGCGCTTTGGCTGTTCACACTGAAGTCGCATGTCAAAAGATCAGATATGTATCGGTTTCAGGAGCACATTTCGAAGTGTCGTGGGTCACATTTGAAAAAATTGGATCTGTGTGGTTCAGACTGTCATTAAAAGATCAGATACAGGTCACACAGGGGCCAAAAAATCGGATTTGGGTCACTTCAGGCTGCAGTCTGAATGCAGCCTTAGTCGCTGGAGAGAAATTAAATTGAGTGGAGGCCCTAGGTGGCGCCAGCCTGGCTAGCCTCCAACCCTACTGGTCTGAAATGCAGCACAGGATACAGTCCATATTTCCTTCCTTACCAGTCTTGTTAATTAGAGATGTTATCATTTTTGGTGCACTACTTCAAAATAAAAAAGAAGAATTTTATGTAAATTTAATATTATATCTTGCCAACCAGTTCTGGTCCCCGTCTCAGTCCTGGCCTCAGTCCCGGTCTGGTTCCGGACCTGTTTTAGTCCTGAATTAGTCCTGGTTTAGTCCGTATGCGGCGCAAAAGTCCGGCACTGCAGTTTAAGTCACGGACACGTTTTCATTTTGGTTTTGGAGACAAATAATGAAGAAAGTAGTTGTTTTTTCCGTTTTCTTATTTTTGGTTTTATATTGAAAAACAGATAAACGAATGACACACTGATTTATCTCTTTTGTTTTGTCTCGAGTGTTTTCAGTTTAGCATTTAACTGATCTATCTCCAAAGAGACAAGCAGCCAAGCCACGTTAAAGGTCAGATCCGTGGAGAGGAGAACACTTGACGTAACGTAATTCAATACATAGATACAAGATAAATCCATGTAAAGCTCTACTGTGGAACATCTCCATAGTGACAAGCAGGTAGTGTATCGCCACCAAAAAAGTTGCATCGTCCCCCTATAAACTTTTACCCCGTTTAAACCACAATTATACTTTGTTATGAAAAGAGGATTTCACAAGAACACAAAAATGCATGAAACAACATCGCTCCCTTATCTTTATCAACTATTCACAGCTCTGCAACACTGCCGGGCGTGCGAGTCTCTAACCCCATCCAAAAATAAAAAAAATACTATCTGGTGGCGATAAACAGAGTGAAAGAAAGGCCACACTGTCTGGAACTCCTCAGCGCGTCCAATTTCTCACCACATATTTGAACTGGGCTGTGGTCACGCTTTCGTTGACGTGTGAATTCGGAGTTTGCCTTCTCGCCCCGCACGTATCCATAACCGCAGACAGCTCCAAGACTTATATTCTCGGGAGTCGTTCCATCTGTGATTTGGGACTGTGTTTTGTCATGGAAAACAGAAGACTTTGGGTGTCTTTTGTCTTTCGAGATCCAGGGGAAAAAAAAAAATGAAGGGGGATGACTTACATACACAGAGAAGTTCGAGGGAGACAGCGGGGAACCTTGACGGTAATTTGGCGGACGTTGTCTTTAAACCTACGTTAACGGTCATATATTACAAAGAATTTACATTTGTGAGCTTTAAGTCATGTATGTAGAATGTTGTTACCTAAACCAAAAAATTGCTGGAGTTTGAATCCACCTGGCTTCAAAGTCTAAGCTCGAGTGAGATTCATTGTTTTTTTTTTTTTCAGTTTTCGATTTTGTGTTTAAATGAATAATGGTAAAAAAGGATAACGGCCGTGTCAGTGACTTAAAATGTGATGCCAGACTGAGGTAGGACTGAACCAGGTCTGAACCAAGACTTAACCAGGACTAAATCAGGTCTACACCAGGACTGAACCAGGACTAAACCAGGACTAAATCAGGTCTACACCAGGACTGAACCAGGACTAAACCAGGACTAAATCAGGTCTACACCAGGACTGAACCAGGACTAAATCAGGTTTACACCAGGACTGAACCAGGACTAAAACAGGACTAAATCAGGTCTAAACCAGGAATGAACCAGGACTTAACCAGGACTAAACCAGGTCTACACCAGGACTGAACCAAGACTTAAACAGGACTGAACCAGGACTTAACCAGGACTAAAACAGGACTAAATCAGGTCTACATCAGGACTGAACCAGGACTAAATCAGGTCTACACCAGGACTGAACCAGGACTAAACAGGACTAAACCAGGTTCTACACCAGGACTGAACCAGGACTTTAACAGGACTGAACCAGGACTAAAACAGGACTAAATCAGGTCTACATCAGGACTGAACCAGGACTAAACCAGGACTAAATCAGGTCTACACCAGGACTGAACCAGGACTAAAACAGGACTAAACCAGGTCTACACCAGGACTGAACCAGGACTTAACCAGGTCTAATCTGGTCCAGTCTCAGTTCTGATCACCCAACAGTCTACGCATGCATTTTACTAAATTATTTTGTGTAAGAGCTACAATTGTGTTGACATTTTCACTGTTTTATTAAAATAAATATATAATAATAAAAGACTTTTAGTATCACAGCCATGATTTAGCCTTTGTTTTTCACTGAACTGTATTGAATAGATTTGAAATATATCGTATCGAAAGTGCACTGTATCGAAAAACGTACCGTGGCCTATATATCGTATCGGCGACTTCTTAATGATACCCGGCCCTATTTCACAGTGCGGTATTAAACCTCTCTATCGTCATGGAGACCAAACCAGACCAAGTTAGTCAGATCTGTGGAGTTTTTCTAGGTATTTTTTGAGCAGTAAAACCACCTGTAATTTAATAAATGTAAAGTAGAGCTGTTTAAAGTCATACTGTGGAACATTCCAGGCAGAGCAATGACATATCCATACCAAAAATTTACCCAGCGCATCATTAATTTTGCATTTGTTAAGCTCTTTTCCGCCGCAAATTTTGGAAACGGACACATTAGTTAATGTTACTCTAGCCTCACAACACCGCTTTGCCTGTATTTTTCATGTTATCTGATGTGTTTCACCCACTTAAGTGTCAGAATGAAGAGATAATGTGTTTTTCACTCCACCTCCACACAGTTGTAATCTAAAATGCAAAACGAACAATTAGTCCAGCGGTCAACTCGGAGTCGTCAATCACCGAACAACAAACGGCCGCACGGCGCGATCCCGGACGACAACTGAAGCTTTGTGCACTTTACTTCTGCTTTAATTCTTGTTTTATATTTCACTCTGGTGTTACAGACACATTTGTTATTCATGTGTTAGAGCTTAATCGTTTTGTTTATGAGGTCGTCTTTTTATATAAAGTTTATAGCGACGATATAATGTTGTTTTGAGCGATGATAAAAAGTTGTTTCCTCGTCACAAACAGACCCAGAGTTGTGTTTTGTTTCACTCACACATTCTTCTCTCAAACAGAAACACTCAATTCCACCTTGTGTCGCCATGTGGTAATACAGGAAGTGCTCCACTGTGTTTTTAAACTCCATACACCATCACTAGACTCATGTAGATAATTTTAATGAAACTCTACTAAACAGAAGGTAAACGGTAGCTGTTAACATGAAAACTATGTTATTGTTTTGCTTGTGGGCAAACTTTTTCACTCATGGGCCACAAAGGTTTTGGCAGAATTTGACGGAATTTGTGTAATCCACCTCGTAAGAGAAAAAAATAACATGGGATATACAGAAAACATACCCCATGTTATTGAAATATCCCATAATTGAAAATCGTTACAAAGCAGTCGAGTCTTTCAAGTCCCACGGTATTTACTATTTATTGAAATTACTTTTAAAACACTGAAAATTATTATTATTATTACCATTATTCAAATTCGGCGGACCAGATTATAAAGATTAAAGGGCCGCATATGGCTCCCGGGCCGTAGTTTGCCCACCCCCGGCTTAGAATGTTCCACAGTTTGGCATTGAATGTATCTAAGGCTACGTTCGGACTGCAGGGCTTAAAGCTCAATTCGGATTTTTTGGTGAAATCCCGATTTTTTTTGCGAGGTCGTTCACATTTCCAATTAAATGCGACTTGTATGTGATCTCCAGTGTGAACATTAAACGCCCCAAAAGTGTCCCGCACGAGCATCTCCAATGACACGACCACATCACACGCAGCGAAGATGCTCAGTGTTTACGGAAGTCGCCTAAAAACATGGACTCTAGCATTGAGCACCTGGAGATTTTAACGTTGCTGTCGTACCAGAGCCAGAACTTGTAGCTCTCCAACTCTTTACAAATAGCTCACCAAAAGATTTCTGAATTACACGTATTGTACTAAATCACTCAAATGTGATTAATTACCACTGTAAATGTGTTTATTTTGACCTTTGTGCACTAATAAATGAATAATGGTTTGATGTTTTATAGACATTTAACTGTATGTCAAGGGTTCGTCTGAAATAAATGTAAAGAAATGATGGCTCAGTCGCAAAAAACTTTACGTAAGTGCATTTTTATTCACACCACAGCTCAATGTGCAGAGTGTGAATTAGTAGAGTCCAAAAAAAAAGTATTTACAACAATATTTACAGTAAACGCACTTATGTACAGTAGCCAGCACCCACGTAGTCAGGCCAAAAACAGACAGACCAACGACCAGAGCTCCATCCTTATATACCCCTTAGCCCCTCCCCCTGGGCTAAATCAATTAACGAAAAACGGGGTTCTAAAGGAAGTAACATGAGCAAAACTGTACCGATGAGCACAAATCAACTTGGAAATAAACATAATAAAAATAACTTAAAGAACCCCTCATATGGTTATCATAAATTAATCTAAGTCTTGCCTCTTATGTCGAATCGAGTTCTTGCAACCGCCAAAATGAGTAGCTCTCCGGCATTTTTCATTTTGTAAAGGTAGATCACCGGACGCAAAAGGTTGGAGATCCCTGTTTTAAGGAGACTGAGATTGAGAAGGACGAGGTTTTTGTCCATGGTGTTTTGTGGGGCAGTGGCAGCAAAGTCCGTAGAAAGGAACGTGTGGGTGCAGAGTTGCAGCCAAGAGCGGTGGGGTTAAGATGTGTTTCACTGCTTCACTAACACGGAGTTCATGCACAAGTTTCGTATGACGAGAAGAACGTTTGTGTACATTTGAGAGCGCCAATTTGTACCAATTTTGCAAGAGGAAACACGTCTTTGGCGAACTGCTTGTTGATGACGTGTAGATGGGATGAACGCGACTTGACCGTTCAGACTGAAGTCGCATGTCAAAAGATCGGATATGTATCGGTTTTAGGAGCACATATCCAAGTGGCCTGGGTCACATTTGAAAAAAATCAGATCTGCGTCATTAAAAGATCAGACACAGGACGCATGAGGCGAAAAAATCTGATTTGGGTCACTTCAGGCTGCAGTAAGAAATAAGAATTTTGAGGTATTCATTGCCAATCACAACACATACCGTATTTTCCGAGCTATTAGACGCGCTCTTAAGTCTCTAACCCCATCAAAAAACGATTGCGCCCCGCAATCTAGAGCGCTCCATACACGAATTCACTCAGGTGTCCCAGCACGACTTCAGTAAACTACAAAGCTGCACCACCCGCAGCGCACGTAAACACACACGGAGCAGACGGCGACCAGAAAAACACCCACAGACACACTCATCACTCCACGCCGACGAGGAACGGAACGGAGGAACGAACCGAAAAAGCGAGCGCAATGTGCCACTTCTAGACACAACTGAACAACTGAGTCACTGCGAACACGCCGACAATCCGTTGGTCCCAGACAGCACCCTCCCTACACGCCACAACTGAACAAAGCCCAGAGTCACCGTGAACACCACAAACAAACAAAACCACTCACCCATCCAACTGTTGTGTTTCCTTTAAAGTCCGGTGCGGTTTATTTGTGAAAAAAGTTCGAAAATAGACCATTTAATGACAGTGTGCCTTATAATCCAGAGCGCCTAATAACCCGGAAAATACGGTACAGTGGAAAGTTTCAGGCAAAGTAATAACATCTCCATGGTGACAAGCAGCACAAAAGTTATGTAATGTCCCTTTAAAATGAAGTGTAAATGAACGACATGGGAAAAAACTCACGGATTCGCTTCAGCTGTAGTCTCAGCACCAGCTTTGCACGAGCAGCTTTCTCTTCTCCTGGATGGCGGCTAAATTTACTCTTCCTCTTCGTATGTGGAGCACGCCCCAATTCCCAAAGTCATTTATTCTGACCGGGAATGCTGTCAGGAATTAGTCTAAAATTACATCGGTTTCCATGCCGACGGATTTCCATTTTTGCTATACGTACCTTCACAGAGACACCGCAACGTACGCAGGAGTGAGTTAAAGGAGCGCTCATATTTCAAAGCACCGACGTTACGCGATTTTCTATGTTATAATGTTGTTTACTCATCACAAACAGACCTGAAGTCGTGTTTTGTTTCATTCACACACGCTGAACACACAAATCCTGCACATTTAGGTTCTTCTCTCAAAAAGAAACTGTTCCACCTTGAGATGTCATGTGGTAATACAGGAAGTGCTCCGATGTTTTTAAACTCCACACACCTTCACCAGAATCATTTGGACAATTTCAGACCTGGAATTGCCAATTTACAGAACAAAAGGTAGAAAGAACCATGTGGAGATTTGGGGGTCAACATGTCAAACTTAATTTTACAGAAAAGGGTCTTTAGAATGATCATCAACAGTCATGATAAAGAGCCATCCAACCCGTTATTTGTTCGACTTAAAGTGTTGAAAATGCAAGATATTGTTCACATAAGTATCCTCAAAGTCACGAATAAAGCAAAGGGCAATGTATTACCTGTAAATATTCAAAGACTGAGACGAGAACAAGCCTCTACATTGTTAAAGAAACGTACATGTAAGAAAAAAAAACAAAAAACAGATTCAGAACCAAGGTTATAGAGCGAAGCATTACTGTGAAAAGAGTTCATTTATAGAATAGTCTTGACAAAGATACAAAAGGATCGTGTACAATAATGGCGTTAACAAAAGAAAAAAATAACATAAAATCCAGTGCTGTGTGTATGTATGAAATGTTTTTGTGCATAGTAGTGAAGATTTCTGTTTGCAATTGATGCGATTGATTGTGACTGAACTGAAATGTACGGATTTAGAAATGTTTTAAAGTGACTATCAGTGTTGATGTATTGTCTGGAAAAGCGAAAGGGGGGCAGATAACATAACATTACTCTTCTTTCTGCTCCTTTTCATTCATTTCTTGTACGTTTAATCATGAGACTGTTAATGTCTTTTTATACTTAATTAAATAAATAAACTAATAAAAATAACTTTAACTAACTTTAAACTACCACGTCTTGACATCAAAAGGCGTAAGACGGAGCAGTTTGAGCTTCGGAGATGTAGACAGACCAGAGGTGGGGAAATGCAAGTCGTGACGTGGACTTGAGTCACTATTTTTAGGACTTGAGACTTGACTTGATAAAATGGACTAAGGCTAGGTTTATACGATGACGGTCTGAACAGAAGACGCAAAAGTGGCGTCGCGTCTTCACTTTTTATTCCGCGTTTAGACGAGCGTTTTCGGGAGGAAATCCGCGCGCATATGGTGACGCAAAAGGGTGTGGAATTGGATTGGGTATATACATGCTAGGCGGCTCGGTGCTGATGTATGTGATGTAAACGGGTGATTGCAGATCCTTCTCTGTTCACTAATAGTATCTCTGCAGATTCTGTACATTTGTTGGGAGCCTCCTGTAAGTTTAGTAGAAGCCTGAAGGTCCGACGCATGGAAATGATCCGACATGTTTGTTTCTGTGTACTGTATGTATGTGACGTAAACGTGTACGCGACGTGAGCAGATCTGACCAGAGTTTTGCGTCTTGGGCAGTGTAGACGGAAACGCTACGGCAGAACATATTCAACTTTTCCACTCTGGAGGGTGGTTTCAGATTTTTGCGTTTTTAAGCCCCCAAAAGCGCCGTAACCATCTAAACGAAAGGCATTTCCGATAAAATATTTTGTTGTTTTTACCCACAAGCGTTCTTGTGTAAACAGGCCCTAAGACGTGGGACTCGACTTGGACTCGAAGGTCAGTGACTTAGGACTTGACTCGGATTTAACAAGACTTGAGAAGCACTTTTAAATCTGAATTCTTTCTATTCTGACCTTAATGATTCACACTGAGATCTTGTCAAGACATTTAAAAGGGAAAAAATTACTAAATTAAATTCTACAACTCTTATATACTCTATAAATACTCATGTATAAATATACTACCATTTTTTTAAAGTAGAATTTATCTTAAAATTCATATAAATGGCAAAAATCTAAGCTCTACTTTGGTTTAAAGACTTGAAATGACTTGAAGCTCAAAGCAGACGACTTGGACTTGACTTGGACTTATGGGCCAGTGACTCGAGACTCGACATGGACTTGTATTTGACTTGGGACTTGACTCGGACTTGAGGTCAACGACTTGAGACTCGCAAAACAAAGACTTCCCCTGAGACAGACTAATAAACCAGGATTAATCAGACGTGTGAATGAAACAAAACACAACCCCAGGTCTATTTTTGAGGATTTAACATCATAATAAAACGGCTTAAAGCTCTCAAGAGTCGACGATGCATAATATAGGACCTTTAAAGACATTTTAATGACATAATTTGTTATTACGGAGGTTAATATGGACATTTAAATAGGATGTTTTACGCTTCTGTGGCATGTTGAGTTTGCAAATGGGACTCAGCTTCCTGTTTTTAGGTAACGCAGACAAGTTTTTGATGAGATTTCCGAGCTTTTGTTATATGATACTGGAAGACGACGAGCTGATAAATGACAAGAACATAACAAAATAAACATATTATACAGTTTGACATAAATCACCAGGCGGAGACGGAGAATTTTGCGTCTCTGAAAGCGTCTATATAGCAACGGCGCTCATTTCCCATCAACGTGAAACTCCATGGATACAGTGTGTCCAACATAACTCTTGTGATAATAAAAACTAATCCTTTTAAGGGGTCATAAATTTCCCTACAACTCATAGCCTACTGGAGACTAATACGTGCTGAGTGCAAATGCGAGGGGGAGCGCGCTTCACATTTCAATGAGAAGAGAGGGGGGGAAAGAGGGAGGAGAGGGGCTTTTCGAGGCAGAGCGGATTAAGTTACAAGTTATGGCCAGTTAACAGATAAATGGGGTTAGCTACTTGAGCGTGTTTGGTCGAGAAGCTGGAGAAATTATTTCATGTGACTTATGAGGTACATTTGTTAGGGGTGAAAAGGTTTTAAGTAGAGCGATTAAAGACGCCGTACCTGATTTGTACGGTTTTAAAAATGTGAAAAACAGATCTAGTTCATTTTGAAAGTGTTTTAAACATTCAGAGCGAGAGCTAATAACAACTAGCATGGTAACGCGCACTCCCTCATACTGGCAAATGAAAATGAAGTCATATTTACCATATTTTCTGCAATATAGGGCGCGCTCTTAAGCCTCCAACCCCATCAAAAAACGACCGCGCGCTGCACAATCCAGAGCGCCCCATACATGAATCCACTCGGGTGTCCCAGCACGACTTCAGTAAACTACAAAGCCGCACCACCCGCAGAACACGCAAACACACACGGAGCAGACAGCGACCGCACAGCGAAACACACCCACAGACACACTCATCTCTCCACGCCGACGAGGAACAGAACAGAGGAACGAACCGAAAAAACAAGTGCAATGTGCCACTAATCTACGTATCATTCATTCATTCTTTTTCAACATAAAACCAAAAATAAGAAAATGAAAAAACAACTATTTTCTTCATTATTTGTCTCCAAAACCAAAATGAAAAAATGGATAACAATTCATTTTTTTCAGTTTTCGATTTTGTGTTTAAATGAAGAATGGAGAAAACGGATAATGGCCGTTTCCTGTTTACGTGCATTCCATGACTGCGATGTTGGATTTCTGCACCGCATGCGGACTGAACCAGGACTGATCCAGGTCTGGGACCAGACCGGAACCAGAGCGGGACTGAGACCGAGACCAGAGCGAGACTGAGACTAAGACAAAGATCAGGCCAGGACCAGACCGGGACCAGTCCGAGCCCACGGCAGGGCCTGAGCTCGAAGCTGAGGCTCGGACCAAGCAGAGGCTCTGAGTCAAAGCTTGGAGTCCACTCTGGTCCCGCTCTGGGATGTAATATCAAATCGTTCAATACTGGGCTCGTTATTCGATGTACGTGTTTGGTCGATATGCACGTGTCCTTCCCTTCCCTGTGTTGTTATTTATTTTGGTCCAAAAGTAAAACGGTTACGTCTTTCTCAGATTCAGCAAGAAAACTGCTCCATATGGACTTACAGCTGAAATATTCTAACAGAGTTGGATTTTATCTTTCAGCCACTTTTCATTTTACGTTCATAGACCCAGGAATGACAAAGATATAAACTTTTAAATACTTTAAAATCACTTTTGGCTTCACATTGGCTTTAATTAAATGTGCTCCACCAGCGACGTGACTCAAGATATACGTGACTCAGTCTTTTTCTTAGACTATGTCATACGTTTCACTCAAAAAACGGTCTGGTGAGACATTTCTATCAAATATAACATAGTTTGAGTGTCCAGAAAGAAGTTGGGTGAGTGCAGTGTGTCTCTAAGAGCACAGACTGTGGCAGGACAGTGTGGGAGGAGCTACGTACATGCAGTGAGAGGAGAAACAGACTCGGGTGGAAAAGAAATCATCAAATCATCATCAAAAAAGGAAAAGTCCGATAGTGTAACTCCCCTACAGTCTGTATTAAGAGTGGACTGGCTATATTATAAAACACAAAAATAGCCTGAGAAAGCTCTGTTCTGATTTTCTCTGAATAAAAATGCTGAATAAAACTAAAACACACTTAACACTAAACTAAAACTTCACTGTAGCTGTATTGTAATGGCTTGTGTGTAATGTGTGTATTTTTTCATTAATATCAGAGTGTTATTACATTATAATCATTAGCAGGAAAAATGACATCAGATTTTTTTTTTTTGCACCTTAAAACGTATCGAAATCGAATCGATATCATGACCAGTGTATCAAGATACGTACTGAATCTTTGGAAAACTGTATCGTTGCATCTTTAACACACACACACACACACACACAAACAAACAACCTCCGACACACAAACATACAGAGACACACACCTTATTACACTATAATGATTAGAAGAAAAAAATTACATGAGATTCATGAGATTTTTTTTTTTTTTTTTGCTTAAAATGTATCGAAATTGAATTGATATCATGACCAGCGTATCAAGATACGTATTGAATCTTTGGAAAACTGTATCGTTGCATCCCTAACACACACACACACACACAGAGAGAGAAGCACACACACCTTATTACATTATAATGATTAGGAGAAAAAAATTACATCAGATTTTTTTTTTTTTTTGCATCTTAAAACGTATCAAAATCGAATCGATATCGTGGCCCATGTATCAAGATACGTATTGAATCTTTGGAAAACTGTATCGTTGCATCACACACACACACACACAGCACACACACCTTATTACATTATACTGATTAAAAAAAAAAATTACATGAGATTTTTTTTTTTTTGCATCTTAAAACATATCGAAATCGAATTGATATCGTGACCAGTGTATGAAGATCTTTGCGTCTCTAGCAAACACACACACAACCTCCTACACACAAACATACAAAGACACACACACACCTTATGTAAATTATGAGTAGAAGAAAAAATTACATGAGATTTAAATTTTTTTTTTTTTGCATCTTAAAAAAATCATATTGAAATCGAATCGATATCATGACCAGTGTGTCAAGATACGGTATTGATTCTTTGGAAAGATGTATCACACACACACACCCGCACAAACAACCTCCTACACACAAACATACAAAGTCACACACACCTTCCCACACACAAACACAAGAGCTCGACCGTCAAGGACCATCGGCCCGTATCGCGGCCAGGATCAGTGTTGCCATGGCGACGGGGGGGTGCGGTCACCAGGGGGCAGCAGCTGATATTGAGCAAATAAAGAGAGGATCTACAGAACACAGGTCACTACATCCCAGCGCGCCGTCTGCCGGGTCAGCTAAGGAGGCCACTGCTCTTATTGACTGCTATAATATTTGGAGAGCACGAAAGACTTGTACTTACAGTTGGGTCCATTTTTCTCTCACTCCAGACAAACTATTTTATTTGATTTTCTGCAGATTCAATAACATTTAGAGGGATTTACATTTTTTAAGAGTCTGATCTACTACTACTACAAATATTAAAGAGTTTGTCAACTAAAATCTAGCCAAGTTAAGACGGCTGATCCAGGTCCGGGACTAGACCAGGACCAGAGAGGGACCAGAGCAGACCTTGGACGTCTGGTCCCGGTCTGGTCTCGGTCTCAGTCCTGCTCTGGTCCCGGTCTCAGTCTGGGTCTGGTTCCTGTCTGGTCCCGGACCTGGATCAGTCCTGGTTCTGTCCGTATGCAGTGCAAAAGTCCGGCATCGCAGTCACAGAAGTCACGTAAACGGTCATTATCCATTTTTTCCATTCTTCATTTAAACACGAAATCGAAAACTGAAAAAACGAATCGTTATCGTTTTTTTCATTTTGGTGACAAATAATGAAGAAAATCATTGTTTTTTTCTTTTTCTTATTTTTGGTTTTATATTGAAAAATGAATGGACGAATGATACACGGATTACTGACAAAAGATCAGAATCTTAAAATGGTGTCTCGATAGTCATGGCTTTATCTTTGCCAATTGCCTCAAATGGAAAAAGCTAGTCTTTACCACAGAACAAATTTTTTGTCAAGTTTTTACCAATTTTCACTCCCACCTCCCACAGTCGTTGTACATCTGTATGGAGTACGGTAAGAATGAATGTTTGATCGGAGCTGTAGAAGCCTGTTGAATTCTCAATGAAACTGGAAACTCGATGTTACAAATTGCACCTGAATTCTTCCGGGTCGTCGGACTGGTCACGCTCCCTCACGCTAACTGTGTTTAACAAAGGAGTGTGTGGAGAGAAGCGGCTGACAGCTCTAAACTCGGGGGTCTGCGTGGCCTTCAGAGCCCCCCCACCCCCTTCTCCACACACACACACACACACAAACACACACACACGCACAAAAGCCCGCTACCCTGTCCTCAGTATCATTCCCTGCTCACAAACGGATCAAGGTTACACCATGACAGCATAAAAACATCATATTTACCGCTAACACACACATCATTGCGGCTGAATGGGACTTAATGGAAAATATTGCAAAGAATTTCTGTAATTTCTGCAACAACTTCCTTTCACTTATTACTCTTTATACTGTATACAAATGGACAAGGCTAATCTGCTAAACCCAGCGTTCCAAAACCGTCTTTATTTGCGTCCTTGGGTAAATTCGGTCTGCAAATAGGAAGTTAGCACGGACACGATGTGGTTGAGGTCCGCTGCCTATTCCGACAAGACGTGACGGTTTTCTGACACTGTCCACCAGATCACCTACACGACAAAATGAACGAAGCGCAAAGGGCCCACGCAGATTCCGTTTTAGATTAGATATTTTCCCGAAAGCTGGCCTACGCTCATGACTGTTTCCCCCTAACCGGACTTGTGCCACCTGGTGCCTCCGCTCAGTTTCATTTCTCTCCAGCGACTCGGTCAGGAATCGGAATACACTAGACGATTTGCAAGAACGTGGAACAGAACAACAGTAAACAAAGAGGTGGAGATGGATGTAGATGGAGACAGACATTCTGTGTTGGCAGCGATTCCCAAGATCGAGGATTTAAAAAAAGCCAGAACAAAGAGAATGTTTGGTGAATTTTATAGAGGTGAAAGACGTTATTGGCCTTCTTTCCATGGGATTTGGCGCATTACATACATCACGACCAAACAGCAGAGATTGGTTAAATAAAAAAAGTACCCGCCTACCGCTGAGCAAACGAATCCTAATGCTGCGAGGTCAGACGGTTTCCACGACGAAGTGAAACGGCTGTCAGGACATTTTCTCACTGTCCGATATCCTTTGTGGCCGAAGTATTCTCTGATCAAGTGCTTTGCTCGATATGATGGTATATGCAAAGTATGAAAGGTGTTATAAAATCATGTTCAGTGATGCCACTAACGCGCTACTTAGTGACGCGTTACTGTCGTCCGACTATTTTTTTCAGTAACGAGTGTCTAACGCAGTGCTATTTTCAAACCAGTAGTCAGATTTAAGTTACTTATCTAATACACTGTGCATTACTATTTTTGCATTTCAGGGCCACGTAGGTTATTTTTTATTTTTATTTTTTGGCGATGTGGGTTACGTGACCCCAAAGATCGTATAAATCGTCTCTGGTGACACGTTTCCTA
The DNA here is from genome assembly GCF_026225935.1 of Boleophthalmus pectinirostris. Classification (NCBI taxonomy): domain Eukaryota; kingdom Metazoa; phylum Chordata; class Actinopteri; order Gobiiformes; family Gobiidae; genus Boleophthalmus; species Boleophthalmus pectinirostris. The sequence continues at coordinate 6,230,239 of NW_026571018.1, read as the reverse complement.
TGATGTTACGTCATCTCCGCTCCGACCACGAGTCAGATGTAAACAATGGAGGGAGAGAGGTACGCCTTTTGCAGCTGGAAATACAAACATTATTTTGATTTTATTTCAGCTAAGAAATAAAATGGGGGATTAGCCGCTGCTGAAAGTAACTAATAAAGTAACTTGTAATCTAATTTACCATATTTTCCGGGCTATTAGATGTGCTCTTAAGCCTCTAACCACATCAAACAACGACTGCGCGTCCCACAATCCAGAGCGCCCAATACACGAATCCACTCAGGTGTCCCAGCACGACTTCAGTAAACTACAAAGCCGCACCACCCGCAGAACACACAAACACACACGAAGGAACGAACCAAAAAAGCGAGTGCAATGTGCCACTTCTAGACACAACTGAACAACTGAGTCACTGCGAACACGCCGACAATCCAGCTGGTCCCAGACAGCACCCTCCCTACACGCCACAACTGAACAAAGCCCAGAGTCACCGTGAACGCAACAAACAAACAAAACCACTCACCCATCACACTGTTGTGTTTTGTTTAAAGTTTATTTGTGAAAAAAGTTCAAAAATAGACCATTTAATGACAGTGCGTCTTATAATCCAGAGCACCTAATAGCCCGGAAAATACAGTAGTTAATTTTAAAAGCAAGTAGTCAGTAACTTAACTAAGTTACTTTTTAAAGAAGTAATCAGTAGTCAGATTATTATTTCAAAGTAACTATGGCAACACTGATCATGTTAATATTATTCATGTCGGAAAAGCGGAGAGTTTGAAAAACAGTAAAGTGCCACTACTCTGACAATGAAAAAAAAATAAATAAAAATGTCAGAGGTAGTGGGACGCTTGAAAAATAATGTTTATGCTGCTACTCCGACAATTAGACGTCAATGTCTAAATAGCGACATGAAACCGAAGTGGTTCTTTTGTGGTCTGGCTTCAGTTCACTTTCTATTGAAAAATCTCTGACCGTTTCTGTAACTGATGCTGTCAGGCTCATTATTCTCGCCTTAAAATGTTCTTTTTAACCTGCTCTACATGATCCTGGGGTTTTTAATTCACTGTTTTCCTCATAAACCGACCAATCAGGTGGCTTTCTTACCCAGAGGTTGATTGACAGCCTCATTGCAAGGTGCCGACCTGCGAAACAGGCAGGGGCATGTGCCTTCAACTACCTCCTGATTGGCTCTTGAGATTCACTCTTGGATTTCCAAATACAGGTCTTGGTTACAGATTAGCTGCTGTAACTGCAAACCTCCGTCGGCCTCATTTCTACACACACAGGTCTTTGGTCACAGGTTACATGTAAGATCGCAATGCCTTGTGGGACAGAAATTCATTGCCGTTAGTGAAAACCTTTTCTCTGACAGCCTGTTGTACGGCTGGTGTGTTTGTGCTTTCCTGTTGTATGTTCAAACTGTTTACACACTCCACACGAGCCAGAGAAGAAGAGCAGAGACTGTACAAACTTAATAAGAAGAAATACACACATTTTTATCTGAGAAAATGTCAATGTACTGCGCAAACAATTTTATTTTCTCAAAGCAAGCGGCACAATTTTAGCCCTGCTGCTGTCAGAGCATTGTAAAATCTACCAAAATTACTTTAAATGTTTTGATATAGTTTTTTTTATTTTTTTTAAATTAATTTTCTTTTTATTTATGTTTATTAAGGACATCATAAATGCATTAGACAAGCCAGATGCATTGCTTTGAGTGTGGGTTTTGAACACCTGTCAGTATAAAAAAAAAATAAAAAAAAAATACATGCATAAAAACAGACAAAATACATAAGTTACATACATATAAGATATATATAGTATATTTTCAGTGAGTGCATTTTTGGTTGGAAACACACAATAATATTAATTTATGTTTAAATTTGTTGCTATTTGTTTCCAATTTTAAATTGGCTGGTTGCATTCCACAGTCTGGTCTCTTGGCAGGAGGAGGAGGACTGTGTGTACATTTATCATCCTGGCAAATTCTGAATTCAGTGGTGCATCAGAGTAGCCAGGCTTGCGCCACCTAGTGCCTCCGTTTAATTTCATTTCTCTCCAGCGACTAGGTCAGGAATCGGAATACACTTGACGGTTCGCAAAAATAACGGAAGTGCGAGTTAGGGCAGCAGCCAATCAGAGAAGAGTCATTCTGTGTTGGCAACGATTCCCGAGATCAAGGATTTAAAGCCGGAACAAAGAGAATGTTTGGTGAATTTTGTCAAGGGGAAAGACGTTATTGCCCTTTTTTCTACGGGATTTGGGAAAAGCTTTATATTCCAGTTATCCCCGTTAGCAGCGCATTATATACGTCACGACCAAATAGCAGCGATTGCTTAAATGAAAAAAGTATCCACCTACCATCGAGTGAACGAATTCTAACACTGCGAGGTCAGACGGTTTCTACGAAGTGAAACCGGCTGATGAATCAGGCTGGCATCAGAGTTAAGACACTTAAAAAAAAAAAAAATAAGGTTATTAAAACTGGTAACATGTGTGTGCGAGTGTCTGGGCCTTTTGTCAAGGACCTTAAGGGTCAATTTGTTTAATGAATAGAGTTTCAATGTGGTCCGAGGTCCAGCTCCAGCTCAGGGGGCCTAAGACGAGACTTAAAACCAGGGGGACAGGGCCTTCTCTGTGGTCGGCCCTAAACTCTGGAACATTCTGCTGCTCCACGGTCGAACAGCCCCCACAGTGGAGAGTTTTAAGTCTCGTATTAAGACCCATCTTTTGTTCTTTGGCTTTTAACACCGCGTGAGTTGTGTGCCCCTCTGTGTATTTTATTAATTTTTATGTATTTTTTATTGGTTTTATTGATTTAATTTATTCATTGGTTTATTTATTCCTATTCTATGATTTTGTTTTTATTTTATTTGACTGGTTTAATTATTTTAAGACTAGTATTATTTTAGTAATTTATTTTATCATCTTATTATTGTTGTTATTTTTATGTATTTGTGCAGCACTTTGGAAACTGTTTGTTTGTGAAATGTGCTATAGAAATAAAGTGGATTGGATTGATGAGGCGTGCGACCATGAGGTGATACAATACGAGAAAACGTTTTTGTTTGCGTCTGGCTTTTCCGCACGCGCGCAGTGGCTGGTAGGCAAAAAGTCAGTGGGTCCGCTCGTTTGTGTTGACAGTTGTGTGTGTCTGTCATGAGAAAACTCGTCCTATTTTGAAGTAGGTTTTTGCATTTAATTGTTTTGACATGACTTCATCATCTTACTCTACGTCACTGAATGTTCAGGATCAAAAACGTTACTTTGAAAAGTTAAAACTCGACGATACTTGACAATGTTGATGTTGTACGACGATTGTTGATGTTGTACGCTGAAAACTGTTGACGATGTTGATGTTGTACGACGATTGTTGATGTTGTACGCCGATAAATGTTGACGATGTTGATGTTGTACGATTGTTGATGTTGTACGACGATAAATGTTGATGATGTTGATGTTGTACGACGATTGTTTGATGTAAATGTTGACGATGTTGATGTTGTGACGATTGTTGATGTTGTACGCGATAAATGTTGACGATGTTGATGTTGATGTTGATACGCGATGTTGACGATGTTGATGTTGTACGACGATGTTGTTGACGATGTTGATGTTGTACGTGTTGTATATGTTGATTTGTTTATGTTGTACGCCGATAACTGTTGACGATGTTGATGTTGACTTGTTGATACGGACTCTTTTTGCCTACCAAAATGGCTGCTGGACCGTGACATTGTGTTTTCTTGTATAATATAAATGCGAGAAGATCATTGCATTCGCGAATAATTTTGAAGAATGCAGATCAATATCTTTAGGTATACAACAAAAGCAATTGAGACTCGTTTTAATCTTAGTAATCTAAGTATTTTGAATAACTGATGAATTTGACATTTTCATCCAGAATGAGGCCAAGGTATTTAACTTAACTTCTTGTTATGAATCATCACAGTTTTTTGTTTGTGTACGCACAGAAAAACTATACTGCGTTGTATAGTTTTGTATCACCAAATGTACTATCATGATATATCGCTTTTAATATTTTAACCAGGTCCAGATGTATTTCCTGATGCTAGCTGTCATACTGACTCATTAATATTTCAGAGTTGCTGCTGCAGTCGCCTCACGGCTGGGGTCTCGATTGTACACAGTCTGTACATGTCTGGGGGCATTCCCTGCGGGCACTCTGCTCCCAGCGCCAAAACACACACACTGTGGGCAAGGATATACGCTCTGTGCGCCTACACACTCATACAACTTGAACTCATCTCTCGGCTTCACTTATACAATCAGTTTATTTAAGTTTTGATCAGATCTTTAGGTATACAACAAAAGCAAAAAGTTGATGTTGATCTTCTATATATCTAAGTATATTTGTAATAACTGAACTTGCTTTATCCCTATTCCAATGACATGGAGAATTTGCAATAACTTTTGAATTTCAACCACAGACATCATGATCTATGAAGGAATCTTTTTACACACCAAGCTTCATCCATGTATAGCAATCAAAAACAATATATGTATTTAACAAATGGGTCAAAATAAATGTATTTACAAATGTTAACTGTGTCAATTCAAATGTCATGAAATGTAAAAATCATTGTTTGTTTTTGTGTCATTATGTTTGGAAACACAGGGGCACGTCACAGGTTGAACATTTTTTTTGTTTGCATTAGTCTTTTGTTTGTATGCGACATGTGCACAAAAACTACGCTTGTACTATGCGTTGCCAGTCAATGTAAATATTATTTTGCCTTTAACGTCACTGTCTGATAAACATGATCATATGTATGATCATTTATATAATATTTAACCATTTTTAGGTGCAGCATTGATGTATTGTCTATTATTGTCTGATCAGCTGCTTCATACTGACTCATTAATATTTCAGAGTTGCTGCTGCAGTCGCCGCCTCACGGCTGGGGTCTCGATGTACACAGTCTCGTACATGTCTGGGTCAGGTACATTTGCCTGGGGCATTCCTGCGGGCTCCTCACTCTGCCAAAACCCAACACACACACTGTGGCACAGACTGATATACTAGCTGCTGCTGCTACGCTCTCACACAACATACACACACTCATCTCTTGAACTCACTCTCTCGGCTTCACTTATACAATCAGTTTATTTAAGTTTTGATCAGATTAAGAGATGTAAAAATGTTATAATGATTCAACAGCTGTGGAAAATGTAAGTCAAGTTTGGACACACCTTCTTATTAAGTTTTTTCTTCTTTATGTTATAACATTCTACATTTTAGATACAAACTGAAGACGTCACAAATATGAAGCAGTATGTATGGAATTATATGACTAAGACAAGACTAATCACTAATAAGGTTACGTTTACACTGAAACAAATCACCGTATCGGAAACTATTTGCGTCCAGACACGTCGTTTCTGTGTCCGCAAGTCTTCCCTATCCACACAGCTTTGAGCATATTTGTTTACGTTTTACAGAAATGAAACTTAAAACCACATGACTCATTTGCATAAACTAAGAGCTCAAAACACAGCTCCCTCCTTGTGCGTTGATACGGTTCAGCTTCTGTCGGACTAAAGGACACGACTATATGTGAATATATGTGTTCTTTCTGTGACAGAGGGGTGTTCTGCTAACTGTGTCAGAAGTTGCAGCAGCCGATTTCGAGTCGAGGAAGATGGCAAGTGTGAAAACAGTCTTTTCATAGACCGTGTACTAGCAAGTAGTTCTAGCTACGCTGTTTCCTGTTTGCCTGTAAACTGTTTTCCACAATAGCGCCACATGACCAATGTCACGAACCCAGTGAATCAAGAAGACGCAAGTCACAATGATGTGGTACAATAAGGACGCAACTAGAGCTCCTATATCAGAGTATAAGTGTTTTCAGGCGTCCACACAGTGCTGGATCAAATCTGTACTCAGATTAATTCATGGGAGCTGGCAGCACCAGATCGTTCCATCTCTGGAGCCATTTTCCATCAGATTAATGTGTACGAACACTGCATCCACAGCGAAAAAGACTTGAATACGTACTAATGTGGAAGTGGCCTCAGGATTACTCAAACGTATGAATGAAACACACACTCCAGGTATTGTTTTGATAGGTAACAGCATTAAAACATGGCTAAAACCTCAAGAGAGTCAATTTTGTGTAATGTAGGATCTTTAAAATGCAGGTTTATGTATATATACAATACAATACAATACTTACAATACAAGTAATACAATACAATATTTACTGATATATTTTGAAGAGGCTGATATAATTGTAGATGGGACACTGTTTTGCTTTTAAAATACCTTGACGAGATTTTGGCGTGAATTATTTCCATCATAATCCCAAGAATTCAAGTAAAAACATATATCTTCATGTTGTCTGCCTTGAAATGAATCATGGGATATGTAGTTCCCTATGTTCATAAGCTGCTGCCTCTATAAAACCATGTATTTAAGCAAAGAAACTTGTAATTCGATATAAGGTTGGTAAGACTGGAATAACCCAAACACGTATTGTTCCAGAGCAAAATAGTTTACACCCTTGAGTGTACTAGTGTCTGTAATTCATTATGACTGTTTAAAACTTGTCGCACTTGGACAATTGAGTTATTTTCAGACAGAAGCGACATCGTTGTCCCTGAGGTAAAACGTGGTAAACTGAAAGAGCCTCATTTAGAATGCACACTCCCACATCACCACAAGACAAAGCTGTCACCACTGTTTGACTTAGTCCATCTGTCTGGGCACTTCTCACACCGAGCATCTACTGGGGCTTTGTTGCTTTCTGTCTCAAGACTTAGACTAGACCTGGTTCAGACCTGGTTTAGACCTGGTTTATTGTCATAGACCTGGTTTAGATCTAGTTTTGACCTGCTTTAGTGCCATAGACCTGGTTTAGTCCTGGTTTAGTGCCATAGACCTTGTTTAGATCTAGTTTAGTCCTGTGTAGTGCCATGGACCTGGGTTAGACCTGGTGTAAACCTGGTTTAGTGCCATAGAGCTGGTTTAGTTCTAGTTTAGTCCTGATTTAGTTCTAGTTTAGTCCTGGTTTAGTGCTATAGTCCTGGTTTAGATCTAGTTTAGTCCTGGTTTAGTGTCATAGTCCTGGTTTAGATCTAGTATAGTCCTGGTTTAGTGTCATAGACCTGGGTTAGGTTTATTTTAGACCTGTTTTAGTGCCATAGACCTAGTTTAGATCTAGTTTAGACCTAGTTTAGTGCCATAGACCTGGTTAAAACCATGTTATGTGCTGGTTTGGTTTTGTTTTAGAAGATTGGTTCTTAATTTTAGGATTGAGACCTTTGGGTTACGGTAATTTTTTTTAGTCCCATAGGCCTGGTTTTAGATCTGGCGGTACTCGAAAAGTCACTCTAAAGTGGTACTTGGTGTACCTTCCGTTTAGAATGAGTTTAATCTCTTGTAGGTTTTGATTTTAAGCAGACATTTAGTGCAAAATCGAGTTTTTAGTGTTTAATTATGTTAGAGTTGTTTCCTCTTGAAGTTGTATTTCGCTTGATTCAAGAATGTTTAATTGCTATTCTACTGTATTCACAACACTATTCCACTGATGCTCTGTACTTTTATTTACTTAATTTTATTTTCTTAATCCGTGATAAACATGGGATTAGGCAGTGTTGTGTAGTCTTCCACAGGAGGCGCCGACAGCTACACAGCTCTTTGTTGTGATGACGTTTACAGCTCCCATTGGGCACTGAAGTTTTCCAATCACTTGTTTCATTTTTGAAGTCGTTTTAGATGAATGCTGTCCAAAAATAATCATGATCCACGGGTGTCATAGATTATAACTACTGTATATCGCAGACATTTGTGATTACTACTGTTACTACTGCAATAATTCAACCGTGGAACTAAATCATTCTCAGTATTTGTTTTTAATTTTGTTTGTACGAATTACATCTTTGTTCATGTTCAGCTGCCTCTCTTCTAAAGTAGACGTCACTCGGAAAACCAAATATTTTCCATGATGAACAACTTTGTGCCAAACATTACAAACTCACCACATTATTGCATATATTGCGTGCATGAACTTACCACAAGTTTATTTTTATGGGCCTTTTATATCTTTTACAATGTCAAAAAATGAACTGGAGAGCTCTTACTTAACCAGCGTTGGTCTCTTTTCAAACCCTCTGAATGCGCGCAGCTGTGAGTCTCCATTATAGTGAAGCCCCAGCACTATTTGCGGGTCCCGAACAAGACAAGGACACGGGAGACGTTAGGATAATGACACTGGGAATGCAAGCGCGTCATACTCACACACCCAGAGACAAGCCTTTAGAAATGGAACAAGATAACGCATGCGGCGAAGAATATACGGTAAGATTAAGACAAAAGAAAGAGCATAAGTGCAGATGTGAATGCACGGGCTAAGTGTCTTGCTCAAGGACAGCATAACCGTAGATACAGAAGAAATATAACTGCCAACTGATGTCCATGAAAAAAAAAAAATCCTGAATTGGGACTCTTGTACGTCAAGGCTCAGGTTCAAGTATTGCAAAAAATGTGAATGAACTGAAACAACACCTACATTATTGTGATTTCTAATGTAAAAAAGCAAATACATAGATCAGCAGCTATACTATACTATATTATACTATACTATACTATGCTGTACAATACAATACAATACTATACTATTCTAGAGTCCTGCACGGGTCAATTTTTGGAGACCCACACCCGCCCGGACCCATTAACATTCCACCCATTACCTGCCCGTGCCCGTGATAAATTACACCTAAATTAAAAGCATTCTAACTGAAGCATCCATCAGAATACGAACTGAAAGGTTACGACATCAAGAATTACAATCACGAAACGAAATGAAGCTGTAACGCTTTCTTCAGTACGAATACGAATTCACAGACGCGACTCGACTGTCATCACTTCACAGGTTTTATTTACTGAGCAGAAGAAACACTGATCGAGATGCTGGACTTTGGCGCTGCACACGTCATGGACTGAACCAGGACTAAACCACAACTAACCCAGGACTAAACCAGGAGTAACCTAGGACTGATTAGAGGACTGAACAAGGAGGACTAAACTAGGACTAACCCAGGATTGAACGAGGACTAAAACAGGACTAAACCAAGACTAAACCCGAACTGTGCCAGGACTAACTGTCGGGATGGCTCGGAGGTGTGCCCGTGTAGACCGTTGGGGGACCGCAGGCGAAAGAACCAGTGCAGAGCTCCATGCTGCACGGAGGTAAACGCAGCAGTCGCCTGATTGCACTTTGCGGACACCCTGCTCCACTGGCTTGGGGTTCTCTCTCTCTCTCAAGTCCAAGATTAATCCTGGTGTAGTCCTGGTTTAGTCTAGCCAAGTTGGCCCAATCTAGTGCCTCCGTTCAATTTCATTTCTCTCCAGCGATTAGGTCAGGAATCAGAATTCACTCGACAGTTTGCAAAAATTACGAGTACAAGTTCGGGCACCAGCCAATCAGCGAAGAGCCGTACATTCTGTGTTGTCAACGATTCCCGAGACCGAGGATTTAAAGCCAGAATGGTAAAGGTGAATTTTATCAAGGGGCATTATTGTCCTTCTTCCTACGGGATTTGGGAAAAGCTTAATATACCAGTTAGCCCCATTAGCGGCGCATTACATACGTCACGACCAAATAGCAGCGATTGGTTAAATGGTAAAAAGTATCCGCCTACCATCGACCGAACATGAATTCCAACGCTGCGAGGTCAGACAGTTTCAACGAAGTGAGACCGGCTGATGAATCAGGCTAGGTTTAGTCCTGATTTAGTCCTGATCCACCCATCTGTAATCACTACCCGCTCACACACCCGTCCATAAAATTCCTGAACGAAACCGGCCCGTTTCAGCAACTATTTGCCTGTACCCAGTGCAGGACTCTCCCGTAACGTTGTTTGGTTATTATGATTTGACAGAGCAGCTCAGAGACACACTGACACCACACTCGAGGAGCGCAGCGGCTTCAAAATCGCGCACGAAGACACAAAGTTGGGAAACGGGGAGAAAGAAATCCAAAATCCATCCAAAATTGAGCAAATTCTCCTGTAGTGTAAGGCGACCTTTAGACAGTAGCAAATTTTCTACCACTAATCTTGAACTGCATTACAGTAGATCAAATTGTGTTATAAAATTGTCTTATATAACCAGTGTTGGGAAGGTGACTTTTAAAATGTATTCCCCTACAGATTACAGATTACATACACCAAAATGTAGTTTGTAACGTAATCCATTAAATTACTTGAAGTGAGTAACGTAATCTGAATACTTTGGATTACTTGATTTGCTGTAGAGAAGCAAAGACGAGGAAATCGTAACATAAGATGTTTTGTCTGATTAAAAAAAAATAAAAAGATGTTAAATTCTGTTTTAGACCTGGTTTAGACCTGGTTTCGTCTCGGTTTAGTCCTGGTTTAGACCTGGTTTTAGGCCTGTTTTAGACCTGGTTTAGTCCTGGTTTAGACCTGGTTTTAGACCTGTTTTAGACCTGGTTTAGACCTGGTTTAGACCTGTTTTAGACCTGGTTTTAGACCTGGTTTAGATCTAGTTTAGATCTAGTTTAGACCTGATTTTAGTCCTGGTTTAGTCCTGGTTTTAGACCTGGTTTAGACCTGGTTTAGATCTAGTTTAGATCTTTTAGACCTGTTTTACCTGGTTTAGACCTGGTTTAGATCTAGTTTAGATCTAGTTTAGACCTGATTTTAGTCCTGGTTTAGTCCTGGTTTAGTCCTGGTTTAGTCCTGGTTTAGACCTGGTTTAGATCTAGTTTTAGTTTAGACCTGGTTTTAGTTCTAGTTTATCCTGGTTTAGACCTGGTTTAGACCTGGTTTTAGTTCTAGTTTAGTCCTGGTTAGACCTGGTGTTTTAGTTCTAGTTTAGTCCTGGTTTAGACCTGGTTTAGACCTGGTTTTAGTTCTAGTTTAGACCTGGTTTTAGTCCTGGTTTAGACCTGGTTTAGACCTGGTATAGTTTCCGGCAATGAGTGGCCCAAAATGTGAAAACAGAAAAGTACCGCCATGTAATCCATTTATTTTAACAAAGTAACTGTAATCCAATTACCACTCACTGTAACCAAATACAGTTACTCATAATTTGTACTTTGATTACGTAACTCCGGTACATGTAATCTGTTACTCCCCAACACTGTATATAACATTAAACTACAAAATATAGAGCGTACTTGTGTCAAAGAAACCTCAAGTACTGAACAAATTCCAATAAACGCAGGTATATCTTTTCAATCATCCTGCTTTTAGAGGCGGAGCTGCTGATTTGAGGCATCCTCTCATCAACATCTGCAAATGAATCAGCGGCTGTAATGAGAAGGCTGAGAAATTACATCTAATCACCAGGAGCGGTAACAGCTCAGAAACACTCAACAAAAGCGATAAGTAGCGAAAACATCAACACGACGTGAGCGCGTGTGACAGTGTTTAGAACAATGGCAGAGCCGGTGGACAAAACAGAAACGCCAGCTACCCACGTCGGATTGTCATTCAGCAGCCACCTTTCAAAAGCGCCGCAAAAAACACACAATTTAGCAATGTTCAAATCCGCTATAGTCTGGCCGAGCTGCAGAGAGTGATAAACGTTCTTACCTTGAAGACGAAATAATGCGGCGGAGGATCCATGCATCACCAGGCAGCAGAGATGGAAGAAAACAAGAAAAAAATAAACGTTAACAACAGGTTAATTATGTATTGCGCATTTAGAAACCGTGAACAGCTTGGTGATGGATTTAGAAAGGTGCTTAAACGGCCTGTATTTGACTTTTTTTCCATGTATTTGAGCAAAGTTTGTACTATATAAGCAGCTCATGAGGTCAAAATGCATGTGCTGTCTACGTCGAATATGTATTGTCCAGTGTTGGATGAAGTATTCAGTTTTGTTACTGAAGTAAAAATGCAGATATAGAAGCAAAAATAAAAGTATCACATGAAAAAATCTACTGGAATATTAAAGTACCTGTTTAAAAATGTACTTTAAGAGTAAAAAGTATAAGTATTTTGCAGAGATTTTTATTTTTTTTTTAGAACTATTAAAACATGAAATGTAGTGATTTTGATAAATAATTTATCTGATTTTAAGTAATTCAACTGATTTTTTTTCCATTTTTTTTTAGCTGTTTATGTGTATTTGGTTTGCAAATACCAAAGTTGGGACGTTTACTCAAATTAAATGTTAAAATTAAATCTCAGCTTTTTCAGCAGGTCCCAAATCATAAAGAGACAGATATCTGCTCTCAGATTTAGTGAAGTAAAAGTAAAAAGTATCCACTGTAAATGTACTTAAGTAAAGAGCAAATACCTAAAAATTGTACTTTTACTTTTTGCACTTTCCACCACTGGTATTGACCAAATATGAGTAAGTGTGCGGTTAGTGTGCTAGTTGTTTCAAGCATTACCGTGATGTCCTAACTCCTCTCTGGCCTCTTAAAGTTCTCAAAGTCTGCTGCTGCTTATAAACTAACTGCGGTGAATAATTAGGACGCCCAGAATGCATAAGGTGAGGAAGCGAGGAATCACTTTGGAGCTCTGCAAACTGTTTAAAATCATCTAGTTTTTAAGAGAAATATTCCACAGTGTACAACAATGCATCAGCACAGGATTAATGAACAAGTACTGTATCTGGAAGTGCACGATTAGCATGCTAACTGTTGTTTGCAGATCGTGATGGATTCTGAAAGTTGTGAAAAGTGCAAATAAACTCATCATGGTGAATAATTAGGATGTTCTGAACGTATTAAGTGTGTGAGGAATAACTCTGGACCTTTACAAACTAATTCAAATGTAAAGACATAAAGATGTAAAGACAGACAGTTTGTTAACCTACAAAAGTGACATTATACTACTTAAACATTTAGGGTACGCACTGCTTAAAGATAGACCATCTGTTCACTCAAAAACAGCATTTTTTTTACTCAAAATTTTATGTAATCAGTTTCTTGCTTTTTTTTTTTTGAGTCGTCCTAACTTATACAGGTCTTACAGTGTATAAATCGACAAAGCGGACATGCTCGACGGCACAAATAAGAAGTGAAGATGGGTACGCTTCCGGCTACATCGACTTCGGCTCCAATTGACTTTGTATTGAACAACTGTAACCCTGTCTCTAACTACAGCAGAGAGTCACTGGCCACGTTTACTTGATGTTTTTTTTTAAATTCCGAATTAACTGGTCTGAATGAATGACTTCGGAATTAAAATATTCTCTTTCGTTTACATGGAAATAATAATTCCGAATTGAGGTTTACATGGAAAACACATTAAATCGTTTTTATTTAATTCCGCTCAATGTCTGTGGGTTGGGATTGGACAGGGACATGAACGTATTTACGTCAAGTGGAAGAAATCACACACTTCAACTGCTACCGGCTTTTTTGTCATCTCGGTTTGTCGTTACGGCCACGGACACAAACATGATCCAAACTTTTTTCGCAGCAGCTGGAGAATTCTGTCATCGCGCTTTACATCTGTCAGCTGAGGAGGAGAAGGGAAAAGTGTCGGAGAAGGGAGGAAGAAGACAAACTGAGTCAACGGCTGCTCTACCTCAGCCCACTCCTGCATCCTGCTCACAAATCCAAAGAGACGTGGAGGAAAGTCCAAAACGAGGACTGGTGGAGCCAGATCGAAGGGCGACCCAACGAGCATGCAGATACAGAGAATTATTTTTAAGAAGAATAAACCTTTACATCAGGGGTGTCAAACTCATTTTGGTCCGAGGGCCGTATCCAACCTACTTTGATCCCAAAGGGGCCGGATCAGAAAACTCATGGCAAATAAACCCCAAAAATAACAAGACGTTCAAATATTTGTGTAGAGAAACACAAATCTATTACAGAAATCTTTTTTAATTGATGAACTCTTTTACAAAATATCATATAATATTATGAACAACCTGAAACTTAAAAAAAAATGCAATTTCAACACAATGTTTTAACATTAACTTGTATGTAAATAGGAATAAGTAAATTTTTCTTGGAAAATCCTGCACTTGGCTCCACTTTTCTCATTTTGGACATTTTGTTGATGAGGGTGTCACGGTCAACAGTCAAAACGATCGTCCTTTAAGAGCGTTTGTGCTGCTCTGGTGGGAGGGGCCACGTACAGAGACTCTGGAGACGCTGCTGTGATCAGCACCGCAGAAAATTAACAAGATTTTAATAGAAAATATAATGAAAATATGTTAGTAGAAAATCAGCCGAGGGCCGGATCTGGCCCCCGGGCCATATGTTTGACACCTGTGCTTTACATGATCGAGGAATAAATTAATTTGGTTTTAAAATCAGAATAAACCACCAACTTACTTCGGAATTAAGTTTGATTCCGAATTATTATTTTCATTAGGAACTAAGTGTTTACATGGTCTTTTTAAAGCGGAATTAAATTATTTTGATTTGGAATTAAACCTCTCATGCAAACGTCGCAACTTTGGTCTTAAATGATCATATTAACCTGTTCTAGTTGATGCAGGTGTTTTTATTTTCACTATTTTGGCCATGAATAAATTCCTATTCCAGTCTCATAAGTCTAAGTTATGTTCAAATAATAATAATAAAAATAATAATAATAAAAATAAACTTGTTTAACACATATTTGCAATGATGACAGATGAGTCCCAAGCAAAACTAATCAATCTCCCAACCACAAATCCTCCAAAATCTAAAATAATTCATGACACCACAGCTCTGTATTCGATTACGGCCACTCCACATCTGCAGGTGTCCGTCTCATCCTCAAACCCGCTGTTGTAGCTCTGCTGGCGGCTCATATCCAGGATTACACACCAAATACAAAGTCAACCTGTATGAAGATGACAAATGTCGCAATAAAAATATGTCATCTGGGAAAATGTCAAATTGCGGTTAGCGTGCTTCGCTTCGGATCGGCGTGGAGCTGACTCGAACAGATGGGGAGCACAAATGAGTTCACCGAGTTTGATGCATGGTGACATCAACGGCAAAAACCATCCAAAAGGCATTTCGATGAAGAAACACCGATATTCTTCATCTCGTCTTTGTCAAATAATAGTTTGGAAAGACGCGCGTGGAAATATTGGTGGTTTTAAAACAGTAACGATCGTCGCGTTGGTAAGATAACAAGATAAAGTGTGTGTTGTTTTTGGGTTTTTTTTTGTGTCATTTATTCAGAATGGATGGATGTCAAAGATTTGTTTTTGATTCCTCATAAAGTTTGGCGTAATGGCACTTTAACTTACAAGATAGTTCCTGTAAAATATGAACGTATTCCTTTGAAAATCTAAAACCAGATTTTTCAGAGTATAGGCCAAGAAATGGGTAATGAAGAAGAAAAAAAACATATATAAGTCACACTTTTTGGGGGGATTTTGTGCATTCTTGTGTCAATCATAATCTGAGGGAATTCTGTTGCTGCATTTTTATTTTTTTTATTTACTTTTGTTGTCATTCACAAGCATGGATTTCTGTATTTTGGTTAAACAAATGGCTATTTATGCTCGTCTTTACTGTTGGCGGGGATCAGATTAGTCAAAAATTGGGATAGTCCTGTTTTAGTTTAGGGGTGTGCAAAAATATCGGAATATCAATATATCGTATTGTTTAATGTGATGATACAGTATCAATATCGTGGGCTATTGTATCGATATATCAGCAAGAGTATTTTTACGTGTTATTTTGTTACAGAGCTACAGTTTTGTGGCTTGTGGAGTGAAAGGAAACTCATTTATGCAACACATTTGACATTTTCACTGTTTTGATTAGGGCTGGGTATCATTAAGAAGTTGCCGATACGATACATACCTCGATACACAGGCCACGATACGATACATACCTCGATACAGTGCACTTTCGATTCGATATATGTTTCAAATCGATTCGATACAGTTCAATAAAAAATAAAGGCTAAATCATGGCTGTGATACTAAAAGTCTTTGTTAAACTGCTTCTTGTGCAAAATTCATATGAAACTCAAACATTTTAATCCACAAAACAGTGTCAAAATGTCAAATGTGTCGCATAAATGAGTTTCCTTTCACTCCACAAGCAACAAAACTGTAGCACTGTAACTAAATAATTAAGTAAAACACACGTAAAAATACTCTTGGTGATATATCGATACGGTTGCCCACGATATCGATACTGTATCATCACATTAAACGATATGATATATCGATATTCCGATATTTTTGCACACCCCTAGTTTTGAGGATTAAAATGTTTGTGTTTCATATGAACTTTGCACAAGAAGTGGTTTAACAAAGACTTTTAGTGTCACAGATATGATTTAGACTTTATTTTTTATTGAACTGTATCGAATCGATTTGAAATATATCATATCGAATCGAAAGTGCAGTGTATCGAGATATGTATTGTATCGTGGCCTGTGTATCGAGGTATGTATCGTATCGGCAACTCCTTAATGATACCCAGCCCTATTTTAGTCCTGGTCTAGAGTTGATGTAGTCCTGGTTTAGTCTTAGTTTAGTCTTGGTTTAGGTCAAATTGGTCAAAAATAGGGACACCAGGGACATTTCTTGTATAAATCTTGGATCACAAATCATTGGTTTTGGATAAATCCGCTGGGACAGGGGACACAGGGCTCAAAACTGGGACCATCCCGGGTAAATAGAGACGTCTGGTCACCCTGTATTAACCTCATGTAACTGCTAAACCACTCAGAAACACAGATCAGTGCAGAGACAGCTCAAGGTTAAGTGATTTGAGTGTATTATTTCATGTGTTTTGTGATCACAGCAATACAACATTTTACAAGTGTCTTTCTAAAATTAAATACCAATGGAACTTTCTTTGCAAACTCTATTTCAGTTAAATTAAGGTGAACGAAGGTTTAATCTAAGGTAACATATTAAAATGCTTCTGGAGAGTAAAAGAATCAAAATAAAGTCAAGCTAACATGATTGATGCAAATTCGGCTCTGACTAGGGTAACCAGACGTCCCATTTACTCGGGACAGTCCCAGTTTTGAGCCCAGTGTTCCCTGTTCCAGCA
This sequence comes from Boleophthalmus pectinirostris, assembly GCF_026225935.1. NCBI lineage: Eukaryota > Metazoa > Chordata > Actinopteri > Gobiiformes > Gobiidae > Boleophthalmus > Boleophthalmus pectinirostris. The sequence continues at coordinate 6,213,266 of NW_026571018.1, read as the reverse complement.
GATTTATCCAGAACCAGTGATGGCTGCTCATCACTTATATATTCCTCATGGTTGGCCAAGCTTTTCTTGTTTTGGGGTTTGCTCGCTGTGTTTTTTCTGCTGTCATGTGATGTTGTCATGTGATTAATTGATTGTATTTATTGACAGACACCCGGTGTGTCTTGTTTTTACTACTTTGCCCTGACAAAGACCATCCTGCTGGTCGAAACGTGTTGGCGTCCCTTCATGCAATAAAAGACTTTTATATAGGTGAGTTTCAGCTGACGTCATTGTTATTAAAAGCCCGCGTTGCATGCTGGGAAATATTTTGGTCGGAGGCAAGAAACACGGTAGTGGTCAAACACAGTGCGTAACCTCGCATATTTATCCCCGATAATGGTAAATTCCTGCTGCATTATCAGATGCACAAATAGAAGCACGGAAGAAGGAAAATGTCTTTTTCGTATTCTGAGTGAAAAGAACCGCTAACGATGAATTAAACAGCTTTCAAACATTCGCAGAGCAAACGTAGAAGATCCTAACAAACCGTGGACTCCAACAAGTTCAACAACACATCGAGACTCTTGGAGGTTTTCATCTTTTCTGCTGTGAATGACCCAGGAGTTTCCACCAAGTCATTGTGGATATCGACCAAGTGCATATTTGTCCAGGTAGTTGGTGATTCTGACCAGAAATTTGGTTTGGTCCACCTTTTGTCGGGGTTGAAAAGGGTGATGTGGCGTTGCTTATGACCAATTTCTGGTCAAATGGTCTTGGGTCCTCTGCCGTTAAAGTGGATAAATAACCAGGATCAATACCCTTTACGTGCTTTCTCGCTCCGTCCGTCATGTTGAATTAGTGTTTCTTGCCGCCGACCAAAATAATTCCCAGCATGCAACGCGCACTTTTATCAACAATGAAACTTGCCTATACTCAGTCGGAGTGCCTCAGGTTTGTACCTTACCCATTTTTACATTTTCCTGTAAGGTTAATTTTCTGTTCTAAGACCAGTGATTTGTCGTACCTAGAAAAACTGGTATTCTGACTGTGAGCATGATCGCCTCTCCACAGATCTGACCTGTAACTTAGTCTGGTTTGATCTCCATGAAGATAGATAAAAAGGTTTAATGAAATACTGTGAAACGTTCCAGACAAAGGATGATGATGTTATTAAATCTGACGGAGCCTCCACCAGAAAACTTACACAATGCACCTGTAAGACAAGACTGATCAAGCGCAGCCAATTTCTCTGTGTTCACTACAAAAGGGACAATAGGGGGAGTGTACATGAAAACTGGACTTCTATCAAAACTCAGTGCACACACAGTTCCAGAGGGGATGTTGCATTGTTCAGCTCACTTTAGCTACAAGCCACTGAACACTCTTCATTATTGCGGTGAAGTCTGGGCCGTGCGCTTGGAAGGGAAGCACGGATTCTGTCAAGTTACGTAATGTCCTTGAAAAAGTGGCTCCGGTTATGGAACTAAAGGGGCTATACCTGATTTTTACAGTCTTAAAAAATGCTAAAAATGGCTGTAGAGGGTGAGCAGGAAGGAAGGGGCGGTTCAAAGAATAGACTTTAAAGCGTCTCTCTTTGTGTACAAGTCTCTCCATGGTACATCTGTAACATGTTGGTGCCTTATGAACCATCTCCCACTGTGAGGAGCTAAGGGACCGGCCTCCTGCTGGTGCCCAGAGTCAGGAGTTAACATCGGGAGTCAACGTTTCAGATTCCTGCAGCAAAAACCTGGAACAGTCTGAACATGTGAGACAGACTCTGACTCTGGCTCTGTTTAAATCCAGGCTCAAAACGGTTCTGTTTAGCTGCAAATGACTGAAAGGTTTTCATTTTTCATTCTGAACTCTTCTTTCTCATTTAATGTCTCTCTCTTTTTAATGTTATGATGATTATTTACGTTTTGATTTGTTTGTATTGTGATTTTAATGCATTTCTTATTCTGTAAAGCACTCTGAATTACGCTATACAAATAAACTTGTACACGAGGAGCAGGACTATGGCAGATTCTGGTCATACCTCCTTGTCAAAGCCTGATATCTCGTCAGATTTCAGAAACTAAGCAGGACTGGGCCTGATTGGTACATGGATGGGAGACCGCTGGGAATTCCCGGTGCCACAGTGGGGAGTCTGAGGCAAAAACTGCAGTTGTGTCCTTGGACAAGACACTTGAGACGTTGCCTAGAAGCACGGGTGCCCACACTTTTTCAGCACCCGAGCTACTTATAAAATGATCAAGTCAAAATGATCTACCCACTACAAAAATGCAAATCCTTTATTTATTTATAAATATATTGAGAGGAACAGTACTTGAACTTAAATATATTCTTAATCAGACATGTCAAACTATTTGGCCTGTGAGATCATATTAAATATGTATTAGAGCTGCCCACAGATAGACTATAGAGACATTATTGTTATTCTTTTATATTCTGCTTGTTCTGGATTCAGTGTTTAAGCAAAACTATTAGTAAACATTTATTTTAATAAGAAAAGTTTTAACATTACATATCTCAAAAGAAGAGAAAACATGTTGAAATTTTTCAATAAATATTTAGTTTGGCCCACGACTTAGTCCCAGTTTTTAATTTTGGCCTCTGTGAATTTGAGTTTGACACCCCTGTTCTTAACGATCGTACTCGATAAGTGTTAGAGCTCGAGTCTGAGACAAGACCAAGTCCAAGTGCTTTCAAGACTGAGGCAAGACCGAGCCCAAGCGCCTTCGAGACCGAGACGAGACCAAGTCCAAGCACCTTCGAGACCGAGACAAGACCGAGTCCAAGCGCCTTCAAGACCGAGACGAGACCGAGTCCAAGCGCCTTCAAGACCGAGACGAGACCGAGTCCAAGCGCCTTCGAGACGAGTCGAGACCAAGTCCAAGTGCCTTCAAGACCGAGACGAGACCGAGTCCAAGCGTCTTCAAGACAGAGACAAGACTGAGTCCAAATGCAGTCGAGTCTGAGACGAGTTTATGTGGGCGTGAGTGTTGGAGGTGATCAGAGGGGTCGATGATGCAAATTTGCAGCCTTGCTTCTGTCTGTTACTTTTTTTTTTTAAATATATATTTATATATATATTTTTTTACTCTTTTACTATACAACAAACAACTTTTTTCAGTTTTTTTTTTTTCACGGATTTCAATAGAAATGTCAGACATAGAACTAAAATAAACATTCTGCCCACACCCCCAGTCTCTTGGAACTTGTCAAATCAAAAAGAGACATTATAAAGAAAGAACTCCTTTAGCAAATCCTTTACATTCTCAAGACAAACAAAGCGTTTTTTATTTCCTATCAAAACAGAAACCTAAAAATGAAAAAAAGCAACAACAAAAAAAATCACTTGTCACTATGCGCAGAGACAAATACAATTCCACGGCCTTCACCGCTCATAATCTAAGTGTTGAAAATGGTTTGCAATTTCGAGAGAAGTGTTCAAAAGAGGTAAACATGTGAATTGTCAAGGCTTATACTTTTGTACCTGTTATGTCTGTGCGCGGCTGAACAGGTAAATGCAATTCTGATTCTTGACTTAATTCAGAAATTCATGTCCACACACTTTATCTACTGGAACTTCTCAAATAAAAACGATGAAACATTTTGAAGAAAAGACTATTTGAGCAAATCCATTACATTTTTTGATGAAACCTTTTTTTTTTTTTTGGAAATGGAAACCCGAAAATGAATCACTTGTCACCATAATATCTGCAGGAGTAAAAATACAAGTATATTCTCGGTCTCCACCGCTCATAAAACACATTAATGGCAAAGTTTGTATAAAAACGTTTGAAATGCATATATTTCAAGAGAAGCGTTTGATAGAGTTTAACTTGACTCTGCGATTCAAGTCCACGCTCTTCGTTTCTTGGAACTTGTCAAATGAAAATGAGGCAACATTAACAGGAGCTATTTCAGAAAATCCATTACATTTTCCAAACGGACATTTTTTTTCTGACCAAAGTGAAACCCAAAAACAAAAAAACAAAAAAAGATATTTCCAGACTGACACATAATATCTGCTGAGAGAAAAAATACAAGTACTATTTTGGTTTTCACTGCTCATGATCCAAGTTGTAAAGATGAACTCATGGCAAACATTGTAAGTGTTTTTGATTTTTGAGGAATTTTATGTAGAGATGCACTGATCCAGCTCTTTCAGTTCAGATATAGATCGATACTTTAGTTGTAAATAGCTGCCGATACCCGATATCAACCGATACCTGTGCAAAGACTGAAAATATGATTTGTTTCTTACATCTCAGCTTTGTCCAACAACAACCAGAAAACAGTCTTCACTCTCTTTACACTTTCTCTCTTTTTGTTTCTGTTCCATCTTCTGTCTTTTCATTTGAATCGTTGTCTTGCAAGTCTCAAGTCTTTGACCTCAAGTCCGAGTCCAGTCCCAAGTCAAATACATTCAAGTCCAAGTCGAGTCTCGAGTCACTGGCCCATAAGTCCAAGTCAAGTACAATTCGTCTGCTTTGAGCTTCAAGTCATTTCATGTTTTTAAACCAAAATACCAAATATAGCTTAGATTTTTGCAGTTTATTTGACTTTTAAGCTAAATTGTACAGTACATTTATATTTGAGTAGTTGTAGAAATGCAAATGTTTCCTTTTTAAATGTTTTGACAAGGTCTTAGTGTGAATCATTACAATCAGAATAGAAAGAATTCAGATTTAAAAATACAGTTATTTTGTCGTGTCGTCTGCACTGAAAGGGAAGGATCGTGTTCTATGTAGTTTCCTCTGTTTAACTGCATTGTACTGTATATTACTGCAGTACATTTGAGTATCACAGTACTTCGGTTACATCCAAAGTAACAAACAGAGAAGTGTGACGGACATGTTCTAGTTTGTTCTTATAAAATTCAGCTCCGCCTTTATGAAGTGTAAAGAGAGAAGTATTTTCCAAAAACATTTTTTTTTTTTGCAGAAGCATCAAGTTTTCTCAAGTCACAGGGCTCAAGTCCAAGTCCAGTCCCAAGTCAATGACCTTCAAGTCCAAGTCCAGTCCCAAGTCTTAGTCTATTTTATCAAGTCAAGTCTTTAGTCCTAAAAGTAGTGACTCAAGTCTAACTTGAGTTCAAGTCACGACTTACAAGTCCCCACCTCTGGTCTTCAGTATGTCTTGTTATTAATGTTTTGGTCTTATCATCTTGAATTTAAAAATGGTTAAAATGTATGTATGCTTAAAAAACATAAAACGTGTCTTCAGTTACATTTGTTTGCATTTCCAAACAAGATATCTTCTGAATGGATATTTCGAGGTCAATATACCCAATCCAGTTTTTTGTTTTTGTTTTTCTGGATCCTTGCATCCAGTCCTAGTATTGATTCGGTGCGGCACTAATTTTGTTCGATTGAGGTAAACACAATTCTTAATACAGGTCTAGACCCTTCGTTTCTTGGAATTTAATGAAGAAAAGACAATTTCAGCAAATCCATTACATTTTTCAAAGGGCTATTTTATTCTGACAAAAGTGAAACCCAAAAATGAAAAAAATGATAATAACATTTCCAGACTAAAATACAAGTACTATTTTGACCTTCACTGTCCCATATCCAGGACAGTCGACAGAAATTTGGGGACCCCTAAAATAGAAATGAATTGGAAGAGGGTTTAATTCTGGGCTTCTAAGACCATGGGACCTTGGACCATAGACTCTTTTGTCCCTCCCTGTGGACTCCCCTGCCAATATTAACCAATACCAGCACAGGGACTGAAAATAGTGCTCATTTATAACCCCACAATTGTCTAGTCCAACAACGACTAGAAAACAATCTTCAGTTACATCGATTTACGGTATATTTCTAAAGAGGATAGGCTGAAAAGATATTTGGAGGTCCAATATTAGTCCAATACTAGTATCAAATCGGTGCATCACTAATTTAGTTCGATAGAGGTAAAAGCACTTGTTAATTCAGGTCCACACCCTTCGTCTCTTGGAACATGTCAAATCAAAAAGCAGCCAGGTTATGAAGACTATTTTACTAAATCCATTCCCTTTTCCAGACAGAAAAGGCAATTTCTTTGATAAAATGGACGAAATAAAATGAAAAAAAAACCAACAACAAAACAAAACAAGAATTTCTGTTCTTGCTGACTCACTCGCCGCTGAAATATCCGCATAGAAAAATACAAGTACTTCCCTGGGCCTGCGCCGCTCATAATCTAAGTGTTAAAAATGGTATTCTCCCCACGGCGGAGTGTTGATAGCACCACCACTGCTGTCCCAGATAAGACTATGATTTGTGCTGGAGGCCGACAGCTCGTATCCAGCCCAAAGTCACTGAGTGTGTACACGGACAAACAGCAGATTCCTCAAGATACACTCACAGATTCAGTACAGTGTTAAAGAGGACAATACTTTTCCATAATGTTATTTTACGGTTTTGTTCTGTGGAGGGAGGTTGGAGTTTATCTGGCATTTGGAGGTTTGTGTCGCTTCCTTGAACTGGAAATTTGGGTTTATGAGACTCCCTGTTGTTTTATTTTTTATTTTTTTAAAGCAGCCTTAGCATTTTAGGTGCTATTTTCCATATTCGTTTCTTCGTCGTCAGCATTCCTTGGGGATGTGACGGTAACCGGTGTTGGGGAGGTGACTTTTAAAATGTATTCCCCTACAGATTACAGATTACATACCCCAAAATGTAGTTTGTAACGGAATCCATTAAATTACTTTAAGTGAGTAACGTAATCTGAATACTTTGGATTACTTGATTTTCTGCAGAGAAGCAAAGACGAGGATATCGTAACTTAAGATGTTTTGTCTGATAAAAGAAAATAAAAAGATGATAAATCCTGTTTTAGACATGGTTTAGTCCTGGTTTAGACCTAGTTTAGATCTAGTTTAAACCTGGTTTCAGTCCTTGTTTAAACCTGATTTTAGTCCTGGTTTAGAACTGGTTTAGACCTGGTTTAGTTCTAGTTTAGATCTAGTTTAGACCTGGTTTCAGTCCTGGTTTAGACCTGGTTTTAGTCCTGGTTTAGTCCTGGTTTAGAACCTGGTTTTAGACCTGGTTTAGTCCTGGTTTAGACCTGGTTTTAGACCTAGTTTAGATCTAGTTTAAACCTGGTTTCAGTCCTTGTTTAGACCTGATTTTAGTCCTGGTTTAGAACTGGTTTAGACCTGGTTTAGTTCTAGTTTAGATCTAGTTTAGACCTGGTTTCAGTCCTGGTTTAGACCTGGTTTTAGAACTTGGTTTTAGACCTGGTTTAGTCCTGGTTTAGACCTGGTTTTAGTCCTGGTTTAGATCTAGTTCAGACCTGGTATAGTTTCCGGCAATGAGTGGCCCAAAATGTGAAAACAGGAAAATCCCGCTGTGTAATCCATTTATTTCAACAAAGTAACTGTAATCTAATTACCGCTCACTGAAACAGTTACTGTAACTGAATACAATCATAATTTGTACTCTGATTATGTAACTCCAGTACATGTAATCTGTTACTCCCCAACACTGACGGTAACTGAATGTACTACACTATCCGAAGCTCTGTTAATGAAGTTAGACTTCAATCTGAGCCTTGTTTTAACACAGTCTGATCATAAAGCACTTACTTAAAATAATGTGTGCTCTTAAACAAGTCTTGCATCAGCCAACAGATTCAGTTAGTTACTCTCACCTTTTTAGTGAAAATTTAACATCTACATAGGACCATGCACATTCGTATTGATCCCAGGCTCTTGAAAATGTGTTGTTTAAATCCTAGTGACGGGCGAACGGAGCCTCATGAAGCATTGACACCTCAGTCGTAATATTGTCTCAAATGGTTCTACATGTCTGAGGTCTTGGAGAAACACTGACCTCTAGTGGACAAATTTAACCATTGGCACACAGGTGTCTCAGCATCGATGAAGTATTGTTAGCTGTGTGCAGAGCGACAACGTACTCAGCAACAACAATAATAATGATCATTTTAAATAATATGTAAAGAGCAACATAAATAGCAGCTGTAAATAAGAAAACAGGTGACCTTGTTAGGTGGAATTAGATCAAAGTGATCCCAAACCATGGATCGCTTTTTTCCACTTGTAGATGCCATCGAAAATGAAACAAATGCCAAAAGTCACCAAAAGTCGCCAAAATCACCACTAACATCACACAATACTCCTCACTACCCAACATTTTTAAGAAATATTGGTGCATCTTTTATATTGTAGCAGTTTAGCGCTTGTCAAACCACAGAAGTGCACTGAACACTCTGAACACTCTGAACCAATCACAGAGCGGAACCTTCGCTGAGCCAATGAAACGCTTCGATACACTGAAGCGATCGACACACAGAGTGAAGCAGTAGGGGGAGGGACTGACACTTCGGTCACGTGAGCGTTTGCTGCGAGACGAGCTCCGAGGCAGTGCTTTCGGAGCAATTTGTTTCAGAAAGAACGAGATGTGCTCCAGAGCTCCGTCTCATTTGCCCGTCACTATTAAACCCATTTTCTATTTCCTCTTGAATTTTCAGACTACCGTATTTTCCGGGCTATTAGGCGCTCTGGATTATAAGGCGCACTGTCATTAAATGGTCTATTTTTAGAACTTTTTTCACAAAGAAACCGCACCAGACTTTAAAGGAAACACAACAGTTGGATGGGTCAGTGGGACTTTGTTTGTCGCGTTCACGGTGACTCTGGGCCGTGTGTGTTTGCGTGTTCTGCGGGTGGTGCGGCTTTGTAGTTTACTGAAGTCGTACTGGGTAGAGCCCAACCGATATATCGGCTGGCCGATATTATCGGCCAATATGGGCACCTGGAAACATATCGGCTATCGGCCGATATGCTTGCTGATATGGGCCAATATTTCACGTGGGCATGTTTATACCTCGTTATAAAGCTTAGACTCTCTACATTATGTTCATTTAATCCAATTTACAGACAGATAAATGTCCTAATATGTGGCTCCGCATCAGTATTTATCTACAGTGTAATTTGTCTGTGTCTGTGTCCGTACTGTCCCTGAACACACCCCCAGAGTCACGTCACTTCACTCGCGTGTGTTTGTTTACACACCCACAGCGGTGCACAACACTGAGATTATTTTCTTTTTTCGAACAATCGGTTTGAGTCTGGATTAAAATGACATTTATTAGTGCAGATTTGTGATGTGAGGAGGAGCTTGTATGAGCGGTGAGTGTTGGAAATACATCGACTTTGAAGCTAGTTTAGGTTTTGTTAGCGATTAGCTGCTGTAGCTCCCGCACATAAACAGACTGTTTTCTATTGGTCTATTGTAAAGTGACTATATTGTCCGTATATTTGTTACTGGACCTGCATTGATATGTAAATGAGCTGTGAATAGACGTGTGAATGATCCACATTTATGCATATAATTAATACCGCGGTGCGCACGTTTTTACGGCTAAAGGCTAATAGCGGTAGTTTATTTACTAGCGAGAAGTTATGGGTCGGTCGCGATCGAAGCGGCTCTTAGATCCGGCTCTTTGAAGCGAACAACGGGAGCATGTTTCTTATTGGGAGCCGTGTTTTCTCTTTTTCTCACTTTTTCTCTTCATGCCGCATGTAGACCCGTTGTTTGACAGCAGCAGCGGCTGAAAACGAAACTTTCAGAAATCTGCGTGTGCATAGGATAAAAAAAGTGCATATTTGGCTGCAGTTCAGCATAAAATGAATAAACCAGGACTAATCTTGGGCTCGAGTGCAGGAGAAAGATAGAAACCGAGTCCCGACATTCAGTCCTGGTTCAGTTCTGGTTTAGTCCTGCTTGCAACAAAACCATCTCAAGAGTCGCTTGGGAGCCGAAAGAGCCAGCTGCTTTAGTGAGCCGAGCCAAAAGAGCCGGTTCTCCAAAAAAAAAAAAAAAACTGGAATACCCATCACTAGTAGTGACAGTAACAGTAGCTAGAATGTGATGCAAAAATGCCATTAGGCCGACCTACTGTATGTAAATTTGATGTGAAGACTCAAAATAACAATAAATGTTGCCTAAATAAACCCAATTTCGAATCCACTAGAGCCAAACCTAAGTTTTTTAATCAATTCAAGATTTACAGTGAATTTTTACATCACTAAATATATCGGCAATTATATCGGCTATCGACAGCGCCAACTCCCATTATATCGGTTTCATATCGGCCACAACAAAATCCATATCGGTCGGGCTCTCGTACTGGGACACCCGAGTGGATTCGTGTATAGGGCGCTCTGGATTGGGCGCTCTGGATATCAGTCAAACTGGTTTCTAACGTTATCAGTAGAGATCTAGTGGAAAGAAGGCAGTGGAAAGAAGGCACCAGATTGGTCAATTATTACTGGTCTAGAGTGACCAGACGTCCCTATTTACCTGGGACAGTCCCAGTTTTGAGCCCCGTGTCCCCCGTCCCAACAGATTTATCCAAAACCAGTGATTTGTCCCAGTTTTACAGAAGAAATGTCCCAGGTGTCCCTATTTTTGACCAACCTGATCCCTGCCGACAGTAAAGAGAGGCATACATTGTCATTTGTTTAGGTAAAAGTTGCTGAAAAACGACCAAAACACAAATAAAATGTGATTATACTGACTCACATCACAACAGTTTTCTTTAATTACACACTCGTTTCACAATTTTATTATTACCAACCAAACCAAACCAAGGACGTCCCAGTTTTTTATTTGGAAAACCTGGTCACCCTATACTGTTCATATCTTGATTTATGGAGAATATAACAGAATAAAAACACCAGGATCGTGACGAGTCTGACAGCAGCAGCTACAGAGAGAGGAGCCACCATTTTTCAATACGAGTGAACTGAAGCCAGACCTCGAGGGAACCATTTTGTGCCGGGCGGATACGATTCAACCTACAGTACAGTGTGTCCATCTATATATACAGTCTATAAACAAGATTAAAAATTTCTCAAAAGGCACTTAAAATGTATGAGGCAAGCTGAAATATCTATAAATATGAAGTACAGTCAAACACTATACAAGTATACTTCTGCAAAACAAAAAGCAAAAAACCACACATATTGTTGAGTCCATGGTTGAGACACTTTCTGCTTATTGTCATGTATAATCTTTGGGTCTGGTCAAGCAGAAGTAAACAACAAGGCCAAAAATTCAAGTTAATGCATCTGATATAAAAATGTATTGAACAGATACATATGTACTCTAGTTTATGAAACTGTTGACCTTTTTTCTGTACCATTTTTGGTTCTAAAGTTCCATATGTTTTAAACAGACCATGTATGAAACATGGAACAAAAATTATTTCCCAAATTTCAAAGACCTGCAAATCATGTAAATAAATGGATGTATTTCATCATATCTTGAGTTATTCCATCTTTGAACTGTTGATGAAGGGACATGATTAAAAAAAAAAAAAAAAAAGTATTTAAAATGATAAAAATGTGCTTGGAAGGACTGACATATTTTATAGAAATAGTTTCCTTTCATTTTGAAGTAATATTAAAGTATTCAGAAGAAAAAAGCGACAAATTATGTAAAATCATGCACCTTCTACTTGTTTGCACAATTTTCCCTCCGTTACCATGACCTTTCTTAATAAAAAAATCTCATGAGTCAAAAAGTAAGAGGTTTTTCAACCTAATCTTGTACCATATGGTAGAAAACTATATGAAGCAAATATTCAAACCAGTTTGTTAAGGATATGGAAGTGAGAACCAAGAGTTATCACTGTTTGGATTTATTGCCCAAAAAGTGCTGCATATTTCATTCCCTCTGTTACCGACATGAGTTTTTAAATTTTTTGTCAACAACTTGAAAGAATATCACAGGTTTAACTTGACCCTGTTGGAGTGTAACTCTTTCCTACATTCTGATACTTTACTTATTTCAATAGTCCTCTAGTTTCTGAATAAGAGACATTTGAATGTCAAAAATCTGCCTGTTTCCCTCCGTTACTGCTTGACCGAACCCCTTTGTATTGCTGGTTTTGACAAGACAACCATCCAGAGCAAAAAAGAAAAAAAAAATAATAAAATCATTAAAAAAGTGATAGTAAAATGTGATATGAAATAGTCATCAATTAGAGCGTGGAAAACTAGGCTCAACCTGATGAGTTAATAGTTGTAGTCGATGGCAGCAGCCTCATTCACCAAATGAAAACATGTGGGACAAAAACACCAAATTTCTCCTTTCCGATTTGCCAAATTCACAACACGACGCAATTTATTTTTGGTTCGATTGACTAAAACTATCCAATGTGGGGAAAAAAAAGACCTGTTTTTTATTTTCAAGACACAATCAACCTGCATTCTGATTGTAATAATAGTAACTACAACTAAATGACACAGCAGCCATTCACCTGCCGATATACTGGACCTGATGTCGTCAACGTTCACTGAGAGGACGCTAACAAAAGGCACTGGTCTGTCTGAAGCTCTGGTACTCAAGTTAGACTTTAATTTTGAGCTTTGTTTTATTGAAACGTGATGCGAAAGAACTGATTTAGCTCAAACGACGAGAGAATGAGATGATTCGTGCTGGGGAGGGTCCGTCAGATGGTTTTCTTCATGGAGATGTTATTGCTTTGTCTGGAATGTTTCACAGTATGGCTTTAAACCTTTCTATCTCCGTGGAGATCAAACCAGACCAAGTTACAGGTAATTTCTGTGGAGAGGCGACCCCGCTCACAGTCAGAATTGTCTGTTTTTCTAGGTATTTTTGAGCTGTAAAACCACCTGTAATTGAAAAAATGTAAGGTAGAGCTGTTTAATGTCACACTGTGGAACATCCAAGACAGAGCAATGACTATGCCTATGTTCAGACTGCAGGGCTTAATGCTCAATTCTGATTTTTTTTGCGAGATCGCTCACATTTCCAATTAAATGTGACTTATATGTGATCTCCAGTGTGAACTTTAAACGCTCCTGAGCACCTGGAGATTTTAAAGTTGCTGTCGTACCAGAGCCAGAACATCTTGTACAGCTTATTTTAAGGAGGAGACTGAGAAGGAGAAGGTCGAGGTTGCTGGCCGTGGCGTTTTGTGGGGAAGTGGCAGCAACGTCCGTAGAAACCGTAGACGTGTGGGTGCGGAGTCGGAGTCAAGAGTGGAGGGATTGACGTCCTTTGCTGCTTCACTAACACAGAGTTCAGACACAAGTTTAATTTACGAGAAGAACGTTTGTGTACATTTCTGACGTGTAGGTGGGATGAATGTGACCTGGCTGTTCAGACTGAAGTCACATGTCAAAAGATCAGATATGTATCGGTTTCAGGAGCACATATCCAAGTGGCCTGGGTCACACTTGAAAAAATCAGATCTGTGTGGTTCAGACTGTCATTAAAAGATCAGATACAGGTCGCATAGGGTGAAAAAAAAATCGGATTTGGGTCACTTCAGGCTGCAGTCTGAACGTAACCATATCCATAAAAAGAAGCAGGTGATGGACCCCCAACCAAAAACTGACGTGAGCACACCACAAAAAACAAAATCTAGCCAAGTTCAAATGACTTGTAAATCATAGTAAGTAAAGTAAAATAATGTGCCAGTGGAACAAGACTTTTTGTACATAAAATAAGAAAATACATCTTGCTACACTTAAAATAAAAAAATTATATATACATATATATATATATAATATATATATAGCAGCTGGTCTGAAGGACAGCACAGAGGCACTGATCCTGGCTGCTCAGGAGCAGGCCCTGGGCACTCGAGCAATAGAGGCCCAGATCTACCACACCAGACAAGACCCACAGTGTAGACTGTGCAAAGAGGCTCCTGAGACAGTCCAGCACATAACTGCAGGGTGTAAGATGCTGGCAGGGAAACAAACATGGAGCGACATAACCAAGTGGCGGGCAGAGTGTACAGAAACATCTGTGCAGAGTACGGGCTGGAGACCCCAGGATCAAGGTGGGAAACACCTCCAAAGGTTGTGGAGAATGACCGAGCCAAGATCCTGTGGGACTTCCAGACACAGACTGACAGAATGGTGATGGCGAACCAACCAGACATAGTGGTGGTGGATAAGAAACAGAGCAGAGCTGTGGTGGTTGACATCACAATACCAAGCGATGGTAATATCAGGAAAAAGGAACACGAGAAGCTAGAGAAATACCAGGGGCTCAAGGAGGAGCTGGAGAGAGCCTGGAAAGTAAAGGCATCAGTGGTGCCTGTGGTGATCGGAGACTCAGGGCTGTAACCCCCAAACTGGAAAAGTGGCTACAACAGATACTGGGGAAAAACAATGGAACATCTCAGTCCAGAAAAGTGCAGTACTGGGAACAGCAAAGATACTGCACAGAACTCTCAAGCTCCCAGGCCTCTGGTAGAGGACCCGAGCTGAATGAAAGTGAGAGACCTACCACCGTGGAAGGTGAGAAACACACATATATATATATATATATATATATATATATATATATATATATATATATATATATATATATATAAATAAAAAAACATAAACTTTTTGCACTCAAAATAAACACAAAATGGAATGTTGCTTGAATTAAGAAAAACTCACTTACTCCATTGGTGAATCGTTTTACTTTTCAAGCTGAATTGACTCAAATAAAGTAAAACGTTATTAATTTAAGTCCAGGTTAAGATGACTTGAATTAAGAAAGTTTTATTATGATTTGACTAAATTTCACTTGACAAGTAAAATGATCTGCCAGTGGACAAAAACTCTTTGCGCTGAAAATAAGAAACAAAATCGACTGTTGCTTCAATTAAGAAAAACACACTTGCTTCATTGGTAGATAATTTGACTTTTCAAGTGAATTGACTCAAATAAAGAAAAACTTTCTTAATTTAAATCATTTTAACTTAGCTAGATATAGATTTTTTTCCATGGTAACACACTGCAAAAAATCTATTCAAGTTAAAATGACTTGAATTAAGAAAGTTTTATCATGATTTGAGTAAATTTCGCTTCACAAGTAAAATGATCTACCAATAGAACAAGACTTTTTGTACTTAAAATATAAAAATACATCTTGCTACACTTAAAATAAGAAAAAAACTACAACTTTTTGCACTTAAAATAAGAAACGAAATCAAATGTAGCTTGAATTAAGAAAGACACACTTATTTCATTGGTAGATCATTTTACTTTTCAAGCTGAATTGACTCAAATAAAGTAAAACGTTCTTAATTTAAGTCATGTTAACTTTGGTAGATATTGTTTTTTTTTCAGTGCATTGTATCTCCATGGTAACGCACTGCAAAAAATAAAATCTATCCAAGTCAAGATGACTTGAATTAAGAAAGTTTTATCATGATTTGAACAAATTTCACTTGACAAGTTAAATGATCTGCCAGTGGAAACAAGACTTTTTGTACTTAAAACATGAAAATACATCTTGCTGCACTTAAACAAAATCGAATGTTGCTTGAATTAAGAAAAACACATTTATTTCATTGGTAGAATCTGCTCAAAAGTCAGAATATTCTTAATTTTAACTAACCTAGATACAGTGTTGAAAAGGTTACTTTTAAAATGTATTCCCCTACAGATTACAGATTACACCCCAGAATGTAGTTTGTAACGTAATCCATTAAATTATGTAAAGTGAGTAACATAACCTGAATACTTTGGATTACTTGATTCGGTGTAGAGAAGCAAAGACTCGAAAAGGCTCGGACATCTTCACATAAGATGTTTTGTTTGCTAAAAGAAAATGAAAAAGCCGAGTTTTAAAAATATTATTGATTGAAGACGAGGAGACACGGTCCACGCAGCATGGTTTAGTCCTGTTAAATCCTGTTTTATACATGTTTTAGACCTGGTTTAGACCTGGTTTAGTCCTAGTTTAGTCCTTCTTTAGTCCTGGTTTAGACCTGGTTTTAGACCTGGATCTAGACCTGGTCTAGACCTGGGTTTAGACCTGGGTTTAGACCTGGTCTAGACCTGGTTTTAGACCTGGGTTTAGTCCTGGTTTAGACCTGGTTTAGACTTGGTTTAGTGTCAAGCAATGAGTGGAATTACCAAGAAACAAAACAAAAACAAAAAAAAGGGATATAGCCCCAAATGTGAAAAGAAGAAAATACCTCCGTGTAATCCATTTATTTCAACAAAGTAACTGTAATCCAATTACCACTCACTGAAACAGTAACTGTAACTGAATACAGTTACTCATCATTTGTACTCTGATTACATAACTCCGGTACATGTAATCTGTTACTCCCCAACACTGCCTAGATATTACTTTTTGCAGCGCATCTGAATATTCTGCCATAGACATAGACATTGCGATGCGCAGAACCCCCCTTCCCTCCGGCGCGATATCACTGCCAAGTATAAATACGTATAGTTTATTTTCCAGAGAGAAATATACTAGGAACAGTAGCTCAATTATCTCTCCCCCGGCTCATGAGTGCTAAGAGCCGGCACCTGTAGCTAATACCTTGTTTGCGACGCAGCATTCTAACTAAGGGATTGTCTGGGCCAGAGCTGTGTGCTGCTGCTGCTCGCGAGGTGATTAGCGCTGCATGTGGCTCGGGATAATCCACGCAACTTGTAATATTATCAAGACCGAGCGCCGAGGTGACGATGAAAAGCTGCAAGGGAGCTTTACTTCACTCGGGAGTATTAAGATGCTGAAAAATTGGCAGCAGAGTCTCGCCGTTTGAATCGGTCTTATTGGTGAAAAATGTGTCGGTGTTTTGGGAGTTTTCACGTTCCCGATGGGAGGCAAGAGACAGTTTACTCCATTAATGATGTTGCACTTTGTCATACACTATTTAAAAGGTTTATTCACAAATGTTTCATGTAATCTTTTCTAGTTGATGACAGCAGCAAACTAAATTTATTTTAGCTGCCCTCCATCTGGATTAAATATTGATGTTGTGATGTCATCTGAAACCCAATATTACACAAAATTGAGCTTTAAACCATGTTATCATGTTGTTATTTCCTCAAAAACACACCCCGAGTTGTGTTTTGTTTCATTCACACTATGGGTGTGCAAATATTTCAAAATATCAATATATCGTATCGGTTAATGTGATGATACAGTATTCGATATCATGAGCTGCTGTATTGATATATCACCAAGAGTATTTTTTTGGTTTTATTTTACAAAATTATTTTGTTACAGCTACAGTTTTGTTGCTTTTTTAGTGGAAGGAAACTCGTTTTTGCGAAACATTTGACATATTCACCATTTTGATGATTAAAATGTTTGTGTTTCATATGAACTTTGCACAAGAAGAGCTTTAACAAAGTGTTTTAGTCATGATTCAACCATTATTTTTATTGAACCGTATCAAACTGATTTGAAATATCGAATCGTAACTGTATCGTATCGAACTGAAAGCTCATTGTATCGAGATATCATATCAAGGCCTGTGTATCGAGGTATGTATCATATCAGCAACTTCTTGATGATCCCCGCCCTAATTCACACATGTTTGAGCAATGCTGCATTATTGTGCTGTCTATTACTGTATTTTCAACCTTGTGATGTCATGAAGTGGTAGTTTAAGTTAACAGCTTCCTTTTACTTTTAGTTAAGTAGATACTGGCGATTCTAGAACTGAAATGAACCAAATGAGTGTAGTGAAGTGTATGGAGTTTAAAATAACAGTGGAGCACTTCCTATATGACATGACATCACAAGTGTTTTCTGTTTCAGAGAAGAACTCAACCTAAATATTCAGGGTTTGTGTGAATGAAACAAAACACAACTCCAGGTCTGTTTGTGATGAGGAAACAACATAATAATCAGAAAATAATCTGCAACATTTTGCTCATATATATGGAACAAAAATTGGTACACACCATATTTAAAGGGTCCATATTGCACTATTTTCTGATCTATGTACCGTATTTTTCGAACTATAAGGTGCACTTAAAATCCTTTAATTTCCTCAAAAATCGACAGTGCGCCTTTATGTATTAATTGTGGTTGTGCTTACTGACCTCGAACAGATTTTAGGTGATGCACGGCGCTCTCAAAAATCTGTCAGAATGTTTTAGTATGACTTTGGTAAGCTACGAAGCCGCACTACTTGATGGATTGTCGGAGCATTATGTCAACCATAGTCAGGAGCCTCGTGGAGAACACTCATATTCCACTGAGTCGTGTCCTTTAGTCTGACAGAAGCTGAACCGCATCAGCGCACAAGGAGTAAGCTGTTTTTTTGTTTTTTTTCAGCGCTTATAGTTTATGCAAATGAGGTTTTAAGTTTAGTTTCTGTAAAACGTTAACAAATGTGCGCAAAGCTGCATTAGACACATTATTACTCAATGTATATTTGAGTCGTCCTCGTAGGAAATATAAAAAAACAAACTTAAATGATCCGCCCACATTCACGTTCATAATCCACATTCACCAAGACAGGGAGGCAACGCCGGGCGAATTACGCCACGATCTGCCGATGGATCGTGGACGCCTGGACTAAGGGATCAGTCTCAAGAGTCGTCCGTTTGTTTCGCTTAATGCGCATTATGTATGAAAATAGACGAGAGAATTCTGCATTATTGATACTGCTCTTTATAATCTGATGCGCTTTATAATCTGAAAATTACGGTATCTATAATAATGTATAATGTTCCTCATCACAAACAGACCCGGAGTTGTGTTTTGTTTCATTCACACATGTTTAACACCCAAAACCCTTCACCGTAAGGCTGTGTTCTTCTCTCAGACAGAACACACTCTGATCCACCTTGTGATGTCATGTAGTTATACAGGAAGTGCTCCACTGTGTTTTTAAACTCTACACATCTTCACTAGAATCATTTTGGACACATTCAGCCATGAAATTGCCGATCTCTACTGAAATAAAGTCAAAAATAGCTGTTAACTTAGGTTTTGGCATTTTGGGCTTTGGAGATGTGGACAGACTAATAATAAATAATTAATGAAACATGTGTGAATGAAACAGAACACGAGTCCAGGTCTGTTTTTTGAGGAGGTAATAACATTCTAACATGTCTAAAAGCTCACAAGAGTCGATTCTGTGCAATATAGAACCTTTAAAATTACACTCAACTCATATTCATAAATGGCGTTTCATAGCAGCTGACCAGGCCTCGTATTATTCACATTTTTCCGGCATAAAATCAAAGGGTTATTTCTTTTTTTTTTTTCCCCCTTGTCAGGTTGACCTAGCCATTCTTCTCTCCTCTCCTCTGCTCCTCGCTGCCGCTCTATTCAAAAAATGCAGTACTCTCAATGCCTCATTTTAGTCTATTCTCTGCAAACCCCAGAGACTTTTGTGTCGAAAACCCCAGAAGCCCGACACACATTCTCCGATACGCAGACGACTACTGGACCATCTGGCGGAAACACTGGTGCATGTGGAGAGTCACCGAGAAACAATTAAAAAAAAAAAACTTTGATTTTGATTGAAGAGGAATTAACAACCTGAAATTGTGCTTGCCTCGCCCACAGACAGAGTGCTGGAATTTTATGTGGCAGATGGGAGGGTTTGAAGAGTCCTATATGACAAGATTGTGTTGGGAGAATATTTGCGGGAAACAGTATTTGGAAATGAAGTTTTAAGGGGAGACTCTATAATGCCAAAAGTAACAAAAATAAGGCTACGTTCCGACTGCAGGGCTTAACGCTCAATTCAGATTTTTTTTGCGAGGTCGTTCACATTTCCAATTAAATGCGACTTGTATGTGATCTCCAGTGTGAATGTTAAATGGCCCAAAAGTGTCCCACATGTGCATTGGAGGACATGACGTCAACCGCAGTGAGCGTGCTCTGTGTTTACAGAAGTTGTCCAAACATGGATGCAGCATCGAGCACCTGGAGATTTTAAAGTTCCTCTCGTACCGGAGCCAGAACATGAACAACTTACTTGTTTTTAAGGAGGAGATTGAGAAGGAGAAGGATGAGGTTTTTGTGGGGATGTAGCCAAGAGTGGTGAGTGGTGATGTGCTTCGCTTCACACACAGAGTTCATTAACAATTTTCGTCTACTTCAGCGCAAAATAGTGACGTTTGTAGCTTGTTGATAAATGTGTAGGTGGATGAATGCACTTTGGCCGTTCAGACTGAAGTCACATGTCAAAAGATCAGATATGTATCGGTTTCAGGAGCAAATATCCAAGTGTCCTGGGTCACATTTGAAAAAAATCTGATCTGTGTTGTTCAGACTGTCATTAAAAGATCAGATACAGGTCACATAGAGGCCAAAAAATCGGATTTGGGTCACTTCAGGCTGCAGTCTGAATGTAGCCTAAGATTCAAATCAATGCTGAATCTACTCATTTGAGCAGGTATCGATAGCAAAGGTTGAAAATAACAAATTACATTTACTCACGTTACTGTAACTGAGTAGTTTTTATGAGTAATTTGTAATTTTTTTAAGTAGTTAAATTACTTTTACCTGAGGACATTTTGACCCAAGTATTTTACTTCATTACATTGCAACCCACCCTCGCTATTGAGTAAAATCAGAGTGATAGAGAAAAAAAAACATGACATATAAATTTTTAAATAAATATATTAAATAAAATAAAGCATAAAATAAATAAATAAGCAAGTCAATAAAAAAACAAAAATAGAAAAATAGCTAATAAAATCATTAAATGACAGATCCCGCCCCTCACACTCAGCTACTCTATTTTCAATGTGGTTGTGGGAGAGGTTTAGGTGTCTAATCCCAATTTAAGATATATTAAACTACAGCATACAGGTATTCTGAGTGGTAAATTATCACATTTTTATATAGCGCTTTTCCACCTTCAGCGCCCTCTGGCTACGTTTATACGATGACGTATAAGAAGATGCAAAAGTGGCGTCATGTCTTCACTTTTTATTCTGCGTTTAGATGAGCGTTTTAGGGAGGAAATCTACGGTGACGCAAAAGTGTGTGGAATTTGATTGGGTATGTTTGTACTTAAAGCAACAAGGGCGTCTTTGGACGGAAGTTTGCACGCCACGCATTTTCATCAGCTACTCCTTCCACAAAGTTGTCCCTCCATCGACTGGTTCTCCAGGTCTCGTCCAGATCCGTCTGACTCGCCTGCGACGACCTGGTGCATCCAGAATTTGTCAGAGGTGATTGAAGATCCTTGATTCGACATGTTTGTTTCTGTGTTCTGTATGTGACGCAAACACATACGCGACGTGAACAGATCTGACCAGAGTTTTGCATCATGGGCAGTGTAGATGGAAACACTATGGTGGAGCGTATTCAACTTTTCCACTCTGGAGGGTGGTTTCAGGTTTTTGCATTTTTAAGCCCCAAAAATGCCGTCACCATCTAAACGAAAGGCACTTTCGATAAAATATTTTAGTTTTTAAACACAAGTGCAAGGTCCTCAGTCCTCCAGGTACTGCTCAGCTCCTTTATTTGCAATGTGGTTGTGGGTGAGGTTTAAGTGTTCAGTTCCACTTTAAGATGTATTAAACTTATTAAACTGCAGCACACAGGTATTCTGAATGGTAAGTGGTAAATTATCACATTTTTATACAGCGCTTTTTTTCCACTTTCAGGGCCCTCAAAGCAGTTTACAGCAAGTAGGAACCACTCACCCATTCACACACGCTTTCATACACCAGTGTACGCAGATAATGGAGACGAGGTGGGTTAAGTGTCTTGTCCAAGGACACAACAACAGCCTGTATCCGTGGACAAACGCTCTACCAACTGAGCTACAGTCGCCCATGTCGCATCGAGTATATCAAGAATTAACCACTAATGACCAGTGTTATAAAAGTAACAAATTACTGTAAAGCATAGCTTTTTGCTTTTTGCCATCGCAGTAATGTGGCATTACAGGGAAAAAATAGTAATATTTTACTCAGTACAAATGTCAGTAACGTGCATTACAATGCTTATTTAACCTGGATTGAAGTGGTGGGTTTTTCATTTTTCTTCATACAAATTTGCTAAAATCGGTATCAGTAGCGGTGAAACGCCAGAGATGCACCCACATAGACCGTCAGGTGACCACGGGCGAAAGGACCGACGCACATCTCCACGCTCCACGGGTCTGGCTACAGCTGACGTGATCGCGCTTTGTAGACACCCTGTTCCACGGGCTCAGGTTCTCTCTCATTCCAAGTTCTAGTCCAAGATTAGTCATGGTTTAGTCCTGGTTCAGCTCTGGTTTAGTCCTGGTTTAGACCTAGTTTAGTCCTGGTTTAGACCTGGTTTAGTCCTGCTTCAGTCTTCCTGGTTCAGTCCTCGGCTCAGTCCTGTTTGGTTCTGGTTTAGTCCTGGTTCAGTCCATATACAGCGCAAAAGTTCAGCATCTTCGCAGTTATTTTGGTGAGAGTAACTTAAAAGTGCTGCAATAGTCGTGTAATGTTTTACATTTTAAATACAGTAATATTGTAATTGCAGTTTTAAAGTAACTTGCCCAACAGTGCTAACGACCCAGCAATGCATCCGTTTGTTCTACTCAACACTTCTTTACGCCGCTTCTCTACGGCCGTGTGCCACATCCACCCAGAAACGGAGGGTTTTTGTGTTTGATCCGGAGCTTCATAACGCCGCACAGACATCTGAAACACCGTGTTCCAGCTCTGTACCAGTTCTCTGCACAATCCTCTTCGACCTAACATAGAATTTGTTGATTGCGCGGTCCCTCCTCTGTCCTATTATTGTCAAACACCAATCTCACAGAACATACAGAATACTGCCGCCGCGACGCCCCCCACCCAACCTCTGCCTCCACTCGCTGTTGCTATGGAAACAGCTGCATCTGGTAAATCCTATGCGCCGAGTAGGATTTAACCCATGGCCTCGGGAGAACCAGGTGGAGAGGGAAAATTATAGGTCTGGCTCGCGCAATTGGATACAGAGAGGAAAATTTAGAACTCGTATAGCGCGTATTATCTATTAAAGGAGCACTATGTAACTTGTCTAGTGGGGGGGGGCTGATAACTGCTTGTTTCCATGGAGATGTTATGTTGATTTGTCTGGATTGTTTCACCGTATGGCATTAAACTTGTCTGGTCGATAGAGACACGGACATCCAACAAAAATTGCGACTCTGCGTGCTGCGTCCAAAAACAAAAACTGTGCAAAAGAAGAAAGAGATCCGACCTGCAGTTCTTTAAAGCTCCCTTTTTTTTTAATTTTTTTTTATTTCAATGACACCACAATTAAACTTATCTATCTCTTGTCTATTCAGTGTGAGCATTCTTGTTTTTAGTGGGGTCGCCTCTCCACAGATCTCACCTGTAAGTAAATGGTAAATAGTCACGTTTTTTTATAGCGCTTGTCCACCTTCAAGGCACTCAAAACCCTTTCAAGTCCAAATCCAAATCCACTTTTTCTATAGCACATTTTACAAACAAAGCAGTTTCCAAAGTGCTGCACAGAGATCATAAAATAATAATAAAAAAAAAAAAATCATAAAAACAAAAAAGCCTTTAATTTAAACTTTTATCTGTTTTAACTAAAATTATTATTATTATTATTATTATTTATTATTTATTATTATTATTATTATTATTTATTTTAAATTAAATTATCATTACTATTTTACTTTGTCTCCATCTGATTTTAGCTCTCCATTTTTATTTATTTATTTATTTTTTTATAACCTTTAGGAGCTTTATGTTGATGTTTTTATGTTTATGTTTAAATGGTTTTATATATGGATGAAACAGTGGGGTGGGATGGGGGGTTGCTGTTGTTTTTAATTATTGTACGTATGAAAAGTGCTATACAAATAAAGTTTGATTGATTGATAAAATGAAGACAACAAAAGAGTAAATTGCTAAAATTTTGTCACACCAGTCCTAAAACAATAAAACCAGTAAAATCCAAATAAAAGCAAAAACTATACAAATCATAAAATAGCAGTAAATATTAAAATAAATAAAAGACACAGAGGACAACTCTACTCACGCTGTGTTAAAAGCCGGAGAATAAAAGTGGGTTTTAAGATGAGAAGTTTGGACGTGGGGAATCACTCACCCATTCACACACACATTCATACACCAGTGTGTTACCCAAGGACACAACAACAGCATTCATCTGTGGGAGCTGGAATCACACCAACAACCTGTGGGTCAGTGGATTTGACCGCTCAACCAATTAAGTTTATGTCGAGAGCAGGATTCAAACCGCCAGCCTTCAGATCATAAAAGTACATGTATTCATGCCAAACCATTTCGGTACAGGACGTTCGGTTCGGTGCAGGACTGTGCACCAGAATGAGCGAGCAGCAGTGTTTCCCGCAGCGCTTTATAGTTAGGGCGACCGCCTTGACAACAATTGCCCCCCGTCTTGACCACGTCCCTCCGAACCACGTGAATCCTCGTGGTTTGACCCTAAAACTACGGTCGTCGTGTTGCAGTCCTCACTTTCGTCAGCACGGAATCTCTGCCACTCCCCCACCCCCCGCCCCACAGATCTGCTCTTACTGCAGACAATGTGGACAAGTTGTTTTTTTGGGGGTTTTTTTGGCAAAAAATAAGAAGACTGAGTAAAACCTCATGCTGGAACTGTTAGTGCTCCATTTTACTTTTTCAAAAGTTTTGTTTACAGTTTACAAGGAATTTATGTTTTATAATATTTCAAATATTTGTTGCTTATTTGAGAATATTTTACTTAAAGCATTTTCCGGGCTATTAGACGCGCTGTTAAGCCTCCAACCCCATCAAAAACCCACCGTGCGCCACAATCCAGAGCGCCCTATACATGAATCCACTCAGGTGTACCAGCACGACTTCAGTAAACTACAAAGCTGCACCACCCGCAGAACACACAAACACACACGGAGCAGACGGCGACCACACAGCGACAAACACCCACAGACACACTCATCACTCCACGCCGACGAGGAACGGAACGGAGGAACGAACCGAAAAAGCGAGTGCAACTGAGTCACTGCGAACACGCTGACAATCCGTTGGTCCCAGACAGCACCCTCCCTACACGCCACAACTGAACAAAGCCCAGAGTCACCGTGAACGCCACAAACAAAGTCCCACTGACCCATCCAACTGTTGTGTTTCATTTAAAGTCTGGTGAGGTTTATTTGTGAAAAAAGTTTCGAAAATAGACCATTTAATGACACTTTGCAATTATTTTATTTTCCCATTTGTATAATGTTAAAACTAATAATTATTGATTTAATAAAAACACAAATAAACGACAAGCAAATGGTTCTGCATTTTGTTCCCATACTGCACCGAAAATGAACCAAACCGTGATCTCAAAACCGAGGTACGTACCGAACCGTGATTTTTGTACCGTTACATCTCTAGTGGACACGCTCTATCAACTGAGCTGTCTCCATGAAGATAAATGTTAAATATGAAGTTTCCAGGCAAGTATAACATCTCTCTAGAGACCTTCACCAGAAAAGTTACAAAGTGTACCTTTAATTTTTATAGCAACTTATTATTGATCCGTTTAGTCAAGTAACTGTGAGTTAATTAGCACATTGGTGAATTAAAAATAATGGTTCTCAGATTATAACATAATAAGGCTATGTAATTAGATGCAGAAGTGTTTTACTGTCAGGGAGCCAGGAAGTGTGATTAGCATGCTAGTTATCATTAGAATTACAGCGACGGCAAAAATCTCCGGTGTCTGAAAGTTGTGAAAAGCTTTTATGAACTCATCAAGGTGAATAATTAGGATGCTCGGGATGCAGAAGGTAAGTGAGGAAGAACTTTGGACCTCTGCAAACTGTTTAGAATTCATTAATTGTGTTTTTCACATTTTTGAGACGGTAAAAATCACGTACAGCGTTGTTAAGTTTCATTACATTGTTTACGTAAGCCCAAAGTGTCAAGAACAGATCAGAGTGTTGATACTCTGATATAAATATGAAATAAGACTTCTCATTTCTTCAGCTGCAGGTGGTGACTGAAGGAAAGGTAAAACATTCCCAGTGGGTGTCCAGTAATAAGTTGTAAACATAATAGAAGTATCTTTGTGAGAGAGAAATAACTACATAACATTCTCAAGATTTTGTGCTATTTAATAGAGTCATGTGCCCACGAAACACAAAGAGAGTTCAAAGTACATTTTTACTCATGGGTGAATACAATCAGAGTGTGCAGCTGTTTACTTTTTTTTTTTTTTTTTTTACACTTTTTTCCCCTTGTATTTCCATGATGCTGGTTAATGTTATGACATATGATTAAAGTCTGTCATCGAACGCTAACTGGAATTTGGACCTTTAAAGTGAGGATGCTCCGCCCCCATCCTCTGGACCCACCATGTTGCCATGCCGCCTGGACCATGCACTATTCATGTTTTTTTTTTTTATATATAATAAATGTCTGTTCAAGGGTTAAACGTTGCTGTTGTCGTGTCCTCCCTCATTTGTTGCAGTCTTTTGAGCAAGGGCTGTAACAGCTGGTTAAGTCCTGGTTTAGACCTGGTTCAGTCCTGGTCCAGTCCTGGTGTAATCCTGGTGATCGGCTCTGTGGTTGCGGTGTGTATATGTTTACAATCTGCTTATGTCATGACGTAGATTCAGTCCTGGTTTAGTCCTGGTTTAGTCCTGGTTTAGTCCTGGTTTAGTCCTGGACGATTGGGCAAAAACATACATAACAATATACTACAGTATCACAAACCTGACGTGATGTGCAAGTAGTTTCATCAGCGGGATGCACACTGTTTGTGATAGCGCTCTGAAGAGGGAGTGACTTAGCACAGAGAGCAAGGAGAGGGGGGACTTAAAGCTTCAAGTCAAACTGATAAACTGACTATTCAGTAATTTAATACATTGTTTTCGGCGAGTACAGATTTTCAAAAAATATATATAATCTAAATATACGGTATTATGTGTTAACAATAGGGATGTTACGATATCCAAATCTCTCAGTCATTATCACAACACGCATCTAACGGTACGATATTTATTGTGATATTTTGGGGAGGCTAATAAAATTATAAATGGAACCCTTTTTTTGCTGTTAAAATCCCTTGACAAGATTTTGGTGTGAATTATCTCCATCATAATCCCAAGAATTCAAGTAAAAAACATATTTCTTAATGTTGTCTGCACTGAAATGAATCATGGGATACGTACTTTCTGATGTTTATAAGCTGTTGCTACTATAAAACCATGCATTTAAGCAAAGGAACTTGTAATTCGATATATTGTGAGTCCACGATATTACTGTGAGACTTCTGACGATACAATATCATGATATTTCGATTACTGTTACATCCCTATTTAACAATTAGCATTAAAATCTTATAATGCCCACCACATTCATGCTCAAGGACACAACAACAATAAACCCAGAACTGGAATCACACCCCCAACCTCGCCATCACACGACAGCCACCGCGGCTCGTCTGGGTATTTAAAAAAAAACTAAAAACTTCTAGGATACTTGAACCATTGGAGTGTATAAAGGGATGTCTAAGGCTTACAGAAACGGTTTGAAAAGTAACTGCGGTTCAGTGGACAAAAGCCTGCGAATGCCAGAGTTCAGGAGAGAGACGAGAGGGCAGAGGAGGGGTCAAGACGAGAAAACAGTCGCGGTTAGCAAAAAAATAGAAGGAAAAAAAAAAGAAATAGAGTATTGGCATTTCCATTGCTATGAAAACGCTGGAGAATGGAGTGTTCGCTTTGTATGCAATTCTTTCATAAGACAAAACAGAATAGAAACAAGTGGCTGTGTAAATGGTATTTGAGCTTGGTATTTGAGCTGTATTTTTTGTTTGTTTTCTCATTAAAAACATACCGAGAGTTTTGTTTAGTTTCATTCACACATGTTTAACACACAAATTCTGAATATTGAGGGCCTGTTTACATGAGGACGCTTGAGAACGACAAAATATTTTATCAGAAGTGCTTTTCGTTTAGACGGTGACGGCGTTTCTGGGGCTTAAAAATGCAAAAATCTGAAACCGCCTTCCAGAGTGGAAAAGTTGGCCACGCTCCGCCATAGCGTTTCTGTCTACACTGCCGAAGATGCAAAACTCTGGTCAGATCTGCTCAGGTCGTGTACGCGTTTACGTCATACATACATACAGTACACAGAAACAAACATGTCAGATCATTTCTATGCTTCGGACCTTCAGCTCTAATAAACTTACAGGAGGCAAAACAACAAATGCGCAGACTATGCAGAGTAGAGCCCTGCAATCCCACCACAAACGCCCGCAAAACAGTGCGGCGCGGGTCACATGTTGAAAGCTCACTGCAGGCGGGAGTGGGACTGCACAATGTTCGAATGGGCGGCTGGGATGATAAACTGCTGTCCTGCAAATTAAATATAAAGTGTAAAGTAATGTACTGTGTTTTATGGGCTATTAGGCGCTCTGGATTATAAGGCGCACTGTCATTAAATGTTCTATCTTAGAACTTTTTTACAAATAAACCGCCCCGGACTTTAGAGGAAACACAACAGTTGGATGGGTGACTGGTTTTGTTTGTTTGGTGCGTTCACGGTGCCTCTGGGTTTTGTTCAGTTGTGGCGTGTAGGGAGGTGCTGTCTGGGACCAACGGATTGTCGGCATGTTCGCAGTGACTCAGTTGTTCAGTTGTGTCTAGAAGTGGCACTCGCTTTTTCGGTTTGTTCCTCCCGTTCCTCGTCGGCGTGGAGTGATGAGCGTGTCTGTGGGTGTTTTTCACCGTGCGGTCGCTGTCTGCTCCGTGTGTGTTTGTGTGTTTGTAGTTTACTGAAGTCGTGCTGGGACACCTGAGTGGATTCGTGTATAGGGCGCTCTGGATTGTGTGGCGTGCAATCACTTTTTGATGGGGTTGGAGGCTCAAGAGCACGTCTAATAGTCTGGAAAATACGGTAAGCACATCATGCATAATTTGTGCTGGATATTTTATTTGGCATTAATAAAAACATTTTAAGCAGCAGATCGTCCTCCCTCCCGTACGCCACGCGGAGAGTTACCCCCGTCCCGTATGTCGTGCGGGCCGCACCATTAAACCAGAACTAAACCAGGACTAAACCAGGTCTAAAAAACCAGGACTAAAACAGGATTTAGCCAGAACTTAACCATGCCTCCAGACCGCCCACCATGCCTCCTTCCATACGCAGCCCAATTTCATTTTCATGTTTGATAAAACTTAAGAAAGCAAAGGTTCCCATCCTGCGAAACTTGTAGGCGGAAGCAGGACAAATATTAGGAGCGGGACTGAAAATTACAATTCTTTGTAGGAGCGGGACTGCACAGTGCGGGAGCGGGACTGCAAATTCTGTCCCGCGCAGACCTCTAATGCAGAGATACTATTAGTGAACAGAGACGGATCAGCAGTCACCTCTGTCCAATTCTGGATGCACCAGTTTGTCACAGGCGAGTCAGACGGAGATGGACGAGACAACTTTTTGGAAGGAGGAGCTGAAGAAAATGCCTGGCATGAAAACTTCCATATGTCCAAAGACGCTCTTTTTGCTTTAAATACAAACATACCCAATCAAATTCCACACACTTTGGTGTTACCGTATGCAATTCAGATTTCCTCCTGAAAACTCTTGCCTAAACACGGAATAAAAAGTGAAGATGTGACATGTGGGCATTATTTTCTTCTTTTGATGTTTCCCTGTTATTTGAATCATATCAAAAAGTTCCTTGTTATGTTTTCTCTTGGTTGCTGCCCCAAATCAAGGTCCAAAAGGGGGTGTACATGAATCCAGTAGCCTGATCAATATGTCTGCAAAGTATCCTGCAAAACAACTTGATCAATATGTCTGTGAACTATTCTGCTAAAACGAGCTAATCATTAAGTTAATATTTTAACAAGATGTCATGTATAAGAGCTGTCTACTCTGCTGTCATTTTGTGCTGCTGGTGACCGAATTCTGTAATCACTCGAAACTAGTTCTGTAAACTGCTTGCGCTAAAATAAAGAGACCTATACGTAGACCCTTCCATCTCCTGGAGTTCTTTCTTAAGTCACTCGTAAATCACGTCTAGGAAAGCCAACAGACGCCACTTTTGCGTCTTCTGTTCAGACGTCATCGTATAAACGTAGACTTAATTTGCTTCTCTCAAACGGAAAACTCTCTGTTACGCCACTGTGTTTTTAAGCTCCATATGCCTTCACTAGAAACATTTGGATTTCAGCCCTGGAATTGCCAATCTCTGCTGATCTAAAGACTTAATAAAGGGTTACTCAAACGTGTGAATGAAACAAAACACAACTCCAGTTATGTGTTGGATGAAGTAACAACATTCTAAACATGGCTTACATCTACGAGAGTCAAGTTTGTGTAATCTAGGGTCTTTAAAATGCCTTCCTAAAGCTTGAACGTACACTGTGCCGTATTCCAGATTGGCATCCCGGTTTGGCTGAAGCTCAGAGGTGAATAGAACTGGTCAAAACAACTGCTGGAGCTGGAGCGATTTTCCGAACGTGAAGCTTCCCATTATCATTTAACATGGTCATTTAGCCTCCATCTGCCTCTGCACCGGGACAACAGCTTTGGCCAAGTGACGACAAACGGCGAAGGCTAAAAGCAAAGGCTAATCTGTGGTTAGTTGGTCCCTATTTACCCGGGACAGTCCCAGTTTTGAGCCCTGTGTCCCCTGTCCCAGCAGATTTATCCAGAACCACAGATTTGAAAAGAAATGTCCCTATTTTTGACTAATCTGATCCCTGGCAACAGTAAAAAGAGGCATACATTGTCATTTGTTGAGGTAAAATATAGAAAAGCTGCTTAAAAATGACCAAAAAACAAAGATAATGTGATTATACTGACTCACATGTTCATCATAAATGGGCCGAGTACAGAACAATTCTCCTTAATAAAGCACTCGTTTCATTATTTTATTATTACCAACCTCTCCAAACCCAAGAGTGTCCCAGTTTTTATGTTAAAGAAAAGGAAATATGCTATTGCTTTTAAAACTTCTGTGTTTCCATGTTTCATTTTGGGGTTTTTTACAAAGCAATACTCCATTCGCTTTCCACATTATTTCTGTAGAAAAATGGGCAAAGTCAAACAAGATCGCACGTTAAGGAAATAACTTGTCCATATTCTTAAAATGTTTTTGGACAGCATTCAATTTCCATGTTATTTTAGGCTAATAACTCTCTAAGTGAAAGATGTTTTTCTAGCAAGATCAGGTGTTAAAAGAAATCTTGCTTATAAAATGTTTCCGCTTCTTTTCTTGCCATTTTACATTTTCGGACTGCGTTTCATTTCCACATTATTTCAGACTAAAAACATGCCGAATTGTTTTGCAAGAAAACAAATAATGTTGTTGCTTCCATGTTCCGTTTAGTGTTTCTTGCCATTTTATTTTGTTAGATTTTTTTGGACATTCGATGAGCTATTTTAGGCTAAAAACTGAAGTGAAATTTGGTTTAGCAGCAATATTACGATTCATTAAGATTCTCAGAGCAGTTCTCACTTCCACTCAGTGTCAGTCCGTTACAGTCCACAAGTGAAACTCAACGTAACAAAATCTATTACAATTCAAAACTTCAACCTCAGAATTAGGCACAAAAGTGATAAAGTGGTCTATAGAGCGCACTGGTCAAAGAGTAAACGTGCCCGAATCTTCCCAGGCACTGATCCCAACTGTGTAAAATGCAAATCTAATCTCACATGTTTCTAACCTGTCCTGCATTATCTACACATCGGGACACTATTTTTGAGTCTCTATCAGTTTTTTGTGATGCTAGAGCTCAGCGGTCCTCATTGACTGCTCTTTTTAGGATTCTTCCGGCCGATCACTTGTCACCCTATTTGCTGACCTTGTAGCTGGTTTAGTCCTGGTTTTAGACCTGTTTATTCCTGTTTTAGATCTGGTTTAGACCTGGTTTTAGACGTGTTTTAGTCCTGGTTTAGTCCTGGTTTTAGACCTGTTTATTCCTGTTTTAGATCTGGTTTAGACCTGGTTTTAGACGTGTTTTAGTCCTGGTTTAGTCCTGGTTTTGTCCTGTTTTAGTCTTGGTTTATACCTGTATAAGTCCTGGTTTAGTCTTGGTTTTAGTCCTGGTTTTAGACCTGTTTTAGACCTGGTTTAGACCCATTTTAGTTCTGTTTTAGACCTGGTTTAGACCTGGTTTAGTCCTGTTTTAGTCTTGGTTTAGACCTGTTTTAAACCTGTTTTACACCTGGTTTAGACCTGGTTTAGTCCTGTTTTAGTTCTGTTTTAAACCTATTTTAGACCTGGTTTAGTCCTGGTTTAGACCTGTATAAGTCCTGGTTTAGTCCTGGTTTTAGACCTGGTTTAGACCTGGTTTAGACCTGTTTTAGTTCTTGTTTAGACCTGTTTTAGACCTGGTTTAGATCAGTTTTAGGTCAGTTTTAGACCAGTTTTAGACCTGGTTTAGACCAGTTTTAGACCTGGTTTAGATCTGGCTTAGACCTGGTTTAGACCTGTTTTAGTTCTGGTTTAGTGGCCCAGCACATGTGGAGTACGGGAGGGGGAGCACTCCGCGCAACGTACGAGGAGGGCGGTCCAGTACTAAACGACCCACGGCTTGGTACCAGTCCCAGGCCCAGGGGTTGGGGACCCCTACAATATCCAACTATACGAGACTTAACATAACATTCATTAAATTAGTTTATCGGGCTATTCTATGACTCTTTTGTTTACTTTTTGCTATGGACATTTCCGACCAGTAACTTGAAGATTTTAACATTTAATCCAAAGTAATTATTCTGAAAACGTACAAAACAAATCACAGAAATATAAAGCCGATGTTATGCAAAAACATAACTTGGAAAACACTTGTACAAAGGCAATCTGCAGCTAATTCCCTCTCGCTTCATTTCTCATCTCTATCCTGCTTTGGCTCGTCTGACAGAACGCGTTCCGGTCCATCTCCTTATTGGACGGAGCCATCAGGAGATCATCGTTAGTATGTTAAGACCCCTGTTACCATGGCGACATATGTTCAGGGCAGGTGGAGCGGTGATTTTCCAGACGCATTAGAGACTGGACGGACAAGGTCGCAGGATTCATCAGAGCAGGAAGTGAGATGGTACAAAGGATAAGACTCATGACGTACACTATGAC
The DNA here is from genome assembly GCF_026225935.1 of Boleophthalmus pectinirostris. Classification (NCBI taxonomy): domain Eukaryota; kingdom Metazoa; phylum Chordata; class Actinopteri; order Gobiiformes; family Gobiidae; genus Boleophthalmus; species Boleophthalmus pectinirostris. The sequence goes on along the minus strand of NW_026571018.1, from coordinate 6,180,480 downwards.
AGGAATCTTAAAAGGCTCTTGAAGGACGGAAACATGTTCTAGTTAAATATAGATTCTGCGGGTAACAATTCTAGTGCGGATTTATTCTTAATTGCAAAAACTTTGGACATGATGACAGAGTTGTTTGTGTTATAATTTAGACTTGGACAAACTTTACTGATCCACAAGGGAAATTATTTGGACACATCACAATATAAAATAATAAAGAGCAAAATTATAAATGGTAATAAAGGTAAACGATAAAACACCACATATGGACTGAACCAGGACTGAACCAGGTTCGGGACCAGACCGGAACCAGACCGGGACTGAGACCAGATCAAGACTGAGTCCACGACCAGGACCAGGACTGAGACTGGGATTGAGACTGGGAACAGGACGAGGACTGAGACCGGGACTGAGACTGAGACCAGACCATGACTGAGACCAGGACCAGACCAGGACTGAGACAGGAACCAGACCAGGACTGAGACTGGGACTGAGACCAGACCAGGACTGAGACTGGGACTGAGACCGAGACCAGACCATGACTGAGACCAGAACCAGACTGGGACTGAGGCTGGAACGAGACCAGGACTGATACTGGGACCAGACCAGGACTGAGACTGAAACCAGACCAGGACCAGACAGGGACTGAAACCCGGGACCAGACTAGGACTGAGACCGGGACCAGACCGGGACCAGACCAGACCAGGACCAGACCGGGACTGAGATCGCGATCAGACCAGGATCAGACATGGACCAGACCAGGACTGAAAAGGTTTAGTCCTGGTTTAGTTCTGTTTTAGTCCTGATTCAGTCCTGGTTCAGTCCATATGCGACAAAAATGAATCGTTATCCATTTTTTTGGAGACAAATAAAGAAGAAAACAGTTATTTTTTCATCTTATTTTTGATTTTATATTGAAAAACTAATGATACACAGATCGAAAAAGCTGCCTTGTTTGTTGCTAAGTCATTTCAAACACAAGCCTGCGAGTGCAAACCCCACATACGTTCTGAATCACAATGCTTTTCACGTAGCGATGTGGAAATTGCAGCGGCTGTCTATACCAAACGCAAACACTGTTAAACATATGGGACTTTAAAACGGACACATTAGTATGGATCTGGCCGTGCGCACGTATTGTAGAATGAAAGCACTCTGACAAGCCATAACACAAGCAATAAATCTATGGCTAGCCCTGCACCTTTCGTCGTAAACTTTGATTAGCGACCAAAGAGTGAGGGGCACATTTGCAACCAGATCAATAGGGTTTACTCTGAGGACTATTTAAAAGGACAGCTATTCAGAAACACTCCTACAAGCCCGATGACATTGTAACGACGCCTTTTCAACTGGATGTATAAATAACCTTGCAAAGTTAACAGGACAAAAGTTACTCCGAGTTTGGGTTACATAACTTATAACAACAGGAACTCGGGTGTTTGTCCACGGACCTGAAGGTTGGCAACTCAAATCTCGCTCTTGACAAATATAATCGGTTGAGCGGTCTCCCACGGATAAATGCTGTTGTTGTGTCCTTGGGTAAAGCACTTAAGCAACCTCGCCCAATGTTTGTAAAGCCTTGAAGGTAGAAAAGCGCTATGTAAAAAATTGTGACCATAAAAAAATCCACGTATAATTTCTTCATTTGTTTTTCAATATAAAACCAAAAATAAGAAAGTGAAAAAAAATAAATGTTTTCTTCATGATTTGTCTCCAAAAAACAAAATGAAAAAGAGATAACGATTCGTTTTTTCAGTTTTCGATTTTGTGTTTATAAATGAATAATGGAAAAAACAGATAACGTCCGTTTCCTGTTCCCGTGACTTAAACTGCAATGCTGGACTTTTGCGCCGCAAACAGACTGAATGAGGACTAAAACAGGACTAAACCAGGGCTAAACTAATCAGTCCTGGTCTGGTCCTAGTCTCAGTCCCGGTCTCAGTCCCTGTCTCAATCCTGGTCTGGTCCTGAGCTCAGTCCCTGTCTCAGTCCTGGTCCCAGTCTAAGTCCTGGTCTCAGTCCCGGTCTGGTTGGACCTGGTTTAGTCCTGGTTTAAATCCGTATGCGGCGCAAAAGTTCGGCATTGTAGTTTAAGTCACGGAAACAGTCGTTATCCGTTTTTTCCAATTTTTTATTTAAACACAAAATCGAAAACTGAAAATAAATAAATAAATAAAAATAGTTATCCGTTTTTTCATTTTAGTTTTGGAGACAAATAATGAAGAAAATTTTAGTTTTTTTCATTTTCTTATTTTTGGTTTTATATTGAAAAAACGAATGATAAACAGATTATAAAAGGTGACCATTTGAATCAAAATTGCAATTAAAGTTGGCATGATTATCAAATCGCAAAGGCTGCAGGTATTTAGATCATTGTTTCTCAAAGACTGGGTTGTGAAGTTTTTTTTGGGTCACCTTTTCACAATCTGCATGTAGGTCTGAAACATACAGTTGTATATATTGATCTGTGACCTTATCGTCATTCTGGATCAGCATTTCGTCGGAATATATAGTCCTCAGTGGGGCCAGTATTTCTATGCTTATTTCTTTGACTACAGGAGTTTGATTTACAAAAAAAACGATGACCGTGACCAAGAGAAAAGTTGTTCAACAGAATAAATAAGCTCACCTGTTGTAAATCAGTTCTTTCTGGTCAGATTAAAGTCTAATATGAGTAACAGAACCTCAGACAGAGCAGAGCCTACAGTTGGCATCACGCTCCCAGGGAACGATGACGACGTCAAACATACATCTTTAATTTGTTCTTTACAGATTAGACTTGTAACTTTGCTGCACTTGGCTGCCATGTTTTTAGTTTTATGCAAACAGCTACACTCTTCAGTGAGCCAGTACAGAGTAGATAAGCCCAGCACCATCTGGTCACATCTTGTGTTCACATATTTACTGGCAAATAAGTCTTGGTGGTATTAAACAAACAGATATATTTTAAGTTTTAAAACATAAAATACAGATGCAAAGTAGTTCGCCTGAAATGAATAATACAGAACTGTAACCTCTGTCAACAATAGGCTACAAATTGACAGGTAACAGATTTAATAATGGCCCGACTCATTACCATCTGAGGCAACAGAGAAAGAGGAGGAACACTTGTCCTGAGGGATGTTACTCTCCTCAAACTGCCCTGACACAGAATCTCCTGCCCCGTCCTTCTGTTAGGCTCCTCTGAGATACAAAAGTGACTGCAGATTTCTCTATTTAAGATTAAGGATGTGGGTGGAAAAGCGGTGGGCAAAGATAGAACTTACACTCTGAAAATGACTGGTTAATTTTATGGCTTCTAAAATAAATACATCAGAATTTATTAGATATTAATATATATTTTTGCCATAAAAACATGATTAGAAAAAAACAAACAAACATAAAATATATCTTATTTGAAAATCTAAATTAATCTCAATTTGACTGACTTCATTTTATTATTAATTATGTATATAAATTACTTTATTGCTAGAAACATAGAGTTTTATTTTGACAAAACCCTTTTTTTTATTTTGAAGGACACATGAGGCGAGTCCAAGTCTGCTTAAAATCCATCACATTGCTCTAAAAATGTGATATTTTTAGTGTGGAGCTGCAGTAAGTCACCCCTGCCAAAAGTTTGAGGGCAAAGCTGCTATAGGCTACAGCACTAGCAATGAGCCATGAACCTAAGTTATTTAAGTGTTTATGTAAAGTTCATAGTTTTATTTAATGGCAG